>NC_067401.1:317294572-318494572 GCF_016432865.1 Antechinus flavipes
TGGTAACAAATGTGTAAAAAAGGAAAAGATAGCCAAAGGTGTTTCTTAATATCATGGAAAATATCCAGCTTAATATCCAAGTGGAAGAGGAATTTCTTATAGGTGGGAAGGCCTGTTTTCCTGTTTTCAGGTGATATTAAGCTGATTGGATCAAGTCCTGGAACAAGGCAGAGCTTCCTAAACAAGAACATAATAACCCCCCAAATTTTCCCAAAAGTGGAAGAAGCATACCTATTGAAATTTATTGTGTATACAACCTATAAAATTAGCTCATTTTGGGATATTGTATATCATAATTAAACCCTTATGATTACCAATGATCTGGGCCTAGAATTTAATTAGAGGAAGTAAAGAAGCTGAATTGTGCTTGAGAAATTGTACTGTGCTGTAAATAACCATTAAAAAAAAGAAAGTGAGAAACAACAGTGTACTGTCAGTGATGTTATGTAGTTCTGAATCATAGAATATTACAATCTGAAGAATCCAAGTTTAGGTCACCAAAAGGCCAATGGGAAGACATATGTGGTTAAAAATAGGAAGTAATTAGTTTATTCCCATTTAGGGAGTGAACTACAAAGGCAATGAGTTGGATAACTAGAAAAGGAGCTGGGCCCATTAATTATTGGAAATGTAGAGCTAGTGGAATAGATAAATGGAAAAAAATCTACTATTTGAAAAGCACTATGCTAAGTACTGAGAAAGTACAAAGAGAAAAATCAGATAATTCTTGCTCAGTTGTTCAGATTCTATTGGGGCAGAGAAAAACTGCATAGGAAGTTTTAGCTATAAATCAGATGTTAGAGCCCCAGGATTCATAGAATATAAGGATACAACAATGGTATTACATCTTCTTTAATTTAATTTCATTTTTATTAAAGATTTACATTTTTTTCTGTGTATTTCATTATTTTTTAAAATGATTCCAATTCCCAACAACATTTTCCCCTAAAAATTACTTATTTTAATTTTTAAGTCATTTCTGTAAGATTTTGTGTTACAATTTTTTTCTCCCTCCATCTCCCACTGTCCCCTTCTCTAAAACAGCACACATATAGGTTAAATATATACAATCTTGCTGAATACATTTCCATATTTGTCATATCTATACAAGAAAAATCATACCAAAAGGAAAAAAAAATCTATGAGAATGAAAAAGCAAGCAAAAAAGACAAAACAAAAAGTTGAAAATATTATGCTTCCAACCACATTCAATCTCCATAGTTCTCTCTCTGGATGTGGATGGAATTGTCCTGGATTACAATATTGCTGAGAAGAGCTAAATCTATACTAGTTGATTATCACATAATCTTCCTGTTATTATATACATTGTTCTCCTGGTTCTGCTCACTTCACTCAGCATCGATTCATGTAAGTCTTTCTAGGTTTTTTTGAAATCACCCTCCTCATTATTTCTTATAGAATAAATGATATTTCATTACATTCACATACCATAACTTATTCAGCCATTTCCCATTTATGGTCACACACTCAATTTTCAATTCCTTGCTATCAAGAGCTGCTACAAACATTTTGAACATCTTATCCTTCTTTTATGATCTCTTTAGGATACAGACCCAGTAGTGATACTGCTGGATTAAAGAGTATGCATACAGCTCTTTGGGAATAGTTTAATGTAATTTCCAAAGACTTTGGTGGTGAGGACTCTCTTGATCTGGATCTTCAGTGTAGCTCTGAGGTGCCAGGGGTTCCAGATGGCTTTATGGGCCTCCAGAAGAAAGTCTGGTCAGGGAGGAAAGAGAGTACTATGCTTCCTGAGGCTTTGGGGCATACGGTTCTGGGTTCCCTTTATGCGATCACAATGTGCTGTACATAGTAGGCCCTTAAGAAAAGTATACTAAATTGAAAAGAAAGCATATTAGATCAGTATTCAATCTCTAAAGTAAGTAATATTAAATTGAATTACGAAATATGAAGGTCAACATACTTTTTATTGAAAAATAAAAAGAATGAAAATGAATTCAAAATGTAATGTAAGTATATAGAATATATGACATAGCCAAGCTCTAAATATCAATGTAATATTCATGACAATGATAGGTTTTCATGTTTGCAGATTTTTAGATAAAAAAGAATAAAAATAAATGAGAGATAAAACATAATGATAGATACAAATGAAATGAAAGAGAAATTGAAAGAGAAAGTAATTGTTTAGAAAAATCAGACCGTAATGATACAAAAGAGAGATACCTTCAGGGCAAAGAAGGGCATATATGACAAATATAGAATGTAAATTATTTGGGGACCAAGAATATAAACCAGATATTCCAAATCATATAGCCTGCATTGGTGAGTCTTAGAATAACACTTCCAGCAACGAATGCAACACAATAAATTATTTAAGAATGACCATGTTAACCCAGTCAAAATCTTTCTTTGAGACTTCTTCATTATCTGAAGGTAACCCTGATATCTTGAGGGGTATGATGGCAAAACAGCTGTGAAGTTTTCAGGTTTGAATCGATTGATAAAGCTAAAATTTAAGGATGAGCCTAAATAATTTCAGAAAGGCTCATTTTCAGAAGGATAGCTCCCAGAAGATGATTTCTTTGGCCACAGCAGCACATAAAATTGTTAATTAATACATGGGGAAATTAAGTTATGCTTTTGTGTAGAGAATATCCTTATTGATAAAATTATGGATTTCTTAAAACAACAACTTGTCATCAGTCATAGGCTTCAAATAGACATTTAAAAAAAATTTATCTTTACCAGTGCCAACCATAGACAAGGCCATTTACTGTAGCAAAAACCTTTTCATAATGAGCCTGCCATATTGTTATTTTTTGCTCCATTATATAAACATTTCCTTTTGTTTTCTTGCATGTTGTACATGTTTGGTCTCTCACTGATTAGAAACTACCAATGAAGAAAAGGTTGATATTTTAAGGTCTATTGCTGTTCTTGAGGTCTGGAGTAAATCTGGACCTAACTGGACATTACTATAATTTGGGCACTCTGTGGAATAGTTCATTCCTTGCCTGAATTCTCCCTATAATTCCCAAACCAGTGAACCTTCTAATTTAAAATACACAATAGTATGTAAAAGTATAGTGCTGTTGTTGACATCAGATTTAAAATGGCTTAATGAAATGCATCCAGAGAGAAAAAAGGTGAGCTCTGGCAATGTGAAGTTTATATAGTATTTTTATAAAGCCATATGGATTTTCTTCATGCTTAAAAGAAACAAAAGTTTCATTTCTTTTTTTGGGGATAATTTTTGTAAAGAGCACCACCATTTGTAAGGGATCTAAAGTTTGTAGTGTGAATGCTTAGGACTGTCAGGAAGTTTCCCTCTTCTCTCCTCCCCTTTCCCTTTCCTTCCCTCACTATCCAGGATCAGAAGTGAAATTGACTGATCTGAGATACGTTATACAAATGAATCAAGTTCCTCTTTAAAATAGCATTGATGAAATCAATAAATTGAACCTTATTACAAATGTAGTTCACATCAGAGCTATATAACCTTTGTACTTTCCCTTCCCATTATACAATAATAATTCACATTTTATTACTGTTGTAATTTACTTTCATTACCATAAATTATCTACCTCTGAGGTAGGTAGTATAAATATTATTATAATTCTTCTTTTTTCTGATGAGACAACAAAGGTTCAAAATCATGGCTCTAAGTGATAAAATGAGGCTCCACTCCAGGTTTTCTGACTTCAAAAGTAGTGACCTTTTTTTTTTTTTTTAAACTATAAATCGCCCCTCCTATATACACTACTTTTTTTTCTTTTAATGAACACATCACTTTTGAATTGAATTATAAAATGCATAGGGATTTCCTAGGAATGGATTGGGAAACTGTATTTCTTTTGTGAGTGGGATTACTTTATGAGTAAGAAGGGATAGCCAAATTATGCAAATAGCTATTGACTCCACTAATTCCTTTACATTTCCCATGGAATCTGCACAATCAGAGTCTTAATAGGTATATATTCATATTCATTCCCTCTTATTTTACAGATATTTATCACTAAAATAGTCATTCGGTAGAGAGACTTTGCCTGAGTAGAAATGGAATATTGCAAAGCAACAAGGTATAGTAGAAAGTTTGAGACCAGATCCCAGGAGACCCTTGGCTTTGAATCTGGCCAGAAACACTAACTTAGAGATTGTAGAAGAGTCATTTAACTTCACTTTTCTTGTCTATAAAATGTGGATAATAAATCTGATGAAAAAGATACTTTAAATTCTTTACAATTTTTGGCAACTATGAGCTATTATTTGTAAAACTAGAATTTTAAGAGATGGCATTGTGGATAGTCAGCATCAAAATGACAGCTTTTCAGACAGCACTGATTTAGGAAAATAACATTGCCAAGTAATAGAGTAATAGGAAAAAATCCATTAATAATATTTTTGTCCCTATTAAGTAGAGAGTAAACAAATAATTCTCATAGGAGGTCTTGAAGTTCATTAAAAATGTCACCCGGTAATCAAAACAAATTTAAAAATGTAGCTAGTTAGGAATTAATAGATTATAGTAGAAGAGCTATTGCAGTTTTGTTTCCTTCTTTCACCCTCTCCAATGTCAAATAATTTTTTAATCCAAAAACTAAAATGGCACCAAAAAAAAAAAGACGTCAAAACTCTGCATGTAATGAGTTTTAAATCGAGAATCTCTGAATATATTCCTTTGATATTACAACAGTATCAGACACTAAAAGAATCTAAAGAAACTAAAAGCCAGCATCTAATAGCTTCTGCAGCTGAAGGATCTGTGTAATGAGAACGTAGAGTGACACAAAGATGAGTTGAGGAGATGGTGAAGTAGGTAGTTCTTGCAGTACTAAAATTCTAGGATTTTAGAATCCAGGAATAAGCAAATGAGGGTTCTATTGTATTCTGCCCTGTTCTGACCTCTTTAAGAGGGTTGTGTTCATTTCTGGGCATAACATACTAAAAAGTTGAGCTGAAGGATGTCCAGAGAACAGCAATCAAGATGGTTACTTTCTTATTCAAAAAGTAATCCTACCCAC
Source organism: Antechinus flavipes (assembly GCF_016432865.1). Taxonomy (NCBI): domain Eukaryota; kingdom Metazoa; phylum Chordata; class Mammalia; order Dasyuromorphia; family Dasyuridae; genus Antechinus; species Antechinus flavipes. Next base: position 317,299,579 of record NC_067401.1, read on the forward strand.
AAAAGAAACATAATTTCCCAAACCATTCCTAGAAAGTCCCTATGCATTTTATAATTCAATTCAAAAGCTATGTGTTCTTTAAAAATATTAGAACAGATTATTAAGTAGATGATGTGAATATTTAGAAAAGAAAGCACTTGATGATTCAGAGCTAGAACAAATTTAATAGTAAGCCAAAATAACTTCATTTAAAAAAAATTGATAGCAATCTAGTAACATTGCATATGAGTTTTAGCAAGAATTTTGGATCACTCTTGATAGCCATCTGGTTGAGATGGAGAAATGTGGAATAGAATATAGTATAATTTGATGAATTTGTAGTTGGTTGAAAAATTCTATTAAAAGATTTTTAGGGTGGACATCATTCTTGAGGGTAGTCTTTAATGTCATTCTGAAATGCTCTGACTATTTCATATTTTATCAACAATTTTTAAAGACAGAGAAGGTGAGCTTGTCAGATTTGTAGATGAGACAAATTTTTTTATTTTAATAGTATTTTATTTTTCCAAATGCATGCAAAGATAGTTTCAAATTCACCTTTGAAAAAACTTGTGTTACAAATTTTCCTCCTTCTCCTACTCCCTACCCTTTTCTCAGAACAGCAAGTAATTCAACATAAGTTAAACGTGCAATTCTTCTAAACATATTTCTATGTTTGTTATGCTGCACAAGAAAAAGCAGATCAAAAGGGGGAAAAAAAACAAGCTAACAAACAACAAAAAAGTGAAAATAGTATTCTGTGATTCACATTCAGTTTCCATAGTTTTCTCTCCAAATGTGGATGGCTCTTTTCCGTCACAAGTCTATTGGAATTGCCTTGAATCACTTTATTGTTGAAAAGAATCTAGTGATAGCACTTAAGAAGCTTAGCTAATATATTGTATAATAGAATAAAGATATTTAAAATCCTTGTAATTCTAAAGGTTGGACTGAAAATGAGATAAAATATAAGAAGAATAAATGGTCTCTTTTTAGAATTTAAAGCTCAGTTTTTTATTTTTTTTCTAGTGAAGGTTATGGATTCCTTCCTTCCTCCCTCCCTTCCTCCCTCTTTCCCTCCTTCCTTCCTTTCCTTCCTCTTTCCCTCCCTCCTTCCTTTCCTTCTTTCCTTCCTTCCTTCCTTCCTTCCTTCCTTCCTTCCTTCCTTCCTTCCTTCCTTCCTTCCTTCCTTCCTTCCTTCCTTCCTTCCTTCCTTCCTTCCTTCCTTCCTTCCTTCCTTCCTTCTTTTCTTCCTTCCTTTCTTTTGAAGATAAATGTTCAAACACAAATGAGATATATACCCTTCAGGAATGGTTTACTAGGAATTGACATGTAAAGTGAGCAGTAGGTCCTTTCAGATCTCTTTTAATTATATGATTCATTTTTTAAAAAATCTACTAAAAGATGAATTTATATGGTATGATAAAGAAATTTTCTCTTTAAGAACAGAAGCCCTTTCTTTGTCTCTGTGATATTCCATTTAAGTCACTTTTGTTCCTAAACTTATTATAAATTCTTGACACATATTCACATGTACCAATTAATATTACTCTGCATCTTCCATCTTTCTTTCACTCTACTTCATCTAAAATTCTTTTAATCATTGTGTAGAATTGGTATTGGTGTACACAAGAAGTACACAATCTTTGATGAGGTCCACCAAGCTGTAAAGTCTTAAATGGTCCTGGGACAAGATTGTCTATTGTTCTGATGATGGTCATCACCAGATTGGCTGCTGGATGATAAGTGAGATTTTTAGGATTTTTAGTCACAGTAAGGAGTGTGTGCCAACTTATGGAGACTTATGGAATTTGTATTATTGGTCATTGTTATTAGATAATGACATAAACATTTAGACATGAAAGCTTGAAGCTAATACCTTCTTTAAATAAAGGGAGCAGAAAGGAAGACAAGGTCCAACCAATAGGCTATAAACTAAACAAAGTAATTTTTAAAATGATGGTAGCAATGATCCGAATGTAGCAAAAACCCTAAAAAAAAATACAGCATGAGTTCCCATGGCCTCTCCAAGGTCATACCAAAAGAGCATAAGCTCTTAGAAAATCCTAAACTAGAAAGACTTTGAATATGAACTCATTAATGAAAAAAGGGAAAGAAGGAAAGAGAATAAGCTCTGATACACTCTAATACACTAATACACTCTAATACACTAACTACTCTGTGCCAGAAACTCTGCTATGCATTTTTCACAAATATTATTCCATTTTATCTTCACAAAAACCCAATGATGTAGCTATTATTATTATTTCCATTTTGCCATTAAAGAAACTAAGAAAACAAAAGTTAAATGATTACCTAAGATCACACAACTCTTAAGTGTCTGAAGCTGGATGTGAACTCAGGTTTTTCTAACTCCAGATCTAGTATTCTATCCACTTGTAACCAACTAACTCTTACATAACATATGTAATTACTTGGTAAATTTAAAAGTGCTTCATAAATATGATGATGATGATGATGATGATGATGATGTTGATGCTGATTACTACCTGAGGACTAAACTAGATGAGAACTGTTTTTTACCAAAGAGCTTGTCACCAGGTGATGGATTCTTTGGCTCCAGCAGCTCATGAAATTATCTCCTAAAATTTAGTTTGTATGTTTGTGTGTGTGTGTTAAACTCACAGATCTTTCAAAATTAAAGATGCAGAAGTATTTCTTTCTAGATGAGGTAGGTGGCATTTACAAACTATTTTTAGCTAATCTAGACTCCTGGGTTTTGTAAATTATACTTCAGAGAAACATGGCTCTACTGAGGTGAAATATTTTAATACTTTCCATTAAGTTGGTAAACTTGCCTACTTAAATACATGCATCTTGACCATAAAAGGCAGACTAGAAACAAGTCCAAAGCCTATCACAATAACTCTAAAAAAAGCTAAAGTTATGAATGTGTCATTAGAAGCATCATTTGTGATTATAGGGCTGCTGTAGAATATGATTTTTAAATAGATTAGCATAGTAAAAAATGTATGAATCAAGCTATCCTTAAAAACTTTGCTGTTATCATGGAATCATAAATTCTCACTGATAGATGATCAATAGTTATGACCAAACTTCTTTAAAAAGGTATTCAGGACACACTTTTAAGTTTTATTTCAATCATTAACACTTTCTCCTTCATTTTCTTGTATAGAAGATTAAGAGAATTATAAATCAAATTTGTAGCATTTGCTAATTTCTGAAGTATAAATGTTTATATCAAAATTTTGACAATGGGCTTTTATGAGCCAGAATGAACTGACTCTGAGATGGCCTTGTCTTAAAAATTCATCACAAGTGGTCATCCAGCCTCTATTTGAAGAGTTCAAAACTCTTGGGACCTCGATTCATTTCCCATTAGATTTTGAGAGAAAAATGGGTGAGGTTAAGGGGTAGGGGAAAGAACATCTATTTAACCAAAGGTAAAAAACAAAATAAAAATATGAGAAAACTTTTCTTTAGCTCCATAAACCACATGCATTGGCTTTGGGCTAAAATGGGTAAGTTGGGTTTTGGTTTTCTGGGATGTAAGCTCTTTTCCACATACCACTGTTTGCTGACTACTCCAGTTTGAAATGACTTTTGGTGACTCAGACAAGAAAACATAAACATGGCAATATTATTAATAAAACTTTTAAAAAGTCAATTCAGAATATATGGGATGATAAAGTTTGCAATAATGTTCACCAGAGCCAGTGATGGACCAGATGAGTGAAACTTCCGACCCTTAGTCTTGGGCCCTCAAACTTCTGGGACAGATCATTGACTGGCTGGTGAAGCACCCAGATATGCTGTGTACTTATTTTCAAACCTCAACTACTAGTGTTGAGTCCAAAGACCATAAAGAGGTATTTCTGATGTTAACTGACAGAAGCATAATTTATGTTCTTTGTAATTCAAAGGAATTTCAATGAAATTGTTAAACTAATGAAATCTGAATTGCTTTTTTGGAGCAATGATACTTCATTTAATCGATTCAACAAATCTGAAAAAAAAAGTGCAATCAGGCTGGTAGCTCTTTTTCTTTTCTTTTCTGGAGAAAAATAAAATTGAATCAAATGCCCAATAATTTTAAGCAAATAACTGCTTTTTGGGAAAAATCCCAGAACAATTTATGGCTTGTAGCCAAAAACAAAGGCTTATTCTCTTCCCCTCATCCTTTTTACGGTTGATCACTGCCCAAAGGTGGAAAAATATTTCTTGATTTACTAGTGATAGTACTTTCAGTCTGATTTTTTTTAATGACAAAAAGAAAGAAAAAAAAAATCTCAACCCTTCAATGAAAGGATCTCTTTAATCAGATAATTGACCAGCCAGTAATTTTAGCCCATTTGTGACACACCATTTGGCAGGTACAGTAGTACATAACCATGGGCCTTTGCTTCTTTTCCTTCCTTCTCCACTCTAGGGAATGGGATAGAGATTCTCTGTCTTATTCCTGCTCCCAACATACTGTCCCCAAACATTCTGAAGTTCTAAAAAGAAGAACCATCTGTCAGGGGTAATGACTTCAGGTGACCAGTAAGATGAAACAAAACGTACTCTCTCAGGCCATTACCTACCTGAGAGGGAAAACTCGGATTCTCTCTAAATAATTCTCTTACTCCAGAGCCCCATGTTTAAGACTTTGTTTGCTACAACTTAAATTCTTAAGTTCTTTACAAGGCTTAGGTGAGGCTAATTGTGGAGGATGCTAACTCCCTCAACATGAATGATAGTAGCTTAGAAAATGCTTTATAAAATGTCACATAACAAAGACCAAAGAAGATTATCCCTTGCTATTATTGCCTGCCTTTCCCCCTTTTTTTTCCTTTTCTACTCATCACATCTCCTGGCAGCCATGAATGAAATGTAACATGCTAAATGACTGACATGCATTAAAACTCCTTGACAAAACTTGGGTCTTATTTTTGAAAGGCCCCTGGAAGAAAAAGGATTGTGTGCTCTTTGAATCTGAGTCTGCTGAACGGCTGCCAACTGGAGGCTGCTCCATTCAAAGGGCTGAGTGAATAAATGAGAATAACATCCTTGGGGACCTCTGGGATCAGTTTACTCTGAAAATGCTCAGTCTCACAAAGGGTCAGAGTCACAAGGTAAATGAAAATGGCTGGGAGGGGACTTTGATGGCCGAAACACTGTAATTGTAGAGGACTTGAAAGAAAACTTTATTTTAAAAAGGGGGAAAGAAAAAAAAGAGGGAACCTCAGAATTAGAAAGTTGTTTGGACTGCGAGCAAAGGTTTAACATATATATTTATATATAATATATGTGTGTGTCAAGATATGTGTAAAATATACATACTATACACATGTAAAATAGATGTGCCCATGATCATGTTCTGCCTAATTGTTTATATGTATCCATAAACATTGTGAATTCATTTCTGCCCACAGAATTACAAAAAATTGATAGTACATTTTCTTAGTAGGTTATATCATGATTGTCTTATGTTTGCTTTATTTACAAGTGATAAAATCCAGAAAGCCATCAAATTTATAATTTCTCTCAATTACTCTTTAATATTTTCCATATATTTTTGTTGTTCAATTAGAATAATTTTCATGTGACCTGTTTAAGAGACGGTGTACAAGAGTTGATTTCTAGGAAAGGAAGTGAGGAAAACCTCAGGAATTCTTTACATGTTTCCACAGGAGGCCCTGCATGGGGTCTGTAAAATAGCCCCATACTGAGTAATGAATAAACCTAAGTCTTTGACTTTTTCAGGTCATAGTTGAATGTGTTGCATCCCAAAGAACTGCTGTTTATCTTGGTTGAAGCCACTGAAGATTATCACCTATAAGTCTGAAAGAGTCTCTTTCTACAGTACTGTGAAAAGATGGTTGTAGTTGAGAGTGACAACTGAGGTATGATCAGAGTGGGATAGAGGAAACATTTTAGCAAATGGCATCATTAGCTAGTTTGGAAGAATTCTCCTTTGGCCAAATTGTTTTCCACAACTCTACCTTAGCAAAAAGTGAAAGACCTGTGGATAAATGTGACAGAACAACATTATCTCTTGAAAATACTGTCATATGTGTGTATTTTAAAAGAAAGCCTCTAGATTTTGAGAAAATGCTTTTTCTAAGGATTACTATATTCTCCAACTCCCCTCCACTAGAAATTTTTGGAAATAATTTCAGAGATCATCTAATCCTGTCATTTCACAAATGCGGAAATTAAAATTCAGAGAGATTAAATAACTAGCCTGATGTCATATAAGTTTTAAGCATCAGAGAAACTACTCAAGCCCAAGGCCTTTGCCTCCAAATTCAGTAGACCACACTGAATCTAATTTACATATACAACAATGTTTTTTTTTTTTTTCTTCCAAACTAGACACTCAGCAAATATTTGTTAAGTGTTTTCATGGATAAATGAATCAATATAGATGTTTGGATAAGAGTATACTTTCTATTTAATATAGCAGTTTCTGTTTTTGGGAAATTCAGTAAAAAGTGAAAAGGTACATTTATTCACAAAGTATGAATTTGCAGAATTTAGATACATATAAAATGCTGTTTATTCAGCCAGCTTCTGAGAGAACAAAGCATTTAGGGAAGAACTCCAACTCTTTAAGGTTACCATTTAATAGTTTTCAGCTATATGTTGTCTAAAAGAATTAACATTATCCTCCAAAGTGTCTCATTCCCTGGGAGTAAGATGACAGAGTATAAATAAATTATTAGATAAAATGGGAATTTCTAATTAATTTCTAAACACTTATCTATTTAAAATATCTATTGGTGAAGACTTTTCTTGAGTCAACAAAATAAGAAAAAATCCAAATGGGAATATGTACCACCCCCTTCAAAAATCCTACCTTTCTAAATATTTTTTTAATGCAGAATAAGAATGACACATGGAACTCATTAGACTCTAGCTAATGGTTTCAATCAAATTTATAACTGAGCTCACTAGGCAGAAAGGATTTCAGGACCTACATCTCTAATCATAAGGATATCTAGGGATGGACACACAGATGAGGTTCCATACATATGCTCTAAGGAACTCTTTAAAGTTAATGAATTGCATACCTGTCACCCAAATTTTTACTCCAAGTGACACATTAAATTTCAATTTATGTGAAAGTTTGAAGTTATAGATAAGCATGACAATCCTGAGTATCTCTTGTATTAAGTTAAATTCTTCATCCTTTTCTACTTAGAAAGTAGATGTAAGACCAGTATGGGATTGGAAGAGGTAGAGAAAACAGGTTATTTTTTTAAAATTTAAAACAAAAATTCTTAAGGTATGCCATGGGCTTTCCCATGACTACATATGGAATAAATGAGGAGGGGACACACCCATACTGACAGGACACAATTTATTTTTCTTTTCTTATCTTCAACCAAACCTTATTTAAGTAGGTATTTTCAAATATGTGTAGTTATTTACAGTTACATTACATTACATTCTTAATGTCCTCTTCAAGGTGCTTTATTCACTCAAAAATTCCTGTGTGCTTTAATAAGAGAGAGCCAGGGAATTAGAGAATCCTTAAAAGCTACCAGAAAAATTTTGATAATGGATTAACATCAATTCTTTGTTCTGTGTATATAGCTTTAGCCTTCAGGGGGCAGCCAAAGGCAGCAGAGTCCAAGTGAACTAGATGAACAAATGGTTGTGTTTGAATGTTACCGTAGTAAAAGCCAAAGTAAGCACTCCTTCCTCATCTGTCATGGCATTGAGGAGCGCTGAGGCAGCCATATTTAATCAGCACCAAAGCCTCCTCCTGGGTGATGTTTGTGCTCTCTTGCAATATTTTATTCTAAGCCATTTTCCAGACAGCATTATTGATTCATGTCATTATTCTCCCTCGAGCTCTGGGAGTTTGTGCAACATGATACGGAGCTGCAGTTCTCTTCATGGACATAACCTCAGAACTCAAAACTAAGGTGACTGTATGAAACCTTCAGACTTCAGGGTGCTTTGAAATGTAATGATGAGGAGAGATAATGCAGGTGTTATAGTGGGCAGTGCATTTTTACTTAGTGATTTTAAGCACTTCTCATGACTTAATTTGAGATAAATATATTCCTTCAAAAACGAACCCATCAAAAATACAATTTAGTTTCTGTTTATCTTGTCCTATCTGGGTGGATTTAAGCTCCCATTGAGAAAATGTCTATATTTTGCTATTTATGTATAGGTAATTTAGATAAAGAACTTCCCATCTCCTGGAGGACTCATTTGTTTTATATAAATCTGATTTTAACCTCAATTAAAATTCTGAGATAGTTGTTGGGAGTAACATTTTTCTTGTTCATGTTACCTAAAGGTAAAGCAAGGAAACCTTGGAGATTCATTATCTAAAATCATAATTTGTTAGAACTGGACAGGGCACTTGAAATCATCTAGCTCAACTCTTATTTTTTAGTGTGAGGTATTAAGGCTTAGGGAGATAAAGGGAAGACAGAAGACACAGAAATATGTTTGTAGCAGAGCTAAAAATGATTTTTAAAAAGGTGTCATCAAAAATATAAATAACCAAACAAGGAACAGAAATACAAACATGACAAATGATTTATCAGTTCTTTTTTAAAATGCTCAAATAGCAAGAGTAAGGCATTTAGTACAGTAGGTGGATCTTCTATGAGAAAATTTGTGAGAAAACACAAATAAGATAAAAATATTGAAAAAGGTTGTTAGTAACTTAAGGACAAATATAACCATATGGGGCCATGACATGACTCTATTCATGTTAAGAGCAGTAAAAGTCAGATTTAACCCATTATTTTGACACTTTTCCCCATGTCCAGGATTTGAATATAATCCTTCCTTCAAGCTCCATCTTTTTGATGTGTTTGTTTTATTTACATATTGATTGATTGAGAATGTGAACAACTTCCTCTATCTTCTTATACACATTGTTGCCAAATGCCCTGGAAAAGATTTCCTTGTTTGCATTACTTTTTTGTTTAGTTATGCCTGATTTTTTATGACCATATTTGGAGGTTTTCTTTGCAAAGATACTAGAATGATTTGTCATTTTCTTCTCCAGATTATTTTACAGATTAGGAAATTGAGGCAAACAGGATTAAGTGACTTGCCTAGTCACATAGCTAGTATCTGAGGTCCCTTTTGAACTCATAAGTCTTCCAGATTCCAATATTGGTGCTCTATCTACTGCACTACCTATATGTCCATTTCATTATTTGTACTTTCATAACTTTAAGATCAGATTCTTGCTAAGATCTTAAACATTTTGGAAGTGTAGACAATAAAGACTTTTTTTTTTATCATCAAGACATCTCTTTGCCTTTTGGAGAAGTTAAAATCTGCTTTTCTTGTCCTTGGAATCATAAATGTTTTAGCTCTTTAAGTTCTATAATAGTAAATTTTTTGTATATTGATCAAAGAGATTTATCTTTGGCATGAAAATCTTTACCATATCCTCAGGTTTGAATTCCAGTTAAAGTCATACCTAAATCTCACATTGATCAAAGTAGTCTTTTACCACTGGCATTACTTATAGAAATGCTGGGTAGATTCAAATGGGAAAAAATTAATAGTGACTCAAAGAAAGATATTTCTTTGGTGCTGTGGTCACTGTAATTCTTTTTTTAAACTGTGGAAAAAGACTTGCTAACTTGACTTCTTGTGCTCTCGACACTGACAGAGCCATGATTTCATGGCTCCATATTGGCATATTCATTACTAGTTACTAATCATGCATCCATATGTTCTCAGCCAGAATAATTTTTATTTACAAGTTTCACATACATTCTATAAGAAGGATCTACCCAATCTGTCAGAGGTTTTGTTATTTGAACATTCCAAAGGGAACTGGTAAGTCACTTGGTTTGTTCATTTTCCTGGTTTCTTCACCAACCCACTTCCTTTCTTGGTTATTCATATTCTTAATGATATCTTTTATATCACTGCTAGAGACTAAACGGATACTTTTGTGAACAGATTTTTTAATAACAAATCACATTTTACTAGGTGTACTAAATTTAACAAAGTGATTTTTCTTACAACAATCCTTACAAGATAGGCAGTTTATTCTTTTTCTATTTTACAGATGAGGAAATTGAGGCTGAAACAGTGAGTTACCCAGAGTAAAAAAAAAAAAAAAAGCTAATAAATACCACACCTCAAACTGAGACTTACTGAGTTCCAGTCCAATGATCTTAACACTTGACCCTGTTTCATACTATATCTTTTTTAGTGGGTTGATAAATATTATGATTCCTTCATGTTGATATTTTGCTTCTCAAAAATATTATGTGCAAAATTCTAGGAAATTAATGGCAAAGTGTAGAATATAATTTAAATGTAAATGTACTTGCATTCATTTAAAATTAATATTAAATTCACTATTCTTGTGAATTTCTCATGTTTCTCATCTAATATTTTAGATTTCATTTGGTCATTTTGATTACTATCTTCCATAAAGCTCCACAAATTTCCCAACAAATATTAGCTTCCTTGTTTTACTGGTAAAATTAGAATGTTGAGTAATATCTTATTAGGAGTTACTCAGCTCAAGCAAAATAGAATGCTAGTCTACCAGCTGACTTTAGGATCACCCAAATTGATGATTGGTACAAATAACAATGTACACAGACATCATTTTACCCAAAACATTGTTGGGGTTAAACTAAATTGATATTCCTTAATTTATCTGAATTGCATTTATGGAAGCACTTTTTGTGACCCCATATGTAGCTTTTTTTGTCAAAGATATTGGTTTGCCATTTTTTCTCCAGTTCATTTTACTGATAATGAAATTGAAGCAAATAGGGTTAAGTAGCATCCGCAGGGTCACACATCTTAGTAAATATCTGAGGCTAAATTTGAACTCAGGTTTTCCTGATTCCAGGCCTGGAATTCTATCTATTATGCTATTTAGGTATCTCCCCTCTTTAAAAAATTTTTTTTTATTATTTTACATAATGGTATTGAGTGATTTTTTTTTTGCATGTCTCCCAAACTGCTTATCCTATTCCTTATGCTTTCTTCAGTATCTATATACATGAGAACCTTTACTAACATATATATGATTCAGAATCCAGTTTTTGGGTATCTTCTTAATGCTTGTTCCTTATGCATTTTCTGTAACTAATGTCCATTTCCCACATAAGCACACGTGCACTCCTGCTCAATTTGTACTGATATATGAAACATGACTTTCCATCCTCACCACACAATATCACTGTGGTGCTTCCTGCTTAAGGAGAACTGTTGTATTGAGCTCTGACAGCATTAAAGGTGTTTCATCAATTCATGAGATGCAGTGGTAGCACCCATCCGCCTGAACCAAAAGAAACACTTTGTAAAGTTTAATATTCTCATTTCATTTCCAAACAGTCACTAAATATAGTACTATGTTTCTTAATACACAGAGACTAGAGTAAAATAGAGCCTCACTTAAGTAATTGGTATTCAATTGCCTACACTTATCTTGTTTTAAAATTCCCTCTTTTCCCTAACTTTCAAATATCAACTTACAAGTCATTTTGTAATGCCTCAGGTCATCTTGTTCTGTAGATCAAATCACTTTCTAGCTCCCAAAAAAGAAAAAGAAAAGAAAAGTGAATTGATATATGAGGAAAAGATTTCCTTGATGGACAATGACAAAGGCCTAAAGAATTTTCTTGATGATCCGTTTCATTTCCTTGTTATATAGCTTACAAAAAAGATAACCTTCCAAAGAATTCAATGAGAAAATGCTCCTCTAACCTAATTGTAAGATTTCAATTTCAATTAAAATGGAATTCCCTTTGTTTGCCTCCTCATCCATTTTGAGTCTGAAATTGAGAATGAGTTTGGGATCTCTGTCTATGGAAGAAGTTCACTTCCTCTGCCTTTAGAATAAACTACGGAGAAATGATTAGAATACTTAAAAAAAAATTTAACAGAGAGTACTATTTAATGATCAAGAAATATCAGTAAATAACTCTAATTTTGTGTATGTAATTAAAAGGAGAAAATTTCATGTTTCTCAGATTCTTCAGAGATAACTTGTCTTATGTGTTTAAACAACCATGCTAATTATTAATTCAATGAGTTTATGAGAGCTACACATGTTTCAGAAATGAAAATTCTGACAAGAATTCTGAATTGTGTGTTTGTGTGTGTGTGTGTATGTGTGTGTGTGTGTGTGTGTGTGTGTGTGTGTGTGTGTGTTAGGAGTGGGGAGAAAGTTAGAACTGCCTTAACTATTCAAAGTCCCAAATTTCATAAGAAATATTTATCCTTGACTTGTGTAGAAATTAAAATGCTATGCCTGTGGATACCACTTTTCTTTATCTTTTATTACTCCTCAGGGCTTGATGAGAGAGTGGATGCATGTTTTCAATTGTATCTCAATTTCTGACCCTATTTCATTCTTAAGCTTGAGGGCAATACCCACCTGGATACTGGTGTCTGTGTAAAACAGTGACACTGTTGAAGGCTTCTCTTTAAGTGGAACCATTATCTGCTTACTGGAGTTAGAGTACCACTTTTGCTACAATTCATCTCCCTACCCCTGGGGTTAAATTTCTTCCAAGACCTTACAAGTGACTGAATATCCAGAATAGGCAAGCACCACAGACTGAAAAAAAGATGCCTTTGTACATATGAAATAAACTGTTTCTACTAGATTGATAGTAGAAATGGGGATTAGATTTTGTTTTGATGATGTTTTCTTAGGTGAATTTTAAAATGCTTCCACAGAATCTTAGAATTTAGTTCTCATTTAGGTACACATTCTAATTTGAAAGATGAGGAAAATGAGACTTAGTGACTTCTCAGGTCACACTGGTAGTAAGGAGCAGAAGCAGGAGGCAAGACTAGGTTTTATGCTTATAAAACTTGTAAACAAACGCTACATTATATCATACATGAAAACTAAGGCAGAGAGGTAAGGAGCCTTGTCCAAGGTTGTTAACTCACAGAAAAAGTCAGAATTTTTCAATTCATTACTTTTCCATTCTTCCACTATTTCTTCCTTCCCTTCCTCCTTCCTTCCTTCCTTCCTTCCTTCCTTTCTTCCTTCCTTCCTTCCTTCCTTCCTTCCTTCCTTCCTTCCTTCCTTCCTTCCTTCCTTCTTTCTTCTTCCTTCCTTCTTTCCTTCCTTCCTTCTTTCCTTCTTTCCTTCCTTCCTTCTTTCTTCCTTCCTTCCTTCCTTCCTTCTTTCTTCCTTCCTTCCTTCCTTCTTTCCTTCCTTCCTTCTTTCCTTCCTTCTTTCCTTCCTTCCTTCCTTCTTTCCTTCCTTCCTTCCTTCCTTCCTTCCTTCCTTCCTTCCTTCCTTTCTTCTTTCCTTCCTTCCTTCTTTCCTTCCTTCCTTTCTTCCTTCCTTCCTTCCTTCCTTCCTTCCTTCCTTCCTTCCTTCCTTCCTTCTTTCCTTCTTTCCTTCCTTCCTTTCTTCCTTCCTTCCTTTCTTCCTTCCTTCCTTCTTTCCTTCCTTCCTTCTTTCCTTCCTTCCTTTCTTCCTTCCTTCCTTCCTTCTTTCCTTCTTCCTTCCTTCCTTTCTTCCTTCCTTCCTTCTTTCCTTCCTTCCTTCCTTCTTTCTTCCTTCCTTCTTTCTTCTTCCTTCCTTCCTTCTTCCTTCCTTCCTTCCTTCCTTCCTTCCTTCCTTCTTTCCTTCTTTCTTTCCTTCTTTCCTTCCTTCCTTCTTTCCTTCTTTCCTTTCTTCCTTCCTTCCTTCCTTCCTTCCTTCCTTCCTTCCTTCCTTCCTTCCTTCCTTCCTTCCTTCCTTCCTTCCTTCTTCCTCCATTCCTTTCTTCCTCTTTTCCTCCCTTCCTCCACCCTCCCTCTTTGTTTTTTGTTTCTTTTTTCCTTATTTTCTTTCTTTTTTCTTTCCTTCTTTTCCCCCCTCTTTCCTTTCTCTGTCAATTTATTGATAGCTTTCATTTTTTTTCATTGCAGCCTTTTCTATATAAATGCTCCATGACCATGTCCACTGAATTGAACCTTCCTTGTAACAAAAAAAAAAAAAAAACAAAACAAAAAAAAAAAAAAAAAAAAAACTAAGCAAAATCCACCAATATATTGAGTATTGCTGTTAATATCTATATTAACAGCTTACTCCTGATTTTCTGCAGAGAGGAGGAAGATATATTTTATTGACTATCTCAATAATCAAGATTGGTAATTCCAACTTTTCCTATGGCTTCCTTCTAATGTTGGTTTCATTCATATCACTGTAGCTTTTCTGTCTGTTGGTTTTTATATTCTTCTTCTGTCTGTATTAATTCATAGAGTTCTTCCCACATTTCCACAAATATGCGATATAGTAGAAAGAGCTCTATTTCACGGTATCTTTGTTCAAACTCCAGGTCTATCCATTGTTGATTGTATGACTACATGAGTTCATTTCCTCTTTCAGTCTTTTCATTTGAAAAGAAGAAAGAATTTGACTTTGATGAACTCTAAAGTCCCCCTAAACTCTGGAATATATTACTTTATGATAACATATTCTTAATTCCTTTCTGCATAATATTCCATTATACAAGTTTGTATAACCATTTTCTAGATGATGAGTTTCCACTTTCTTTTTCATTTTCTCAAGAAGTGTTGCTATGACTTATTTGGAATTTATGTATAATGATAGAATTACTGAATTACATGATATGAACACTTTCATTTTTCTCCCAAAATTCTGTTCTTTGGAATAGCTGGGCTGACTCACAGATACTCTCATATTCTATTAGTATTCCTGTTTTTCTAGAGCCCTTTCAATACTGACTCTTTCCTTTTTCTACTATCTTTTCAGATTTGGGGATGAAACCTCAGAATTTTAATTTTTTTTTGCCTATAATATGTATTTTCCTCCCATTAAAATGTAAGCTTCTTGAGGTCAAAGACTATTTCTTTTCTTTTCTTTTCTTTTTTTTTGTCTTTACATCTCCAGTTACTTAGCATAATGGCTGGCTCATTGCAGGGAATCAATATACACTTGTTGCAATAAATGGTACAGATAGAGGCTGTTCTCCCATTAAGAGTGAGATGGAGTAAGATTTCTTGATAGCTTGCCCAAAGCACATCATTTCCATTTACCTTTGCAAGTGGGTAGTAAACATATTTGCTTAGTTTTACAGCTCAGGAAACTGAGACTGAGTAATGACAATAAAGGCACAACGCAAAAATTCTACAAACCAAAAGCTAAATGGGATCCAGGGGGAAATAGTTATTATGAAAAGGGGAAATTAGGTTGATCATGGGAATAAACTGAAATTTCTGATTTACTTTCAGAAATAAACTAGAATCTCTGGTTTGTATAGATCCCAATTCGGGGCCCAAAATATCTGGTGCATGTAGAAACTGTTGACTGAGGCTTTCTCTCCCAGAGGTTCACTTACACAAATGTTTTAGTGGAAACCCTTTCTTGGCACTGCTCTAAAGGGCAGCAACAAAAAAACATATTTAGGAACAAATGAACAGTTTTGTGGGTGGATTCTCCTATGAGCTGAAAACAGTTGATTCAGTGACTAAGGCTAAGCAAATATAACAGATGGCTATGTAAATACAGCACTCATATTGTATAGATTGCCCGAGGGTTTCAGAACTGTGAATAAAACTTGGATTCCAGAGTTTTAGCCTCAGGACCCTATCCTCTGAAGTGTGCTATACACTTTCTCAGACTTTGCTTTTACTGCAAAAAGGTATTTTGTGTTCTGACTTTAAGATGACTCTGTGTGTGTGTGTGTGTGTGTGTGTGTGTTTGTGTTTCAATGACTGGAAACTTTCATGCTGTAAAAAAAAAAAGGCACACCATGATAAAATCAAGAGATAATTAGAATAATAAAAATCATTAAATTTTAGAGCTAGTAGAGACTTTTCCTAAATGAGAATTTTGAAGTTCAGAGAGGGCATGACTTATTAAAGATACTACAGCTAGTTTGTGAGAGATTTAGGATTATTTATAAATTTTTCTAGTTCAATTTAAATTAATAATTTCTCTCAGCTTTTGTTTGTCTTTTTCAATAATAACAATAACTATGAATAAGCAAACCCTAAATTTTATTTTTAATTCTTAGGTCTTCATTCACCATTTTCTAATAGTACTGCTATTAATTTAAAATTTTTCATTATGTGTTACATTCATTATAGACTTTTTGAAGTGAGAAATGGAAAAGGTTTTCCATAAAGAAAAATGTATAATGGTAGGAGCACTGCCCTAGGCTGTGGATTACTTAAATTTAAGGCCCTGCTCTGCAATCAATTAGTTATGTGTCTTTGGACAAGTCATTTTTATTTCCATGTACCTCAAATTCCTTAACTGTAAACTGTTGAACTATGAATAATAGTAAATGAAGAGGTAGTACCTTCTTTGAGATATTCTGTAACCTGACAATCATAAGCTTACAGATGACTTGCCAGAGAGACTGACTAATTTCTTGGGTCTTAGAATATGCTATGGGTGACTAAGACTCTTGCTGCAGCTCATAAGTCCCCACCAGAATGCTTCCAATTATCAATAAGCCAGCAGAAACAATTAGTTGTTAGTAAAGGCATTTATTAATGTGGCATAGTAAAAGCAGGAACTTCAAAACATCTCTTCCCTAACCTCCTCATGGAAAAAAACCTATTCCACAAATACACAAGCATCCATAGAATGAGTGTGTGTAAACAGAGTACAATGGTAGTGAGGTATAGGGAACACATGTAACAAGGCAATTTATAATTCCAGACTTGCAGAATCTAGTTTCTCTCCTTCTACAATCCTCTCTGAGATCCAACTCTTGATTGCCAAGGTAGTCTTCTCTTGAAGCTATAACCACTTTTCTGCTTCTAGTGGTTTCTTCATCCTTCCAGCGATTGATTTTCTGTAATCATATCTGTCTGGAATATGTGTTTTTGCTCCCTACTAGCTATAGAATCTCTTATCAATGAAATATCTATATTTCAAAGCAAAATGGTCCTTTTCCCTTCGTTTCCCTTTCTCCTCTTTCTCTTTCTTTCTTCTATAAGATGAGGGGATTGTTTTAGATGATTGGTTAAGGGAAACTACCTAGTTAAATAACTGGTATGTTGTGAGGTCACATTAGAAACCTAGGATTCTTAGTCCAGAACTTGTTTCATTATACTGGTATAATTTATATTGCAAATATAAATTATAATAACTATATTATAATATGTAAATTATAATTATATTCTAACTTACACATTAATGTACTACTGTACATTTTGTTGTATTATATTTGAGAGGTATCAAGCAAATATTGTTATGGAAAATTTAATTCATTTTAGATTTTCTGATTCATTTTTACATTATTACAGGACTTGGAAAACAAAAGAACTGCATTGAACCAAGACTCCAATACTAATTAGCTATGTGCATATAGGATTAATAATAATAGTACCTATCTCTCAGTGTTAATTGAGAATGATGTTAATTGTAAAGTGCTTTGTAAAATCTTAAAACGCTAAGTGAATGCTGATGAAGGTATTATTATTATTATTATTATCCTAAATTAATCTTTGAATAGTTAAGTTTTCCAATTTTATGTTATGAAGTCACTTGAGAATCTTGAAACAATATATCACATTACTATGCCATAAGTTATGATGAAATAGATAATAGGAAGACTTCTGTGAACTGATACAGAGTGAAGTGAGTAGAACTAGGAGAATAATTTATACAAGGAAAAAACATTATAAAGAAAAACAACTTTGAAAAACTTTAGAAAATACAATCTAGGGGACTGAAAATAAAGAATGCTGTCTACCTCCTGAAGAAAAACGGTAGGCTCAAAAGACAGAATGAGATATGTTTTTGAATATAGCCAATGTGGAAATCTATTTCACTAAGTTTCATGGATTTGTTGAGGGGTCTATTTTATTTGTATTGTATTGTATTGTACAACATCTGTATTGTTGTAGAGAGGGAGAATGGGAGGAAGAGAGAATGAAAATTTGTAAAATTAATTAATCAATAAGAGAAACAGTTTATTTTAAGGGAGATGAAAATATGAAAGAGCCAAGTCAGACACATGTAGTTTAAGACCAAGTTGATAGACACACATGATGTCAAGTTGTTCTATTGTTTGCACTCAGCCTGGCCCCTCATTACAGTCATTTGTTCTGCATGGTTAGGGCACAGTTCCACATTTTGCCTTTGGCAGCTGAGAGCTATTATTGGGCCCCACAACATCTGTTTCAACAACAGTGGGTCCCTGGTCAGCAAAACTAATTAAAAAAGAAGTCCAAAATGAAATACCATAACTTATGTTGTGCATGTACAGTAAACATGGTTACTAGTGAAAGAATGAAAACTCTTTCATATGGTTAGAATTATTTACAAATCTATGACAAGTGATGAAAGGCTTCAGCCTTATTCTGAGTGTGGGGTTGTAGAGAATGGCATAAACCAAGTTCCCTGATGTGGGAAGCTTCACTAGGGGTTTGCTAATTGGTCATGGTAACCCTCTAGAATTATCAGCTGTACATGTAGCAGTCAGGAACAGATCCTACGGATTAGCTTAGACACTCTCTCGATTTTAATTTCCATCAAATGTTAGTAAAAGGTTCTGGGGAGTTTGCAGAAATGCTAAAATACTCCCTTTCAACTTCACGGGACAGAACAAAAAAAGTTTCTATTGGGCATCTGCCTAATAGAATGATATGACTAAGCAGCTAGTAATATAGTAAAGACCTGAGTTCAAATTTGGGTGAAGATATTATTAGCTGTGTGATGTTGGGCAAGTTATTTAATATATCTTGTCTAGTAGTGTTATCTATAAAATTTACTGCCCCTTTTTTGCCAGCTGTAAAATATGGTTTAATATTAGCACCCACCTTCCAAAATCTTTGTGAAGATAAAATGAGAGAATATTTATAAAGCCCTTAAAACACTAGATATATGCTAGTTATTATTATTCCTTGTGGGAGAAGAAAGGAGCAGATGAAAAGTAAAAAAAAAAAAAAAAAAAAAACAAAATTAGAAAATTATAGAATTTCAGTTAGTTTCTTTTTCATTCTATTGTTACAACCAAGGAAACTGAAACATACTTCTTTCTCTTCCCTTTTCCACTTAGATGGATATATTCCCAATTGTTTTATACTTGAATAGACCTGTACTGATGATGGAAAAAAGCTTTTTCTGCTTCAAGACATTGCCAGTGGTCCAGAGCATATTTAGCATTTGAGCGTTAAGAGAAGGTACAAAGCCTTCACACCAAATCTGAGGTTTTCCACATCAGTGAATCAAGCTGGATGAGGCATTTCTCATTCCACTAAGTCCACTGGGACCTGAAGTAGATGGGATAGCCTGCTTAGTTCAGTCAAAGCAGCTTAGTCCTGAAGGGCAACTGGGATAGTTAGCCAGCATTAGGAGTCCAAGGAGAAACTTCTCTTCATCTAGTTCAGGGAGCATCTATCCACCTGGGTGCAATATTGAGGACTAAGATGGAAGAAAGAAACTTCCTATTTCTGTGACTGACAAATTACGACATTATATGTAATGGTCTATATCTTTTAACAGTCACTTATTATACAATTTCCTCATGTTTTTCTATGACACAGATTGATAAGACTATATTATGCTTTAAACAGTCAATTTTGGTGACTAAAAACAGTTCCACATCTAGCTGAACTAGACCTTTTCAATCCTGCATTTTTCATGAAATATATTTATACATATAGTGTTAGGGAATTGACCAAGAATACTGAGAAATTAGGTGACTGGCTCAAGGTCACACAGTTGGTATTTATCCAAGGCAATACTTGAATCCATATCTTTCTAACTTCAAGGTCACCCCCATTCACTAGGTCATGCTTCCAAATAAAAAATAAATAAACAAAAACAAAAATCTCATATATAAATAAAAGCCCGGCCTAGAGTGCTAATGCTTATAGTTAAGAATTCAGGTATTGTACATTAGATATATGTTGCAAGTACTTTTCTAAATTATCCACTAGATTATGGCATTATGTCTGATTGGTGTTGGCGGAAGGTCTTCCCCATGCTGATGAAATAAATTACAGATGCCAATTCTCTCTCCACTATTACTCAGTTCTCACTCCCCTCCACATGTTAGCATGTTAGCAGTTTCATCTCAGAAACATTGTACCTGGACTCCAATGTAGTGATGTCATTTTAGTCCTTTTTGAGAGCAAAGGACAAGAACCAACCAACCAAGATATTCTCTGCTAAAATTTAAAATCCCTTCATATTACTCAGTGCTTTGCACAGATGGAGAAAGGAAACTTTGTCCTATCTTTGCAAAATAATTCTTTCTATACTTAAATGTCTCTAGGCTAAATTATTCCAGTCTCTTTTTCACAAAAAATAAAATGCTTGGTTCATTTTGGTTGTATGTTTCATTTGCCTATTAATATATTTAGTTGAAAAGATGAGAGATAAATAGTCTTATACTCAAGTAATATGCACTTATTACATCCCAGGGATATACATAAATTTTATGGAGGAACAGGAACAGAGGGGTCATGTGCCATCATGGAGCTTGAGGTTCAAGTTCTAGCTCAGATAGCTTAGTAATTATCTGGTAGTGAGATTATTGGCAAGCCACAACCTCTTAGTGCCTCTGGAAGTTCTGTAAGCTTAATTATAGTCGAATTGGTTGGCTATATCCATAGAAGAATTTTTTTTTTTACATTAGGAGTTCTTTATATAGAAGAAATCTCAGATTTCTATTCTGTGCCCCTGAAAAAAAAAGAGTAAAAAATAAAGTCAAATTTGGGAGGAAAAAAAATCATAGGAGCAATATGGTATGGATTGTAGTAGAGAAAGAAGATAAGGAATCTGGTTTTCAATTCCAGTTTTCCATCAATTATTAGCTAAGTGACATTAGATAAGTCGCTCAGTATATTGGTGTCATTTTCTTATTGTGTATATTGTTGGATGGACACTATTATCTTTTCTGAACCTAAAAGTTTAGGATCTATTATTGTAATGATTATTCCATTCTATTAAACAGTGACCAAATCACTTTTAAAAATCCCATGTTTTTTCTTAAGGAAAAAAATGGAATATACACATGTGAGAAATTGTGAATTTGTCTATCCCATGAAGCATGCATTGAGTGCCACATTATATCCCTTTGATGTTCCTTAGTCTTTTGCTGGTACAATACATGTATTTAAGTTCAGTGCAATAGATCCGGGATTTATGGTAGATCAACCATATAGTTGTGTGCCAATCTGTAATGATCCTTGGCTTCACATATTGTGCTGGGTTACCAGAGCTATCAGCTAGCCAAAGAGCCATGGAGATTTCTTTGGAATGCTATAGACTCAGCGGTGAAGGTAGAATCAGTTTGGATATTTTTCTATTCACAGGAAATGTGGGCAGCTAACTGCTGCCCTAATTCTGAGTCGGTAGAAATGTGGTAATTCTATCCTTTTTATAATGGATTGTCCTTAATGTATTTCACAAGGTGAAACTAAATGCTTTTGAAACTTCACCAAAAAGTGATAGGTCTGCCCTCTGTTCTCTTAGCTCCCTTCAGACATTTGTAAATATATAGAGTTTTGACAGGAATGATGGCACTTTTTTTTTGTTGAGGAATTAAGGATTCTAAAATCAACTCCTTTTAGTTAAACAACTCCAATGAAATTTTGTTGATAACAGACTATAAAGTAAAATAAATATATGACCTTTTTAAACTTAGTGTGACAATAAAATTTATGAAAATATAATCTAAATGCCATTTACATTCTATATAAGTACTTATTTAAAGTTTTTGCATCTGATTATCTCTGAATTCATTTAATGATTTAATTCTTAATTCATGAATTCCTTATTTACTTAGACACAAAGAGCATATTGGAAGATGCTCTTAAGTTCACACTGAAGGAAATTTTTAAAAATTGAAAATCCCATTCATTCTTATAGAATAATTTAAAAAAGCAGTGTTTTCTAAAAGTTACTTTATTGCCAGTCTATCTGTCTGGAAATGTCTCACTCATACCTTAGTTTAGCTATTTGAAAATCATCTTTAGAGGGAATTCTGTTGAATGGTTTTATTAAGCCTCCTGTCTAATGCTTTTAGCTCCTTTGAAATTGTCTGTGCTAAATAAACAATGGAAAATGACAATAACATTTATACATTTATGCATTTTATAAATTGAGTATAAAAATAAGGTTTTTTATTTTATGAATTTTTAAAAAAAATAAGGCTCTTTTCAAAGGTACTTTCTTTTTGTTTTGTACTTTACCTGGTTCTAAGAAGTAGTTTTGCTCTATTCCTTCATTCTGACTTTTAATGAAGTATCACAGAGAAGAAAATGGAAGAGAAAGAAGTCAATCTTCTTCCCAATTTTCTGCTTGAATTGTGACTTCTACAGAGTTTAAGAAGATTGTACTGGAAGTCAGTGGTCTATGAGGTAGGGAGATCAAGATCTTTGCTTATTCCCTCTGGTCTCCAAAATGGGAGTCAGTATCCCCTTCATAGCCATGGCTTATTAAAGGTATAAGATCAGGAAGATAGACCATATGCACCTTTCTCAAGAAACATCTCTCAGTAGTCTTTCTTTCTATCCCATTCCTCCAGGACAAGCTCCTAAATTCTTTTCCCAAAACCAAGGCCATAAGACACTAGCTATTCCCTAGCCACACTTTGAAGGTCTCTCAATAGAACATTCGTATCAGTGGTAAGCCATGGGAGACATTGGACAGAATCACTGGCATGCCCATATCAAAGAAGGAGCTATACTCCATGAGCAAAGCAGAATATCAGTAGCACAAAGGAAACACGAAGAGCTCAAATCCACAGCCATCGCCATCCCACAGATTCTAATGGACTACTTTTGCCCAATCTTTGGCAGTCTTCCAAACTCCTACTGGACTTATCAGGCTCACTGAGCACACTATACTCTGACCGCATTAATTTGGAAATTTCTGTAATGCTGTGACAACTGAAACAAGATTATTAGACTTATTGGAAGTGATAAAATCTTCCCAAAATTTTTAATGCATTTTATAGTTTTCTGAAGTTATCATTTTATGGTTTGATGAAGATATCTAATAATTTAATCAGTAAATATGTTTCAAATGTCTATGTTATATATTTTGATATGTTTTAAATGTGCCAGAGATACAAATACAAAAAATGAAACAATCCATACTACAAAGGACATAACATTATAAATCTAGATCTTAAAGACTGTCTTAGGCTTCTTTTGAGAATTTCCAGACAATGATATCACCAAGATGGCATATATCCTCCATCTCATTCTCTTCTTCTTTTTTTTTTTAATAACTTTTTATTGATAGAACTTATGCCAGGGTAATTTTTTACAGCATTATCCCTTGCATTCGCTTCTGTTCCGATTTTTCCCCTCCCTCCCTCCACCCCCTCCCCCAGATGGCAAGCAATCCTTTACATGTTGAATAGGTTACAGTATATCCTGGATACAATATATGTGTGCAGAACCAAACAGTTTTCTTGTTGCACAGGGAGAATTGAATTCAGAAGGTATAAATAATCTGGGAAGAAAAACAAAAATGCAAGCAGTTTATATTCATCTCCCAGTGTTCTTTCTTTGGGTGTAGCTGCTTCTGCCCATCTTTGATCAATTGAAACTGAATTAGCTCTTTTTATCGAAGAGATCCACTTCCATCAGAATACATCCTCAAACAATATCATCGTTGAGGTATATAATGATCTTCTGGTTCTGCTCATTTCACTTAGCATCAGTTCATGTAAGTCTCGCCAGTCCTCTCTGTATTCATCTCGCTGGTCATTCCTTACAGAACAATAATATTCCATAACGTTCATATACCACAATTTACTCATTCTCCAATTGATGGGCATCCATTCATTTTCCAGCTTCTAGCCACTACAAACAGGGCTGCCACAAACATTTTGGCACATACAGGTCCCTTTCCCTTCTTTCATATCTCTTTGGGGTATAAGCCCAGTAGAGACACTGCTGGATCAAAGGGTATGCACAGTTTGATAACTTTTTGAGCATAGTTCCAAATTGCTCTCCAGAATGGCTGGATGTGTTCACAATTCCACCAACAATGTATCAGTGTCCCTGTTTTCCCACATCCCCTCCAACATTCCATATTATCTTTCCCTGTCACTCTAGCCAATCTGACAGGTGTGTAGTGGTATCTCAGAGTTGTCTTAATTTGCATTTCTCTGATTAATAATGATTTGGAGCATATTTTCATATGTCTATAAATAGTTTCAATTTCTTCATCTGAGAATTGTCTGTTCATATCCTTTGACCATTTATCGATTGGAGAATGGTTTGATTTTTTATAAATTAGAGTCAATTTTCTATATATTTTGGAAATGAGGCCTTTATTGTAAAAATGTTTTCCCAGTTTATTGTTTCCCTTCTAATCTTGTCTGCATTTGTTTTGTTTGTACAAAAACTTTTCAATTTGATATAATCAAATTTTCTATTTTGTGGTCAATAGTGATCTCTAGTTCTTCTTTGGTCATAAATTCCTCCCTCTTCCACAGGTCTGAGAGGTAAACTATCCTATGCTCTTCCAATTTATTTATAATCTCATTCTTTATGCCTTGGTCATGAACCCATTTTGACCTTATCTTGGTGTACGGTGTTAAGTGTGGGTCAATGCCTAGTTTCTGCCATACTAATTTCCAGTTTTCCCAGCAATTTTTGTCAAATAGTGAATTTCATTCTCTTCTTAAAGAGCATTTTATAATCTTAGATAAGAACAAATATTGCTTTTGGGTTAGGGACAGCTTTTACTTAACACAGAAAAGGCAGAGGATGTGTGCATTTTGCAGAAGGCAGCAGACAGAGCGTCTAGTGAATCCATCATTCCTGCATGTGAGTGAATATCATGAAATTTCACATCCTCAACTAAGCAAAAAAGAAGCAGATACAATTCAATGTTTTGCTATCTCTGTAGCTCCTGGAAAGGACAAAAAAAAATAAGCTAAAAGAAATTACCCTTGTTGAAAGATAGTTGAACAACTTTTAATTCATTGTGACAAAAAATATTTCTTAGGTTTTTTTTGTGTATCAGAAATTTTGGTAGGCATCAGGGAAACATTTCTTAAAAGGACAAGAACTTATTTCCTAATAAAGTTGAGGTCTATCACCAAATGATAAAGTTTATCACCAAATGATGGGGTTCAGTAGCAATCCCTAGTTCAAATATGCAGTACAAGGTGCAAAACACACATGAAGAATTCACAGTGGTATTCTTGTTGCTAAAAGATACTTTTATTTATTAGAAGATGTTTTAGATAAAATAAAGAGGTAAAATAGACATCAATATGAAGTAGATTTGGAAGAGCATGTAGTTAGCAAGGAAAGGTTTTTTTTTTTTTTTTTTTAAACAATTAACAAGGGAAAAGACAAGTTCCTTAGGGGAACTCACAATTAATCAAGAAAAATATAATATACCATGAGGTGGGAGTACACCACTGATTGGCAGGCTAAATCCATAGAGGAGTTTAGCACCCTAAAGAGTGTCAGTTAGCTATAACAAAGAGAAAGACACTGTGAGGTAGAACATCCCAATGGAATAACCGTGATAGTGATTCAACAAATGTGGCACAGGCTGAGGGCATATTTATAGAGAAAAATTAACCTGAGAGGTTTGACATCATAATTTGACTTTCTAATTGAGTACAGTAAGGTGGGGTTTCCTAAAACCTCCACAGGAGTGGGACTGTAAGGCTAAGCTGAACTCCATCAGAGCACTTTCCTGCTTCTATAGGAAGTACTATAATCTTATCAGTATGTCAGACATTCTCTGTCAATCCCACCTAATTACCCAGGACCTCATCAGTCCCTGCCTTCATGAAGCTTATATTCTTCTAAGCTCTCTTAAGTAAGGGAGTGATATGGTTAGACTTATGCATTAGGAAGATTATTTTCAGTTTCGGAGGGATATAGAAATATAGAATGTAGAAGAGTCAAGGGATCATTACTACTATTCACAAGGGAGGTAATGAAAATCTCAACTAGCATGATAACAGTAGGGTGGGAACAGCTAGAAAAGATATTATAGAGAGAATTAAAATTAAATGTTGAGGATCAAATACATGGAAGATCAAAGAAATTATTAGGTTTCAAATTTGGAAGATTGGAAAGTTGTGGTGCTGTCAATAAAAAAGAGAAGTTGGGAGGACAGGCAGATAGTTTGGAGGAAAATATAATAAATTTGCTTTTGGAGATGTTGAATTTGAAGTGCTGAACATGTTTGCCAAGCTAGATGAAAATGTAGAGCTAGTATATAGGTGTGTGTGTATGTGTATGTATGAGGTTATAACATATATATTACACACATATAAATATACATTTATATTATATGTACACAATAGACTAATAAATATAAACATGATATATAATAATCATGTTATAATAGCATATATATTAAATATGTATTATATAATATATACAGATATATTATAACCACTATAAAAGGCCTCCCAAATTTATTATATATTATTTATATATATATTATTTACATTATATATATTATCTGTATATAATATATATAATGGATTTGGGATACTGCTATACAATACTATGTTATAAATGTATATATATATATATGCATATATACATGCATACACACATATATGAATGAATTTAGGAGACTCTGTAGAGAGATTATAACTTAAATCATGAGTAGATGAGATCAACTAAGGAGAGAGTTGAGAAAGAAAGGAGTATAGAATTGAGGACAGATGATCCTAGGAGAGAAGAAAATTTAAAACCACTGTAGGAGGCTGTTGCTCATAGAGATGGAAGTAGAGTATGGAGTAAACAAAAAGTAATCTGAAAGAGAAAGCATCGGCATCGGTTAGAGCAGCTGTGAAATAAGAGAGTGGGAATGGATTGGAGAATGTCTAGGCTGGAAAAAGGCCTTTTGCCCAAAGTAAGTTTTTGATTTGATAGGTCTTAGAGGGAAAAAGAGAAAAAAAGTGAGGAGTTAGCCTATTGAAGCTTTGGGAATAGTCAGTACAAAGACATGGGGATGATGCAGTTCTGTGTAGAAAAAAACTGCAATTAGACCAGTATAATTGTTTCCTAGAGTGCATGAAGGAAGATAAAGCATGAAAAGATGGCAAGGTGGAAAGGGACCAGATTATGAAGAGCTTTACATGACAAATACAAGACTTTCCCTTTGATTTTGGAAGAAATAAGGAGCCATTGGCATCCATTGAGCAGGGTGGAGAGTGACATGGTTATATCTACACTTTAAAAACACTTAAGAAATCACCCTTGATAGCTAAGGAGGAGTGTGTGTGTGTGTGTGTGTGTGTGTGTGTCTGTGTATGTATAGATAGGGAGAATCTTGAGGCAAGGGACCTGTTATAAGGTTATGAAATAGTATAGGCAAGGCATGGGGGCATGACATAGGGTTATGGTTGTATGAATGGAGAAAAGGGGACAGAAATGATGCTTGTCAAATTAAAAATTTGCGTTTTGAGAAGACTGCTTAGTATTGACTATGAAATTCATTGCATAATATATATATATATATATACATATGTATATGAATATATATGTAGATATATCCAATAAATGTGAATCTAAACTTTTTTGGCATTATCTTTGAATTGAATATTCATCCCACCTCTAACAATAGAGTTTGAAGTTCTATTTTCTTCAAATCTGTATTCAGTAACGCCCTCAGCATTTCTCAAATTACTATTGTGGGTTAAGAGAAGAAGAAAACAAGAATGTTAAAAATATAGTCTCTTTATGCTACTACTACAAAAACTGAGCAAACTAACATGTCAGAGAAGTCTTCATTTTCAAAGGAGGAAAATGAATTTGGAATTTATTCAGTCCTATCAAGTTTTGTTGTTCTTGTTTTTATCCTTAATTCCTAAAGACCTCAAAAAGGTAGTCATAATATGCAAGTGAATTGGATTGAATTGAGGGAGGGCTGTGCACAGTCACCAGCCTCACCTTTGCCTTCACAGTCATCTAGGTCCAGTGGCAAGATTTAGATCAGGACGAAGAAGTGGAAGACTTTGAACTTTTTAAGCTAAGGTTTTTAACAGATGTTAGTTTGACTGAGACAATATTCAGTCAGTGATGAAAGTAAGGTGAGACAGAGAATGACCTTTTTTTTACTCAGTGGGGAAAAACAAAACAAAACAAACAAACAAAAAACCTATCTGGGAGTGAAGACCCTCAGGGTTTTTGGCCCAAACAGAAACTATTGCTATTTACATTCACTTTGAACCAATCTGGGCCCAAAAAATGATCAAGTGGGGCTTGGTCTGCTACCTATTGTTGCTCAATTTTTGAGAGCCAGAGTGATTTGATTTTAAGGCATAGTCCTAACACTTAAACCTCAATATATCTTGGGAGATTTCTGCAATCAAAATTTACACTCTTTTGGACAAAGCATTCACTGGTGAGGATATGTTTCCCTCACTGAATTGAGGGAAGGGAAGATAAAGAAGAAAGAAAAGAAAAAAAAAAAGGAAAAGCAAAAAGCTGTGTTATCCAACTAACTGGTTCCAGGTGGGGTTCTCAATGGGTCAGTTCCTATTTCTACTCCCAGAGAGTTATTTCTCCTTTCTCAAAGAGGGATCTTGACAGGGAGATGATGCCATGACATGGAAGTAAATTGGATTAAAGTGAAGGAGGACTGTGCAAGATCACCTGCCTCAGTATCTTTTCCAGAGACTTCTGGGTCAAGGTCTGACCAAGGAGATATTGTGTCTTCAAATCATTAAATCAAATTAATTTAGATTCAATGAAAGTCATAGCTATTTCCAAGATTACTTTGATAATTTAGAGGATGATTGGGTCCTCAGCAGTGGTTCTCAGAATGGTGTAGAGAATCCTGGGAATGGCTGACCACTTTTCGTGGGATCTACAGATTTAAAATTAATTTTTACTTCTAATATTGTAAATATCTGTAAATATAACCCACATAAACAAGAAATCTTTGGACAGATCTTCAATAATTTTTAATAGTATAAAAGGATATCGAGAACAAAAATTCAAGAACCATTGTTCTAAAGACTCAAATTTTAAATGTTCAGGGAATATAAATCTTGGGTCATGGATTTAGAGTAGAAAGGGAACTTAGAGGCCATTTAATTCAACTCTGTTATTTTAAAAATGAGGGAACTGAAGTTCAGAGTTCCCAAGAGACTCATGCAAGGTCATTCAGATAGTAAAAAATACATGATAGTTTTCAAATCTAAGTCTTGAGACTTTAATATAAATTCTAATGAGTCTTTGACTTTCTCTTTCCCCAATCCCCACTCCTTTAGTAGCACATGGGACTTTGATAGCTTTTGCTTATATAGCTCTAAAGCCATGTTGCCAGAAGTAGATCTAGACAATCATATTATTGAAACAAAATTAATTGTAGTTAGTAGTTTCAGAAAGGGAGCATTTGGGTCTATAATCAGTGCAGTCAAACAGAAATTTTAAAATCTGAGCCTGTTAGGGAGATCTCTCCCCCAAAACAACAACAACAACAACAACAACAACAACAACAACAACAACAACAACAACAACACCACCACAACAACAACAAGAAGATACTTATGACACTGGTACAGGAAAATTTCACTAGATATGAAGTTCAAAATGGAGGTAGAACAGTATATACCATGAAAGGGGAGTAGACTTAGTTTCAGCTATGTTATTAAATTAGCTGTGTGACCTTAGACAAATCACTTATGTTCAGTTTTCTTCTCTATAAAGTGAAGCGCACAGCTTCTCTAAGGTCCTTTCAAGGTCTAAAATTCTGATTCCAAGGATCTCTCTCAACCTAAAAAGATAATCTATTCTCCATGCAAAAGCAGTACAATTACATGTCACAATTATAATTTGCTTTTGAATTAAGATGTTGGCAGAGATGGAAGTTTATACTGATGGAAAAAACAGTTTAAGGTCCCCCTCCCCCAGGCGAAAAATCATCACTTGTAGCATTAAAGAAGTCAATGAGTTTATAAATCATTAATTTACCTATTTATCGTTCTAGGAGAAGTTAAGATTACTTTGCCTTCTGTGTTTGATGCAGACCTCATAGCTTGAATATGAATCATGTACTAATTGCAAACATATTTGACTACTTTTCCTCTTAAAATTAAAATTTAATTACATTTTAGTTGTTATTTGAAACATGCCCACTACTAAGGGTTATGCTACTTTATGGTTAAAGAAACTAATGTTTTTCAAGTTCTTACATGCATGACAAAGCTAACCATTTATGGGAAATGAGACAGAGAAATTGGTACATTCTGTGATTTCTAGGAAATTCACTCTAGTCAGTGTGACCTAGAGTAAACTCAAGTCTGTCCAAATTTAAACTTTACCTGAAAGCCACTGTCTAGGCTTGCTTCACTAAACTGCAACCTTAGAAGACCCTGGGTGTTAGGAAATGGAACAAATTCTGTTTCTAAGTCTTTCTTATGCTTCCCATGTGACCTTTGCCTCTTATTAAAGTAGCATGAACCCAATGAGTTTTTAGTTTCCTATTGACAGTGAGTGAGATATTTCACTTTTGTGATTACTTTGATTCTGCTATTTCACAAACTAAGGGAGAAGACTGGCATTCTATCTCACTTTGATAGGACATATAAGAATTGATGAAAGATATATTGCAAAAGTACTCCTTGAATATTTATATGTTGGGACTCAAAAGAAGGAAAGGAAGAAAGAATTTAATAGGCACTTACTATGAGTCAGGTACTGTATTAATCACTTTATAAATCTAATTTCATTTGATTTACACAAGAACCTTGAGAGGGAGGGGCTATTATAATCCTCATTTTCCAGTTGAGAAAACTGAAGTAGAAAAAGGTTAAATAATTTGCCCAATGTCACACAGCTGGCAAAATGTCTCTAGCTGGATTTGAACTCAGGTCTTCCTGACTCCAGGATTAGCACTGAATCCACTGGAACACTTAGCTGTTTCTATGAAGATAATTTAATTATACTCTGACTTTATACATGGGAGATCTGAGTTCCACATGGGGAAGAGAATGATTTGCCTGGGATTAGAAGCCAGGTCTTCTGAGTCTCAGGATAGGCCAGAATTTTTCTTCTGTACCATACTTCCTAACTCCCTAGAGAAAAGTTTCATAAATATAAGGTCTTAATTGAAAATAGTTTGAAAATAAAAAGCTTGAGATAAAATGCCAAACCCATAAGCTCCAGGGAATTTCTGCATATGTAGACAAAATTTTTGTTTCATGGTGTAATAGCATGACTCACTGGGATGAGCAAAAGAACTCAAGGTCTTCAGTTGGAGGCTCCTGAGTCTGTCTTGTAGCAGATGACAGTAGTTGCCATCTGACAGTTATTCTGTGGCTTAGGGGAAATGGCTTGTGGTTACAGTCCAATCCCTTTTGGACAGGTATCCACATCATAAAAACCACCACTAAATTTGGCACCAGATGAACTGTTCTTGGCCAGAAAGAAATAGGACAGAATCAGCATTCAAACAGGAGTGTCTTGACCATCTAACCTGGTCACTTTGGGTCAGAGCTAAGCTGCCATCTGAAGTGATATGTGAAAATGTTACCAATCATTATCATCATTTAGCTGATCTTTGGCTAAACTTGGGAGTTCAGAGTCTTTCCCCATCTGACTTTTTAATAATTTCAGTTTATAAAGTTTATAAAGAGAATGAAACAAATTCTCTATAAAGTCAGAACGGTTTTCTATCAGTCTCTTTTTAATATAACCAGATAAGAATACCAATACTAAAGTATTAAGGACAGTTTCTATTACTCTATAGAAGGTCATACTATCAGGGAAAGACTGAGCAATGAAAAGGTAAAAGAAATCAATTGGGATGTCCCTCCAATCCCTTTCTTTTTTCTTTCCCCTCCAAATAATTTATTAGTAAGGTATATCTCTTACTGAGCTGACAGATACCTGGAAATCTTTCCACTGTGTAATTTAAAAGCTATAGGGACTAGGGGAACTCTATAAGCAGAGGTGTCCTTTCACACATTTTTATATCTTAAGGGGAATAGGAATATAATCAAGTTTTTTCATTAAGAACTCGTTTTTAGAGAAACAATGTATAATAGTAAATGAAGTGGCTGATTTAGAACTAGGAAGCTGGTTCGAGCCCTGACTGATATATACCCACTGTGTGACCATAGGCAAGTCATTTGATCTCTCTAAACCCCAAACTTCTTATCTTTAAAATGAAAATAATAGCAGCAACTTCTGGAGTTTACTCTAAGAAGACAATGTTGAAATATGCATCATAAAATCTTAAATTGTTATATAAATGTCAGCTATTATTATCGAATATCTTCAAGGCTCCATACCTGTTTTTTTTTGATGTCACATACAATTAAACATGACAGCAAAGAGATAGAGCATACTTAGCCACTCCAGGTATTCCAAGTACATTTACACCTAAGAAGTAATTAGCAGTGCTTTCAGGGGACTTGAAGACATTTAAGTGAGCAAATATTTGGGGTATAAGTCAGTTGGAAGGTAGCATAGTTAAGTTTGTTCTCACAGGGGAGTGTGGGTGCGCCTTTCTCTGGTCAGCAAATGAGGTCAACTTAATGACAGTCTGAGGTGAACACAAGTTTTATTTCTTGGCCCAGGCTGACAGCATAACTGTCAGGAAAGCACACAAGATGATTTTTAGGAGTGAGGAGAGAAGGGCAAACTGCTTGTAAAGTGCTTAAGAAGTGCTTATAAACATTGAAAAGGGACAAGGTCTTGGAGAGGAACGCCAACTTTCCAAACCAAACTTCTGCAATGTAATTCTATTTGCTGAGTTATAACTGGAGATAAGTTTCTGGTTGAACTGTACAGTACAAGGGCTGACTTTTGCCAGAAGGAGTCAAGTAAACATGGCAGAGAAATATTTCTCTCCTTTAGGGAATATTGGCTTTTTTGTTTCCCTGGAACTGTGTCTCTTTCCCTACCTGGAAGCATTTATACTCATAATTGTATCAAACAAATGTAAAATAGATGAATTAACCTGGAAGGTACTTAGTATCAACACGTGATAACCTAAACCCAGAACTAAAATATGTCAATACAAATGTTTTCTTTCTGCTATGTTCACTTTGCTCCTTTGTATAAACATAACTTTTGGAGAATGAGGTAATAATCTGGAGAGGAATTTAAAAATGGAACAGCTGTTTTACTAAACAAAGTACCCTCTAACTATGACCCAATACTACTCTAAGATGACAAAAACAGTACTCAGAAAAAAGTTTAAAGAGATGAGAACAGAACTGGTCTAAATGATAATCTAGAACTCTCATCTCAGCTGTCATTATAAATTGCGGTCTATGTAAAAATTCATATAATGAAAGGAAATGACCCATTGTCAAAAATACTCTTTTTTGCTTTTCATTTGAATTGAAATCAGGCTCTATGAGGCTTTTTACTTTTAAAATTATTTTTAAATTTTAAGAAGGGTGCCTATGAAAAGAAAGAGGAAGTTTGGCATAAAGATAAGAGGATTCTACTTAAGAGTTAGGAAGATTTGGTCTTAAGTCTTGTCTCTGATAGGACCCTGGGCAAATCAATTAATGTTCCAGTGCTTCAGGCAATTAGTAAGACTAGACATTTTAGAGAAGATGTTGAATGTTGATAGAGGATGTTTCTTTACTTATAATTATAAATTATAAATTTTCACTACTCTAGTTTAAAAAAAAACATCAAAACTTTATTAGTGAATTCTGAACATTCTCTAGACAGCCTCCAAATTTACTCTGTCACTTTAAATGTGGCTGGTCATCATGCTTCATCATACTATATGTCTCCTTCATATACTATTTGCCACTATTAGCCTATATTTTGAAATCAAAAGTACCTTGTAATGACAAGGCCATTTTTTGGCCATCTAACTCATTGGTGTCAGAATCTCAAATAGAAGCAGATCTCAATGGGCCAAAGATTGTTTTAGAAAACCACAAATTAACATTATCTATGTTGCATTTTAATTTGTTTAGACCACACTTAGGAATCAAGCTGGCTGAGGCTTTTCATTGACATTTCTGTTCTAAGACTCCTTAGTAATTTATAGCAAAAACTTGTCCCAGTTAAACCATATTATTAAGAAAGTCTTACTGTAACATACATGGAATTAAAGAAGACTTGATTTTTTTCCCAGTGGATTCCATCCTCCATGAGGCTTTAGAGATACCCCATAAAATAACTTCCTGAAGAAAACTACCCAACAATTAGAACTGGCCAAAAGTGAAATGGATTGTTCTGAAAGGGGTTGATTCCCTCCATTGCTTGGGTATCTTCAAGCAGAGACTGGATGTTTATTTTGTGTATTTTTTGGATGAAGTGGCTACTAAAGTCTCTTTCTAAGTCTTTAATTCTAGGATTTTGTGATAATACACAAGTGTGGAAGGCTCTCAGGAGGTAGTTCACACCAAATTCACATGTACATCTTTTTGGATTGTATCCTCTTATCTGACTTGTTCTTTAAACAAAGTAAATTAAGAGTTCCATTTTAGAGTAATGGCATATTGAACTGGCTTCTTTCTTCTAGATTCCTTGGATACTGTTTAAGATGAAAGACTGTGCTTTCCCCTTTGTTTTCCCTGGGCTTAGCACAATGCAAGACTCACAGTAAGCTCATAATACATGCTTATTGATTGGTTGGTTGTTGACTTTGGCATTCCTTCTTTAAAAGCCATAGGGAGGGATAGGTGCAACAGCAGTAGCCGCCACCAGGAGGTGCCAAAGGACCAGCACCTGTTTGTATAATAGGCTCAAGATCCCATGGAAAAAAAAGGATAAAAACATTCTCAACAGCAAAGGGCTCTTCTTATGGTTTGGATTTTATATATACATTTGTAGCTTATTAGAGCTGAAAAGGGCAATGCTCTCATTTTACAGATGAGGAAATCAAGGCTCAGAGAAGTAAAATTATTTCTCCAAGATGTTTAATGGGAAAGAGTCAGATCTGGAAGTCAATTCTCTTTTGTGGTCTTTCCCCTATAATACAAGGCAAAGCCTTAAGGGAAATCCACACCTGGGGCCTGGTAAACTACTGAGCTCCTAATTGCCCTCTCCAGCTCTTTGGAAAGGTTAGGGAATTGTCCCCTTTCCAGAATTTCTAGGCTGAATCACATGGACTAGGGAGCTAGTTTCACAATTTGCTCAAATCCCTAAGGGGCACTTGGATTTGTCCCAGCTACCTCCAATTTGCTTATGGAAAACAAGTTTATTTTTTTTTTAAAGCTTTTTCCTTGCTTCTTTAAATCTTCATGTTTCATTAGGTTCCACAGGGTCCATCTTATTTCTTCTATAGTCAGAAGGTACATTGCTGCTTTCTGGCTCTATGTCAAAAGTACCAAAATCACTCGTGCCAAAAAACACATCAGGGGCTCATATTTTAAACCATATTGAAAAGCCCATGCTACAATGCATGCTAAAGCCCTTCTGAAACTGATGCAGATGCGATTACTCACGTTTAAAACCTATGCCAGAGACTTGTACTAGAGTCTCTGGTTTTAAAACTAATGAACAATCACAATCCATATTATAAACCCAGATTTAAAAAAAAAAAACTTATACTAAAATATAAATTAGAATTTAGATCAATAGTTCATTCAGCAAGAAACCTTTTTTTTTTTTCAAGGACCAATTTGGGTGTTTAACTCACCTTTTCTTTCAAGTGGCCATCAATGATTATACTTCCTCTTGAAGTGACAGCTGCCTTGTCTGGGTTGCATCTTGGATCAATGAACTTAAAGTTGTCAGGGTTAATCAACCCACCAAAATACAAACAAACAATTGGGAGGCTTGTTTCAGCTAATTCCTGCAAATGTGCAGGTTGGGTGGGCAATATTTATACCAGGGATTCAAACAATTTTTTTTTTGAAATTGAGCCAAGTATGATTTCACTAGTTTTTAGTCCAGTCCAGAGAGATAAGAAGGCAAAAAATCAAGAAAATGGATCAAAAATGGCAATATAAAGCAAAATATATGTAGCATTTCATAATTAAACAGCAATTTCCTCCAGAGTATATGATTAAGTACCACCTCTGTCTGGTCTATGTCTTGGACTAGTTTCTTGTACTCATGGCTAGACAGCTTTCAAATTTGTATTGGTAATTCAGTTCAGGGATCTGTTTTTAGTATTTCTTTTGCTCAATATACTCCAATGGCCTTCATATTGGGGTTTTTTGATGTGAGAGCTCCTCCTTCCTCATCCAAACTTCTATTCTCTCCCTGCCCTTCCCCCCAATCTTATGAGTAGTGCCATGAATGCTATTCAGGTTGATACCCATCCATTTTGTTATGAAAACATCATTCTATTAATATAAATACCCTCCGGCATTTGCCAGGGCTAACTAGAACAGGTGCAAAGTCTTCGGATGTTTGCTCATACTGAGAAATGAAAAGAGTGTACAAACAGTTTTCTCTGGTGGTGGCAGTGGTGGTGTCAATGTAACATTCATCTCTCTTGCATTCCTTGATGTTCAGGGAAGATAGCCCATGAAACTTAATATGTCTGGCTTACAAGGTAGTGGCGGGGAGAGGAGGAGGAGGAAGAGAAAGATAGGGAGGATACTGGCTCACAGACTGTTTATGCCAATCTCCTCCCTTCCTCCTTGTGCTCTATCCCAATATGGGGCATACATACCCTGTGCCTACTGTTGGTTCTGTTACCATGGATCAAAAGAGATTGCCAACACAAGTATTCTGCTGATCTTGAAATCAGAAGGCAGCTCAGAGGCTCCTGATGTCTCAGCTCTGTTTTTAATTTTATCTGAGTGACTGCCACTCTGTTTTGCCTCTGGTTTCAAATTCACTTTGTAGTTTCCTGGGTAAAGGGAAGCCACTGGAGAAACAGCTCCCTTGAGTTCCTGTTTGTTCTTTTGTAATTTTCAGTGGGGCCATTGCAAAGAAAAGGCAGTTGTTAACTGAATTGGCCGCAAGAGTAGATAGGAATTTGTAGAATGAGAACTTTTACTGTTCTTCCTTTTTGTCCTTCTTCCTTTATTTTTTCCTTTTCCTTCTTCCTCCATTGAATATTTGTCAAGTGTTTAATATGTGCAAAAAGTATTTGGTGCTGAGGAAGACATAGAGACAAAGAAAACATGGTTCCTGATTTCAAACTCTTTAAATGGCATCTGACAGACACAAATATTATTTAATTTGATTCTCACAATAATTTTAAAGATTAGGTGCTCTTATCCATCTGAGTTCCAATCCAGCCTCAGACACTTACTACCTGTGTGATCCTAAACAAGTCACTTAAATTGAGAAAACTGAGTTTAAGTGACTTACCCAGAGATCTAGTAAATGGCTGAAACTAAATTTAAACTCAGGTCTTCCTGGCTCCAAGACCAATGTTTTACTAGTGCCACCTATCTGACTTAAAGGAAGGCATGGCTATAAGGAAACAAAATTTAAAAAATTGACTATTTTAAGAACATAAGAAGTACCAAAAATATTTGGAGAGTGTCTCAATATTTATGAATTCCAATTCATAGTGGTTATTTGTGATTTGGATTTCAAAAATATTCAACTTTTAGTGAAAGTTGGTATAAAAGATTCATTATTTTTCAGTTATTTGACTCTCTGTGTCTCCATTTGGATTTCCTCGGTGAAGATATTGGACTGTTTTGCTATGTCTTTCTTTAGTTTACTTTACAGATGAGAAGACTGAGGCAAACAGGATTAAGTGACTTGCTCAGGGTCACAAAGATGCTAAGTCTCTGAGGCTAGATTTGGACTCCGGTCCTTCTGACTCTAGATCCTAGCACTCTATCACAGAATCCTAAAGTTTGATCAGATCTTTGAGTTCTGGTCTAGTCTATTCCAAAAGCAAGTAGTCTAATATATATCAACTAAGTTTATATTAGTGCTCTTTGGAACCAAACTTTGCCATTACTAATGCTTCTTCCCTATCCTACATAGAAGGGAAATTCTCAGGTAAAAAGTCATATTTAAAACCTGTTTTTAGAAGGCAGGAATAGCAAAAAAGCATTTATTAAGACATTGTACAAAGTGCTTTACAAATGTCATCCCATTTGATTATCATAACTACCCAAGTACTAAATATTATTTTCATTTTACAGTTGAGAAACTGAGGTGAACAAAGATTAAATAAATTGCCCAGAATCACGTAACTTAAATGCCTAAATATAACTTAGATCTTTCTAACTGCAGACCCAGTTTTCTATCTACCATACTAACTAGCTAACTGCTTTTGGATATAAAAAAAATCTTTCAATTTCTATAGTGAAAAATGCTTTTATATCTCTTTACTTGCACTTGAAATCCAGGGCAGGTCATCATTATTTGCACATATTACTCAAGGCAATAGGATGAGGATGAAGAATAAATTTATTACTCTGTTTTTGTAGTTACTAATCAATGCTCTTATTATGTCTTATAAGATCAATGTCTTATACTTATTTAAAGACTTATGATTTTCACATCCAAAATTTCATCTGATCACAAATGGTATTCTTCATATTTTCCAGATGTGGAAACAGATTTCAAAATCCTTCCACCTTATGATGCCCTGGTCCTTTCAGCACATTATATTGTGTTCTCATGGCTATAATCTATAATGTCTTGCAGATTTTGTATTTGCCATTGCTTCCCTTATAGGGTCAAATCTCTAAATTTGTATTTTGACCTGAGGCCTCAAAACTCTTGACTTCATCCTACCTCTGACAAATCTAATTTAATTCCATTTATGTTACAACAAAGATAGGGATATCAGACTTGACTGAAAAGGCCTAAGTTTTAGATAAAAAATCACTTTTCAATCTAAGGTAAGCACTTATTAAAAATCCTGAAGGTAGTACTTCCACATGAACAGGGAAGTGCTAAATTTAAAATGTCTGCTATCTGTAGACCAGCACCTCTAGAGGGAGGGCTTGCTAAAC
This sequence comes from Antechinus flavipes, assembly GCF_016432865.1. Classification (NCBI taxonomy): domain Eukaryota; kingdom Metazoa; phylum Chordata; class Mammalia; order Dasyuromorphia; family Dasyuridae; genus Antechinus; species Antechinus flavipes. The sequence goes on from NC_067401.1 coordinate 317,338,287, forward strand.
TTTTTTTTCAGGGCTTCTTATCCACCTTTATTATCCATCTGATTCATCCAACTTTCACATGGGCTCTAAAAAGCTATAGCATGTACAGTAGTTACATCCTGATAAACCATTTCAGCAGATGGACTAAATCTGGTTGGGAGTAAGTAACAAGTCTCATACTCATCAGTGAATTGAAATGGGGAGTGTCTATCCCAAGCATGTGAAGACTGAATGAATACATTAAAACTCTTTGTTCTAATGGCCATGAACAGGCTGAAGCAGGCTCTCTGGAGTGCGTAGAGCGTGGCCCAGCACTGGAGACACCAGGATTATCCACTGCTCTCCAGGCCAACACCAGTTGATTTTTGTCTTGTCACTGGACTTTGATAACTCTGGGAGAGTGAGTCTGTCTACTTTGTGCGATTCTACCTCACTTAAAACCAATTTGAATGCAAGTTAAGACATCACACTGTGATGTTACTGCTCTTCTTCAAAAACAAAGACCAAACAATATATGGGAAAGTTCTAAAAAGAAAAAAGTTCTGAAGCCAAAGATCTTGAACATTTGAAGGAAAAAAGGTGATATGGATCTCATCACTTTTAAACATGTCTTCTAGTCTCTGTGTAATGCTGAAGAAAAGTGGCATATAGTGGGCCTTTTTGTATAGGAAGCATTGAAAACAATATAACCACTAGAGTTTGGGTCTAGTTGCATTGTAGCACTCACATCATATTGGGAATGGTAGGCTAGGATTGAGGTAGAAAGCCTATATTTTCTAAGTGGACAAGAAACCCCAAGAGTTATATGAAAGGAGCTAATGGGACCACTATAGGAACCTTACCTTCAAGGTCAAAAGGTCCACTCCATCACAAGTGAGAGATCAATGCCTTAACTCAGATGGTCTCACAAAGGCTTCATATAAGAGAAGGTGAATATCATTTTGAATGTTTTTCAATGAAATTTAAGGATAATGAATTCTGAAGGTCACATGTGACAATTATCTTCTCCAAGTTTATGAATATAATTAGTATGGCATGCTTAAAAATGATATGAACTCGGTTAGATCAGAGGATTCCTTAATACATTATTCCCTTCAGTAATAATAGTGGCCTGAAAGAACAAGGCCCATTTAGTGTCAAGAACCCACTCATAATCAGGAAGAATCAAATAGTCTCAAATAAGGCTGCTAGATGAAATATGTAGGCCTTAGATATGAAATTGGAAAATGATGAAATTTTCAGGGCAAAATAATTCCCAAAGGCCTTTGGTTCTGAGGTTTCTAGCATGTCACATTACTATGTTGTACCAGAGGTCTACAAATTGTGGTCTACTGAAATCAGTGCTGAACTTAGAATCAAGAGACCAGCATTGGAATTCTACCCATGACCTTTTCCTGAGTGGGAAACTCCCAGATGACAGTTAGGCTCCTTGAGTCCATGTTTCCTCACTATAAAATTCTGATTTCTAGTTATTCTAGATTTCTACAGCTTATTCAGGATCATTTTTTTCTTTTGAGAGTACATAGAAACTTCTTACAGTCATGTTAAATAAGCCAGATAGGACAGTGTGACTAAAGTTCCACTATAAAATAATCATTTTGAAAGGGTCTTCACTTTAAATGCATTTAACATGGTATCTTCCTACAATAGAAAGTTATCTTCAAAATAAATGTACACATTCATTTAAAAAATAGCATAGCTAAGGCTGTAGCTGGAACAATTAAGAATACCGTTCCACCTGCCTTGAAAATGAAATTGAATATAAACAATCTAATTTGAGGTTTTAGGGGAGGTCGAAGAAAACTTGTTCATTCATTTATTAAACCATTTTACTTAAATCCAAGTCATCTTTGGTGGTCAGATGAACTGCAAAACAAAAAAGGCCAATGTGCTGTCTGGAGTCCTTATTACTCTAAAGCATAGTAGCCAAAATCACCTGTGACCTTTCTCAGTAGGTTGAGCAGGAACCTCTCCTTGGGAGTGCAAGCGATAACAAAATTTGGACTTTATCCTTTCATGGGTTTGCTCCTAGGAATGCTTATTGGCAGGATGCTAAGAATAAACCAGTTATTGAAGAGGGGACCTGGGAAGTTGACAAGCATGGCTAAACCCAGCAGGGAAATTTGATGAGGAAATAAGATGCTTTGTAGATGGTGTGTAGTGATTAGTCTTTTGAATGCTGGGATTTATTATATAAGTGAGAGGGGGAAGGGAGGCTTATTGTACTTCACAGATACCACTTATACTGGTATTCTTCGAGCTAATGAGACACATAATGCCACATTTGTTTATACATTTCTTGTGAAACCCCTTTCTGTAGAGTATTTTAATAAGACTGAAAACCAGAAGAGTCAAAGCTATACTATTTTTTTTAAGCATTCCCCCCCCCCAAAAAAAAAGAGGCAAAAGGAATAAGAATAAAAACTAGTTTATATGACAGGATTTCTTTAAACAGAGAAGATGGACTTGGGAAGCTGGCTGGGTGGAGATTAACAGTGAGATTCATAGGCGATTGTGGGAGAGCTCCATGATGAAACAAAAGTGAACCACAGAACTCAGTCCTGATTTTCTAAACTCAAGGATGACTTGTATGCCTTAATTCAGAGCTAAAGCACCACAGATCTTTTCTCCAGGGCATGGACATTTATTGAGGGCACTGCAAGTACGTTCAGCCCTCATCAGTGTAGAAACAAGTGAGTTTAACACCTGGTTAGCAAAAAATAGTAGATTTAAATAGGAAGCCATCAGTTGGTACATCCTCTCTCTCAGCAGCAACACCCTACATGTGCATTTACTTAATTATCCTCATTTAGGGGTCTCTGTCCTCTTTGTTTCAGTTCCTTTCTGATTGAATTTGTCTTTAAAAGTTGATTTGAGGACATAGATTTTTGTGTTGCTTTGCTCTAAGTGCCAAAATTGCTAGTTCCAATTCTGCCCACACTCCTGCCTTCCCTTTGAAAGGCATCTTTCTAACTTTGCCATGTATTTGGTTAAAAGCAAGTGGTTAGCAATTATGCTAATTAGCTGTGAAAATAAGTTGGCTTAAACAGGTGAAATAGAGGCTGCAAGGAACTTGAAACTACCTAGTGAACTGCTTCACCTCCACCCATGGAACCAGAGTCAAGAGGCTACCTCAGTCACTTGGAGCAGGGCTAAAAAGATTTTCTGACAGTCATTTTAACCTTTAGTGAGAAGAATTTAACCCAATCAGGTTAAAAACTCAAGTTGACTTTAAATATATTTCATGTTTCACACCATATAGATCATTATTTCCATCTGATATGGCACAGTTTCTGGTAATTTGTGATCTCCTTGAGTGCAAAGAAAGTTATTTGCATCTTTTTGTGTCCTCAGCACTTAGCACACCTCCCTAACAAAAGGTAGGCACTTAATAAATGTTTATTGACAAATTGAAAAAAAATTACCTCTCTAATGTCAAAACTAATCCAAACATAGCTAGATTAATGGACACTATACATTTTTGTACTTGAATTTTTAACTGTATATTTTTTCTCCTTATTACCTTTTGTTAAATATACATTAATATGCCTAGCTTTTGTTAGTTGACATAATAATCTTACCTGAAATGACATATTTACCTGTTTAAGTATGAATCAGTAGAGAATAAAATTTCTTTTCTTAGGAAAAATCCTGGAAGAATAATTAAGACTAAATCTGTTATGTACCCATAAATGACACATTGTAGTGTATAATTCTTTCAAGTATACAAGACTGGATTTTCTCTTTGTGTCAAAAATGCATTAAGTGAGTCTAAGGGACTTGTTTGGGTCAAAGGTACAATAAACTGATTTACATATGATCTCCTTGATTTACAACATTACAGTGTGAAACTTGCTTGCCTTCCTTCCTTTGAGACAATTGGACTCAGGCAGCAATGAATAACTTGTTAAAGCAAATACTTTTATTTTTTTAAGAATCCAACTTATTTACAATACAGGTATGATTAAAACCACATATTTAATCAAGGCATACCATGTGAGGTGAAACAAAGTGATGGGTTAGGGCAGGAAAGGCATTGTGGTAAAAGGGAAAAAAAACACTGACTTGTAAAGTTAGAAAAACCTGGGTTTAAATCATAGGTTAGCCACTTATCCACTCTGTGATTTCACTTTTCAGTCCCTTAGTGTCCTTATTTGTAAAATGAAGGCATTGTACTATTTGACCTCTAAGGACATTTCCAGCCATAAATCTATGACTTGTGACTGCGCAACATAGTCTCTAAGCTTGAAAGAAGAAAACAATTTGAACCATCATTTTATATACTTATGGATAAAAAGAAAGAATATGTTATGTGAATTGATTTAGGAAATAGATATTTTATTATCCTACTCAATTATTAACTGTTACATTGACAATATTGTATAAAATCCAGATTGAAACAATATCCTCACACTATTTAATTAATTCTGCTGATGGGATTGTAGAACTTGGAGTTTGAAGAGATGTTGAATGTTATTTAGCTAAAGCTAAAATATAAGAGAAAACTGAGGCAAAAAAGGGTGAATAACTTTCACAAGATAAAGCTAATAGCCAAGGTGAGATTAATTTTCAGCTGATTTTTAAAAATATTTAAGTAGAAAGTATATAATATGTATTTTGAAACACCCATTTTCTCCATTTCACAAGGTTTTTGCATGTTGCTAAATAAATATTTTGAAAAGTAAATATAAACTGTCTCTGCAGTAATTATTCCACATCATAAAGGATACAGCATTGTGTAAATATGGTACTACTGAATACTGGAATTAGGCAAGAATGTCTGCTTTGTTATTGTTGCTTCCTGTGCCAAACCAACAATGTTTGGGGGTGTTTGTTTTACCTTAAAATGGAAGAACCAGAGGGAAATTGCTTTTGCACCTTAAACATAAAAATTATATTTAATTTATTTTCTGCAACAAATGAATTACAGTAAAGAGTATTTCTTTCATGATAGATTCCAATGTCATCTTTTAAAATTTTCCCTCATCCTTTCTTGCTGAGGTCTTTCAGTTCTCTTTTCTGGTTGGGTTGTTTTCTTTTTGCTTTCCTTTTTTATCTTAGTCATCAATGTAACTTTTTATAAACAGTTTCAATATGAATCTTTTATGACTGTTTTTTCAGTCATCTGAGTTATACTGAACGCTGAAGGCAAAAGGATATCTCTACTCGGGATGCTGGCTAAGAGAGAAGCAACATGCAGTCCACACAAAGGAAATCCAATCCTTTAACAGCTCATTAAAAAAGCATTACCTTCCACCAGTGCTGACCTCCAGCCATAGAAAGGATAAAGATGGCTGTCTGTCAATCATGTTTACCTAACGAATTCTGGCACAATATGATGATGAATGGACAGATCTAAAAAGAGACGATATTGCTCAGAACTCTTCGGTACTCTTAATACCATCTTTAAAGAAGCAAAAGACCTCATCAGTAATCTGAAACTACTGCTTGGGGACTAGGGCTACACCAGGGCTAAATTTGCCTGGTACTGACTGAAGATACAAGATACATGAAGTGCCAGAGACACATTTTTTAAACATCCTGTGAGATTTTGATCTGAGTGTATTCAAGAGACTGCAGTAATTTCATGTATCTTTATGCAATACTGTGATATTTTGGAGATCTTTTGGTCATTTGAGAGTAGAATGAAGATTAAATGATGGACTCTTTTTGACTGACAGTAATCACAGCCTCAGAGAGTACAAAGCAAACTTGGAAATTAATTTAGTCTTTCTTCCTTCTTTCCAGGTAGGTGTGCACCAATCAGACTCTTGATCTTAGCGGTCATAGGATCATAGATCACAGAATCATGTTATCATAGGACCAGAATTGAAAAATTCCTCAGAAACTATGTATTCCAAACCCTTCATTTTACAAATGAAGAAACTGAGGTTCCTTGGCAGCCTAAGCCAGAGCTTAGAGAAGCAGAATCATTTAGTTCAAAATTCTTCCTTAAACCAGAGAAAGATTTTTCTCCTTCTAGACTTAGCAACATTCAAGTAAAGAGGTTCTAAAATCACTCTTGCCAATGCATTTTAAAATTTCTCATCTTTATAATGTGAAAATTCTTTCCACAATATAATCTAAATTTTGCTGTAATTTGGTAGCATCCTAATTCTTTATGGATTTTGTAAAAGTTTTTTTTTGTTTTTTTTTTTTTTTTGTTTTTTACTGTCATCCCTTTTCTCATCCCTCCCCCCAAATTATTTTATATTCTTAAAGCTTTGGATTAAATTTATCTCTGTTTATCTATCCCAATTCTGCCTCTTTAAAGGAAAACAAATGACAATTCCTCTAACCTTCCTTTACAGATACCAATTCTAATGATATGAAGCCCTCAAGAAGTTTATATTGGAAGCCATCTTGTTGAGAATGTTTTTCCCCTGAGTAGGATTAAATAGGGTAATTTTCAATAATAAAAATTCAAGTTAGGGAAAGTGTTTGCTTACTTCTCCACCATATTTTCCCTAAAGTACAATGCCCTTTTCCCAATTACTATTTATTGATGATACATAAAAATATGTAGTTGCAAATTCAATATAGACACACATATACATGTATATAAAACTATGCATGTATGTGTGTGTGGGGCATGTATGTGTGTCTGTTTCTACCCTGAGCTTATTTGTTGTTTGGGTCTAGATTGTAAACTTCAGTAACACAAGAATTATATTAAAGTCTCTTGTGTCTCAAGCATATGGGACATCAATATTCATTGATGATTTTGATTATAACCTTTCAGACTTCCTCCTTATTGTGGGCAATGTAGGGGTCGAACATAGAAGACTATAATGCTCACTAATGAAGAGCTTCCAGAAAAAGACTATTCTGTATTTTCTATATACTAGAGGTCAAAAAAATTTTTTTAATAATAACCTTATTTTGCTGATTCAAATCTAATTTTTGTTCTACCATTGCTATCAGGTCCATCTTCTTCATAATATTCATACCTTGTCAGCCTTTTTCCATCTTCTATTTATATAGCTTTTTCAGGCAAGTAGATAGAGCAGTAGATAAAATGCTAGATTTAAAGTCAAGAAATGCTGTATTCAAATCTTACCTTAACAAATTCTCTGAGTTACCCTGAGCAATTTTCTCAACTTTGTTTGTCTCAGTTTCCTCATCTGTAAATTAAGGATAATAATAGCATCTACTTCCAAGAGAGTTGTGCAGAAGAGTCAAGGCAACATATATAAATACTTTGCAATTCCGAAAGCACTATATAAATGCTTGCTATTATTATGTCATGTCTTCTATATTACTGTATTATTTTGCCTTCACCTGCACATTTTGTAGATGGGACAAAATTAAACATCTGTTTAAGTGTCAAATACTTCTTCTTTTTTTTTTTTAAAGCCATTTATAGCATTTTGAAAGTAATCTTCCCTAGGATGTGACTTCAGTTTAGTGATCTGAGACTCAGAGCTGAATGAAAGAAGAGCAAGAATTAAGGGAAAGAGTTGCTGGTCTCATGGTCTGTTATCACAGGTCTGCTAATGCATTAGAGGGACAGAAAGATCTGAAAAAAGTAACCTTTGGGGGGCAATCAGTATCGTATCCTGTTGATGGTAGAGCAGACACAGGCTAGTGACTAGTCAAACATTGGATTGAGGGAGGGACCATCATCCTTGAGAGGTGGAAGATAAGGATTCAAATGAAAAAGCCAGGTATTGTTAGCATTAGAATGTCTTGAAAGCACTGAAAGCACTGACCTCTGAGGGGCTATAATAAGAAGGAAAACTAGTTACAAAGCAAAATTTCAGACCAGGAACTCAGTACTAAGGAGCAGAAATACAGGGAATGGTGGAGAGCTGACTGCTTGTCTCAGTTTGCTTCTCCAAAACTTAAGACTTTTTTACTGTCAAAAATGCCAACCATAACAAATAATCACTTGAAACCAGACAAGACAATGAATAAGGCAGATGAAAAGGCTTCCAAGTCTAGAATCTCAAGATTTCTAAAAAAAGGAAGACATAGATGTGCTAAGCCAGAGTAGAAGGAATAGAATAAGTACAGGTCAAAACACAAGGGAAGAAATCTTGGGGAGGTTAGAAAGGAAAGGGTCTTTTTCATCCAAGGAGTTAGAGGAAATATAAATCTCCTGTAAGAATTTATAATAAAAAATATGAAATTGATAATATAGATATATTATTCAATATTTAAACCAGAGAAGGGACATATTCAGATAATTCAAACTGTCCAAAGGTAGCCTTCAGAGGTAGTAAGTAGCTGTTCCATTATTGCAAATCATAAAGCCGAGACTGAACTGGATGGTCACTTTATGGGAATATTGTAGTGGGGATTTCTCTTGAATTGCACTAGATGGCCTCTAAGCTTCCTTCTACTTCTAATATCCTACAAATCAACAAACACATTCACATAGTTCTTGCATCAGTAGAATTAAATCAGGCAACCTCTCTTTTGAAGTTACCATAACAATTCATTAAGGCAACATCCATCTTTTTTTACTCTAAGTATTAATACATCAATCATTTCACATGTCAAGGCCTGGGGCTCCCATTCCCAGAGATAAGAATTGCAGATGTGGATGCTAGAAGGGCTGAGAACTTTGCAGTTTTACCAATCTAAATCCATTGGCTAGAGATGGAGATAATATCTAGCTTGGGCAGTGGGCCCATGGACTCTGAGGACAAAAGCTTGCAGAAGTCAGGAGTCAGCCAGGAAAAGGAAGAGGAACTAAGAAAGACAAGATTTAGTGATAAGATCGATATAAACTCTGTAACTTTCCCGTTTGATTTGTTATTGTAGCCCCCCTCCCACCATGTTTCCCTCTAGTGCATGTTAGTAAAACATTTTAAACATACTTAAGGGCTCTTGATATTTACAAGGAAACAGAGAAGGGAAAGGTTTTGTGTCCTGTCAGCATTAGCTGTGTTGAGAAACCTAGTACAGAATGGAAATACAGAAATCCAGGGCTTTCTGGTGGGAAAGAAAAGTGGAATTTGGGAGTAGTAGGGGAGATAATTCTTACTTTGTACAAGGCACTGTTTTACATTACCGAAATACAAAAATCAAAACAAATAAAAAAAAGACTATGCCTTCAAGGAACTTACATTTTAATTGGGGCATTCAATGTATAACAGTATCAATAAATATAATATAATTTGAGGAAGTATCAAAATATGACAATCAGAGAATGACTCCTGAATATAATTAAAGATGCTAAAATATGAAAGTGGGGATAAAGCATATCTTAAATGTGGAAAACTGCCAGTTCAAGAGTGAAGAAGAGAAAGGGAATAGACAATTGTCCAATTTGGTAAAGATCTAGAAACTAATTAGATAGAGTGATGAAGAAGAAGAGTCATGGGTGGTTGAGAAGTTGCATATTTGAAAGGATGATTAATGGTGTATTCTATAGAAATTGTGAGTTTTGAAAGAAGTATGAGTTTAGCAGGGGTTATAAAGGAAGAGAATGACCTCTGCTACCACAATCCCTAATACAGCTCATCTCTCTGAATGAAGTAGAAAGTTATGGTGTCTTAAGGAATGATGAATTTGAAGAACTCAAAGAAATATGGGGAGAACTTATAAAGTGATACAAAAAGAACCAAGCATAACCAAAAGACCAATATACACAATAACTATAATTCTATAAATTATGACAATCTTAAATGGAAAAAAAAAACTCAAGAGTAAAAAAATCAGAAAACATTGATTAATATATAAGGCTTACCTTTGCTCCTCTTTTATGTTTTATAGAAATTATACATTGTTGAGGAATCTGTTGGGGATTTATATGACATGTTACTAGTTATCAAAAATTTCTCCTCTTATATAACAATGATATCATATCATATTAATTATAAAAATCCTCCCCTGAATTATGTTATTTTGCCCAATTCAATACATTTTTTCAGAAAAAATATTGCATAGTTTATATTAAAAGTCAGTTTTCTAATTGCTTCATAGACCTGTATATACATATGCACATATGTGTATATATGTATAATATCTATACCTATATATCTAATATATATATGCTTTAGTTTTAACTAAATTTCCTTCAAGATAGGGACTTCATCATCTATGTACACATTTGATTGTTGAGTCCCTTCTCTTTTTAATCTCTTATGTAGTTGCTAAATTAATATCCCTAAAGCACAATTTTACAATTTTATTCCCCATTTCAAGAAACTTCACTGACTCCATATTGCCTCTAAAATAATATAAAACCTATATTTAGCATTTAAAGTCTGCCCCAATATGACTCCAACCCATTCAATTGTAATTACTCTCCCATATATACTTTATGTTCCTTCCACATTGGTCTACTTACTGTTTTCCATAAATTATTTTCCATCTCTATTACATCTTCATACCTTTGTATAGATTATCCCCCATGTCTTTTCACTTCCAACTTTTGAATTCCTTTAAGGTTCAGCTCAAATGTCAGAACTTATGTTCCTGGTTTTTTCATTTGTAGGTGCTTTCTTCAACTTCCTCACATATCTTTATATACATTTCTTTTCTTTTTTACTTATCTCTGCATATACATGTTCAAGAGAACATAAACTTCTTAAAGTCAGGAACTGTTTGTTTTTCCTTAATCTTTATATCCCTAGAATCTAGTAAAGTACCTGGCACATAATAGGTACACAAAAAAATGTTGGTTGATTTAAATTGGAGATAGAATTTTAGAACTGAATCCTTTCTTCTCAGATATTCTCAGAGATGTCTTCTCAGATCCTTTCTTTGTGTTATTGGCATATGTTCTATTCCAAAATTTAAATAGTTGATTTAAAATAACAATTTCTCCCCAACCTAGTATTTATGTACATATGTAGAATTAGAAGATACCATAAAAATCATTACATATGTAGAGTTAGAAGATGCCATAAAAATCATCTTGTCTAACCCTTTGTTTTCATAGATGTGAAAAAAGAGCCCCAGAAAAGTGAAATTTCTTCATCATTGTCCCATAAGTAGGAAGTTTCAGAGCCAAGTCTCAAACCCAGGTCTTGTAATTCTCAATCTAGTGCAATTTCCACAAAGAGGTAAACAATGATTACAAAAATGTCATGGAAAGAACAAAATCAAGTGTTAAAGACCATGCCTAAGTGTGAAAGGGCAGGTCAACTCTCCAAAAGTCCCAATAGCTGTGAATCATAACACACTTGAAGGAATTGCAAATTAGCCTTTCCTGATGCAGATATTGCTTGTGGATTGGGAATGAAATAAATTGGAAGCAAGAGAGAAGAGGTCAGAGATTGCAACTGCCTGTCAGCCTCCTTGTATCATTATCATTTTCTCACATAAAGGGATCTATTCAGAATTAGAGCCCCAGCAGCCACTAACAGGAAGCTCCTGTAACAATCAAGAAACTGAATCACTATAATTTTAATGATTTGGGAGTTTGATCTTGGAGAAGAGTTGATAAAATGCACCTTCCATCTTCCCCTTCTTTTTTAAATTTTTGGACAATTGGGGAATCATGACAGGGAGTTATTGCATATACAGACTCAATTGATGTTATTTACTTTTCCTGTATTGCTTTTAAAAATCTTTTTTCATTATTTTTAAATTCTTTGTTACAAGATATAGATTCCTGGTTAGTAGGGAACGAATGGGGTATATTCAGAAATAAAGGTAATGAAAATATAAGATATTAGTCAAATTTAAAATTATTTCTGTTTCTTTACTAGACATATTACCCTGTGGAAAATAATATTAGACTAATTTTGTTTCCTTCAATTATTATTGTTTGGAATCTTACTCATTATTCTATAATCTTTGCACTTGAAAATGGATTTATCATTTTTTCAACTATGAATGTAAGCTGTAGTGTAAGAAGTGTGTGGAAATTTATTATACCATCCTTTGGATCAGTTTTTATCTACTAGTAATAAAATTCTTAGAAGAATTCTTCATACCTGTATTACTATAGAGTTGCCAGTGACTTCTAATTGTGTCATTGGGCAAGTTTATGTCTCTGTTCAACTCGAGTTCTTTGTTTTAGATCCCTCTGCGACACCTCTATTAGACTCACTGCTGTCTGTCTTGGCCATGTATCTCTGTTGCTATTTTCTGTGTCATCCTCTGGGCTTCAGCAGGAGTCTGACTTTTTCCTTTCAGATCTGTTTCTTTCTCAGCTCTTTAGATTATAGTCCCGGGCTTATATTCATTGAGCTACAGAATAATACTCTTAGACTTAAAAAAAAGTTTTTAAAATAATTCACCTCCATTTCCACATTTGAATCTAATTTATCTGAACTATATTCAGAAAATGCCTTTTAATTCCTACCATCCAATGGTTACAGAAAATGAACCACAGTAGTGTTCAACTAAAAATCTGCATAGGATCTATGTAAAACTCCATTGTCCCTCCCTATCAAATGTTCCTTTTGTTCCGTGCAAATCACAAAGGCTGACAAGACTTGACCAAGGCCACCAGCTAGGATTCAAACCCAGGTCTTTGGTTCCAAGTTTAATGCATCACTTCCCCTCCCCCCCCCACATTTGTATCATTAGAGACCCCAGAATAATTCAAATCTTCCTATAATTCCTTTGTACATTTGGGAAGCCATATCTGAATCAGATCAATTCGAAGCCACTTCTTCAGTATCTAAAAAAAGTAATCTTTCTAGTTCGGATGCCTCTTCCACCAATGCAGAACCACAGATCCCCTATGCTTGTACTAAGACTGATAGCAGTTTCATGAGTTGCTTTGATCAAGCACAAGTACATTACACGGTGGTCATTATACACATGATAAGCTTCCCTATTCTTCACAAAGTTTGCTCTTGAAGGTTGTAATCTACTGATGGACCTTTTCAGCATAGTAAGGACTTTAAGAGTTTATTCTATGTTGTCCTTTCTTCCAAGAATTTAGGGTCCTCCCCTAGACAATGAGACATTGGAACAGCCTCATAGAACAGAAAGGAAAGACCTGGTTTCTTGTTGTCCAGATCACAAACTAGAAATTCAGAAGCTGAAAATTCTCCTCTTCACTCTGCTACTCATTTGTGGCATGACCTTGCAACAAACATTCTGAAATGGAGAGGAAGTGAGAGAGACATATCCAGGATGCTAATCTATTGGACCATGCAATGTAAAATAGCAAGAACTGAGCTAGCGATCAAAGAATTCCTAAGAACTTGCTGTTCAGTGCTCTTGGAGCTCTTATAATAGTTGATCAACTCACAACAGGAAAACCACTTTCAGGATCTCTGTTCCCTTCTCTATGTAAAATGTAAAATTTGAGTCTGACTCATAGAACTTTTACAAAGCCTTATCAATTAAACATCTGGCAAAACTGTTATCAATAATCAGGTGAAAGCTTATGTATTGTGCAAAGAACACTAGTTCTAGAGTCAGACTCCCTGCATTTTAATTCTGGTACCATTATTTAGCTATGTGACCTTGACAAAAATCTTATCTCTAGAGCTCAGTCTTCTCCTTTATAAAATAAGTATTTGATTCTTTAAAATCCTATACAGATACGAAACAATGTGTGATCAAAAATTGTCTTGATGTTTCTTGGGGGAGGTTTTCTTGAAGGCAGCTTTAGTACCAATTGAAAGTAATAATCACCTCAAAATGCAGCCAGGTGATAAAAGTTCAGATCTTTTATTGTCTCTAATATAGCTCGGTTAGCTTAGAGCCCTCCGAATGTCTCCAAATCCAAAGGTTTTGTCCTTCAGCCTCTGCCTCTGCTTTCTTCAACCTCCAGCCAGTACAAAGATGGAATGAATCTCTTGTCTCCTTCACTTGGGGCTCGGCTAGCTTTCTGGTGAGTCTTTCAGACCAGCTTGGTCTCAGTGGTGGGAGTGCAGGAGCCCAGCCACCAACCACAGTGGTGTGAGATGAAGATGAATCTGGTTGTCCGCTGAACTCTCGACTTGTAGCTTCTTCCTCTGAAAACTCTTTCTTCCGCCACCAGCCAACAAAAGTTCACATCTAAAATTATGATAATAATAACACCTATCTTCCATAGCTATTTTAAGGATTAAAAGAGATATTTGAAAAACATTAAATACAGTTCCTGGAACATAGTAAGTCCTTAATAAAAGTATCTTTTACTTCTGAAAAATGCAAAATGTATGGTAAGAATTGAGCTAAAGTGAGCTGAAGGGAGAAACAGATCACATAATAGTCAATTCTATTTAGGATTAATTAAATAATATGTACCAATTTTTGTGCTAAGTGCTGAAAAAACAAAGAAAACTTTAGTGCCTATACTCAAAGAGCTAACATACTACATATTAATAAAGTATAAGTTATATACTGCTCTAACCTGTGATAATAGCTGACATTTGTGTAACATCTAAGAGTTTGCCTTAACTATTTTTATGGTACATTAGTTTTTTAACCCTATTAAAAACTCTGGGAGATAGGCACTACATACATGTTATTCTCTATATGAGAAAGCTCATATAAGTGACCTGCTTAAGGTTACACAATTGTAATTCTGGGCTCAAATCAAGGTTTTCCTGACATCAAGTCTTCACATTCTATCCACTATGTCTCTTCAGATCAAAACACTTCAACATTAAAGTTAACAGCTATATGTTCCAAAGTCCAGCCTTGAGTCAACCGAACTGTGCTAATTATATGGTATGTATTATCAATCTTGTCATTTCACTTGAGGAAGAGATCTAGAGTGCTTCTAAATTTCCTTCAGCATTTAGCACTATGCTTGGCACATAGTGATTATTCAGTTAATATTTGTTCATGATTTGGTAATTGACTGAAATGTCAAGATGCTTTTCTAACAGGTGAGGTCCCAGAAAGAAGAGATACATATGTCTAAACTGTCTTTAGTTAAGGGCTGTAATTTCTATCTCTACTATGCCCAAAGGATTATAAAACTGTACACACCCTTTGATCCAACAATATTATTACTGGGTGTATATCTCAAAGAGATCATAAAATAGGGAAAAGGATCTACATGTGCAAAAATGTTTACAGCAGCTCTTTTTGTAATGATAAGACATTGGAAATTAAGTGGAAGCTAAGGATTTGGGGGAATGGCTGAATATTATGGTATATGAATGTAATGGAATATTATTGTTCTATAAGAAATGATGAGCATACTGATTTCAGAAAATCCTTGAAAGACTTTCATGAACTGATGTTAAGTGAAATGAGCATAGCCAAGAGAACATTGTATACAGTAACAGCAAAATTATGTAATGGTCAACTATGATGGACTTGGCTCTTCCCAGCAATACAGTGATCCAAAACAATTGCAATAGACTTGGAATGGAAAATGCTATCTGCATCCAGAGAGAGAACTATGGAGGTTGAATGTGAACTGAAGCATAGTATTTTCATGTTTTTTCTTTGTTTATTAGATCTTTCTTTCTCATGGTTTTTTTTTTCCCTTTTGATCTAATTTTTCTTGTACAACATGACAAAAATGGAAATATGTTTCAAAGGATTATATGTGTTTAACCTATATTAGATTGCTCTTTTGGGAAAAGGAGGTAAAGGGGGGGATGAAGAAAAACTTGAAACACAAACTCTTACAAAAATTAATGTTTTAGGAGCAGCTAGATGGCACAATGGATAGAGCACCAGTCCTGAAGTCAGAAGGACCCGAATTTAAATATGGCCTCCAACACTTAACACTTGCTAGTCCCCTGCAGAGTAATGAAAAAAAAATACTGTACTTTGATTCAAGAATCTTGGATCTAGTTATTACTAACTAGTTGTGTAACTTTGAGGAAGTTCTTTTGATTTTTCTGTTTTTGTGGATAATGAAAATACTTGTGGTAACATTGTGCAATGACCACCTGTGATAGACAACATTTCTCAGCAATACAAAAATTCCAAAGAATTAGTGATGGAAAATGCTATCTACCTCAAAAGAAAGAACTATGGATTCCGAATACAGATTAAACATATTTTCAGTTTTTGTTTATTTTCTCTTTCTCGTAGTTTTCCCCTTTTGTTCTTTGTCTTTCACAATATTACTAATGTGGAAACATAATTGAACATCTATAACCTATATCACATTGCTGTCTTGGGAAGGGGAAAAAAAGGGAGGGAGGGAGAGAAAAAATTAGAACTCAAAATTTTATAAAAGTGAATGCTGAAAACTATCTTTACATGTAATTTGGGAAAAAAAATCTAAATAATATTAGGGGACAGGGGAAGAAAATTTTTGTGCTACTTACTTTCCAGGTTTGTTGGGGAGTTCAATTAAGATAATGAAGGTGAGCATTTTTCAAAAGTATAAAGCATTTTAGAAACTACCAATACTATCTCTATTCAGGAAACAGCATCATAAAATAGATACAGGACCAGCCTTGGAGACCAAAGAACTGTGGTTCAATAACTATCTTTGATATACATTGTATGATCATGAACAAATAACTTAAACTTTCAGTGTCCCCAGGAAAATTCTCAAAGACAGAAGATATAGAGGAGTTTCTAATATGCATCCATGGAGGAAGTTATAATTTTGAGAATATCCTATAATATGGTCGGAATTATAGTTTCACACTAAATACCTCTTCTCTCATCAATTTCATTATTAAGATTCTAGCACTCCTAATGAATTAATCTCTGAGTTTGGCTTTTATAACATGGCTAGGGAAAAGAAACAATTCTTTAAATTTAACTACTAACTCTTTTCTCTAGAGTACAGCTATACTATCATTACAATACTAGTATGTACTTCTATTGCCCATAACCTGGAACTAACCAAAAATGTCAATTAGAAAAGAGAAATCAGCTATGCTATGTCTTAGGAACATAGATTGCTTAACTTGTCTCTGTTTTGAATTTCTTGGGTCTCCAGTCAGCTTTTTTCATATGTTTTGAGTTTAGCCAACTTTATTTTGACTAGTGATTGCCTTCTCCCATATATAAACTATGCATTTTGTGAGAAATGTGGTCAAGTACTTTTATTTTGTTTCCATTTAGATAAGTGTGAATTTGTTGGAGACAGCTGCTGGGGGAAAAAGAGACAAATTCAAATTTCAGTCTTATTAGATTTTATTTTCCTGTCAACTATTTGATTTTACCTTCTGCTGAGGGCAAACAAACTTGAACTTCTTTATGTTCCAGCAGTTCAGTGGTTTCTAAACTTGACCAGATCTGACCTATCATCTTCTTTTAGGTTAGGATTTTTGTTTTGAAAGCAGGATTCTGTCCATCATCTCTTCAGGAGATGTCAGTTACATTAAAAAAGAGAAGGGAGTTGGTTTACTCTTTTGTAATCCCCTTTTTATTTAAGTTCATCTATTCATCAAAAGCTTTCACTCTAAATGAGCCCCCTGGGATGAGTCTTATTTTCAGAGAACTAGTGGGGGCAGCAGCTTCTAATTGTTTTCCATATGTACAAAGGATCTACAGAAGAAAATAACACACGTGAGCAAAATCAAGGTCTCTGGGCCCCAAGAAATACGGCTTTCCATATATTAGGCTGTCTAGTTCAGAGAAATGGCCTGATTGAGGAGGGAGAGCTGGTGCCATATGATTGGAACATATGGAAATAAAGAGAGAAAGTTAGAAGAAATGGAATTAAGTAGCTTATTTATGTCCACTTCTTCTCAGCCCACAACATAATTATCATTTTACTGGGATCCCTGGGCAATCCTGATGAAGTGTGAGCAGATGTATTCACCAAAGCAAGGACAAAATCAAAGCTTGGATCTTCAATATTCATGGAGCATTTGTGAGTCTTTCCAGTCAAAGTGAGTTACTCCTCAGGGAAAATGATGAAAAGCTTCAGAACACTTTTCTACTCAGTCTAGTTTTGTTGACCTCCCCAGCAAAGAAAAGTCTCATCTCAAATCCATAGAAAGTAGAAATTTGGTTGAAATCCAATGTAGGATATGGTGTTAAATGTAAAGCATTTTTTTCAACATGTATCATTTAACTTGCAATACTTTAAAACATTTGTTTCATCCAAAGACTTGGATGGAGAGCTTTTAATAATATGTCTGTGGCTCAGTAAAAAGGAATTTTGCAATTACTATTAGCAGTAGACTATAATTTGTTTAATTTAGCTTTATTTATTTATTTATTTTTGTGTGTAGAGGTATAGTCAATTGTCTTGCTCCATAGTGCCAGGTCTCTATTCAGATTATAATTGGCATTTAGAACTCAGAATTCAAGTTTGGATTGAATGTCAATGATTAGGAGAAGTTTTCTTAAATATATTAATCTGAAGTCAGAACTTTTGATCAATTCACTTTTTTTGTTTAATAAGTTTCTCTTTGGGAACCTATCTTGTTTGATCCAAAGACTGATCATCAAGTTTAGATTGAATTGCCTTTCCACGTTCTACAGCTAATCTCCATTCATTGTTAGAGATACAGGTACAGATTTTAACTAAGGTACAAATAAACTACTGGAGTGTTATTGGAGTTATTTGAAGGCTCTAGTTTGCTAACTCTCTTTGAAAATTATGTTTTTAAAGGGAAATGAAACTTATGAAAATTTTTATAGCAGGCTGCTTTAAATCTTTTCCCTTTTGCCTCATTAGATAGATAGAAAGAGAAAGAGAGAGAGAAAGAGAGAGAGAGAGAGAGAGAGAGAGAGAGAGAGAGAGAGAGAGAGAGAGAGAGAGCGCACAATGGAATAATGTCTGGAGAGCTAGCCCTGGAATGAGGAAGACTAACATTTAAGTTCTACTTTTAAGACATATGGCTATGTGACTCTGGGTAAGTTAATTTAAATTCTCAATGCTTTATGTAATTCTGTAAGAAATATACTTGCAAAAAAAGTGCTAACTTCCATTCATAGAAGCAGTTTTCTTACCTGGGAGTCTTCCATATTAATAACATCATAATTCTAGGTTCTATCTCTTGAATGTTGAGTACATAGAGAAATAAAGCCATTTTCTTGTTTTGAAAAGTCCATTACCATATATTAAAATAATTGAGTTTGGGTGGCAGAAGACATTGGGTTGGAGTTACAGGTAAAACAGGGTGTTTTAGGATTAGCTTCAGATTGCTAGACACACTCCAATTAGATGTTCTCAGTTGCACTGTCTGACCTATGATAGCATGGAAACAATTGAGCTTAATGTCTTATTAGAAAAAAATTACTTGTTAAAATTGTAATCTACTTGAAAATGATCCAGGATTAGTTCATATTCTACCCTGTTTTCCTTCTATTTTCTAAGTTATCTTTATTATCTCAAGATCAAATATAAAATTATATGTTTGATATTTAGTGATTTTTTGCAATCCGATCCTTTCCCAATTTTTCTTGCTTCTTATACATGTCTGCTTTCTATACAGTCTCAAGCCCTTTTTGTTGTTTTTTATATCTGGTGTTTTCATCTCCCATCTTTATGCCTTTACATAACCATGACTCCCACTTTAATTGGATCTCTTGGAATACTTTATTTCCTTCAAAACTGAGCTCATGTACACCTTCTCTAAAATTATTCTGATTACTCTTGCAGCTATTACTTTTCTCCAAAAAACACATGATTTAGTATATATTCTTACATGTTGTTTCCCCCAAAAGAAGATAAAATCAAGGATTATTTCACTTTTGTTCTTGTATGCTCAGTGCTTAGCACATAGCCTAATCCACTTATTGATTGATTGTTTGATATCTGTCAGCCATCTTATTTATATTTTAAGTTCTTCTGAGGCAAGAAGTCGTCCATATATGTAATTGAGTATTTAATGTCACATTTAATATGACATGATTGATTCATGGATTCTATGTTCAATTCCTATTCTCTTAAAAACTAACGACTGTCTTAACTTACATGGGAGTCCCATGTGAAAAAAAATGCTCAAAATCACTAATATATAGAGAAATGGAAATGAAAGCAACTTGGAGATTTTACTTCATAGCCTTCATATTGGAAAAGATAATAAAAAATTAAAATTACAAATGCTAGAGAGGCATCAAAGTAGAACTGTGAATTAATTGATCCAATCATTCTGGAAAAAAAAATTGAATTATGACTCCAGAGTTGCATCTCCTTTCACCCAGCAGCAACAATACTTGATTAAAGAGGGAAAAGGAACTATGTATAATATTATAATATATATGTCTATGTCTATTTGTATGTATGTGTATAGATACTACAGCTCTTTTCATAATAGACCTAAACGGAAACTGAGGAGCTGTTCTTTAGGGGAATGTTAAACAAACTATGATATATTACTGCAATGGAATATTACAGTGCCATAAGAAATGACAACATGGACAATTTCAGAGTCAATTAGGAAGACATCTATGAACTCATATAGAACGAATACAACTACAAGAACAATTAATGCAATGAAAACAATATTGGACAGAGAGAGCAGGGAAGGAAGGAAAAAGAGAGAGAGGTGAGGAAAGAGAGTGCTTTGAAAGACTTTAGAACTCTGATCAATGTAAGGAAAAACCATGAGCCCAGAAGACTGAAAATAAGACATTCTACTCACCTCTTGCCAAGAAAGATGATGGACTTGAAAAGAGAGAAGAGACAAATACAAGCAGATAGACAGACAGACACTCTCACACAGAGCAAGAGACTGAAAAAGACAGAGACACAGAAAGACAAGGAAAAAGATACAGAGAAAGGTAGAGACAGACAAAAATATGGCCAATGTGAGAATTTGGTTTGTTAGACTATGCAAGTTTATGATTAGAGTTGTTGTTCATTTGGGGAAGGGTAGTAGAATAGATGTATTATGAATGTGAATTAAAAAAAAAACCTTGAATGGTAATGCAGGAGTTTGTTTATTTCTCATGGGGATGAAGTGCCCTGCTACTCCTCTTAGGTGAGAGAGTACTTATTTCAGGGATGATGTGTGATACTTTCCCTGGACCCCCAAATTCCTACATACTTTTTGAATGTGGATGACAATGATGTTATTATTTTGTTACTCATTTCTTTTTTGTTGGTTTTGTGAATCTAGAAGTACTTTTGTTTTCTTATAATTCTCCAAATTAAGTCCAATTTTTGCTTGATGTTGATCCCAACCCTCACTACAATCCTCATCCAATATGACATGGAGGTGACCACATATTTTTTTAAGCTTATGCTAGCAGACAGAATATGAGCTAATGAATGACCTTCCAAATCTGAAAGGATTATAGTGGGGTCACAGTGATAGACTGTATTTTTGTTGACTAAAAACTAGACTAGTGAAATTCAAAGATCAACATCATAGGCTTGAATATCAAATGATGATTTTTTTTTACCACAATTACTAATGAAATTTATGCAAAAAGAGGGGTTTTAATTAGCAATGGGTAGAGGAGGCACTCATAACAAATGAAATTTTGGCGCTCTAAAGCACTGACTAAACTTATTTTTTTTTAGTAATCAAAAAATTCTGTGAGAGTCAATCTGGCTTCATTGCAAGACCTTCAAATATTGCCTCTGATAAATGCTGTGTAACAATGACCAAGTCATATAGTCTCTCAATTGCTCCAAGCAACTTTCTTTTTTATTAAATTATTTTCAGTTAGCAAAAGTGATTTTTTGTCCTCCCTATAACTCAATACCATTAAAAAAGAAAAAAAAAGAACAAAACAAAACTTTTGTAACAAGCCAACAATCAGCACAAATTTCCATGTTGCCCCTGTCCAAAAAATACCAGTCTTATCCTCTTTTTAGGAGGCTTGATCAGGGTTCTCATGATTTTCAAAATCATATTTTTTTATAGTAGCATTATTATAGTATAAATTATTGCCCTGGTTCTGCTCACTTAATTCTGCATTAATTCATATCAGCTCTCCCAAGTTTCTCTGAAATCATTCCTTTCATAATTTCTGATGAAACTATCACCATCCATTACCATTAACATGCTATAATTACACAACATACTATAAATTCCCATTCCCTGGTTGATGAATATCTTTTAGTTTTTGGTTCCTTGCCATGACAAAAAGAACTTTCTCTAAACAAGTTTAAACAACTAAAAATTACAGATGAGTTGCCAATCCACATCAATGGAAAGGATTTTCATATTGGAGTTCCCCAAAACGGTGAACATTATAGATGTGAACAAAAAAAAAATTACTTATGTTTGCATAGTGCTTAGAAGGAGACTGACAAGAACTTGTTGGCTAAATTCAATAACTTTAAAATCACATTCTTAATCCACATTGATCTCTTAATTGCAGAAAGAAAAGAGCTACATTTAGTAAATTGATTTGAGAGGCAACATTTCGGGCTTATATAGCAACTCTTACGTTTGTAATTTGGGAAGTGGGAAAGATTGGGATTCTTTTTTTTTTCCTTTAAAAGTACTTACAATTCCAGTGACTAATTCTCAACAACTCATAAACAGTGTAATTCATGTTGGTCTATGTGCAAATCCAGGTTTCTTCATATCAAATAGAGGACTTGGGAACAATTTACTTACATGCATTTAAAGAAGGCAAGGATGGAAGTTTATCTGCTGCACCTGTTACAGAAAGTTGTGAAGACAAGTAAGATTCTGGAATGGTCCCTTATATCAAACACTCTGGCATTTCAAGAATGGCAGCATAGGCCAGCCAGACTCCAGAGTCCCTGATTCCTCACAGTCTTATCATGACTCACATAGAGAGTGTGGAAGAGGGCATTAAAAAATGATAGGAGAAACCTGTTCACTAGCATAAGAATTAAGTTTTTAGCAAAGGGAGATATAAAAGAAATAACTCCTTTCAGTTTTCTGACCATATAGATTTCAACTTCTTAAATTGTGGCTCATGATCCCTACGTGGTCTTGTAACTGAATGCAGGGGTTGTGAAATTATGATTTATTATCAGTAAATTTTGATTTTTATACCTACTTTATATACCTATACACCTCGGATCACACAAAAAAATATCTTGGACAAAAGGTGTAGTGAATGGAAAAAGTTTAAGAAGCCAGTTAGATGGTAGATAAGCTGTTTTGTAAAATGTTTGCTAAATTTCCTGCAGATTGAGGAATATCTTAAATATTCCTCAGATTGAGGAGAACTGTGGCATGTTCTTTTTAATAGTATACTTTTTGTTTGTTTGTTTGTTTGTTTTGCTGAGGCAATTGGGGTTAAGTGACTTGCCCAGGGTCATACAGCTAGAAAGTGTTGTGTCTGAGACCAAATTTGAACTCAGGTCGTCCTGACTTCAGCACAGGTGCTCTATCCACTGTGCCACCCAGCTGCCCCAATTGTATACTTTTTAAAAGAAATTGACAACCTAAGATGTTTCAAAAGACCTCTAATGTCCTGAGCTAGAATTCAGGGCCTTTGCAGTTATCTCAGTAGAAACCTGAAATATGATTAGCAAAGGAGAATTGCTAAGCAAGACTTATGTACACACATACACACACATGCACACATGCACATACACACAATATTGAATAATAGAGGCAGCTAGATGTCATAGTAGATAGAATACTGGACATGAATCCAAGAAGAACTGAGTTCAGATTTAGTGTCAGATAGTTATAGAACTAGGTAAGCCATTTAACTGCTCTCTGACTCAATTTCCTCAACTGTGAAATTGGGATAATAGTATCTACATCCCAGGATTGCTATTAGGATGAAATGATATAATATTTGTTAGGTGTTTAATACAGTGCCTAGCATGTAGTAGGTATATAATAAATATTTATTTCCATTACCTTCTGCTACTCCAGCCTGACATTTTAGTTTTAACCTAATGGCTATAACTTTGTGAACTGGAATAACAATTGGCCTTTCTAACTTCATTACATGTGTATTCAAAAATATATTCACATTCTAAATCTTTCCTAAAAATGTAAAATATACTTTTTTGTTCTCCAGAGGTCTACTAGAATAGTGTTCATGAGATAAAAGATTTAGAACTGAAATAAATCTTAAAGGTCATCTAGTCCTACTCTCCTTTTTTACAGATGAGGAAACCAAAATCCAGAATAGTTAAATGATTCATCCATCTCACATAAATTTTAAGTATTGGAGCCAGAATTTGAAACTCAAATCCCTCTAATTCCAAATGCAAAACTCTTTCTATTGCTCTTCACTGTGTCATTGAAAAGGCCTGCAAATCACTTTCTTAATTTGATAATAGGTGATGATAATATTGATTTCAATATAGCCATATACAGTTTAGAATGAGTGAACAGCTATTAAGGTTATTAAATTATTCAAATAAGTTTCCATTCTATCAGGGAAAGAATCAATTTTGTGATATCTTTGGGCTCAGTTCCTTTCTTAGTTTTTCATGTGGCTAAAACTTAAGGGAGGGAAAGGTGCCATTTTGCAGCATCCAGAATTTTCCTTTCTTTTTTTTAACAATGGTACTGCCAAACAAATGAATTTTATAAATTTCTTTATAATACTCACTCTTGATTCCTTTTTTTTTTTAGTCAAATGTAAGCTCTGTAATGCTGTATCATTTTTTTCTTTGTATTCTCAGGGCCTAATACAATTCCTTACATATAGTAAACACTTGATGATTATTGAATTGAACTGAATATCTTTTTTTTTTTATAATAAATTTTATTTTATTTAATAATAACTTCACATTGACAGAATCCATGCCAGGATAATTTCTACACGACATTATCCCTTGCAATCACTTATGTTTCGTTTTTTCCCCTCCCTCCCTCCTCCCCCCCCCCAGGATGGCAAGCAGTCCTATATATGCTAAACATGTTGCAGTATATCCTAGATACAATACATATTTGCAGAACCAAACATGAACTGAATATCTAAATACCTCTGTTTACCTACTGTTAACCTTCCAAACTTTTTTATTGGAAGATCCTTCTTTTTAAAATATTTATTTATTTTAATACACATTGCTTTATGGATCATGTTGGGAGAGAAAAATCAGAGCAAAAGGGAAAAACTATGGAAGAGAAAAAAAAAACAGAAAAAAGTGAACATAGCATGTGTTGATTTACATTCAATCTCCATAGTTCTTTTTTGAATGCTGATGACATTTTCTGTCCAAATTTTATTGCTTTGGTTTACTGAACCACTGAGAAGAATAAAATTTTTCATAGTTTATCCTCGCACATTCTTGCTGTTATTGTGTACAATGTATTCCTAGTTCTGCTTTTTTGGCTCATCATCAATTCATGTAAATCTTTCCAGGTCTTTTAAAATCAGCTTGTTCATCATTTTTGTAGAACAATAAAGTTCCTTCACTTTCATATACCACAGCTTATTCATCCATTCCCTAATTGATGGGCATATACTAATTTTCCAATTCTTAATTACCACAAAAAGAGCTGCTACAAATATTTTTTGCACATGTGAGTCCTTTTCTTTCCTTTATGGTTTCCTTGAGATACGCACAGTAGTGACACTTCTGGGACAAAGTATGCATAGTTTTATAGCTCTTTGGACATAGTTCCAGATTGTTCTCCACGATGGGTAGATCATTTCACAACTCCACCAACAATTGATTAGTGTCCCAGTTTTTCCACACTCCCCCAACATTTGTTATTATCTTTTTTCTGTTATTTTAGCCAATCTGAGAGGTGTGAGGCAGTATCTTAGAGTTGTTTTAATTTGCATTTCTCTAATCAACAGTGATTTAGAACATTTTTTATATGCCATATAAATGCCATTTTCATAAAGTCATATAGATGGCTTTACTTTCTTCCTCTGAAAATTATCTGTTTATATGCTTTCATCATTTATCATTTGGGGAATGACTTGTATTTTTATAAATTTGACATAGTTCTTTAAATATTTTAGAAATAAGACCTTTATCAAAAATACTGGCTATAAAGATTTTTTCCAGCTTTGTACATACCTTTTATTCTTCTTTATGTTGGTTTTGTTTGTGAAACCCCTTTTTAATTTAATATAACCAAAGTAGTCCATCTTGCTTTTCATAATGTTCTCTAGTTCTTTTTTGATCATAAATTCCTCCCTTCTCCAAAAATCTGATAGGTAAATTATCCTTTGCTTGCCTAATTTGTTTATGATATCATACTTTATGCCCAAATCATGTACCCATTTTGACCTTATTTTGGTATGGTGTATAAGTTGTAGGTCTATGCTGAGTTTCTGACATAATATTTTCCAGTTTCCCAGCAATTTTTGTCAAATTGTGAGTTCTTATTCTAGAAGTTAAGTTTACCAAATATTAGATTATTATAGATCTTGTATCTGATCTGTTCCACTGATTCACCACCCTATTTCTTAGACAGTACCAAATATTTTTGATGACTGCTGCTTTATAATATTGTTTTATAATACTAAATATAGTACTATAGTACAAAAAATATAGTACTATGGCACTGCTAAGCCACTATCATTTGCATTTTTTCATTAATTCTCTGCAAATTCTTGATATTTTGTTCTTCCAGATGAATTGGTTATCATTTTTTCTAGTTATATAAAATATTTTTTGGCATTTTTATTGGTATGATACTGAACAAGTAGATCACTTTAGGCAGATTGTCATTTTTTATTATATTAACTTAGCCTACCCATGAGCAATTGATATTTTTCCAATTGTTTAAATCTAACTTTGTGTGAGAAGTATTTTGTAATTCTGTTCATATAGTTCTTAGATTTGTCTTGTCATGTAGACACCTAAATATTTTATTTTCTTATTGCTAAAATCAGCATTTCTAGTACAAAGTTGAGTAACAGTGGTGATAATGGGCATACTTATTTCACCCCTGATCTTATTGGGAATGCATTTCTATTCCATCCAAATAATGCTTACTGTTGGATTTAAATAGATACTGTTTATTATTTTAAAGAAAGCTCCTTTATCCCTATGCTTTCTAGGTTTTTTTTTTAAATAGGAATGGGTGCTGTATTTTGTCAAAAGTTTTTTTTTTCTGTATCTATTGTAATTATCATATGACTTCTGTTGGTTTTGTTATTGATATGATCAATTATGATAATAGCTTGGAAGATCATTTTTTTTTTAGGTGTGGTATTTTTTTTTTAAATAACTTTTTATTGATAGAACCCATGCCAGGGTAATTTTTTATAACATTATCCCTTGCACTCACTTCTGTTGCAATTTTTCCCCTTCCTTCCTCTACCCCCTCCCCCAGATGGCAAGCAGTCCTATACATGTTAAATAGGTTACAGTATATCATAGAGACAATATATGTGTGCAGAACTGAACAGTTCTCTTGTTGCACAGGGAGGATTGGATTCAGAAGGTATAAATAACCCAGGAAGAAAAACAAAAATGCAAGCAGTTTACATTCATTTCCAAATGTTCTTTCTTTGGGTGTAGCTGCTTCTGTCCATCATTGATCAATTGAAACTGAGTTAGATCTTTGTCGAAGAAATCCAATTCCATCAGAATACATCCTCATATAGTATCGTTGTTGAAGTATATAATGATCTCCTGGTTCTGCTCATTTCACTTAGCATCAGTTCATGTAAATCTCGTCAATCCTCTCTGTATTCATCCTGCTGGTCATTTCTTACAGAACAATAATATTTGGAAGATCATTCTTAAAGAAATGCAGCATACAAAACACTGAGATGGTGAAAACCACAGATTTCTGGGCTAAAAGGATCATTATAAGCCATGTATTCCAACTTTTTTCATTTTAAAGATGAGGAACCTGAACCATAAGGAGGCTGAATAGCTTGCCCCAAAGCATAAAGTAAATAATCAAGGCAAAATTTGAAGGCAAATCCTTAGATTCAATATTTCTGAGAAGAGTTAGTAGCTACTAGTTTATGATGATCATCCTTACTTAAATAAGGAAATAATACCAGTTCTAGCAGAGATATAGAAACATAACTTGAATAACAGCAATGAACCAGTTTGATTTCTAAACCATGAAATATTCTTTCCTTACTGAAAGGGATAAAATCACACAGGATTCCATGGTTTGGTCTCTTAAGCAGATAAGCAGCCAAAAAATTGTATGCCAATCCAAAATTAATCTCCGGTTTTTGTTGCCAAAAGATCAAACTAGAAATCTCCTAAGAATAGGCTTTCTTAGAATATTTCCTGTCCAGTACTTTTTGGTTTGGGTCTGAAACAAAGGTACCAAAATACTGTAAAAAGATGCTGACTCAAACAAAGCTAAAATTTACAGCCATACCTGTTATTATCTTCCAGTCCCCCAGTCATCTGACTACAAAAATCTTAGTATTATCATCTATTTGTAATAATTTACTTCTAATGCATTCACGTTCTAAATCAGATTTGACTGGAGTTATAACTAGAGCTAGAAATTCAGAACTTTGCTTCAGGGTGTAAAATTCAAGAGGTGTTAAATCTTAGGAGCACTTACTCCCTTACCAGATCTATTCTTTCAATGGCAACTGCCACCTTTTCCCAAGCATACTTCTATCTCATTTTTAAAAGTTTAGAAAGCTTCTTGTTTTACATAGCATACTTTTCCTTACACCAATTCTTCCCAATCTTTTAATTTGTCCCAGGTGTATAAACTGCTAGTTATATCTCTGGTTTTTATATTATACTTAGTTTTATCACTCAAATGAAGCTTTTCATAATCCCCTTTCTTGCCTTAGATATAGAAATTGCTGGATATGGTTCTGGGTTGTATGTATTATTTTAAAATTTCCATAAGTTAATTTCAAACTCAAATAATATCTTTATAATGGTATAAATACTCCTGGTAGCTGGGTTTCTAGTAATCTCCCATTTCCTATAGGGTGACCAGTTTTCAAATAGAATGCATGCCTTTGGATCACTTGCCTGCTACGTTTATTTCATGTTACTTTTGTGGCATATTTTTCCCTAAAAATAGTACAGTATTAAGAAACATTGAAAATGTTTTATGACCACATCATACCTATGGCTATTCTGGCTTAGAACATAATGTGGCTATGCAGCTCTTTCATAGTCTAGTATTGTGGAACCAGATTTAGAATAAAATTGCTCTTAACCATAACCCTAAATGACTTGAGTTCTAACTATGTTAGAGAGTGTTTCTCTCCCTGTCTTCTATTTTCAGAATTGGGCTATTGTACTCT
Source organism: Antechinus flavipes (assembly GCF_016432865.1). Lineage (NCBI taxonomy): Eukaryota > Metazoa > Chordata > Mammalia > Dasyuromorphia > Dasyuridae > Antechinus > Antechinus flavipes. The sequence continues at coordinate 317,367,102 of NC_067401.1, forward strand.
TTTTCACATTTACCAGTTTCATTTTCAAGGAGGTATTTTAAAAAATCCCCATAGAGGAAGTCTTTTCTAGATTTCTAGTGCAAGAATTATAACGAGGATGGTGTGACTGGGATTTAGCACTAGGGAATTTTCTCTCTGAAATAATCTTCAGATCTATAGTCCACTATCTTCACAAAGATCCATATTTTGTCCTTCTACTTTGTTTCTTCACTCTCACACACAAACATTGTCTCTCACTTTGTATTTCTGGTCATTGCCCAAATCTTGCCACCCCTTTCTCTTTAACATCTTTCACTTTGGATTCCATCTCTCATAAGGCTATCACCTTTATTATCTTTTACCTTGATTTTTCTAACCATTTCCTCTCTTCTTGCCTCAAGTATCTCTTTACTTCAATCGGCTCCCATAGAAGCCAAATTAATTTTTCTTAAGATCTAACCATATAACTCTCCAACTTAGTAAATTGCAATGGTTCTCTCTTGTCTCTAGGATAAAATATAAACTCTATTTATGTGTGAAAGCTTTTTATAACCTGTCTCCAGTCTATATTCCCAGCCTCACTGGACGGGATTTTCTTTCTAACAGTATTCAGTTAAACCTAATTGACTTTCACTCTATTTTTTTTTTTTTAACACAAGATGCCCCATCTCTTGTCTTTTCTAATGGTACTTCTCCATCACTGAACTCTCCAAGCTTCTTTACTTTTGCCTTATAGAATTCCTCTCTTTTTACAAGATTAAGCTCCCCCCCCCAGGCTATCTTTTTTCCCCTTGAGGCAATTGGGGTTAAGTGACTTGCCTAGGGTCACACAGCCAGGAAGTGTTACATGTGAGGTCAAATTTGAACTTAGGTCCTCTTGACTTCAAGGCTTGTGCTCTATCCACTAGGCCACCTAGCTGCCCCCCTCCCAGGCTATCTTGTTCTTAATCATTCTTTTCATTGTGTGTGTGTGTATAACATATATAATATATAAACATACATATTCATATCTTCTCATTAGGAATAATTCATATCTTCTCTCCTCATTAGAGTATCAGTTCCTTGTGAATAGGAATCACTTTATTAATTTTGAATTTGTATTCTCAGTGTCAAGTACAGTATCTGGTTCATCATGGATATTTAACAAATATTTTGTAATTAACTAAAATATCCAACTTTTATTGTAGATCCTAGAATCAAATGTCTAGAGCTGGAAGGGACTTCAGAGATGATCTAGTTAAATCCCATCACTTACAGATTAAAAAACAAAACAAAATAAAACAATACAAACAATGACAAAAATCAAAAGAAAGTTAAGTAGTTTGTTCAAGGCCACACAAGCAGTAAGTATCAAAGTAGAGATTTCTACTCAGTTCTTTGACTAGAGAGAATTTTCTTTTCACTGTTCCAGGTTGCCTTGTCTTGATGGACATCCACTGGACATATCAATCCATTGGAAGTTTCAGGAAACTAGGGTAAGGCAAATCCCTGCTAAAAATTGAATATAGCTCACATTTTACATTGGGGAATAGACCTGAGGTTTATCTGAATGAAGCATCGACTATATGAAGGGAAATCATATGTGAAGTAGGGGACATGTCATTTGAATCTTTCATTCTAGTAAAAATGGATTCTGGGGATCTATAAAAGAAGTGGAGATTTTCTGACAGGATGTTATAATGGACAATCATCATTAATAGATATTTGCTATTTTCCTCCTGCCATTCAAAAAGACTCAGTTAAATTGAAATATTTCAAATGTAAATGATCAAAATCAGTCAAAACTAGAGCTTGAAAACATTTTGATGCCTATTTAAAAAATGTAACATATAGAATTATATAACCCCAATGATATTACTATATTTTAAAATGAAATATTATATTGTATAGTGTAATACTGTTCCACCAGAATTTTCCATGTCATCCTAGAGTGATTTTTGCTGTTTTATCTGAATCTTTACTAAGTGATTTCTGAGTGTTGATGATTAAATTAAAAAAAAAAATAAGGTCCTTGTTAATCTGTAGGACAAATGCTAACAACATTAGCTGGTAGATGTTCAAAAATATTCTGTAGAGTGAGTGTGAGATTTTACTTGTGGATTTCAACAGTTTTTCTATGAGATGCTGTAGTGTTTTCAAATAATCCTTTTTTTTTCATAATGAGGTTGGAGTAGATGATTGGGCAGTTCAGAGTTTTGTCAATTCTACTTTTTCCTATGAGTATTAGAAATGAAAATGAGTGTTTTATTAGGGAGACAGTATTTCTGTCTTGGGAAAAACAATTTTGATAGCAAAAAAATATATAAGTATCTGACTATCTTTATCACTGAGAAATCAAATTTAGGAAACAGTGAAAGAAAGGCCTGATTTGGGAGCCAAGTATATGGAAGTTTCAAAAATTCTTGCCTCAACAGGCTTACAATCTATCCATAATACATGTTCCTTTTTCTGAATTTAGAGAAAATCTTCCTTTAGTTCCTTTATCATTTCTTGCCAGGGTTTTTGGAATGGCTTCCAAATTGTACTCCCTGCTCCTAGTCTTTCTTATCTCTATCATCCTCCACGATTGCTTAACTAATTTTCTTAAAGCAGAAGTCTGACCATATCATGCCCTTACTTCCAAGCTTAACCTCTACTTTACTTAACCTCTACTACCTCAGATCAAGAATATTCATGTTTCCTTTTATTTCCTTTAAGATAAAATATAAATTCTTCATAAAGGCATTTAATGGTCTTTCCAAAAACTAAGATCTTGGCAAGTGATCTCATCACTTCCTGGCAAATAGTGGAAGAAGAAAAAGCTGTGTCAGGTTTTCTATTCTTGGGCTCAAAGATCAGTACAGACAGCAACTGCAGCCATGAATTTAAAAGATGTTTACTTCTTAGAAGGAAAGCTATGGCAAATCTGGACAGCATACTGAAAATTGAAGACATCATCTGCTGACAAATGTCAAAGGCATATACTTTTTTTCAGTAGTGACATAAGGTTATGAGTTGGATTACAAAGAAAGTTGAGTACCTCAGAATTGATGCTTTTGAATTGTTTGTGCTGGAGAAGATTTTTGAGAGTCTCTTGAATAATGAGGTCAAATCAGTCAATACTTAAAGAAATCAATTTGATTTATTCACTGGAAGTTCAAATACTGAAACTGAAGCTTACATCCTTAGGCCATATAATGAGAAGGCAGGATTCAATGGAAAAGAACATGATGGAAAATATTTAAGGCAAAAGAAAAAGGGAATATCAGAGAATGAGGTGAATAGATAGTGTCATGGAAACTTGGACAGATTTTGAGATATAGAGGAAGATAAAAGATCCTGATGTACCATAGAGAATTGGACATGACTGAACAACAAACAAGACGTCTGGGTCCAGTTCAATTTTCCAGGTTTAATGAACATTATTTGCCTTCATATACATTATAGTCAAACTATCCTATTTTCTGTCCCCAAAACTATTTTTTTTCCTGACTCCATGCATTTGCATAGGGTTTTCCCTTTTGCCTTCATCTCTAAAAAGCACGGACTTTCCTTCAAGACAAAGATATCTCCAATGAAAAATATCTTTGACACTCCAAGTTGTTAGGACCCTTTTATTTCCTCAAATTATCATATAACAATTTATAGATCATATTATATATCTCTGAAAAGTATAGGCTTATTTATGGTAGGGTCTAGTTTTTGTTATATTTTATCTTTGTTTCTCATCTACTATGCTTATTGTATGTATAGTAAATACTTGTTGAATTGACTTGAGTATTCATCTTCTTTTTTCCATTCTTTCCAGTCTTTTCATTCTTTTTTCCTTTTTTTTTTTAAGCTGAGGTTATGTGGAAATCTAGAGAGAAACTGATTTATTTGTTATAGGCAAATATTAATACTCTGTTGTAGCTTTTTAGCATGTATTATCATGGAAATCTATGTATTTGGAGGCAAGGGGGTGTATTGGTCAAGGACATATAGACATGGTCATTGTAAACTTTGAAGACCAATAATATTTTCTCCACTAAAATATTTTTTACAGCCATAGTCGTTTCAAAATTTTGAGAAATGGACAAGATTAATTTGATTAAATTTGACAGTTAAAAATACTTAAATCAATTTAAAATAAGTGATGCTATCCTTTATACATGGCATTTTTATGTCTTATCTATTCTCTCTGCTAATCCAAGCTAATCAAAGAAACTGCAAAATGGAAAAAAAAAACTGAGAAATATACGAGGAAGTCAGAACTGGATGATTCAGCTTCAAGTGTTTAGATTCAGATTGATATTGCTGGAGTGAATGTATTTTTAAAAAGCTTCATTTGATCTTCCTGATTTTAAGCTCTTCCATTTTTACATTCTTTTTTAAATAAATTTTTTTATTTTCAAAATATATACAAAGATAGTTTTCAACATTCACTCTCGCAAAACCTTGAATTCCAATTTTTTTCTCCTTCCCTTCCCCTCCATCCCCCTAGACAATAAATAATCCAATATATGTTAAATATATGCGATTCTTTTATACATATTTCCACATTTATCATGCTACACAAGAAAAATCAGTTTAAAAACAAACAAAAAAAAAACTTGAGAAAGAAAACAAAAAGCAAGCAAACAACAACAAAATAGGTGAAAATCCACACACGTTGTGATCCACATTCAATCCCCACAATCCTCTTTCTGAATGCAAATAGCTCTCTCCATCACAAGTCTATTGGAATAGGCCTGAATCACCTCATTGTTGAAAAGAGCCACATCCATCAGAGTTGATCATCTCATAATCTTGTTGTTGTTTACAATGTTTCTCTTGGTTCTCCTCACTTCACTTTACACTTTATGTAAATCTCTTCAGACCTCTCTAAAATCATTCTGCTGATCATTTCTTATAGAACAAAAATATTTCATAGCATTTATATACCATAACTTATTTGGTCATTCCCCAACTAATGGGCACCTACTCAGTTTCCAGTTCTTTGCCACTACAAAAAGGACTGCTACAAACATTTTTGCACATATGGGTCCTTTTCCCTTTTTTTATGATCTCTTTGGGATACAGACACAGTAAAGACACTGCTGAATCAAAAGATATGCACAGTTTGATAGTCCTTTGGCACAGTTCCAAATTATTCTCCAAATGGTTGGATCAGTTCATAACACCACTAACAATGAATTAGTGTCCCAGTTTTCCTACATTCCCTCCAACATTTATCATCTTTTCCTGTCAGCTTCAAGCGCTTCTTTCTATAATTCATCCTCTACATTGATACAAACATCATCTTTCTTAAGAATAAGTTTTATTATTGTCTTATTTTCTAGCTCCCCGAATCCTATCTCTCACCTCCATACTTTTGCAGAGGTGTCTCCCATGTTTGCAATGTATAGTTTTATTTTCTTTTTTGTCTGTTTGCTATCTTCTATAACTTCCTTCAAATTCCAGCTAAATTCCCACATTCTGTAAGAAGCCTTTCCCAATCTGCCTTAATGCTAGTGCTTTGTATCTGTTGATTATTTCCAGTTCATACTGTATATTCAGCCTGTTCTGCTCTAAGGTAAACATATCCTGCAAATTTGTTCCAATGAGATCAATGTATTAGACAATATATTCAATATAACTAGAATTTTTAGTTAGCTTCTGGAAGATTTTTTTTTTTCCTGCTAGAATGCAGAAAACTTTACCCCTTCACAAGCTTCAATTCTTCTGGTGCTTATTTCCACTAGCATACTTCAGGTTTTTGTCAAAGTAAAGTGCCATGTCTTCTAGTGTAGTAGGAGTTGGGGAAAGCCAGAGAGAGAAAGCCTATCTGAACCAACCCCATCTCCACCCTCTTCCACCTATGGAATTATGTCCTACCCAATTTTATATATCCTGGAGTGCAGGCTGAATTTCAGTAGCAGCTCAAGGCTGAGGACTGGGCTTCTATTTATTTCAGCATATATGTATTTCTAACCCATTTAACACATATTAAACTATTTTTGTTCCTACAATATTTTAGAAATGATGAACATTTTCTCTCATTATATAGCTCTGAGATATTAGGGCAACTAGAAAGCTCAGTAGATAGAGCACTGGGCCTAAAGTCAGGAAGATCTAAGTTCATATCTGATCTAGATCCTAATGATCTGTGTGACCTTGGGCAAGTCACTTAATTTAGTTTAGCTCCGTTTCCTCATATGTAAAATAAAGAAATGGCAAACCACCATCATCTTTGCCAAGAAAATTCTACATGAGCTCACTAAGAGTCAGATATAATTGTAACAGCTCTACAACAATAATGTGGAGCTTACTGTTCATGAAAAAGAAATCATATCTCTTTTCAGATGAAGTGCTATCTAATTATTTAACCTCTATCTTTGCTTCTTAACTGCCAAATAGGAAAAATAATAATACATGTAGTATAGGCCACATAAAGATAATGTGAAGATTAATTAAGATCAAGCACCATATAAATGTCACTTATGATGATTCTATTAAATTACTATGTGAATTCATAGAAAAATTGTCTTTAAAGAGCTTCTAAAGATAAATCCATCTTCTTTGTTTAAATACCTAGAAAATAGTATTGTATACAGCTCTCTCTGTAAATCTTTTATCTCTGCTGACCCTCCTCCTAAATTTTCTAATATTAAATCTCTCCTCAACAATCCAGGACGCTGAAATATATAAAGGGCAATCCTTTTATTTGGGATACATGATTCAAGCTGTGTCTACTGTATTTCAGGCACCCACACAGATACAGAAAAAGAAGCTAGCTGTTTGACTGAATCATTAGGTCTCATCTTTCTATTGTGAAGGAGAAATAGATTGTATATGTTATTTCTCATCTAGTATCCATACTTGTGAAGTTTTGTTCACAAGTTGCTGTAGGGTTGTGTGCTTTATAATCCCAAAAAATGAGAGCTTTATTTTACATGCATTTTTCAATTAAAATGTATAAACAGATGTTAATATCTAAAATCTATCCATCCATTTATTCATTCCATTTTAATTCAATTACGTCTTTATTCAAGTTGTAAAGACGAGCAGTCCTATAGTCCCATAACCATATGTCTCCCTAATTTCCCTATTTCTTATGAACATTATGTATATACTTTTTTCTGGACACAAATGTACAGTTTTAATGGTACTTTAAAAAGTAAACCTCTTAAAATGATTAAAAACTGCTGAGTCCAAGGGCTTCAGGTGACATGCCTTCTCCTTCTCAACTAGGAAATTATTATGCATTTGTTGACATGTTCAGTCCTAGAAAAGCCTGAACTTTAATAAAGGGTACATTAATTGACTTCTCTCACACTCTTCTTCACCTACATTCCCGCCCTAAAACTCCTAGGAAAAAAAGACTTAAATCTTAGATCTAGCGTCTTTATAAAAAGTGGGGAGTAGAGAGAGACACCCAACGTCCATTATGAATCAGGTATGTGACAGCTACCATATACTACAGAAATACTCATAACACAGGCTCTCACAAAGCCTGCATTAACAAAGAAGTAAAACAAGCAGCAGTAATAATTTGTTCTAATGATGTGAACTCTGAGCCTATCCTGTTCCCATAGTTAACTTTATCCCACACAAAGGAAGACCACATTTCTAGGGTTGTTTTATCTTGTCAGCATAAGTAAGGCTTGCCCAACCCACTAATTGTTCAAATTAGTAAAGACTCTGAAGATAAGAGACCTTTTCTTCCCCTGTGGAGACTCACTAGAGATACTCTTGCTCTACAAATAACCTTTGTACCAAAAGCACCCTCATTTTCCTATTTTAGGACATCTCTCTTCTTGTATTCCCATTTCACAATTGCTGAGGTACATTTCATGTACTTGTGAGCTTGTTCCTGAGTGGGACTCTCCCTAACTTTCCCTTAACTCTTTAGACCCCACCCTTACTACCCACCACCCGCTTCACCTCTGATTTTGAAATGACATCCCTTCACACATCTAGCAGCTAAATCTGTCAGTTTTGTCCTTTGATGAGATAAAGAATTCCTTTAATAATGCCTTTGTGAATTTTTCACATTCTTAACCACTTTTTCAGAATCTGGTGTTTCATACTAAGAAGGAAAAAATTATATCTTTTGTATATGTACATTAATTGTCACAACAATCAAAAAGCATTTATTAAGTTTTTAGTATATTGTGTACCAGGAATTGTGATAAATGTGAGGAATACAAAGAAAAAGGAGGAAAAATTGACTCCACTCTCAAGGAGGTCATATTCTAAGGGTAAAATATATATATATATATGTGTGTGTGTGTGTGTGTGTGTGTATATATATATACATATATATGTTTCTATACACACACATACAAACATTTTAGGGATGGCATTCTAAGGGTAACATGTATATATATATATATATATATATATATATATATATATATATATATATATATATATATATATATATAAACATTTCGGGAATGGTGGGAATAGACATCACAAAGGCTTATAAGTCCAAGATGAAACATCACATGTGAAGGACAAAAATAATAAATTCCATGGGCTTCACGTGGATTTGTTGAAGTTTTCTTGACCCTCTGCAACCATCAAAGATTGTCTATTTTAAATTTCTATCCTAGTGTTTTTTTAAAAAGAGAGGAGAAAGAAAGATAAGAAATATGTTCTAATAAAAAAATGGAACACAAAATGCAGATTGTTTCACACCTATTCATTGTCACTACTAAACAAAATAACTAAACTATTAAATAAATGGACAGTTCAAAGAACATATACCAATGATGGTACGAGACACCACAAGAGAAATCTATTTCTATAATAAAAAATATTAAATAATATACTAAAAATTTAGTATATAAAAAAAGCTTGCGCTAAATTGCATGGAATAGAAATTTTAAAAGCATTTATTTCACATTTAGTATATACTAAATACTGTATGTTAAACATTGGGGATGTAAATATAAAAGTAAGACTGTCTTCCTCCCTTCAAAGAGTTGATATTAGAATGAGGAAGGTAACCCAGTGTGTGAGTTGTGTAAGAGTAGATGATAAAGGAGTTAAGTGGCATGGATTCTAAATGGTTGGCAAATGCTAGGGTGGCTCAGTTTTTGTGCAACATAAAGTGGAATCTAATTTATCTGATCCAGACTCCCAAAGAACTCTAGAGGGAAGCAGAGGATCAAAGTATAGGTGGCATAGTACCCTGGTAGTTTAGATTCAGTATTAGCACTAAATGAGATACTTAAAGGTCTTTCAACAGTTAACAAGATGAGACTTACTTAGCAGGATGTTCAATAAACATAAGGCATTGTGAACACTTTAATCTTACTGAATCTCCTTTGTTTCAGTTTTTGATTGTGAGTCACAAACCTAGTCTCAGAGCCTCTTAGCACTCCTCCTGGCTGCATTATGTTCCAATAATGGGGAAAGTGCCTATCAATAGTGTGAGCTCTTAGTCCCTTGAGCTAACTAAATATTGAGAATGTATCAATGTGTTTTAAGGATAAAAAAAACCCCAAACTAAAAGCCTAACCTGCTTTTGGGGAAAGATATGGGATATTGCTCTTAGTATGAACTGACTGGAAAGCAGTTTAATGACCTATTTTTTGACAAGATAAAATTAAAGTTACTTATCAGTCTATTATGCCTAAGTAAGACTCTGAATTTTGATGAGGCTAAGAGGGCCAAAATGCACTTAGGTGGAAGGGTTTATAGTGGTAGTATATTTCTGAACTTTATTGGGTTGGATGACAGCCTACTTTGAACTCCTCAGTGAAAATATAGGGGTTCTGTAAATGGTGTGGGCAATCACAATAACACATGGTTTCAAAGTTAAATTGTAACTATAAAAGTTATGCTATTATTGAAATGAATCCAATTGGATTTTATTTGAACTCAATTATTCAATTTTTTTGAAGGCTATGTCTATTATTAGACAAACTTTAGGTTAGGGAAACCAATTGTAATGATTTTATTTTAAATGCACTTATTGACATTTTTTCTTTTTAACAATGTGGTGTTATAGGAAGAGCACTGGGTTTAATAGTCAGAAAGTCTAGGATTTCATTTTCCCATTCTGAGAATGGCTATAAATATAAACAACTTTTGTCCTTTAAATTCCCCGAGTCTCAATTACTTCAGCCATAAATAGGATAATCATACTTGTATTGCTTATCTCACAGAGCTCCAAAAGTCATAGAGCTGTGAAGTATGATGAAAGAAATATTAGATCTGGAGTCTGAAGATGTGGATTCAAGAGACAGTTCCATCCACAAACTGAGGTAGATCCTCCTGTAGCTAGGTGGCACAATAAATAAAGTGCTGGACCTGCAGTCAGGAAGACCTGACTTCAAATGTAACCTCTTATTAGCTATGTGACTGAGGGCAAAACACTCATTCCTGTTTACTTTCTTTTCTTATTTATAAAATGAGCTGGAGAATGAAATGGCAAATCACTCCAGTAATTTATCCAAGAAAATCCCAAATGGGGTCACAAAGAGTCAGACACTACGCAAAAACTACTGAACAACAAGATTCCTTCCAGCTCTAAGTCAATGAAAACTGTATCATAAGTTTGGTAAAATATAAGGTAACATATAAATATAAGTTATTACTGCTCAGCATGAAAATTGAAATGTTTTTAACTTGTGTCTTCCTTTAGAATGTAAGTTAGGAGGTACTATCTTGCATATAGTATGCACTGTTCATTGATTCACTCTCTCATTCTTTGTATTCTATAATATAAAAATTTACTCACAAAAAAACAGCCCCTATGTTCTATAACTGGAAAGAATCTTAAGAGTTCATCTAACCCATCTCACATCTCAGTTTTACAATTTAGGAAACAAATTCAGAGGAGGAAGTGCTTCTTGACCAAAGTACCTTTCTGTAGCAGCAAAGTCAGAATTTAAATCCATATCAGGTGTTTCCAAATGTTTCTTTCCATTATTGTATTCTAGGAAAAAGGTAGTTGGCAAGGCTTCAATTAAAAATGGTTGCAAAGTTATAGACTTTATCATTCATTCATAAATTGATATTGAACATACCATGTAATATTACATTTCCTTCATTGAACTCCTCCCAAGATGAAAGTTTTTCTGTAGGGGTAATTTAGGCCCATTTGGAGGTACACTAAGGTCCCAGTTAGCAAATTATAGTTGGTGTGCAGTTAATGATATCCTAGTATCTTAAAGGAGTTAATGTGCTTCCCAAAGTGCCTAATTCATTCCCAAACAGTAACATATACTCCGGGAAAATCTGACTAAGTACTATTTACACTGTGACATTATAGATGTGTAATTATCTTTGTACCCAAAATTCTCAGGAGTCAGAAAATGGTGCACAATGCATACATTTGGGTTTTATAATTTGTAACTTGCTTTGTAGCTCTATGTAAAATGAAATTTCACTTTCTTAACTTTTAATGAAATTATTTACTGCTAGTGTGTATGTTTTATGTGTGTACCATATTGCTGGGCTATAAAATAAAAGTTTTGAATGGCTATTTCTCTTGAGGGACAACAGATCAATAGCATATAAACACTATCTACTCCATCCCAAAGATGAGAAATGTTCTCTGTCAGAGGTCAACAATCCCAGATATACAAAAGGGCTGAGAACTTACATTCATACAACTATAACTTGATGAGAGATACAAAATGAGGAGTGAATTTTGAAATAACAGGGAAAAAATATTAGTAATGAAGCAGTCTTCAGTGTTCGGGATGGTTAGCAGAGGAATTGATAAAAATCAATCCCTAAGGCAGGCAGGGAAAAGGCACTGATAGAAATCAATTTAGCTTCATGATCCCACCCTCTGGCAATGTCATCCAGTCATAAATCCAAGTTATATCAAGTTTCTGAGACCCACCCTCTCTAGGGAACTCCAGCAGTCTCACCTTGCCATCCTCTGTCAGAAATCCAAGTCATGTCCTTGAGATTAAATTTTCCCTATAAAGTCTACTTATGGGAAATCCCATGGCTGCTACTTTCCTTTGGGTCAGTATGCCATGGCACTTTGCCTCATGGTGTTTTTTCCCTTACATCTCCCCCATGCCATTTGATCTCTCCTAACCTTACCATACCTTGTGGTATGTCTCCTGACCCCACTTCTCTTCCTTATATCTAGTTAATTTTTTTGGGATGCTATATTCCTTTCAGGACAGGCTAATTCTCTCTCTCTCTGTCTCTCTCTCTCTCTCTCTCTGTCTCTCTCTTTCTTTGTCTCTCTCTCTTTTTGTTTCTCTCTCTGTCTCTGTCTCTCTTCCCTTCCCTCCCTCTTTTGCTTTGATTCTTCTAACATAAAGATAATGACCTAGTGGCAAAACACTGGATTTGGAGTTGGATAGCTGGGTTTAAATCCTTCTGTATGGATCATCATCATCGTCTCTTTGTATGAATTCAGCAAGTCTCTTTACCTCTCTGAAAATCAATTTATCACCTCCAAAGTAGAGATAAAATTTAAAAAGTATTTTGAAGAGTGTATACAATCATAGGTGTCATAGTAGATACCAGCCCTGAGTCATAAAGACCTAGGTTCAAATATAGCTTCAGATACTTCCTAACTGTGTAATCCTGGACAAATCACTTAATCCTGTTTACTTCAGTTTCTTCATCTATAAAATGAGCTGGAGAAGAAAATGGCAAACTATTTCAGTGACTTTTCCAAGAAAATCCTAAATGGGATTATGAAGAGTCTGACACAACTGAACTACAAAAAACTTACTTTAATTAATTTTTACTTTAAATTAACTTTTAAATTTACCTTTAGCATTTCATAAAGGCAATCAAATGTGAATTATTATTGCAGCAGAAAGTGACACTTAGACTTTTAAGTAAATGTCTATATTACCTATAAGAGACATAAAATTGGAAGAAAGGGTTATTCATTCTATCCAGCTTGAAGCACATAGTAGGTAATTAAATCAAATGCTTCAAGTATTGGTTGCATTTTATATAGACATGTAAGTCTCAAATGAGTATTTTTCAGTTTTTAAAAAACCCTTAACATAGTTTAAAGTCTTAAGAGATTTTTGGAACATCCTGTATAACTTGGAGAGACATTTTTTTTTAAACCTTTTTTTTTTTTTTTTTTTTTTAATGAGGCAATTGGGATTAACAGACTTGCCCAGGATCACACAGCTAGTATGTCTTAAGTATTTGAGTTCAAATTTGAACCATGAGTCCTCATGACTCCAGGGCTGGTGCTCTATTCACTATGCCATCTAGCCACCCATGTGTACCCTGTGTAACATGACACAACTGAATTAGTCTGTTTTATAGCATGAGAAAATTTTGTCCCATAATCTTAGAATGATAAATCTGGAAGGGGCTGTAGTAGTGATCTAATCTTATTCTTATTTTAAAGAGGAGTATTTAGAGATTTAAAGGGCTAGAATTTGATTAAAGTCACAGATTGTTAATGGCAAAAGGTTTTTTTTCCTCCAATTACTCTGTTTTCTTCCAAAGGGGAAACTGTTATAGTGTCTTGGGGAATGGTAAGGGAAATATAAGTGCACAGCATTAGACTATTCAGAAGGCAATTCCACAGATGATTCCAGAATTAATTCCATAACCATTTGAATGAGTGAAAGGCATTCACTTGACTCAGAAATCTGACTTTTATTTGGAACTAGTCTTTGTAGGGAGTCTGAAAACCTTTCAGTCTTCTTCCTTTCACCACATTAAAAAAAAACACCTTGGAAAAAACAAGAAAATGAGCATTTATGCATTTATTACATATGCTTGCCAGCTTCTTTAAAAATATTATTTTACTTTATCTTCATGATAGCCCTGGGAGGTAGGTGTTCTTATTACTATCATTGAGGAAATTGAGGCAGTTAAAAATGAAGTGATTTAAGCAGATTTAAACTCAGGTCTTACTGACACCAAAGAAATAATGGTACATGAATATTATGAGACATTACTGTGCTAAAAGAACTGATAAATATAATAATCATAGAAAAGCATTAGAAGAGTTAAATGAATTGTAAAGTGAAGTAACTAGAACCTGGAAAACAATATATACAATTTGCACAACATTATAAATGGAAAGAACAACAAAACAATTAAAATTATTAATTTTATTAAATTAAATTAAATTATTTTAATCACAATATATTAATATTACTAAATTATTAATCAAAATATTATTATATCAAATTAGTTAAATTATAATAATTAAGCTTGACCCCAAAGAAAAGATATGAAAAAATGCTTTCTTTTTTTTTTTTCTTTGAAATGTGGGGAGTCATACATGTGGACCACTGCATACTATATCAATTTTTTTGATGTGTTAATTAATTTACTAAAACTTTCCCTTTTTTTTTTTTTATTCTTTGTTATAAGGGATGATGATTCTCAGGGAGAAGGACATGGAAAAACATATTGGGAAAGATAAGTGATGTTAAAACAAAAGGGATAACTAATTATTTATAATGAAAGGGAAAATGTCAAATGCTATAGGTGAAAGGATAAATATGTTAACCTCTGATAGAAGCTTGAACATTCAAAACAACAATGACTTTGGCTTAAAGCCTATGATTACTTAGTGGTTTTGAATTTTAGAACAGCCTTGAGATCATCACTGTTAGGAAGTTAAAAAGGAAAAGAAAAAAAAAAGAAACAGTATGCATTTTAACTGAAAATTAAAGGGTTTTTGAGTAGAGTCGTTTTGGAAATTTGTAATTTGAAGAAACTGTTAACAGAAAAGGGGAAAAATAGAGACAAAAGGTATGACTTCAAAACAATGTTAAAATGAAGAAAGGGAAAAAGAAACAGAAAAATGGGTGAAAATGTACTATGTTTACCAAAGTTCATTTGTTTTTTGTGTATGCAACAATATTATCCTTGAGAAACCTCTGTAGCAATTTGTTTTGCAGTTGGTTATGTTTATTTCACTAAAAAAGAAGGGGAGAACAGTAAGAAGCTTTTTAAAAAAAGAAATCATTTTTTGACTGCACAATACTCTTTTCAGTCTCTTTATCAACTGTGAAAAAAAATTTCTGTAAAGGCCATTGTATATGATATTTGATTCCACGATTAAAAAAAAAAAAACTTACACTTTACATATCATTCTCTTCAGTAAGTTGTAAACATTTGACCTATAGATCCCGAGTAAAAGAAAGGAGAAGAGCAGAGAGGAAAGGAAAGACAAAGAGAGGGAAAGGAAAGAAAGGGAAGGAAAGAGAAGGAAAAAGAAGGAAAGAGAAAGAAAGAGAAAAGAAAGAAAAAGAGAGAAAGGAAAGGAAGGAAGGAAGGGGGAAAAGGCTTTTTTAATTAAAGCTTTTTATTTTCAAAACATATGGGTGGATAATTTTTCAACATCAAGTCTTGCATAGCCTTGTGTTCCAAATTTTCCCCTCCTTCCCCCCATCTCCTCCCCTAGATGGCAAGCAATTCAATATATGTTATACATGTAAAATATATCTTAAATCCAATATATGTAAACATATTTATGTAATTATCTTGCTGCATAACAAATCAGATCAAAAAGAAACAAATGAGTAAGAAAACAAAATGCAAGCAAACAATAACAAAAAGAGTGAGAATATTATGCTGTGATTCCATATTCTTCTCTCTGGGTGCAGAAGGATCTCTTTATCACAAGATCATTAGAATTTCCTTCCTTCTTTCCTTCCTTCCTTCCTTCCTTCCTTCCTTCTTCCCTCCTTCTTTCCCTCCTTCTCTCTCTCTCTGTGTTTCTCTTTTTCTCTTTTTCTTTCTTTCTTTCTTTCTTTCTTTCTTTCTTTCTTTCTTTCTTTCTTTCTTTCTTTCTTTCTTTCTTTCTTTCCCTCCTTCCTTCTTTTTTTCTTTTCTTTTCTTTTTTTTCTTTTTCTTTTTTTGCTGAGGCAGTTGGAGTTAAGTAACTTGCCCAAGGTCACATAGCTAGGAAGTGTTAAGTGTCTGAGGCAAGATTTGAACTCAGGTTCTCCTGACTTCAGGGCTGGTGCTCTAGCTGCCCCATAACAAGATCATTGGAACTGTTTTCAATCATCTCATTGCTGGAAAGAGTCAAATCCATTAGAATTAATTGTATAATATTGCTGTTGCCATGTACAATGATCTCCTAGTTCTGCTTGTTTCACTTAGCATCAGTTCATGTAAGTCTCTCCAGGGATCTCTAAAATTATCCTGCTGGTAGTTTCTTATAGAACAATAATATTCCATAACATGCATATACCATAACTTATTCAGCTATTCTCCAACTGATGGGCATCCACTCAGTTTTCAGTTTCTTGACACTATAAAAAGGGCTGCCACAAACATTTTTGTACATGTGTCCCTTTTCTTTTTTTTCCCCCTTACTAAAGCTTTTTTATTTTTCAAAACATAGGCATGGACAATTCTTCAAGATTAGCCCATGCAAAACTTTTTGTTCCAATTTTCCCTCCCTTCCTCCATGCCCTCCCCTAGATGGCAAGTAGTCCAATATATGTTAAACATGGTAGAAATAGATGTTAAATCCAATATATGCATACATATTTATACAATTATCATGCCACACAAGAAAAATCAAATCAAACCAGTAAAAACAAAAAGAAGCAAAATAAAAGATAAGCAAGCAACAACAAAAAGAGTAAAAATGCTATGTTGTAAACCATATTCAGTACCCATAGTCCTCTCCCTGGGTGTAGATGGTCTCTTCATCACTGAACAATTGGAACTGGTTTGAACCATCTCATTGTTGAAGAGAGACACGTCCATCAGAATTGATCATCATATAATCTTGTTGTTGCCATGTATAATGATCTCATGGTTTTGCTCATTTCACTTAGCATCAGTTCATGTAGGTCTCTCCAGGTCTCTCTGAAATCATCCTGTTGGTTTTTCCTTACAGAACAATAATATTTCATAACATTCACATATCATAATTTATCTAGTTATTCTCCAATTGATAGGCATCTATCTCAAAGTTGTCTTAATTTGCATTTCTCTGATCAATAGTGATTTAGAGCACCTTTTCATAGGACTAGAAATGGTTTTAATTTCTTCATCTAAAAATTGTCTGTTCATATCCTTTGATCATTTATCAATTGGGGAATGGCTTAAGTTCTTATTAAGTTGAATCAATTTTCTATATATTTTAGAAATAAGGCCTTTATTAGAATACTTACATGTAAAAATGTTTTCCCAATTTATTGCTTACCTTTTAATCTTGTCTGCATTAGTTTTGTTTGTACAAATTTTAACTCAATATAATTAAAATTATTTATTTTGTGATCAATTATGAGTTCCATTTCTTCTTTTGTCAGAAAATCCTTCCTTCTCCATGGATCAGAGAGTTCAACTATCCTATGTTCTTCTGATTTGCTTTTAATATCACTCTTTATGTCTAAATCATGAACCCATTTCAACCTTATTTTGGTATGTGTTGTTAGGTATGGGTCAATGCCTAGTTTGTTCCATACTAGTTTCAAATTTTCCCAAAAGTTATTTTTTTAATCAAATAGTGAGTTCTTATTCCAAAAGCTGGAGTCTTTGGGTTTGTCAAACACTAGATTGCTATAGATATTGACGATTTTGTCCTATGAAACTAACCTATTCCACTGATCGACTACTCTGTTTCTTAGCCAATACTAAATGGTTTTGATGACTGCTGCTTTATAATATAGTTTTAAGTCTGGCACAGCCAGGCCACCTTTGTTGGCATTCCCCCCCCCTTAATTCCTTTGAAATTCTTGAGAGAGACTTTTTTTGGAAGACAAAGATATGTTTCTCCAAAAGAGAGCATACTAGAATAAATCATGAACAAACCACTGGTTTCTGAAGGGAAGTAAAATGATTATTAGGTTCTCACATACTCAATTAAGTACCTCAAATAAGGTAATAGTCACTTCAGGAAAAATGGTAGATAACATATTGATGCAGACTGAGAGTATATAGTGCTTACTCTAAATATTGGTTTACATAATAGAACATCTCAAGTACAGTGTTGTTATTATTACTGTTATTGTCATCTTTGCAGTTGTTAACTTGTCATAACAACTCATGAAACATGTAAAAAAAACAGAAACAAAGTGGTTCTGAATCATCTGCAGCCTCTTTTTCTTTTAAAGTTATGATGATAGAAAAGAGACTACTGTATCATATTATTTATAACAACTTCGAACATTAGTTTAATTGTTTGTACTCAATGTGAAACTCAGTAAGCAAATGAGCTGACAAACTATTAGAGACACTAAACTGCATTTCTTTGACATTCTTATTATATATGAACTAGAAAACATACATTGAAAATTAATGTTGACTCATAGGTTCTCTTCAGAGAGGCAAATAAAAGAAATTGGTTTTTTCATGAGTCCAGGAGCAATAAGCAATTTTAATGGAAAACTGTATATTTTACCTTGCTCCACTGAAATTAATAGATTGCATGATCTTTATTGATTTCAGTGTAAAAGAAAGCTTATAGGAAAACTATCAAAATTACATTGAAAAATATGTCATATAATCAAGAATGAAAGAGGTTTTATTGACCAGTCAGATATTATAAAGACTTTTTTTCAAAGTCAGAAGGTACTAGATACAACAAACACCTACCATCACTCAAACAATGAAATTAAACTCATCCTAATTTATATGAAATAGTTGGTTATTGATTTAGTAATTATTTAAGAATTGGTTGTCTATGTAAGTTAGATCAATAATTTGTTAGAACAATTTCCAAATGACAGCAAATTATAACAATTCCAAATTAGAATTGAAAAGAAGATAGCACATAAAATTATAACAACTTTAACCTGACCCACATAAACAACTTATTATCTTAAATAATAGGAAAAGGAAACAAAATATCAACTCTGTTACTGTTGTATAGACTAGTTTAACTAATACAATAAAATCATCAAAAGGAGATCACTTCAAGGAAAAATGCTTGATCTTTTTTTTTTTCCAAGCAGAAACATATAACCTCTGAGGACAATAAGGTTTAATATACAAGTCATTTGTAAAACATGGAGAATTACAGATTATAAAATATTGCCTCACACAGCAACAAAATCAGCTGAAGAAAATGAAGAAACTAGTCTATAATTCCTTTGGAATTTTCTTGGATCACTGTATTGATTAGAGTAGTCAAGTCTTTCACAATTGATCATCATTACAATGTTATTACTGTATATTAGTATCTCCTGGTTCTTCTTATTTCACTATCTATTAGTTTACAGGTCTTTCTTCCCATGTCTTTCCCCGCTTCCCCCGAATCCACCTTTCATTATTTCTTATTAACACAATAGTATTCCATCATACTAATATTCTGTAACATGTTCATCTATTCCCCAATTGATGAACATCTCATTAATTTTCAGTTCTCTACCACCACAAAAAGAACCGATATAAATATTTTTGTATATATGAGTCCTTTCACTTTTTCTCTGTTTTCTTTGGCGTACAGACCTAGTTGTGGTATTGCTAGATAAAAGGACAGACATAGTTTTATAGCTTAGTTCCAAATTGTTCTCTAGAATATTTGGATCTGTTTACAACTCTATCAACAATTTATTATTGTAGCAATTTTCCCTCATTTCTTTAAACATTTATTGTTTATGATAGGTATGAAGTGGTACTTCAAAATTATTTTAATTGCATTTCTTTAATCAGTAATCATTTGCAGCATTTTATATAAGCATACATAGCTTTGAATTTTTCTCTAGAAAACTGACTGTTCATAATATTTGACCATTTCTCAATCAGAGAATGGATCTTATTTTTATAAATTTGACTCAGTTCTCTACTCGCTGAGAAACAAGGCCTTTATCAGAGAAAGTTGCTGAAAAAATGTTAAACATTGCTTCATTGTTTATGATACCTTATACCAAAATGTTCTTTACTTAGTTATCTTTTTAAGTTGTATCTTTTTGCTTTTGCTTTGTTTGAAATTATTATTGTTACTCTTGCTTTTTTTTACTTCAGATGAAGCATAATGGATCCTGCGTCAACCTTTTACTTTAAATATGTGTGTGTATGTGTGTATTTGTTTGTTTTAAATATATTTCTTGTAAATAACATATTGGTGGATTCTGGTTTCTAATCCATTCTGTTATTCACTCTCATTTTATGGATAAGCTCACCCCATTTACATTCTTATTTATTTATTTTAAACAAATTCAAACTATTAAAAATATTGCCATGTGCATAGCAGAATATGAGAGGATTCAAAATATAAAGCAACACATTTGCATTTCAATGAATCCTATATAATAAATACTATGCATTGTGCTCTGCAGTGTACTTTTTGCCTGATTTTTTCTTTCTTCCTTCCTCCCCCCATCCCTCAAGAATGCTACAATTAAGCATGGGTATATAGGCATAGATATATACACACATACATATACAAATGTAAATATAGATATTTATATATATGTGTGTATACCTATATATCCATACATACATATCTATACATTCACAGATGTACATATATACATCTATGTATGATCATTTTACATTCATAGTTATGAATAATAACTACTTCCCTCCATTCTTTCCTTTCCTGCTTATCCATCTCTCTCTTTTTATCTTGTTCTTCCTCAAAATCTATTTCTCTTTGAGCTATTGCTTGCCTCAATGTGCCCTCCCCTTTAATATCTCCTTACTCTTTTCTTTTATTCTTTTCCTCTTATACTTTCCTGTGGCACAGATAGATTTTGATACTCAATTAAGTGTGTGTATATCAGTCTCTCTTTGAACTAATTCTCATGAGAGTAGATGCTTTCAATTTCTATCTTTTCCCTCTGGATGTAAGGTCAATTTTTCCTTCATAATTTCTTGAAATATGATGCCTATTCTTCCATACCTCACTTTTTTGATCATGATATTTAGGTGATCCAATACATTTTAAATTATCTTTCCTTTTTTATTTTCCCAGATTCACTCTTTTTCTGATGTCACATTTTCATCTTTTATCATTCCTTTGACTTTGTTTTATTGTTTTTCATTGTTTCATGGGGTCATTAGGTTCTATTTACCCAATTCTAATTTTTAAGGATTTTTTTTTAAATCACCTTTTATTGCTTTTTTCCCATTTGGCCAATTCTGCTTCTTAAGGAAAATTTTTTTCAGTGAATTCTTTGTATCTCCTTTTCCATTTGGTCAATTTTGATTTATAAGAAGTTCTTTAGTGAGATGTTGTGTCTCTTTTACGATAAAGGCAATTCTGTTTTTTAAGATTTCCTTTTCTTCAGTATTTTTTTGCCCCTATTTTACCAAGCTGTTAATTATGTTTTCATAATTTTCTTGTATCATTTTCATTTCTTTTCCCAATTTGTCCTTTACTACTTTTATCTCATTCTTTATTTTTTTCTAGGAATTATTGCTGGTTGTGGGTCCAATTAGTATGTTTCTTTGTGGCTTTGCTTATGGTTGTTTTCACATGGTTCACTTCTGAGTTTAGGTCTTGGCCTTGCCACTGTGGTAGATCTTTCTGGTCAATTCTTATTTTGATGTTTGCTAATTTTTCTAATTTATCTCTTGACTTTGAGCTTTGTCTTAAAGTTGGGCTTTTCACATCCAGGACTAGGGAGACATTGTCCTAAATTTCGGACTTTTTCATATTGTCATTTTTTAGAGCTACTTCTCAGAGTGCAAATTTTCAGTGTTTTCAAGGTGGTATAATTTGGAGAGATATATGGTCATTTCTTTCTTCATCTATTCTCTATTTGTTTATCTAGGAAGAGCTCTTGATTGCCTATCTCTGCAAGCATGATCATTTCTTTTGGCTCTGGAACTGAGACTACTTCCCCTGCTCTTTTGCAACCAAAACTGCTAATGTTCCTCTTTGCCTTGGAAATGCAACCAGAGCTCCGGCTCCCCACTGATTGATCACAAATGCTTTTTCTAAACAGTTGTCTGACTACTCTCTCTTCTACCCTACCTTACTGTCTCCAGTCTGAGAACCTCGAAATGGCTACTATTTCTGCTGTAGCAGCTGCTTCCAGAACCCATTGCTGGTGTTGCTGTCACACTCTGGGCTGGCTCCCACTCTGGTGTAACAAACTTCTCCTATTGACTTCCTAACTTGTCATAGAATGAAAAAAAATCTCACTCTGACCTCTTGCTGGCTCTACTGCTTCAAATTTAATCTGAGGAGTTATTTTATTTTTTGACCATTAGTTTATTTTAATAGCATTTTATTTTTCCCAGTTACATGTTGAGAAAATTTCTAACATTCACTTTTATAAGATTTTGTTTTTCAAAATTTTCTCTCTCTTAGATCTTCTTTCCCCTTGAAGAGTTATTTTAAAGTTCTTTGGTGAAGAATGTTGGGAAAGTTCAGCTGGTTTGTTGTCTGAACTCTGCCATCTTTCAATGAGAATATTCTCAATGAAAACTTGTGACTGAAATGGGTAGATTTTCACAGGTGATTTATTAGGAATATTAGAAAGGGGCATGTGGCGTGATGTAGCCTGATATAGAAGCAGCTTGGTGGCACTCATAGAGTAGTGGACATGAAATCTGAATTTGAATCCTACCTCAAACATTTATTAGCTATGTGACCCTGGCCAAAATATTTAATCTCACTCAGATTCAGTTTCTCCATGTGTAAAATGGGAGTAATAATAGCTTCTATTTCATAGTGTTGTTGTAAAGATCAAATGAAATAAATATGTAAAATACTTTGTAAATAGTAAAGTGCTATATTATTTCTTGCTATCATCTTCATCATTAATAACAATAGCAACAATTTAAACATGAAACTAGGAAGATGCAGGTACAATCTTAGCCTTGATGCTTGGATCTCTGTGATAATGTTTGCAACCTCTCTGAGTTTTATGTATGAATTGCGCTCTCTCCTATAGAAGGAACTTTCAACAGATAGCAAAATCATTGGTCTTTGACATTGACATTGTAAGGATTTTTTTTCTACCATGGGTTGTATTATTTGACTGCTGAGGTTCTTTCCAACTTTGAGAGTTTGTGATTCTATTACAATCTATTAAGACAAGCCAATGTGATTTAGGCATAAAGAATGAGATTATAAATAAATTAGAGGAACATAGGATAGTTTATTTCTCAGACTTATGGAGGAGAAAGAAATTTGTGACCAAAGATGAACTAGAGATCATTACTGATCATAAAACAGAAAATTTTGATTATATCAAATTAAAAAGCCTTTGTACAAACAAAACTAATGCAAACAAGATTAGAAGGGAAGCAATAAACTGGGAAAACATCTTCACAGTTAAAGGTTCTGATAAAGGCCTCATTTCCAAAATATATAGAGAATTGACTCTAATTTATAAGAAATCAAGCCATTCTCCAGTTGATAAATGGTCAAAGGATATGAACAGACAATTTTCAGATGATGAAATTGAAACTGTTACCACTCATATGAAAGAGTGTTCCAAATCACTATTGATCAGAGAAATTCAAATTAAGACAACTCTGAGATACCACTACACACCTGTCAGATTGGCTAAGATGACAGGAAAAAAATAATGATAAATGTTGGAGGGGATGTGGGAAAACTGGGACACTGATGCATTGTTGGTGGAGTTGTGAACAATTCCAACCATTCTGGAGAGCAATCTGGAATTATGCCCCAAAAGTTATCAAACTGTGCATACCCTTTGATCCAGCAGTGTTACTTCTGGGCTTATATCCCAAAGAAATACTAAAGAAGGGAAAGGGACCTGTATGTGCCAAAATGTTTGTGGCAGCTGTGTTTGTAGTGGCTAGAAACTGGAAATTGAATGAATGCCCATCAATTGGAGAATGGTTGGGTAAATTGTGGCATATGAATGTTATGGAATATTATTGTTCTGTAAGAAATGACCAGCAGGATGAATATAGAGAGGCTTGGAGAGACTTACATGAACTGATATGAGCGGAACCAGGAGATCATTATATACTTCAACAATGATACTATATGAAGATATATTTTGATGGAAGTGGATTTCTTTGACAAAGAGACCTATCTCAGTTTCAATTGATCAATGATGGACAGAAGCAGCTACACCCAAAGAAAGAACACTGGGAAATGAATGTAAACTATTTGCATTTTTGTTTTTCTTCCTGGGTTATTTTTACCTTCTGAATCCAATTCTCCCTGTGCAACAAGAAAACTGTTCAGTTCTGCATATATATATATATCTAGGATATATTGCAACATATTTAACATTTATAGGACTGCTTGCCATCTAGGGGAGGGGGTGGAGGGAGGGAGGGAAAAACAGAAGTGAGTTCAAGGGATAATGTTGTAAAAAATTACCCAGGCATGGGTTCTGTCAATAAAAAGTTATTATATAAAAAAAGACAAGCCAATGGACAGCCTCCAACATACCAGGTGAGTCCTCTCTGAAGGATATAAAGAATAATATAAAGAAGTTTCACATAGGTGCGTGGGAGTAGAAGTTTTGTGATCTGTACTGGTAGAAGTGATCCCACATAATTGGGATCACAGGCCTAACTAAATAAGCATTATTTCAAATTTTAACAATCTGTTTTTGGCTTAGATCAGAAAGAATCTTATAGGATATCTGATATCATATTCTGTATAGGATGCATAATATATATATATATATATATATAATCAACATTAGTTGACTGAGAAAGACTTGAGAAACAAGCTCGTAGCAGACACAATAGGGAGAATAAATATAAAATAGAGCCTTTAAAAATGATGAAGAACTGGATAGAGCTGAGTTATAAAATATAGAGACTGGTTTAAGTGTGAAAAGTAATAAATCTGGCATGAGGTAATGGATTTTGGATTGCTTGATACAATATAATACAGGAAGTGTTTGTTGAAGGAGAAAAGAAATGAAAACACAAAGAATTTTAGTAAGCTTTCAATGGAAGGGATAGAGAGAGGGAATAGAAGTTAATGGTAGTTTAATAAGACTTTTTTTGCTGTGAGATTTGAGATTGAAATGAACTTGGTATGCATCTGGTTAGCAAATGAGTTTCATCTTTAAACCTGGTTTCAAGGCAGAATTGCAAAATGGAAAAAAAAAATTATAAATCATTTCAGAACTTGGCTAAATTTTTAGCTGTTCTGCATTAGGAGCTATATGTGTGTCCCCTTTGTGTCTTTGTGTAGTGAGATAATTGAATTAGCTCATTTGGGAAATACTCATCCTAGAAAGGCATACACTATGATTAGTAGATTTGTTTACTTTTGTCTCTCTATAAATATAATTTTAAAATGCAGCTTGAATTCTCTGTGGGAAGAAATAAGAAAACCATTGTCTGACATTCTTATCATTTTTCCTCTTTAATACTTTAGAAAGTTTTCTGAACTGAAAAGACTAAGGTAAAATAAGCCAGAAATTTCTGGAGACTCAGGAAGGAGGACAACCTGATTGGTGTCTTGCCTATAAGCAGAGTAGTCCAGCATATAATTAGAGGGGTTCCAGAAAATGTTCCCCTAATCAAAAATGTGCTTCCTTAAAGTCTATTACTATAGAATCACATCTATGAATTAACTAGCTCCCTTAAAAAATAAAAATACACTTGAAGAGCTAATAAACTCTTAATCCAGCATTCTGTCACTGATACTGTAGCATTAAGTAGTGTACTCAGATATTTTAGATGAATTTTACTGTGAGTTAATGAATATGGAATATTTTAGTTCCTGGGGACCCTGAGTGGTCAGCCTTATGTTAGGGAAGGCAGAGGTAGTTATTAGGTGGCATAAGGATGCTGGCAAAATGTAGTGAGGGCAGAGAAGAAGGGATTCTAGGATTGAGGAGAGGAGGAAAATACAGATGGCATATGTGATAAATTTCACTCAACTTCCCTAATTATATACTTTAAAGGGAAGATAATTACATTGCCAGAGCTTCTCTTCATTTAACCTCTTTCCCCCTCTTAGTGCTTTTGAAAAACAAACTGGAAGACATAAAAAACCCAGGGAAGTCCAGAATCAGACAGTCAGTAATATTTACCTATTCACTCATTGTATGTAGACCACTATGTTTCCTTTACTTAGTCTATTATGTCAGTGGTAAAGATGAGACAAGACAGACCCAGATGAAAACATAACAACAAAGAATGCTGTAAACACCTACTGACATGTAAACATATATCTCACCTATTCAAGTTGCATATAAGTTTTAAGGGTTGTGAGAGCTTTGTCTGAGGCAGATGGGAGGAGGTGTTTCTAGTGTTTTGAAGGAAAAAAAATATATATATATACAGTTTCAC
Source organism: Antechinus flavipes (assembly GCF_016432865.1). Taxonomy (NCBI): domain Eukaryota; kingdom Metazoa; phylum Chordata; class Mammalia; order Dasyuromorphia; family Dasyuridae; genus Antechinus; species Antechinus flavipes. The sequence continues at coordinate 317,393,157 of NC_067401.1, forward strand.
AGAGAGAAAGTAGTCTACATCAGAGAAATGAGGTAGGTATAAGCCTGGAGATGGAAGAGGGACAAGTGTTACTCTGGGCATATAATAATCTTGCTCTTCTTGGACAAAGAACATAACCTGAAACAAAATTTAACTATCACTAAAAAGTCCAGAGTACAAGTCTCAAGATATGCGAAATGGTGTGGGAGATGAGAGGAAATCAACACATAGATTTTTTTTAATATTTTATTTTATTTAATAATAACTTTATATTGACAGAACCCATGCCAGGGTAATTTTTTTTACAACATTATCCCTTGCACTCATTTCTGCTCTGATTTTTCCCCTCCCTCCCTCCACCCCCTCCCCTAGATGTCAAGCAGTCCTATATATGTTAGATATGTTACAGTATATCCTAGATACAATATATGTTTGCAGAACTGAACAGTTCTCTTGTTGCATAGGGAGAATTGGATTCAGAAGGCAAAAATAACCCGGGAAGAAAAACAAAAATGCAGATAGTTCACATTCGTTTCCCAGTGTTTTTTCTTTGGGTGTAGCTGCTTCTGTCCATCATTTATCAATTGAAACTCAGGTCTCTTTGTCAAAGAAATCCACTTCTATCAGAATACATCCTCATACAATATCGTTGTCGAAGTATATAATAATCTCCTGGTTCTGCTCGTTTCACTTAGCATCAGTTCATGTAAGTCTCGCCAGTCCTCTCTGTATTCATCCTGCTGGTCATTTCTTACAGAACAATAATATTCCATAACATTCATATACCACAATTTACCCAGCCAGTCTCCAATTGATGGACATCCATTCATTTTCCAGTTTCTAGCCACTACAAACAGGGCTGCTACAAACATTTTGGCACATACAGGTCCTTTTCCCTTCTTTAGTATTTCTTTGGGATATAAGCCCAATAGAAACACTGCTGGATCAAAGGGTATGCACAATTTGATAACTTTTGGGGCATAATTCCAGATTGCTCTCCAGAATGGTTGGATTCATTCCACCAACAATGCATTAGTGTCCCAGTTTTCCCGCATCCCCTCCAACATTCATCATTATTTTTTCCTGTCATCTTAACCAATCTGACAGGTGTGTAGTGGTATCTCAGAGTTGTCTTAATTTGCATTTCTCTGATCAATAATGATTTGGAACACTTTCATATGAGTGGTAATAGTTTCAATTTCATCATCTGAAAATTGTCTGTTCATATCCTTTGACCATTTATCAATTGGAGAATGGCTTGATTTCTTATAAATTTAAGTCAGTTCTCTATATATTTTGGAAATGAGGCCTTTATCAGAACCTTTAACTGTGAAGATGTTTTCCCAGTTTGTTGCTTCCCTTCTAATCTTGTTTGCATTAGTTTTGTTTGTACAAAGGCTTTTTAATTTGATATAATCAAAATTTTCTATTTTGTGATCAGTAATGGTATCTAGTTCATCTTTGGTCACAAATTTCTTTCTCCTCCACAAGTCTGAGAGATAAACTATCCTATGTTCCTTTAATTTATTTATAATCTCGTTCTTTATGCCTAGGTCATGGACCCATTTTGATCTTATCTTGGTATATGGTGTTAAGTGTGGGTCCATGCCTAATTTCTGCCATACTAATTTCTAGTTATCCCAGCAGTTTTTATCAAATAATGAATTCTTATCCCAAAAGTTAGGATCTTTGGGTTTGTCAAACACTAGATTGCTATAGTTGACTATTCTGTCTTGTGAACCTAACCTTTTCCACTGATCAATTAATCTATTTCTTAGTCAATACCAAATGGTTTTGGTGACTGCTGCTTTATAATATAATTTTAGATCAGGTACAGTTAGGCCACCTTCATTTGATTTTTTTTTTCATTAATTCCCTTGAGATTCTCAACTTTTTATTGTTCCATATGAATTTTGTTGTTATTTTTTCTAGACCATTAACATATTTTCTTGGAAGTCTGATTGGTATAGCACTAAATAAATAGATTAGTTTAGGGAGTATTGTCATCTTTATTATATTTGTTCGGCCTATCCAAGAGCACTTAATATTTTTCCAATTATTTAAGTCTGACTTTATTTGTGTGGAGACTTTTTTTGTAATTTTGCTCATATAATTCCTGACTTTCCTTTGGTAGATAGATTCCCAAATATTTTATTCTATCAACAGTTATTCTGAATGGAATTTCTCTTTGTATCTCTTGCTGTTGGGTTTTGTTGGTGATGTATAAAAATGCTGAGGATTTCTGAGGATTTACTTTGTATCCACTACTTTGCTAAAATTATGAATTATTTCTAATAGCTTTTTAGTAGAGTCTCTGGGATTCTCTAGGTATGCCATCATATCATCTGCAAAGAGTGATAGTTTGGTTTCCTCATTGCCTACTCTAATTCCTTTAATATCTTTCTCAACTCTTATTGCCAAGGCTAGTGTTTCTAATATGATATTAAATAATAATGGTGATAGTGGGCAACCTTGCTTCACTCCAGATCTTATTGGGAAAGGTTCCAGTTTTTCCCCAACACATGGATTTTGAAAAGTCTAATGTTTATTTATCAAGCCCTTTAAGATTTTTCAAAAGCTTTTCCTTTTATTAAAGCTTATTATTTTTTCAAAACATGTGTGGACAATTCTTTAACATTAGCCCTTGCAAAACCTTGTGTTTCAATTTTCTCCCCTTCTCCCATGCCTTCCCCTAGACGGCAAGTAGTCCAATATATGTTAAACATGGTAGAAATATATGTTGAATCCAATATATGCATATATTTATATAATTATCATGCCACACAAGAAAAATTCAATCAAACCAGTTTAAAAAAGAGAGAGAAGCAGCAGCAAATAGCAACAAAAAGAGTGAAAATTCTATGTTGTGAACCACATTCAGTTTTCACAGTCCTGTCTCTGGTTATATATGTCTTTCTCATAACTGAACAATTGGAACTGGTTTGAATCATCTCATTATTGAAGAGAGCCACTTCCACCAGATTTGATCATCATATAATCTTATTATTATCCTGTATAATGATTTCGTGGGTCTGTTCATTTCACTTAGCATCAGTTCATATAAGTCTCTCCAGCCCTCTCTGATATCATCCTGCTGGTTGTTTCTTATAGAACAATAATATTCCTTGACATTCATATACCATAATTTATTCAGCCATTCTCCAATTGATGGATCCAGTTTTCAGTTTTTTGCCACTATAAAAAGGGATGCCACAAACTTTTTTACACATGTGGGTCCCTTTTCCTCCTTTAAGATCTCTTTGGCATATAATTCCAGTAGAAACAATGCATACCTTTTGGGGTATGCACAGTTTGATAACTTTTTAAGCATAGTTCCAAATTGCTCTATAAAATGCCTGGATCAGTTCACAGTTCCACCAACAATGTATTAGTGTCCCAGTTATCCCACATCCCCTCCAATGTTCATTATTATCCTTTTCTGTCATTTTAGCCAATCTGAGAGGTGTGTAGTAGTATCTCAGCATTGTCTTAATTTGCATTTCAATTTCATTTGCTTTTCTCTGATCAATAGTGATTTAGAGCACCTTTTCATATAACTAGAAATGGTTTTAATTTCTTCATCTGAAAATTCGATGTTGATATCATTTGACTGAATTCTTATAAATTTGAGTCAGTTCTCTATATATTTTATAAATGAGTCCTTTATCAGAACCTTTGAATATAAAAATGTTTTCCTAGTTTATTGCTTCCCTTCTACTTAATCTGCATTAGTTTTGTTTGTACAAAAACTTTTAAATTTAATATAAACAAAATTATCTGTTTTGTGATTAATAATGATCTCCAGTTCTTCTTTGATCACAAATTCCTTCCTTCTCACAAATCCAAGAGATAAATTATCTTATGTTCTTCTAATTTGTTTATAATATCATTCTTTATGTCTAGATCATGAACCCACTTTAACCTTATCTTGGTATATGGTGTTAGATATAGGTCAATGCCTAGTTTCTCCTATACTGGTTTTCAGTTTTCTCAAGAGATTTTGTCAAATAATGAATTCTTATCCCAAAATTTGAGGTCTATGGATTTAGCAAACACTAGATTACTATAGTCATTGACTATTTTGTTATGTGAACCTAACGTATTCCACTGATCAACTACTCTATTTCTTGCCAGTACCAAATGGTTTTGATGACTGCCGCTTTATAATATACTTTTAGATCTGGTACAATTAGGTCACCTTCATTTGCATTTTTTTCATTAATTCCCTTGAAATTCTTGACCTTTTGTTCTTCCAGATAAATTTTGTTGTTATTTTTTCTAGGTCAGTAAAATAGTTTCTTGGGAGTTTTTTTGGTATAACACTAAGTAAATAGATTAGTTTGGGTAGTATTCTCATTTTTATTATGACCTATCCAAGAGCACTTGATATTTTCCAGTTGTTTAGATCTGACTTTATTTGTATGGAAAGTGTTTGGTAATTTTACTCATATAGTTCCTGACTTTCCCTTGGCAGATAGATTCACAAATTTTTATACAATCAATAGTTATTTTAAATGGAATTTTTCTTTGTATCTCTTGCTGTTGGATTTTGTTAGTGATGTATAAAAATGCTGATGATTTATGTGTATTTATTTTATATTCTGCAACTTTACTAAAGTTGTGGACTATTTCTAATAGGTTTTTAGTTGATTCTCTAGGGTTCTCTAAGTATACCACCATATCATCTACAAAGAGTGATAATTTGGTTTCCTAATTAACTACTCTAATTCCTTTAATCTCTTTTTCTTCTCTTATTGCCAAAGCAAGCATTTCTAATACAATATTCAATAGTAATGGTGATAGTGGGCAACCTTGTTTTGTCCCTGATCTTATTGGGAATAGTTCCAGTTTATCCCCATTACATATGATACTTGCTGATGGTTTTAAATAGATGCTATCGACTATTTTAAAGAAAAGTCCATTTATTCCTATACTCTCTGGTGTTTTTTAATAAGAATGGATGTTGGATTTTTATCAAATGTTTTTTCTGCATCCATTAAAATAATCATATGGTTTTTGTTAGTTTGGTTACTGATATAGTCAATTATACAAATAGTTTTACTAATACTGAACCAACCCTGCATTCCTAGTATGAATCCTACTTGGTCATGGTATATTATCCTAGGGATGACTTTCTTTAGTCTCTTTGCTAATATTTTAAGATTTTTTTGCTTCAATATTCATTAGAGAGATTTTCTTTCCCTGTGTTCATACTACCTGGTTTAGGTATCAATACCATTTCTGTGTCCTAAAAGGAATTTGGTAGGAGTCTTTCTTTCCCTAATTTTTCAAATAGTTTATGTAGTATTGGAGTTAATTGTTCTTTAAATGTTTGGTAGAGTTCACATGTAAATCCGTCTGCCCATGGAGATTTTTTCTTAAGAGTAGATTAAAAGCTTGTTCTATTTTTTTCCTAAAATGGGACTATTTAAGTAATTTATTTTCTCTTCTGTTAATCTGGGCAATCTATATATTTGTATGTATTCCTCATTTCCCTCAAGTTATCAAATTTATTGGCATAAAGTTGAGCAAAATAACTCCTAATTATTGCTCTAATTTCCTCTTCATTAGTGGAAAGTTCTCGCTTTTCATTTTTGAGAGTAACAATTTTATTTCCCCTTTCCTTTATCTAATCAAATTAACTAAGATTTGTGGTGTTCTCTTCTTTTTTTATAATATATGTTGGTTCTCTCTGGGAGCAGGTTTCTTGGGGAGGTTTTCTGGAGACAGCCTTAGTATCAGTTCAGATCAATAATCACCTCAAATGCAGCCAGGTGTTAAAAGTTCAGATCTTTTATTGCTTCCTCCAAAATAGCCCAGTTAGTTTTCTTGGTGGCCTATTTCTCTGCTTGGTTCCGAGAGCTCCCTCCGAATGTCTCTAAATCCAAAGATTTGTCCTTCAGCCTCCAGCCAGCACAAAGATGGAAAAATGGAATGAATCTTACTCCACCTTCCAGAGTGGGTTTGTGGGCTTCCTCCCAGAGTGCTCTGTGTCTGTCCCAGAGTGCCTCTGTGTCTGTCCCAGAATGCTCTTTGGCCCTAAGAGCTTCTTGCTTATATGAGCTCTCTAAAGGTATGAACACAAGCATTGCTTCTATCAGTTCCACTTAGTACCTTGTTTCAAGTTCTGCGCCATAACATCTCCTTGTAAGATCAAATCAATCATACTGAATCATGATAAATTAGATAATTATTGTCTCTATCAATTCTAATGACTTAACAGCTTGTAAGGATTCAAGAAAAAGATTTATCTATTTTGTTGGTTTTTTCATAAAACCACCTCTTAATTTTATTTATTAATTTAATAGTTTTTTATTTTCAATTTTATTAATCTCTTTTATTTTTAGAATTTCAAGTTTGATATTTGATTGGAGGTTTTTAATTTGCTCTTTTTCTAGCTTTTTTAGTTGCAAGCCCTATTCACTGATCTTCTCTTTCTCTGTTTTATGCAACTAAGCATCTAGAGATATAAATTTTCCCCTTATTACCACTTTGGCTGCATCCCACAAATTTTGGTATGTTGCCTCATTATTATCATTCTCTCGGATGAAATTATTTATTGTGTCTATGATTTGCTGTTCTGTTTCACTCATTCATTCTTTCTTTTTTATTTTATTTTATTTTTTTCCTGAGGCAATTGGGGTTAAGTGACTTGCCCAGAGTCACATAGCTAGGAAGTGTTAAGTGTCTGAGACCTGATCTGAACTCAGGTCCTCCTGACTTCAGGGCTGGTGCTCTACCCACTGCGCCACCTAGCTACCTCCAGTTCATTCTTTAGGATGAGATTATTTAGTTTCCAATTACTTTTTGTTCTATTTCTCCCTGGCCTTTTATTGAATGTAATTTTTATTGCATTGTGATCTTAAAAAATGCCTTTATTATTTCTGTCTTTCTGCATTGATTTTGAGGTCTTTATGTCCTAATATATGATCAGTTTTCATATATGTTCCATGAACTGCAGAGAAGAAAGTGTAGTCCTTTCTGTCTCCTTTCGATTTTCTCCAAAGATCTATCATACCTAGCATGTCTAATATTCTGTTTACCTTCTTAACTTCTTTCTCATTTATTTTGTAGGTTGATTTATCTAGTTCTGAGAGAGCAAAGTTGAGATCTCCTACCATTATAATTTTACTGTCTATTTCTTCTTGCAGGTCTTTTAACTTTTTTAAAAAGAAATTTAGATGCTATATTATTTGGGTACATATATTATTGTAGACTATATATATATATATATATATATAGACTATATATTATAATAGTATTGCTATTGCTTCATTATCTATGGTATCCTTTAGCAAGATATAATTTCCTTTCTTATCTCTTTTAATTAGATTAATTTTTGCTTTTGCTTGATCTGAGATCAGGATGGCTACCCCTGCTTTTTTATTTCACCTGAAGCCTAATTGATTCTGCTCCAGCCTTTTACCTTTACTCTGTATGTGTCACTCTCTTTTAGATGTATTTTTTGTAAACAACATATTGTGGACTTCTGCTTTTAATCCAGACTGCTATCCACTTCTACTTTATGGGAGAGTTTACCCCATTCATACTTACAGTTTAAACTACTAATTCTATATTTCCCACTATCTTGTTTACACCAAATTATAATTTTCTCTTTCCTTTTTCCCTTTCCCTACTCTCTACTATTTTACTTATAAGCACCACTTTTTGTAATGGGTTGAGGCTCGAGTTGATGCACTGAGGTCCCAAGCATGTGAGGCTAAATAGTAATTGGACCATACTCTATTAATATATATGCTTGGAGAAAGAATGGCCCCCGCCTACTCTTTGTGCAAGTCCTGATGTGTTGTATAGGAAATAATGATTTTGGTGGGTGGAGGCAGGGGAGTGGAAAGGGAAGTAGAAAGAGAGATTGCTGGCTGGCATCTTGTCACAGCTGCTCGCATTGCTATTGTGACCATCCTTCACCTCCAATACCCCTCTGCTAACTGGCTTCCTGTCTGCCCATATTGCTATCGCAATCCTTCTTCACCTCTTCACTTCAATAAAGATTGAAGATTTTTTCCTTAACCTGAATTCCTGACTCTGGCTGATTTTAAATATGCAGTCATCACAACTTTTCATCAGAAATAAAGGAATTCACCTGTTTCTTTGAATGTCTATCTTTTTCCCTGAAAGAAAATGTTCAGTTTAGCAGGGTAGTTTATTCTTAGCTGCATTACAAGCTCCTTTGCCTTTTGGAATATTAGATTCTAGGCCTTTCCATCTTTTAAGGTAGAAGCTGCTAGGTTTTGGGTAATCCTTATGGTGGCTCCTTGGTATTTTAATTTTTTTCTTTCTGGATGCTTGCAATATTTTTTCCTTGGTCTGATAGTTCTGAAATTTAGGCATGATATTCATTGGAGTTTTAATTTTGGTATCTCAGGAAATATATTCGGTGAATTCTTTCATCAGCTATTTTATCTTCTGATTCTAGGACATCAGGGCAATTCTCTTTGACGATTTCTTGAAAAATAATGTCTAGACTTTTTTTTTTAATCATGGTTTGGATGTCCAATAATCCTTAGATTGTCTCTCCTAGATCTATTTTCCAAGCCAGTTGTTTTCCCAAGTAGGTATTTTACATTTTCTTCTAATTTTTTAAAAATTTATTTTGCTTGACTGATTCTTGATGTCTCATTGTCATTCATTTCCATTTGTTCAGTTTTGATTTTTTAGTGAATTATTTCTTCATTTACTTTTTAAAATTCTTTTTGTATTTGCCCAATTGAATGCTTTTTTCCATTTCACTAAGTCTATTTTGTAATGAATTTTCTTCAGATAATTTCTGTGTTTCCTTTTCCAAACCCTCTTGCAAAGTTCTCATTTACTTTCCCCATTCTTCTTCTAGCTCTCCTTTAAGGTCCTTTTTAATTTATTCTAGGAGAGCTTTGTGTGATGGGGATCAATTTATTTCACTCTTTGGGGCTTCATCTGGAGATGATCTGCTTTTAGTCTTGTTAGGGCTTGAAATCTGTTCTCTTTCATCACTAAAAGTATCTGTGGTCAGAGTTCTTTTGTTTTTATACTCATTTTTTTTTTCTTTAAAGTTGAGATCTGCTCTTAGGGCAAGGGAGATTGTCCAAGCTTCTTCTACAAGTGGTAGCAGCTGTGCTGACTTTCTGTGAAATTCTGGCATTTAGGGTTCACTATTTACCTTTTGTGTTTGTGTTGAATATTTTATAATTTCTTTGCTGATCTATTGGCTTGCAACCAGGGCAGAGTGGCCAACACTGCTATAGATTCCTCCTTGTAGATTCTCTAGTGCATGGAGCCTACACTGCTCCAGGACTTTGGCTGCCTACACTGGAGTCTATGCTCACCCTGCTTGATCTTGGCCTGCCTCCCTCTGTGCCTGATTGAAACAGACTTTTTCTGGAGATCTCCAAAATTATCTTCTGCTGGTAATCTGTTACCCTCCCAATATTTGTGGGTTTTGCCAATCTAGAATTAATTCAGAGACTGGATTTGCTACTTAGTTTGAAGGTTGTGGGAAGAAGTCAGGAAAAAAAATGTATGTCCTCTCCACATCTTGGTTCTACCTCTCAAAAACTTTTATATGTGTAAATTTCACTTGATTTGCATAACAGGCTTGTGAAAGAGATGGTATAATCAAAATCTCTTTCTCTTGTTAGAAAAAGAACCTAAGACCTAGAAAATTTACATTGACTTGCTCAGGATCCTTCCACTAGTAAGTATCAGAGCTAGGATTCATTAGGTCATCTTGACTTCAAGTCCAGCATTCTTCATATTTGGCAGCATGAAAGGTAATAACCCTAAGCATTATCTCAGAACTATTCAAAGATTAGTAGGAGTTAAAGGCCCCACAAATTTAATAAAGGAGTAGTCAAAGAGGAACACTATGAGTGTTCTTATGAATGCTCTCTATGTTTCATATATCTATGCTTCTGAATGTAGAGTGGCTGGAGTGAGACAGGTTTCTATTAGGATCATCAAGCTATTCTTTAAAATGTTGTGAGTATAAAAAATTGTCCATTCCATTAAGAGAAAAAAAATCAGAAAAAAATTATGATCCAATATTCTGAAATACTAAAAGCTAAAATATTTCAAGTTAAAAAGGAAGATCCTTCAAAAAAAAAGTTCTGACAATAAAATCATGAATACTTTGAGTTAAACACAGAAGACAAAGATCTCCAAAAATCTTGGGATGGCTTCTTAGAGACTTTCTGTTTAATTCAGAGAAAAAAAGCACACACTTAAAAGATATGTATAGTAACCCAAGGAAATAAAAAGATTTCCCTGGACTTCTCAGAGTAGTATATAAAGATTAATGCCCAAGATGGGCTGAATGAAGATTGAGACATATTTTAGGCAAAAAAGATGGCTTTTAAAATACTCCAGACCAAGAGCAATCTGGAATTATGCTCAAAAAGTTATCAAACTGTGCATACCCTTTGATCCAGCAGTGTTTTTATTGGGCTTATACCCCAAAGAGATACTAAAAAAGGGAAAGGGACCTGTATGTGCCAAAATGTTTGTAGCAGCCCTGTTTGTAGTGGCTAGAAACTGGAAAATGAATGGATGCCCATCAATTGGAGAATGGCTGGGTAAATTGTGGTATATGAATGTTATGGAATATTATTGCTCTGTAAGGAATGACCAGCAGGATGAATACAGAGAGGCTTGGAGAGACCTACATGGACTGATGCTAAGTGAGATGAGCAGAACCAGATCATTATACACTTCGACAACGATATTGTATGAGGATGTATTCTGATGGAAGTGGATTTCTCTGACAAAGAGACTTAACGGAGTTTCATTGGATAAATGATAAACAGAAACAGCTACACCCAAAGAAGGAATACTGGGAAATGAATGTGAACTATTTGATTTTTGATTTTCTTCCTGAGTTATTTTTACCTTCTGAATCCAATTCTCCCTGTGCAGCGGGAGAACTGTTCGGTTCTGCAAATGTGTATTGTATCTAGGATATACTGCAACATATTTAACATATATAGGACTGCTTGCCATCTTGGGGGGAGGGGAGGAGAGAGGGAGGGGAAAAAACGAAACATAAGTGATTGCAAGGGATAATGCTGTGTAAAAATTATCCTGGCATGGATTCTGTCAATACAAAGTTATTATTAAATAAAATAAAATTAAAAAAAAATAAAATACTCCAGACCAGAAGAAGAGCAAGGATGGGATTGGCCCCTTGTTGGGAAGTAGGCAGCATAGTGTTAATGGATGGTGTTGAGAGAAGGAAGATTCCTTAAACTATATACTTGTTAGCTTGACATTGATCTACATTTAGCATAGGTTTCCTATTTTCTCTAGATTAAGTAGGGAAGCTACTTAGATTATTTCCCTTCATGCATCTTCTCTTCTATTCAAACTGATTTGCAAGCTGTTTCCTCTGTATTCCATTCCATTCTTCTTCTTTTTCTTCTTCTTTTCCTTTTTGTTCTTTTCATTCTTCTTGTTCTCATCTTCCTCCTTCTTTTCCTCCTCACCCACAATGAGACTTAGCAGTCTCATTAAATCTGTAGGTCATTTTTCAGAATAATGTTTTTAAATGCATAAAATAAAATATGCAAGGTTACAAAGGAAACATAATTATACAGACACTTTTTTTCTTTGACATACACTTAAGGGAAGATAGACTAGTTTACAAGATGCTTTAATGATGTGATTGTCAGTTATCCATGTGATATAAATTCATTTCTGATAAATCCCTTGGGTAGGTTCTATGCCTCAGATGTTAGACAGCTCTACAATATTGCTAAGCACAGAAGACTCCCTAGGGAGAATATAGAAAGCACAGGAACAATGTATCATCAGACACATAGGAAGAATCACCCAAGAATGTAAACCACAGATATGTCATTCTGACATAAGTGTTTCTTTCTTCTCTATTTTCTCCAAAACCATAGTAAGATTGAACAACCAATATTGTTAGGACTAGTCTCAAATTGCAGCAATGGGAATCCTACTTGCTTTTATTCATTGGTTGTAGTCAGCCCTGACATAGCAAGGAGGCTTTTCAGGGACATTATTACCTTCTTGCTACCACAACTCACCTATCCTACCTTCTTGTCTGTGTTGATATAATTGTGAAAGTGAAATTAGTTGTTTTGCAAAGTTGTGAATTTATTATCTTTCACTGAAAATCTTTAAGTGAGACTGGATGTACATTTGGTAAGAATGCTGTAGATTGCTTCTTGATTTGAGTTTCAAGTAGACTAGGCATCTCTGGTAATAATAGTAACACAATAAATAACATAGTATTTTAAGTCTTGGAAGTGGTTTACACACTTTGTCGTTTGAGCTTTCCCATAATTCTGTGAGATAAATTTTAATCTTCATTTTATGAGCAAGGAAACTGAATGTCAGATATGTTTTTATTTGAATTGTGAGTCTATGACTGAAAGGCACTTTATTATTTCCCTTGCCTTTTCTTTGTTAAATAATATATCAATTAATAATGGATCTAAGCATTTGGGTTCTGATTCTTATGATTTTAACTTTATTGTTTGCTCTTGAAAAGGAGAACATAGAAGGAAAAATCTCTAAGTAAAGGTATTATTTGGCTTCCTGCTTCCAGAAAATAATGTCATTTCTCAGGAATCTTCCTCTGAGTAGCCGGGAGAAAACAGGAGCCAGAGTTCAGTGGCATCTCTTTCTGTTTATCTGTCTCTCTTTCCTTCCTCCCTCCCTCCCTGATTCCAGTTTCTGTCTTTGTCTCTATGTTTCTCTCTCAATAAGTATCTGTCTGCTATTTTGTGTCTCTATGAGTGTTCCTATCTGAAAGCAACAGGATTTTTTTAAACTAATTTTTGTTTGTTTTCTATTGTGTCTCTGTTCCAGTCTTCTTGTTTTTCACCTTGGCACACTTTTCCTCTTCCTCCAAAAAATGATTTTATCAAGTATACAAAAATTACTTACCTTCATTTTATGTAGTGAATATCCAAAGACTAGTGTGTCTAGTGGTCTGAACAAGAATTGAAATTTAGGTAGTTCTGGAGTTTGTTTTCAATGGTTCTTTCTAGGGATACAAGGAAAGCTAAGTACAATCCTCAGTGACAAACACCTTTTTGCCTTTAGAGCCATATGAAGTATAGTTCTACTAAGTAGGTTAGCTGAGTGGAAAACTTCTGAGTGAAAGTAGATCTTCAGCTTGGGCAAATTTCATTCCAGACAGAGGAGATCACCAACTAGATATGGGAATGTGCCTGTAGAAGGCAACAGGCTGGATCCTTAGATTAGTCCATGCTGATGAACTCTGCAGCTTATTGGTCTCACAGTAATTTCTGTTCTCCATAGATGGATTGCATAGCTTATTATTAGAAACCCGAGTGGCAATTTTTGTTTTGGAGAGCCTGTTGCAAGTATTATACCAGTGACACCAGGAACTGAGTCCTGCAACTAGTTGAGTTTCATTCCTAGTCATTGTGTATGACTCCCAGGGGAAAAAAAAAACATTGCCAGTCTTTAAAATGACTATTAAAAGCAAACTCTCTTCTTCTGCCTGCAAAGTTTAAATGTAAGGAGGTTTAACTTCCATAAAAGTTACTCAGAGGGTCAATTTAAAGTTGGCTGAAAATTCTTGAGCTCTGGCTCAGCTTCAAATGAGGCTAAATATCAAATGTCTCTGAGCTCGATAGTAATCTTGTCCTTTAGGTCTAGTGGAATAAACCAAGCTACTGTAACAACTTTCAAACCAATAATTCAAGATGCCATTGATGATAGAAAATAAAGAAGCTGTCAGCAAAGAAGTGATTATCAAACCCTGCTATTATTGTTGCTGTTATTCAGTCATTTTCAATCATATCTGACTCTCCATGACCCCATTTAAAGTTTTCTTAGCAAAAATACTGGTGGTTGGCCATTATCTTTCCCTGATGAGGAAACTGAGACAAAAAGGATTAAGGGATTTGTCCAGGGTCACACAGGTAGTACCTAAAGTTGAATTTGAACTCAGGTCTTCCTGATGTCAGTCCTTCGTGCTCTTTCCACTGTACCACATAACTGTCCATTATTATTTCCTCTGATCATAAATCTAGAACTGGAAGGGATCTTAGAGAAATCTCTAATTCAATTGCTTCATTTTACAGATTAAATATTTGTGCAAAATCATGCAGATAGTAAATATCAGAGGTGGGATAAGAACCTAGGTTCTCTAACTCTCAGACCAGTGTTATTTCCATGATTCTATGTTGCTTCCTGTTTTCTTTCTTTCTTTCTTTCTTTCTTTCTTTCTTTCTTTCTTTCTTTCTTTCTTTCTTTCTTTCTTTCTTTCTTTCTTTCTTTCTTTCTTTCTTTCTTCCTTTCTTCCTTTCTTCCTTTCTTCCTTTCTTCCTTCCTTCCTTCCTTCCTTCCTTCCTTCCTTCCTTCCTTCCTTCCTTCCTTCCTTCCTTCCTTCCTTCTTTCTTTCTTTCTTTCTTTCTTTCTTTCTTTCTTTCTTTCTTTCTTTCTATTTATTGCACTGGTATTCCATGAAGTAATAACTTGACAAGTTTGTAGCACTTTAAGGTCTGCAAAATGCTTTCTTTTTATTATTATATTTTTGCTGAGGCAATTGAGGTTAAGTAACTTACCCAGGGTCACACAGCTAGAAAATATTAAGTGTCTAAGATCAGATTTGAACTCAGGTCCTCCTGACTTCAGGGCTGGTGCTCTATCCACTGTGTCACCTAGTTGACCCAACAAAATGCTTTCTTAATAACACCCAACCTTGTGGGGTGATGATACTTGTGTTATTATCTCACCTTTTTAGAAGAGTTTCATTAGAATGTCTGAACAACCCATCCTCTACATTCAATGTTTATTCCAATATACCATACTGCCTTAAATCTTGTTATAGTTGTGCAAGGTATAACCTATTCTCTATGGAATATAAAGGATAAAAAAGATCAGATTTGTCCTATGTTATCAAGAAAAGTACTAAAATTAGAGAGTCAGAGACCCATCTCAGGAACCTCATTCTAGAATATTGAACTGGATGAAAGCTCTCAAAAGTAAAAGAAAATAAATAAGATTCTCCTGCTAGGAGATTTATTTCTTGTGTAGCTTTAACTCACACATCTTAAAAGTTTGTCCATGTCATCTTCTATACTCAAAAGTTTCTAAAGGCTCCCTTTCATCTGTAGCATTAGATATAAAACTCTCTTTTTAGTATCCAATGTTGTTAAACTACCCCTCTCTGCTGCTTCTATATTTCAGTTTTTCTAATACCTTATCCTTTTCCCCATCCCCATCCCACTTTACATAGTCTGAGTTTCAATTACACTGACATCCATGCTATTCCTATTCCTTGAATAAAATATTCCATTTCTAAACTTTGCACATTTTCAACAATTCCCCATATCTAAAATGTTGTCCTCCCTTATGCCAGTTTCCTGGTTTCCTTCAAGTCCTAGTTAAAATTCTAAAAGGTTTTCTATATGAAGGCTTTCTTAATCTCCCTTGATTCTAGTGTCTTTCTTCTGTTGCAATTTATAAGTTAACTTGAATATAATTCATTTGTACATGGCAGTTTGTATGTTCTCTATCTTATTAGACTGTATCTAAAGCCTTCTATTAGACTTTCTTGAGAGTAGGGACTGCTTTTTTACTCATCCATTTCTGCCATCTAGTGTAACTCTTATTCACGTTTTTGCTATAAGTTAAGCACAGGAGTTTCACCCCAATATGCTGGATAGGGGTTTTTTTCAGGACCTGTTATCCCAAAGTTAACAATGGTGCATATGCAATGTCCATGAATAATCTCTTATACTTATCACGAGGTCGGTCCATCTCATTTGATACCACTTTTTTGATGATATAATTTACACTTGTTCTACTTCAAAATTCTCTATTTTTAACTTGTTGAGTCTCATTCACTATGCCATACTGCATAGCCGTTTGATTCTTTAGAGATGTAGAGTTTTATAAATCATAGTCACACAAAATCATCAGGAGAGCAATGATATTTAAAATTCAGATCTTCCTTTCAGTTAGAATCTTAAAATCATTAAAGGATTTTAGCAGTTCCTTAAGGGTAATTTTGCTTATTCTCTTCTTGTTAGATTATGGGGCCAATTTGTTGTCCATTTGTAGTGTCTGGTCAATATGGATATTAATGGATGAAATTTATAGATTGTCATTCAATTACATATTAAAGAGTAGGCCAAGGGTCATGGGTATTGCTTATAAAATACACTAGTATGAAAGGAAAATAAATGCATCATCCTTGTGCCAAGTAATTCCTGAAGAACACACATATACATACATGGCTATAGCAAATGTTTCTCCATGAATACAAATTCCTAGAAAAATCTAATAGAAAGGCAAACTGGCAGAAGAAGCCAAACTTATTTAATGTAATTCAGACCTGCCTGATTTAATTGTTTTGGCCCAGTTCCTGATTTTCTTTATATTGAAATTATTTGAATAAATGATCATTTGTGTGGTCAGTTGAGTATATTCAGCCTATTAATATAAAATATTATTTGTGTGAATATTATTTTACTGATTTTTATACTTCTGACCTGATATCTGAAATCCACTGCAATAGTTTTCAAATAATATCTGATTTATTTAAAAGGGCTAAAGAGGTCAGTAGATTTGTGCCTGATATATTTCAACTTGTAATTTAATTATATTAATATTATTCCTCTTTGAGACAAAAGGGGTGGGAGTACGAGGAGTCCTGCATACATACAGTTAGTGCAAGGAATTGATATATTACATTAATGTCTGGACCAGATGATTTGAAAATCATCTGTAATTCATCTGGGCCTGTGACATTTTTATGTAAAATATATCATTCTTTTTAGGATGGGATAATATTTCCTGATTCAATTGTTATTAGTAGAACATATGAAAAACTTGTCAGACAAAACTAAGGATTCCTCAATAGTGTTAATTTGTGATTCTCTACTTTTTTATTAACCAAACTTTTATTGAGTTTTCTCCTAAGTTAGATATGATTGGTAATAACAAAGAAGAAATTCTTACCTGTAGAAATCTTAAATTCTTAAATTCAAAATGAGGATATAATTTCCCAAGCTAGTTAATCTTTATGAATCTCTTAAATAATAGCTAAATGCAGCTCAAAAAAAAAAAAAAGAATAACTTATTGGGATCACAGATCTAGGGTTTGTGAGACCTGAGAACTCTTTTAATCTAAGTCCTCATTTGATAATTGAACATGACATTGTTCAATACATACATACATATGTATCTGTGTATGTATATGTATCTATGTATATAACACACACATATCAAACCATCCAGTTCAATTTGTACATCTGTTTTCTGTCTTTCTAGGAGCTTTAAGTAATGATTTAGTATCTTTTCAGAATTGTCAGCTGTCAAATTGATAATTTACTCTATTCCAAGGTTCACTATCAGTGAGTTATAGAAATGTGGTGGTCCAACAATTAGTTTACAAATTGTTCTTTATTTAGCTTTTGAGATGTTTGCAGTATGGTCAATATAATAATAATAAAAAACTAGAATATATTCAACTGGGTAAATGTCTCACATCATTTTTCAAATGTATATAAATGCTGTTGTAATCAACAATGTACAAATTCACTCAGAAGCATCTCTGAGTTCACATGTGCTTTTAATGATTTTATTCTAGCAATAACCCCAGTACCTCTAACACCTTACAAACAATATACTCAAAATATTTTTTTGTTTGTGTGTCTCCATATTCTTTTTACATTAGAAGAATAGCATCCACACACAAGACTAATCTCAATACATATCTGCACAGGAACTTTAAAGTGCTTCATTTTTTCCAACCTAGTCCAGTTTATCTCTCCTCAAAAATAACTTGATAACTTTCTGTTCTTGGAGACTCATCACATGGATGCTAGATTTAATGCAAACACTCAATCAAAGTTAGCGATACTTCATCTCAGAATTCCTAAACACAATCCACCAGCCTCAATCTTCTCAGCATCAGGTGTGGACTATTTAATGCCTAGCATTAAATGAAGGTTTTTTTTTCTAAATGAATTGAATATATATATATATATATATTTTTACTTGAATGCAGAGCCATAGCTAAAGTAGGGCAAATGGGGTATTTTCCCAAAATGCTGATTTTAGAGGGGGTTGCAAACTTTTTTTAAAGCAGCTTTTAGTTTAGTTTTTAGCAGAGGTAATTTTTAAAAATAAAAGTTGCATAAAAGAATAGTGTCAAAGAAATGTATAACTTGAAAAGTAGATGGATTGGTCATATAGCAAGAATGAGGATAGATTTTAAGCTTCATTACCCCAATGTTAAGAGAATATGAAAACAGGCTCCAACACATTAGGAAGATTCTCTGAGGTGAATTTAGGAAAGAATATGGACAAAAATAACAGAAAATAGGCAGGCATAGATGAGATTAATTCAATAATTAGATTAGAATTTATTAAGCACTTAATATGTGCCACACATTATGCTATTCACTAATGACAAAGAAAGATTAAACCAGTATTCACCCTCAATGATTCTCATTCCTTTTTTGTGGGCAAAGAAGACCAACATGTATATAATTTTAAAAGCATGTTTTTTAATAAGATAATTTAAAGATAAGCAAAATAATTTCCAGAGGGTGAACATAGTTCTAAAATGAAGGATATTTTGATGAGAATACAAAAAAGCATAATGGAAAAGTAGATAGGGACACCAGAAGGGTAGGGCACATATGGATGAGTATATGGAAGTACAAGGCATAGTGGTCAGGGAAGAAAGGGGGATGTCCTTGGACCTAGACAGTCTAAAACTTACAGTCTCACAAATTCTGAGTGTAGTCATAGTCATATTCTTTTGTGGTAGCAAAATTAATTTTTGATTTTTCATCTCTGAGAAGGAGCGATATGTTTGTGTCCTTTAGTTGAGAGGGAGAGAGGGAAGGACTGTTTATACCAGTGAAAAGGTAGATGTGAGGACCTTGTTTTAGTGGAGTCTTGGCTTTTGGGGGGTACTCACTCCCAGCCAGATCAGTCTCCCCAGGGGATTACTCCAAAATAGAATTAATGATCTTTGCCCATTCCCCTTTCCTCCTCCCCCATCTTCAGAAGCTCAGTTATTTCTTTGTTCCTAGATTGGCAGAAGATTTGAAGATGGAGGTGTGGTAGGACAAATACCTAGATCCTTGTCCCAAGGATTGCTACCTGCTTCGTTAGAGAAGGAATATCTATATTGATGATAAAATTTCTTGAGTGAATTAGAATACCAAAGGAAGATATCTCATGGTTTACTTCTTTCTTCTAGTAGCTAATGAACTCACTTACTAGCCCTGTCCTGTATCTTATTCAATGACCACATCTGTCCAAGAGGCTGGTGTCCCAAAGTGTATTTGAGGGTGCATTTCATGTGAACTGTTCCAGGAGTGGTTTATGTTACTCTTGCTTCAAAAATCACTAATCACAGCACCAATCACTGAATATGAAAAGCTACAACTGATATAATATGGTAGACTGCATAATTTTCTGACATTGAAGAAATGTCCATAACCTAAGAATGGTTGCAAACTACTGCTCTCTTCAAAAACTGTTCTTTCCAGCTGCTTTCTGTAGGCAGAGATCGCTGCTTTCAGATCCAGCATTAGTCCCTTACTCCCTTTTTCTTGTTGCTCTGTATTCTGGCCAGGCAATCCCTAAGGCTCTCTAGACCACACTTGGGAGGAATTCTGGCTTAGTTGATGCATGACCAGGAAATAAAATACAATATATCAAATACTTGTTCCCACTTATCATATCTGAATTATGACAGCTACAAGGAAAATTACAGAAAAACCAGTAATATAATATAGTGGGCTTACATATTACATCATCTTTCAGTGAGGGCTGCAGCGTTCTTGTGGTGTATGGTATACATCTTAGTGAAGTGAGCTATTGCCCATGGGCTTTGGTCTGTGGTATACCACTTGAGAAGGATGAAGGTGGGACAGGCATTTCACCTAAGGAACTCTTACTTGAGAGCACTCTTTTTCTACAGTATTGTGTGAATAATTTTCATATTATAGTTATTTATACATGTGATCAAATAAAGTACCATCACACAATATACAGCTAACTTAAACCAAAAGAATATTGTCACCATTACTATGATACAATTTATGCTATCATTTTACAGCATTTCATACATAATGATTGTTTTTTATGGATAAATCCTCTAATATTTTGAATCTATACCATCCATTTAACTGAAAATATTCATGTTGACATTCACAAGGAACAACAATGAGATGTTAATATTCTAGTAAAAAGTTCAGAAATCAGTGAATGTCATATGGTTACAATTCATTTTCTAATGTGCATTTTATATCTGATTATGAATTCATTGACATCTTGAAGAGAAAGTAACAAAACTATTTGCCACATATCCTACATATAACCATTTAAGGGAGGAAGATATCGTTTCACTACCTAAATTGATGTTCTATTTATAACTTAAGAATATAGAAACTAATAGGTTAGCTAGGAACCAGTGGGTTAGAAATCCTACACATTATTTAATCTTATTGGTTTCCTAAGGTCTCATTGAGTTTGAAACATTTTGATATAATGAAAAAATGAATTCCATCTTTTTTAATAAAGCATCTTGAAATATGCTTTACCAGTTTTTAATATAGTACTATTTAAGTTTGATAAAGGAAATGCCCAAGTAGCAAACTGCCTTATATATCAGCCCCAGTGGCTGGTTGTTTTTTTTTTTTTTTTTTTTTTTGTTTTTGTTTTTTGGGGGGATTAGGAAAATATTCTTGTTGAAAACTTAAAATTATTAAGGCATTCATGTAATCCTTTATATACACAATTTCTTTTGATTCTCCCAACAACTCTGTGATATAAATAGTCTAAGCAAGTAATTCTTAACTTTTTTTTGTAAATATCATAGACCTTCTTGGCAATTTGGAGAAGACTATGGAATTCTTGGAATAATGGTTTTAAATGCACAAAATACATATTATTGCTAAGAAAAAAATTAAATATATTTATCAAAAATAATTTTTTACATTTACTGATTCCAGGTTACAATACTCATTTTGTAAGAAGGAAAATAATGATCAGAGAAAGTAATGTACTTTATTCAAAATCACATGATTTTTCTCTGTCATGACTTATTATGTCTGTAAAGGTTCATGGTCTTAGTGAATAGCAGAGCATTTTGAGTAGGTCAGCATTTTATTATGGAAGCTCCTGGTAATGTTTTGGCTGGGCCTATAGGGGATAACAAAATTAAATATTCTGAGTCTCAATTCTCTCCCTCTTTAAGTACTCAAGGTTAAGAGATTAAACAATGACAGAATTCCTAATCGATTTCAAAAATCCCCACTTCCTTGTTGAATAATCTTTGTACTTACTGTTTCTTCATTTTCAATCACAACTGTTTTGGTTTGTAAGGCATTTTCCCTTTACATTTCTGTAATTACAGAAGGTAATTGCTTCTATCGTCTGATGATAAAGGGCTAACCCATAAAATTTTCTAGGGATTTCCTGTTGCCCCATTTTTAAGCACATCAGAGTAGCACCCTAAAAAGAAATCTGTTTTTTATTTGACCCATAGTAGGTTGAAATCTTGAAAATACAATGCAGATTTGTAGTTGTCACACATCTGAAAGTAGAAAAGAAACTGGAAGGGGAAAAGAAATATTACAAATTTTTACTCAAAATATCCTTTGCCAGCTGGGTGCCTTGTATTTGTGACAGTTGTTTGACTCTGAAACCTTCCCTTGGTTTCAAACATTAGCTCCATTTTCCAGTTGAGGTTTTGTACTAATGTATTGCTGATTTGAAAATGCATAAATATTTTCTGCCTTGTGTATGATGCAGCAAAGATCTGGAATTTTTCTCTTCTTTGAGTATAGAGGAGGACCTTTCCATGCACTGGCTGTGACCAATCAAGTTTTGCCTGATGCCAAAAAATTAAACACAGTAAAGCCAGACCTTGTCAGCAATGAGTTGATTGCTTTAAATAAGGGAGATTTCCTGAATGTTTAAATTGAAACTTCGACTTTGATTAAAGCAAAGAGAAGTACCAGGATGGCTTCCTAACTATTTAGTTCCTAAAATTCCTGTGAGGTCTGGAGATGACAAATTCAATTCTGATGTGCTGTGTTTTACACTCTGCAGGCTGTAGTAAAAGGGAAAACTAATCAAGCTTGGGTTTCCCATGGGCTGAGCCTTAAGATGTTTTCCTATTTAAAGCCATGGAAATATGTTAAAACCCACATAGGCAGGGTGAAGTTTATAGAAGGCAAAATCTATGGGACCATGTTTTTGCACAGTGTGCATATTTTGACTTTTCATTATTTTTTTGTTTGTTTAATCTTTCATCCTGTTTAAAATTATATTCTGACCACATTTTTATTATAAAGATGTGAGGGGGTAGTTGGAAAGGCATTTGGAGAGATTGCAGAAGGACTTTGGTGTCAAGTAGAGAATATTAGTTCCCACTTTAATTTTTTATTGAAAAGAAAAAAAAAGAAGAATGATGACAGATCTACTAAGCCTATAACTGGGCCAAGATGCAAAAATAAGAATTTAGTTTTAAAGAAAATACAGTGCTCACTGGCTTATCATTATGCTATTGACAAAATTTCTTTTTAGAACATGGAAAAAAGTGTTCATCATCTGATAGCCACTTACATTAAAAAAAGTGAATTCACAAGATCCATATGCCATTCCAGTAGACTAGAGCTTTCATGTTGTGGGATTGTAAATTTACATAAACTATAGTTCATAAACAAACTTTGCATGGAGTCAATATTTTTCCAAATCATAGACTCTCTGCATTTGACGGGACCTCAGGGCCATCAAGTCCAATCCATAAAAGAAAGAGAATGTCATTACAACAAAGCCAACAGTTAGTCATCCAGCCTTTGCTAAAGATCTCTGGGTAAGAAGGCAGGAAAAGGGGCGAGGGGGGGAGACAGAGACAGAGACAGGGACAAAGAGAAAAAGGAGAGAGAGAGAGAGAGAGAGAGAGAGAGAGAGAGAGAGAGAGAGAGAGAGAGAGAGAAAAGAGAGAAGAGAGAAGAGAGAAGAGAGAAGAGGAGAGGGTGTGGACGAAGTTACATTTGCCTCTTTGCTCTTAGTTCTGCCTTCTCTTACTTTTATTTGCTTGTAAGAGATCAAGCATTAAACTCCTAATCTAACATCAGGCTAGTAGTGAGGAGACATGGATTTTGTTTTAAACTTTTCATCTTTGTGCCTAAGTTTTACAACTATAAAGTGATAGACAATGGTAAAAATTCATAAAGAAATCTATTGAAAAAGTAAAAAAAAACCTATTTTTTAGTTTCTTAAAACCTGTTCATTTTTAAAGCTTTATATTTTCATCTGTATTTTGATAGCTTTTGAAAAAAGTGTTTTCCATAAAATCCCATTTAAAAAAAATTCAACAAACATTTCTAACAGAACCATACTTGTCTCCTATGCCTCGAATGCTTTTCCTGCTCCCTTCCATTTCCAAGTTTCCCTGGCATTCTTCAAGTCCCAGATAAAATTCAATATTCTATAGACAATTTTTTCCAGTACTTCTTAATTCTAGTTCCTTCCCTCTGTTAATTATTTCATATTTATTCTGAATAGAACCTTTTGGCATATAATTGCTTACATGTTGTCTTGATTATTAGATTGTAAGCTCCTAGAGAGCAGGAGCTATCTTTTGCCTTTCTTTATATTCCTAGCATATTAATAGTATAATGCCTACTAGGTAGCAGGTATTTAATAAATGTTTATTAAGGGAGTATTGAATCTCAACATTCTACAATTGCCAGGAACCTCTGTGATAATCTAGTCTTCTCCATCCTCAAGAAAGAAACCCAATAGTTTATTTGACAAGTAAAATCCAACTTGTGCAAAAAAATATTTAACTTCATATTTTGACTTTTTATTAATATTAACAGAAAGATAAATCCTCTTTAAGTATCAATAATCTGATGTACTTGGTATCATATATGGGCAAGAAGTAGTGAGTGCAACAATAATATCTGAGTTAATTCTTTTAGGTCATTCTAGATAAATAGCTTACTTCCTGTATAGTGGCAGAATTTAAGCCTTAGTTTTCACATCCACTGCCATTAGGATCACAAATATTGTTCTGCGAACTACTGTATCTAAGCAGAACTAATGAATGGACCTTTTTTGCTTTACTGACTAGGAAAGTCAGTCTAAGAACTAACTATTCAAAACTCAATTAATTGGTTTATTCATGCTTTTCTTTTTTTTTTCCTCCTGTTTTTAAAAAGAAGTGAGTTGACTTGTGGCTTGACAAAACTGACAGAATTGGACAGTTGCTTAAACATTAGGTAGACATATGACCATACAATTTATTTCTAGAAAGAGTAAAATGATGGGAGCCTGAGTGCTTATTTCAGTTCTTTAGAAACTGAGATTTCTTTGCTCTGTTTGTTATATTTAAAGCTTCATTTTTTCCAAACTTTCATTTATTTTGATTATTCTACAGATTCATAGTTTTAGAACCCCTAGAGATTATTTAGTTCATAGGCACTTAACCTAGGAACTTAAAAAAAGGATAGTGATATTTCAATATAATTAATTAGTTTTGTAGATTTATATGTATTGTTTTATGTATTTAATAAACATTAAAGGGTCCCTAATGTTCATCAAATGCCAGAGAAGTCAGTTTAAAACCCTTTACTTAGTCTAACATCCCAATTTTACAGATGATAAAGTTAAAGTTAATAACTAACACTCAGAGAGACTTAAAATTCAAAAATCACTTTACAAATGTAGAAGATATTTCTTGAAATGTAGTTTCAGTATCTTTGGGTGATGTTCCCCAAAGACTATCTTTCTGGGGCATTTCCATATAAGTTCAGAACTAATATGGCTCAGATTAGTTGTCCAGAAACACATATTGCCACCTATACACTATTATCTCATTTGAGATTCATAGTGATCCTATGATATAGGCAGTATGGGCAATAATGTTTCTTTTTTTACAAAAAAGAAAACAAGCTTAGAAAGGTTAAATGACTTAAAGGCTTGTTCACATAGTTTATAGTGTCAAAGGAACTTGATCCCAAGTCTTTTTGACCTTCCGGCCTATGCTGTGCCATTTATTCTATGTCATGTCTATGTATGCCATCCAGAAGGGTTCCATAATTTGTTCTAGATCACCCAGTGGAGGCAGAGGCTGGAACCCCAAGGATTTAGAGATGAAAGAAACCTTTGAGTAAAAAGTAAAAGTGAGAAAAAAAATTAGGTCCTTCAAGTTCAGGTCCAGTATTCTTTCTAAAACACCATGCCCACACCCACGTATACACACAATATGTGCACACAGAGACACACACCCACATACCCCCACACAAATACGTGGCTCTATATCTCTCAAACCTTTCTATATTCCCTCATATATGGAGATTAATTTTTTTCATTTCATTTTCTTCTAGCATAAGATACATATACATATACATATATATATTAAAATCTATATTAAAAAAATCTAATTCTTTTGGCAAGGGGCTGATTTTGCATAAAAAGTATTTATCACCTATTTGCATAAAAGGCGGGTATACCCTGATTATTGGTGGGCTGCCTATATAATCACTTCACGTTTCCCTTAGAAATCTAAAATTTTTTTAAACAAACAAAAATAAAAGTTCAGTAATAGGAAAATGGCATTTTGATCAACACTCCCACTATAGTTAAGTATAAACTTGGCCCTTGTGGCCACTGAGGAATTCATACTTGTGTTAGAAGAAAAGTTAAGGACATATTTATGTGAATACCAAATTAGCTGTTTCAGAAACAAATAAACTCCCTCTCTCTGAAATGAGAATGTTTGAACACTCGATTATAGAGCTGGTTGGTTTTGATCTTTAGAAGTTAGTGGTGACTTGCACTGTATGTTCTCTTCTTGCCAAATTACACCATAAACTGCCCACTATTGCTGATGAGCAGTTTCACTTGCCACTGTAATATAAATGTTTGCTTAAAGTTCCTTTTTTCCCCTCCCTTAGAAATGTTGGTAAAATGACTGCTTTCTGCACATTTTTTTTTCTTTGAGAACGAGAAATGTTGCAATGAAAAAACCTTTGACTTATTGTTCAGATGACATAAGTTCGAGTCTCTACTCTAACACTTGGTAATGTGATCTTGATTTTGAGCCTTGATTCATAAAATCTATAAAGTTTATAAAAGACACTAAATGTTATTTCAGTCATGAGCACATAAAGAAAATTCTTTCTTTTTTATTTTCTTTTTTTTAGATCCATGTGTTTTATTTTATTTTTCCCAATGCAAAGTATTTATTTTTTAAATAATTGCTTTTTTATTTTTTAAATATATGCAAAGATAGTTTTCACCATTTACCTTTGCAAAAACTTGTGTTTCAAAAATTTCTCTCTCCCTTTCCCCTATGTACTTCTCTAGAAAGGAAGTAATCCAATATATGTTAAATATGTGCAATTCTTCTATACATATTTTAACAATTATCATATTGTACAAAAAAATTCAGATAAAAAGGAAAAAAAATGAGAAAAAAAAAAAACTAAGCAAACAACAACAGAAAAGGTGAAAATACTGTGTTGTAATCCACATGCAGTCTCCATAGTCTTCTTTTTGCATGCAGATGGCTCTCTCCATTACAAATCTATTGAGATTGGCCTAAATCATAAAGGAGGGTTTTTCAAAAAAATTTTTTTTGCAAGGTATGCCTATTATTTCCTTGATATGGGAAGCTAATAAGTTCCATCTCTTAGAATTCGGACTCTTTGAGAGTCGAGACAATCTTGTTTGTTAACTTATATCTTCAGCTACTAGTCTTGTTCTCTATCATCTATGCATTATTAGCTCTTTTCTAATTAAAGTCCCATAAAAATAGAAGTTGTTATGATTTGAAACAATTACTTTGGGTTTTGAGCATTTATTTATCATAGATTCAGGTCAGCTCATGTTCCCATTCCCTTTTAAACAAAAGCTTAGGAAGGAAGGAAAGAAGGGAAACAAACCCTTATTAAATATCTTAAATGTCTCTATCAATAGACCTATATAACTAATCTTGTAACTTATTCTTTTGGAGAATTGCTTGTGGAAGAAGCAAGCCTTTAAGTGACTTGCCTAGAGTCATACAACTAGTATGTCTCAGAAGCAGAACTTGAACCCAGAATCTCTAGTCTTGATATCAAGGGTTGTAGGTTCAAACTCTATTTAAAAAAAAATTCTCAGCTCCCAAGCCATTCAAAAACAGGCAGCTACTAAATTTGACCTTCAGGATGTAGAATGTTGAGCCTCATTTTATATAATATCACCTCTCTTCTAATCCTTAAAGTCCTATAAAAACTGAAGATAGGATTGTTTGTAAGACTTGATTTGACTTTTGAGCACTAGTACAATTACTGTCTGGGACTGAAATTGACTCAATACAAATTTGAATCAGTTCATGCATAAACTGCGATGAATAATTGTCACCCTAACTGTTCAATTTATGTTGAGGCTTTTATTCTGCCCTTAATTATGTGTTATAACCTCCATTGTGATGATTGGTTGTGGGTTGAGACATTTTATTTTAATGCTCAAAAATTGGTTTCCTAATTTTTAAAAATCTAGTTTATTTAAATCATTTGATTAAATGTGAGTTCCATGAGGGCAAGGTCCTAAAGTTTAAGGTTTTTTTCCTCACGATATCTTATGAAATAGGTAGCATAAATACTGTTTTAGGGGTTTGTTGAAGCTATCTCAAGCTAGCTTGTGAATGCCAGTTGTTAATTTTCAGTGTGAATATTGACACCTTTGAGAAAATCAACTAATGCTACAAATATGGACTTGATTTCTTCTTTTGATTTCTAAACTTAAGAAAATGATAGCGAAAAGTCAATAATGTAGTTTGAATTTAAATGTATGTCCTGGTTGTTTAATATTTGCCCTAAATATCACATACTGAAACTTGTCCTCTTTTTTTGACTTATCCTGTTGGTTCATCAGTGTGAGGTCAATGTGAGAACTTCATTCAGTTAGGCAGATCAGCAAATCAACTGTACCTTGCTAAAAGATTTGCTAGAGTCTCTGAGACATTAAATGATCTGTTTGCTCATTGTCACAGAACTAGCACATTTTCCTGGAGAGTGTATACATTATGATGAGCAAAAAGGCCATATCAATATCTTATCATAATTTTGCCTTAGGAATCAAATTCAATTTACTTCACCAAATATTTATAAAATGTTTTTGTTTCTGGGTTTGGTTTTTTAAATTTTTTTTTTAGGCACTGGAGATGACTATTGAACTTCCATAAACTCCTAGAATAATCAAAAGCCTCAAGGGAATTTTGAGGTCATCTAATCTGACTCAATACTTTTATGTATGATGAAACTGAAGCCAAAGGGTGTATGTGAAATGATTTGCCTAAAAGCACATCTTGGTTAACAACAGTCAGAATGAGAATCTGCATCTCTTATTGCCACGTTAGTATCCTTTTCATTACTTCATTATTCCAATGACTGTCATCTCATTGATATAGATATGCCATTCATATATAAAGACTAGAACTTGTTTTTGCCACCAATATGGCAGACAAGACAAAGTAGATGAAGCATCGAGACATCTGACCAGAAACAGGGGAATCATGTGCCAGAGGGTCAAAGTACTACCACTATTTCAACTACTCCTTCCTTTTGTTGGGAAAATAGATCAGTACTCAAGAGTCCAAGAGCAGTGCTCCCTAAACTATTGGTTCTACTTCCAGTCTGCCCAACAGCCATCAGAGTGCGAAGTAAGTTGTGTGATGTGATTTGCCAACTGTCTCTGTGGGTTCTGCAGCACCAAACAGCTCTGCAATTTTAACTATTGAAGACTTGGAAAAGAAAGACCTTAACATTAAAGTTAATGATTCAACATCAGAAATATCCATTCTATAACAAGAATGACATTAAGAAAGACTTGCTGCCATCTACTTTTCTATTGTGCCTTAAGATTTACTGGTCCTTTCCATCTGATATGTAGCTCAAACCAACCCCCCTCCCCCTTTGGATTGTCTCTCTCTCTCTTAGAATGTGGGTTCCTTGAGAGCAGAGGCAATCCTGTTCATTAGTCTGTATCTCTAGCGCCTAGTCTGGTTCTCTACCATCTATGTGGTATTAAGTCTTTTTAAATTAAAGTTCTATTATTATTGTTTAAAAGAATTACTTTGGGTTTTGAAGAGATTCATTATCCATTAAGAGTGGAGCTGGATGGAGGCTGAAGAAAGCAGAGGCAGAAGCTGAAGGACAAAACCTTTGAATTTGGCGACATTCGGAGGGAGCTCTTGGAACCAAGCAGAGAGAGAGGCCTCAACTAACCAGGCTACTTTGAAAGGAGAAAATAAACGTTTGTATTTTTACCAGCTGGCTGCATTTGGGGTAATTATTGACCCGAACTGATACTAAGGCTGCCTCAAGAATACCTCCCCCGAGAAACCTACCATCTCCCCCAAGAAACCTACCATCTCCCCCAGAGAGAACTATTCTACTTATTATAAAAGAAGATCACCACATTTTGGCGCCCAGAACATGGGACTGACAAAATCCTGATTCAAGTGGAAAAGCCTCTGATCCTGATCCAGTGGAAAAGTCTTCTTGACCCAGAAATTAGGGTGAGTGCAACAAAGAAATTTTGTTAAAAGAGTTAAAGTAGAATTTCATCTAAGATGGGACAGATGTTTAGAAAACAGCCTTCTGTTTCTGTTCAAGGAAAATGTTTAGAGAGCATTGTCAAAGTTATGGAAAGCCAAGGTTTAATTATAATTTTACAGCAGATCACTGAACTTTTACAAACTATAAAGCACATATGTCCTTGTTTGTCTCTGGAAAAGGAATTAGATCTAAATGAATGGAAACCTTTCAGAAACAAGAAAAAGCTATCAATCTGTCAATCCTTTCCGTGTCCAGGCTGAGGTTTCACATTTTGGCGCCCTAACAGGGACTGACAGGCCCCTGTGCATTTCAGTGGAAAAGCCTCCCATCCTGATTCCAGTGGAAAAGACTCTTCAACCCAGAAATTAGGAAGGAGAGTTTTCAGAGGAAGAAGCTAAGAGTCGAGAGCTCAGCAGAATTAGATTAAGAGAGAAGTGTCAAGTGAGTTCAGCCAGAAGCCCTCTCTCAGAAGAGTGTTACTTCGGAACATTGACTGGGGTGGAAGAGGAGCACTCTGGGAGGAAGCCCACAAGCCCTCTCTCCGAGACAAGAGAGATTCATTCCATTTTCCACTTGGCTGGCTGGAAGCTGAAGAAAGCAGAAACAGAAGCAAAGGACAATCTGCAAGAGCTCTTGGAATCAAGCGGAGAGATAGACCTCAACTAACCGGGCTATTTTGGAAGGAGAAAATAAATGTTTGCATTTTTACCAGCTGGCTGCATTTTGGGTGATTATTACTCTTAACTGAAACTAAGGCTGCCTCCAGAAAACCTCCCCGAGAAACCTGCTTTCTCCCAGAGAGAACAGTCTTATATTTTAAAGAAGAAAAACACCACATTTTATTCATTTTTATTCATTATTTCATCAGAGATTCAGGTCAATGCATGGTTCCATTCCCTTCCAAACAAGAGCTTAGGAAGGAAGGAAAGAAGGAAAACAAACATTTACTTAGCAACCATGTTAAATGCTTTTCATTTTATTCTCACAACAATCCTAGGGAAAAAATTCACTATTATTTCCCCTATTTTATAGCTGTGACAATGGAGGCAGTCAGAAACTAAGTGACTTGCCCAGAGTTTCATAGATAGTAAGTATCTGAGGCTGAATTTGAATTCAAGACCACTTTACTTACCTACTATGCCACCAAGTTGGCTCACAGTGCTTTGCACATAGGAACCAGTTAATAAATGGTTTTTTATTTATTCTTTCAGTTCATTCATTTCTGTTATCCCATGTAGCTGTTGTCTATAATCTCCCATAGATCATCATAGAATATCTGCCTAATATGTTGAATCATTTTATGAGTATCCCACCGCTCCTACAAAACTGGGTGCTTCCTTATATTACCACATCTTTGCAATGCTATTCTCCATAAAGTTTCTTGTGTATAGGCCATGTTGGAACCATTGCAACTTTGAATTTTCAGATATTGCAGGGTTCCAAAATTTGAGATCTTATGTCGTCACATAGCAGCCCTAATATTAACCCCAATTCTAATCCTAATCCTAACTCTATTGAAGTTGAAAAGATTTTTTTGTTGCTAAGGAAGAGTAGCCAAGATTATTATATCCATTATTATATCCATATTATATACTATAGTTATCATCTAAAATTTAGAGCTCAGATTTAGGCAATTAAGAAAATTCTGCTTAAACCTTTCCTAACTCACCATTCAGCTACTTTTCTTTTTGCAAAATTAATTTCATTTATTTTCTATTTTTGCCATGAAGTAAAGGGAGAAAGGGCAAAGATACATATAAGATATTTTTCATCATGGATTCAAGGCCTTCCATCATATTTCATCAGTTTCAAACTGCCTTTATGATTTTATCTTAAGCTATTCTCCTGTGGGGAGTCCTTTTTATATAATATTCAATTAAATTTGAATTTCCTAGTCCCCTTTCATACCCTACCTTACTTTCTCTTTTTATGTTTGCTCATAACCATGCCCTAAGATTAAAATGAATTATTTTTTTCACCTTCTTCCTCCTCACTGGCCTCTTCTGTCTCTCAGGCCCAGCTGTTTTTTTTCTGTGTGGATCTCTGTAATTCTAGCATATAACAGAATCACAAGATATCAGAGTTGGAAGGACATCCCAGTGGACAACAAATCCAAACTATACACAGATAGTATATTGTTGGAATCTTTACAAATTATTAAGTCATTAGAGTTGAGATGTTTTGGGCCAGAGCCTGAAACAAGGTACTAAGTAGAACTAATTGATACAATGCTTGTGTTCACACCTTTATTCATTGGAGTTCACACGTTTGGGAGATTTCAGAGTTTAGTATGAGATATCCGAATTCACACCCCTCTTAAAGCTCTTAGGGCCAGAGAGCACTATGGGAGAAAACCCATAATCCCTCTCTCTGATATATAAGAAGAAAGCAGAGGCCCAGTAGGAGAATTTCAGCTGAATTACATGGAGGGGGGAGCATCAAATCAGAAGAAGCTACAAATCGAGAGTTCAGCTGAATTTAGATTGAGAGGGGAGCATCAAGTGAGTTCAACCAGAAGCCCTCTCTGAGTGAGGAGTTTTACTTCGGAACATTGACTGGGGTCAGAGAGGAGCACGCTGGGAAACTGAGAGCCAGAAGCCCTCTCTCAGAGGCAACACAAATTCACCTTTGTGCTTGCTGGGCTGAAGGACAAACCTTTGGATTTGGAGACATTTGGAGGAAGCTCTTGGAACCAAGAGGCAGAAGCAAAGGACAAAGCTGCAAGAGCTCTTAGAACCAAGGAGAGAAATAGGCCTAAACTAATCGGGCTATATTGGAGGCTATACAAAATCTGAACTTTTAACACTGCGTTTTGGGTGATTATTACTTTCAACTGAAACTAAGGCTGCCTCCAGAAAACCTCCCCTGAGAAACCTGGTTTCTCCCAGAGAGAACCATCTTATATTATTTTAAAGAAGAACAAGAACTCCACAGTATATCCAACAACTGATCTGTTTTCTTTTGAAGATTTCAAGTTAGGTAGATCCACTATTTCTGGAGGTGTTCCATTTGACTTTTGTGCTAATGTTAATTATGAGAAAGTTTTCATTTACCTAGAACCTATATCAGTTTCTCTGGAATGTCCTCTTTTTTATCAAAGGCAATTACATGGCACTGGGTCTGGAGTCGGGAATATCTGAGTTCAAATATTATTTAAGATTATTATTAGCAACAATAAAAGAAAACATTTAACATTTATCTGCTTTAGTTTCTTCAAGTATAAAATGAAGATAATAATAATAGCATCTAGCTCCCAGTGCTGTTGCAAGGACCAAGTGAGAAACTGAAAACTTAGCTCAGTTTTAGTAGATAATTTAAAAATGTATATTTTTCCTCTCTTTTTCTTAGTTTTTTCCTCTATGGTCAAGCAGAGAAAGTTTACTCTCACTTTCATAGAAAATATCTTAAATTATTTGTTGATAATTATCTTTAATATCTCTGTTCCAATATTAACTTCACCAGGATTTGAATTCCCAGTTCCTTTAATAAATCTTGTGTGATAGCTCTCTCCCTTTGACATCATGGTCATTTTTCTCTGGGAACTTTCCTCCTAAAATATAGCATCCAAAACTGAATATGGCATTCTTGATGAAATGTGCAGTACGCTGAGACTACCATTTTTCAAATCCTGATTCTTTGCCTTTCTTAATATAGTTCAAGATTCTTTCCTTTTAAAATAGTAATAATAATTAAATAATAATAATAATATTAATAAATAAATTAATAAATAAAATTTAAAATAAAAAATAAAAAATAAATAAAAAATAAATAAATAAATAAATAAATTAATAAAATATTAAATAAGTAATAATAATAAAAATAAGTAAAAATAATAGCAATAACTATCATTTATATACCACTTCAAAGTTTACAAAGTGTTTGACATATCTGATCTGATTTCTGATTTCATTTTTGGCTGCTATGTTTTATTGATGAATCTTTGAATCTACTCTTTTTTATAGAATAAATGCTTGTCTGATATTTGATGAAAGTATGAACCTTTTGCCCTATATTTCCAAAGTGAGCTATGGGGTAACAGTGCTCTCTTTTTCAAAATGTTAATAGAAGTAGAGGTACAGAAATTGCAGCAATAGCATGCTAGTGAATAAGCAGAGTACCTAATAGATAGCAATACTTGTTGCATGTTCATCAAGTGAAGGAATGAAAGTGGGAAGCCAATGATCACATCTGAAAAGACTGAACAAAGGGCTATCTCCAATACCTTGCTTATTCTAAATAAGAAGGATCCTTGGCCAGTGGCAAAACAAATTAGGTATATAATTACACAATTTCAGAACTTGCATTTGCAGTGAGTTCATGCCAAGCATTATGTCAGTACTAAGTTTGAAAACACTAGAGATATCACTTGAATATAGCAGAAATAAAGTACAAGGAAAATAGCAGACGTGGTCATTGAAAAATGGCCTCCCTCCTAAAATTTCCCAGGGTCTTGAGCAGATAGACTGCATTTGATTCCATTGATCTTTTTTTGAGGAGAAGAAAGAGGTTTCTGTGTTCTTTGAAGCTACTTGCACAGGAAGCCAGAGCTTCTGTCAGTCAACAGCACATGCAAAATTTATCAAGTATATTACTTGACATAGAGGTTACTCTGTCATTACTAACTAACTTGGGTCTGCCAGGGATTTTTTTTCTCCTTCTGGAAGCATGTGTTGCCAAAGGCAAAGTGTCCATTGATTGATTGCC
Source organism: Antechinus flavipes (assembly GCF_016432865.1). Lineage (NCBI taxonomy): Eukaryota > Metazoa > Chordata > Mammalia > Dasyuromorphia > Dasyuridae > Antechinus > Antechinus flavipes. The sequence goes on from NC_067401.1 coordinate 317,427,422, forward strand.
ACAGCTGACCTAAACATTTAAGGATCACTGTGTAATAACCCCTTTATCATATAGAAACCACAAAAAACCCTCAAGTTCAAACAGCAATAAGGACTTCGCTTAAGCCTCAAAAAAAGCTGGAAAAGCTAGCTAAGATAAACCTTTATCTCTCCCTGTATTTGTACATTCCACAACATTTATTTACAATCTCTAAAAACCTTAAGAAAAAAGTTTCACAGTTAAGTTTCATCCATAATTTTTATGTTTCTGTTTTCCTCCTTATTCCTCCTCCATTTTCATCTCAGCTTAAAAAGATAAGTTATAATCACAATGTTCTAGGCAATAAAATGAATACACATACAGATCACTGGGAGTGTAAGGCAGACCAACTATACTATATGAAAATGGTTCATATCATTTCATTTCCTTTTTTTTATTTTAATAAATGCCAATTTGGAAAAGAACAAAAAGGAGGGGGGTGAGAGTGAAAAGCCCTATGCCTTTGAAGCATATGGAGTCGACAAGATTGACTGTAATGGTTACTCAAACCTCATATAGTCTGTCCTGCATTATTCTAATTTCCTTTGTGGACTGAATAGTGAGCTGTATTACAAGTCCTCATGAAGAGCCAGCATGCTTAAATCAGCAGGCTCTCTGATTTGGAGCTCTTAAGTCTTTGATCTGGCACCCTTCTTATTTCCAGACATAAAAAAGAGGCCATACCAGTAAATGGGTCCTCAGTTGGTTAGGAGAGAAAGAGGCGATTCTGTTGTTCCAAACTGTCTATTAAATATCTAAGGCATTTGTGTAGAAATCTGATGGCTAGGTAGAGCTTGGATTGAATTCTGTGAGAATAGCAATATCATAACCACATATAGTTTCAGGTGGTAATTTGGAAATATCTGTGTTGACACCTATGTATGAAAGGCAGAAATGCAGAGCCAAAGGGATCATTCATTGAGGTTGTTAGTTCTTATGCAGAAAAGTCATCTTGTTGGGAATGGGGGAAGGGCTAGTCTGATATCTGAATGCAATTCTGCAATGTGATAAAAAGTATACAGAGGATTTGGAACCATAAGAATATAGCAAACATCTTAGTTCTGCCACTTATTCCTATACAAATTTTTAAGACCTTTATCTTTCTAGACTCAGATTCCTCATATATAAGGTCAGGGGATTCATCCACAAGCCTTTTTGGATCGCTCTTTGAACTACAATATGAACAGTCACCTAGGTAGATAACCTATTTTTGACTGGGGAAAAGGTATCAGGAAAGCTCCTTAATCCCTAAATACTTTTCTTACTTTCTGGATAATGCCTAGAATGTCACAATTACAGCTTGGTTCCTGAAGCTAACATTTATATGGTGCTTTAAAATTTGAAAAGTGCTTCACAAATATTCTCTCTTAATCTTCATACAACCTTATGAGTTGTTATTATTTTTCTTCCCATTTTACAGATGGGGAAATTGAGGCAGATAAAGATTTGAGTGACTTGCCCATAGTCAGCTATTAAATGTCTGAGGGGGGAATTTGAATTTAAGTCTTTTTGATTCTTTGTTCATTAAAAATGTAAATATCTTTGGGAAAGATAATAATTAACCCATATCAATCATTTTATTATAGTGAATCTCAATATGCTTTCTTGAGAATTTTTTAATAGGATGAAGGAGAAAAGAAAATCTCATTGGAAATTTGAGTTGGGATGGAAATGGCACACAAATGGGAGATGGAGGTGTCAAAAACAAACTTTGGCTCTTTCCCAGTTTTGAGTAGGGCTGGCCGTGGGTGGGAGGTATTTATTAAGGTCTTTTTATAGATGCAGCAGTGAGATTAAAAATCACTATGCTGTCCAATGTAAGTTTTGATGAGCCAAGGCAAGTGAAAATTATTCTTGGAATAGTATTGCATAGTAAACAAATTTGAGTTGAATGCAGTGGGATCGAAATTTTGGACTATGTGAGACACAACCTAGATCTGTCCAAGTGCAGCAAAATTAGATATGACAGAAAGATGCAGTCAGACCTCAAATTATATCTGCTAAGTTAATTTGTTTTCATATAGATAAAAGCTCATCAGATGTTTTCAGGAGGAAGAAGAATTTTCCAAAAATTGGCAATTAAGTCCATAGCATCATCAGTAAATCACTCCACTTTTTCTCCCCCTCATCAATTTACCATTTATTAAGAAGGGCGATACACACACACACACACACACACACACACACACACACACACACATATACACAGATATACATATAAACACAGATAACATACATTTATATATAAACACATGCTCTCTTTTCATGTAGTTACCATCATATGAATATTAGTGATTATCCCAGGCACTTTCTACATTTGATCTACTTTCTTTGTTTTATTTTCAATTTCAATCAATAAACATTTATTAAGTGTTAGGTATCATGCTAAATGATAGCATAGATTGTATGTCAACATAGGATACAAAAAGAAGCAAAGGATAATCCCTACTCTAAAGGAGCTTACAAACTAATGGTTTGCCTTTAATATTGCCTTGTTGATAGTCTTCCTTTTTTCACTTAATAGTATTTTATTTTTTTCAATTATATGTAAAGATAATTTTCAACATTCATTTTTGTAAGATTTTGAGTTCTAATTTTTTTTCTTAGAGTTACTTCCCTCACCCTTTTCCCCCAAGACAGCAAGCAATCTGATATAGGGATAAATGTGCAATCATTTAAAACATATTTCCATATTAGTCATGTTATAAAAGAAAAATCAGAACAAAAGGGAGAAAGGATGATAAAGGGAAAAAAGGTGAAAATTATATGCTTCAATCTACATTCAATCTCCATATTCTTTCTCCGGATGTGGTTGACATTTTCTATTCCCAGTCTATTAGAATTGTCTTGGATCACTGTACTGCTGAGAAAAACTAAATCTATCATTGATTATCACACAATCTTGCTGTTACTGTGTACAATGTACTTCTGGTTGTGCACACTTCACCAAGCATCATGAGTTCATATAAGTCTGTCCAGGCTTTTCTGAAAACAGCCTGCTCATTATTGCTTATAGAACAATAATATTGTACTACTTTCCTATTTTTTAACTTATCTAGCCATTCCCCAACTGAGGAGCATTCATTAAATTTCCAATTCTTTGCCACCACCAAAAGAAAGATCCTACAAACTTTTTTATACATGTGGATCCTTTCCCCTCTTTTATGATCCCTTTGGGATACAGACTCAGTAGTGACATTGCTGGATCAAACAGTATGCACAGTTTTATGGTTCTTTGGACATAGTTCAGAATCGCTTTCCAGAATGGCTGGATCAGTTTGCAGCTCCACAAACAATGCATTAATGTACCAGTTTTCCCATATTCCCTCCAACATTTATTTCCTGTCATCTTAGCCAATTTGATAGATGTGAAGTGGGTACCCCAGAAATGTTTTAATTCACATTTCTCTAATCAATAGTGATTTAATATATTTTTATATGACTAATGATGACTTTAAATTTCTTCCTCTGAAAATTGTCTGTTCATATCATTTGACCATTTATCAATTGGGAAATGATTTAGTTCTCAATATATTTTTAGAAATGAGGCCTTTATCAGAAATATTAGCACTATTCAGATATCTCAAATAAGGTGCTTAGAGAACAATAAAACATGACTTCATTTACTATTATTCTATTCTCAATTCTAATCTTTGCTTAAGCATGCTTAGTAAATTTTATCAAGAAGCTGACTATCCGACATGAAATCAGAATCTTAACTATCATTTGACTGGATAATGAGAAAAGAAATGGTTCATCACACAATTAACTTCATTAAAAGCTTTTTAGAAAGGAACTCAAAGTTTTGTTTGACAGATAATCTCTTGGTCATAGTTTGTTTCCTTGCCAGTTCCCTAAATAGTCAAACATTTTGCATCTATCATTATTAATTCACATATTCTTTCTAGAAATGATGTTAAGAATCAGAGCTACAGTTCACAGTTTCTTCTTCTACTATTTGCTTATAAGGTATATATGACCATTTTTTCCTATTGCTTATTGTCTATATAATTTATTTCAGGGCTTGCTTATATTACCTTTTGGATACCTCTCAGTTTTTAATATATATGGTTTATCTCAGCTACACTATATTCTTCTTGAAGACCAGGAGCAGGAATATGCTATATGCTGTTGAATCCCTCCCAGCATCTAAGATAATGGGGACAAAGTAAATATGTATTGAAACTGATTTAGACTGTTTTCAGGCCTGTTACATGTTCTTTTTTAAAAATAAATTCAACTATTTCCCATTATTAGTGACACTTTGAATGATGATTCTTTCCCTGTCTCATACCACCTGGGTTCTGTGTCAAACTATAGGTCTTAGAGTAAAGGTCCAAGTAAACTTGTTGGGAATTTCACTTGATATCTAATTTCTTATGGTAATCTCTTGAATATTTACTTTGTGTCACCTAGTGACATTAATATCAATATATATATATATATATATATATATATTATGAAGCTTTTCTCTTTTTCTTCTAATATCCACAAAATATCCTGTTTCAAATATCCTCTCTTCTTTGCCTCTGTTCTAGTTTTCTCTTCTCATTTAATTTCTCCAAACATTCCCTTTGATCATTTTTGTGGCTGAGATGAATTGCATTATTACCTATGCCATTTTGATCAAAGTGAAAAAATGATTTTTAGGAGAAAAAGATATTAAAGAAAATCTTAGAGTTAGTTTCATAGTGACCAACTGAAAAATGATGAAAGTAAAATAGTTGTATTTTTCAACCAAAAGATTTTCATTCAAATCTTTAAAGTACTATGTGAATGAAAGCTATTATTAATTTAATTATATAAGTATGGCCATGCACTAAATGCTCCCATGAAAATTTGCTGAAAAAAATCTGAATTTAATAGTCACAGAGCTGGTATTCAAATTCAGATTTTCTGGCTTCAGAGGCAGATTATTTTCCCTCCCCCGTGATACTACAATTGCTCTTAAAGAGATAAGAGATAATTACTTGTGTCCAAAATGAAACAAACCAAATAAAAATCTTCACTCATAATAGGGATTCTTTTTATGTATCTTTTCTCTTTTTCTTCCACTATTCATAAGAAACTATCCTGTTTTTAAATTCATTTTGGATTTTCCAATTAAGCAAAGAATTTTAAGACACCCTGTAGACAAATTAAGCTAAACACAATTAAAACTGAAATCATTATCTTTTCCCTCAACCATCCACTCTTCTTAAATTCTCTCTTGTTGTTGCAGTTACCAACATCCTCATAGTAACCCAGGCCTATAAACCTTCACATCATCCTTGACTTTTAACTCTATCACCTCATTTCCCTTAGTTGCCAAGTTGGTATTGATTCTCTTTTCAAATTCATATATATATATATTCTCTTTTCTCTAGTTCTACCATCACTGTGTAGAAGACCCCAATCACTCACTCCTAGATTATTGTAGCAGTCTTCTAGTTGTTCTAATCGGTCTCTTATTCAAGTCTTTCCCTATTGCACTCCATCTCCAACTCAGATGGCAAATTGATCTTCCTAAAGCACAGTTATGAATATGTTACTCCTACTTTACTCAAAAAATTTCACCGATTCCCTATATTACCTCCAGGTTCAAATATACACATTTTGTTTTTAAAAGCTCTTCATAACCTGATACCTTCATAACTTTTCAATCTTCTTATATTTTACTCCTGGAAAGTGGAGATCATTTTTTTTATTCCCTTGTTTATCTGTTATCTAGGGATTTAAGTCACATACATTAAGGATCTTAGGGAAAGTAAATTATGGTAGGAGAAATTTGAAAATTTTTGCTTTTGGTTATCATAATTCATTTAGGTTTATTTACTTTATGTAATCATTTTAATTTCCCTGTTAGACAAAGATGTCAAAGTTATCTATTACATCTAGGCCATCATCATTTGTCTTAGCTTTTATCTTGCCACTGAATTTTGTTGCCTAGAAGAGAGAATGAAGCTGGTGACTTTGAAAAAGTTTGTCTCATTGAAATTCAGTTTCCATCCAAGTCAAGAAATCATCCCTTAATGTCACTGTGCCATTAGTCCTTTTCAAAAATGAAGGATGAACAACAACAATATTCCCTGTGTTGTTTTATTCTTTGTTTGTAACTACTCCCCTAGAATCTATATTAGTTTAATTTGTGACTCAAGATCCATTTCCATGAAGCTTTTCTCTTTGGTGGAGACTAATTGCTTACTTCTTCATGACTGAATCTTGGAAGAAGAAAGTTCCTGTTTTTGCTTTCATCTTAGAGGATGAAGAGTTGGAGCTCTTATGATGTTTCCTGGAGCTTTTAAACTCTCCTTTTGCATGTCTCCACACAGTCTGTATGAATGTCAAAGTGGGCAGGCACTGGACACAAGTTTGTTGTTTGCAACTTCATCCTCTTAAAATTTGTAAAAGATGAGAATTAGTTCTTGTCAGTGCTGACATTCTGGTGAATGTTGAAAGGTCTGGGCAAACCAGAGTTACAGTATCCACTTTTCTTTTGACACAACCACTTTCTTGAGAAATTTCAAGCTGACCTAGATGTTTCAAAAGTAGGATTAGTCTTTATCACTTAAACCAATAAGTCCAAGTCCTAACATAGACCTAAAAGATATTTTACCCAAATATTTATCATAAGATTAAAAAATGATGGTATTGAGATCCACTGCTCAGGGCAGTACTGCAGTCTAGTTCCTCAATTTTGTCCATCACTTCTGCATGAAGTCCTATGGGTTCAGATGGAATAGACTTATAAGGAATTGATGATGAGGTTAGTGGGACTGTTCTCCGGGAGTCAATATTACTTCCTTACCTGAACCCACTCCAGTCTTTTGAAATTAAATTAGAAAATTCTAGTTTTGCATGACCAAAGCTTGCATTCGCTTTGCTGGTATATTTTAATAGCTCTTCTGAAGGCATATAATACCTTGGATGCTACGATCTCATTTGATTAGTCAATAAACAAGCATCTATTAAGCACTTTCTTATGTACTAGAGACCGCAATGCAAAAATAATATTATAATTGCTCAATGACACTTAGTTGATAAATGGTGGATGTAGACTTGATAATCCAGCTCCTATGACTGGATTGCATCAAATACTATTTGTCTCAGGTTATAAGTAGCTACAAGGTCAAGGTCTGTGTCTTCCCTATTCATCTATATCATTCTTAATAGTTTTCCTCATGGTTACTTTTGTGACTAGAAGCAAAATGAAGGTTTTTTTTAAAAGGAAGATACAATTTACTTATAATTACTTCCAACAGATAATAGCTTCCTTAGCTCATTACTATAAGGAGAGTAAGTGGACTTGTTGAAAAGGAAAGGAATGAGATGGGTTGTTGTGAATGAGACCAAAGCTGATGAGACTTATTCATATTTGATAGACTCAAAGATCTCCCTAACTTCTCTGCCAAATTGTTTCAAGGTATTTTTGAAAAAGCTCAGGATTTTGATTCAGTTTTTAGAAATCATTAATGAGACCATTCTGCCCACATGGGCTTGTTTCTCTTTTTTGACCCTTTGTTGGAAACTTATGTTATGTAGTCTCTTCTTCCCTTGCTGCCTACAACAGTTGAATCATTGATCCCTCTCTGGACACCTGGCTTTGGACAAATGCAGGCCAGATTAGAGTGTTGAATTAATTGTCTGAAATACGTAAGTACCAATATTGTTGGGATGGCCATTTGAAGAATAGCTTTCATCAGCAAGCATTGTTCTTATACCTGGCCCAAACTCAATTGTTATTTACTCAATAGGAAACAGAACTGAGCTGGAAGAAACAGGTTCAAACTGCAGTGTGAAGGACTGAAACTAGACATTGGCATTTCCTGATGGGGTCTAAGTAGGGGAAGAAATTGCTGAGATAGGCTGTAGCTTTCATTTTTGAATGTCTTTTTAAGGTAGAGTAGTATTTCCTCTATTTGGAATGATTGGTCACAAGAAAGTTTGGACTTACAAACTGGCCTTTCTCAATTTTGCTCCTGAATCTTCTCATTCCCTAGAGAGAGACAGACAAGCACTTATTTCAACAAATGGGGAGCAAAGGGGCTATCCATGATTGGGGGTTAGCCTATTCCCTAGGAGAGCTGCAAGTCTTTAAAAACTGCTTTAGAATTTTGTGTACAGTGGTAGCAACAGAGTCCAGGAATGGGAAAGCACGGGGGGGGGTGGTGATGGTAGGGGGGAAGAAAGCCCTGTCCGTTGCTGAGTCCGGCATCACATTACAAGGCCAAAGGAATTGTAGAAAGGGAACATTTGGCTCTCATTACAGAACAAAGAGACAGGGTGCTAGAAAACAGAACAAATCTGGGTCAGGGGTACCTGACTCTCCCACAGGTGCTGTAGTCAATTTGCACATCTCCACGCAGGAGGGAACCTTCGAAAACCATCTCCCCCAAGCAGTATTGGCCAACAATAACATTTTACCAGGAGCACAGCTTGTCAAAACCAGCATTTTAGCTGAAGCAGTGGCTTGCTGAAAATAATGTTTTCTCAGGGGCAAAGCTCAGTGCTTTTGAGAAGTTAGAGCTGTTAGCACATGATTTTCACTAAATCTCCTTCAACTATTTTTCCAAATCCTGATAAAATGGCATTTTATATAGACTTCTCTCATAATTAACTTTTTTTTTATGCTTGGGAAAAAAGGTTATAACTCTTATGAATAAAATTTTATCAAATATATCTGATTAAAAATACTCTTATCCCAAAATTCTTTCTTTAGTTGTGACAAGCTTGTATTTTTTTTTTTTTTAGGAGGTAGCTGTGGTATCTGTGGAGTAAAGCATATTAACTTGGAGTCACAGGACCAGAGTTCATATCCTCACTCTATTATTTTGCTACCTGTATGACATTAAACAAATCACTTAACCACTACAGTTTCCTCATTAGATGAAGTTTAAAGCAACATGTCATAGTGGATAGCACATTGGATTTGGAGATCTGAGTTCAAATCCCATCTCCAACATACCTAGGTGCGATCTTGAACAAGTGATTTAATTTCTTTGTTCTTCACTTTTCTTATCTATATTGGACTCTAAGCCCTCTTTCAGCTCTAAACCTATGATCTTTTCCAGCTTGAATTCTGTCATCTTATAAATAAGGACTTGATATTTTTCTCCACGCTACTAAGGTCAATAAAAAAAAAATCCTTTTTTTCTTTCCCTCTCACCTCCTGCTTGATTAAAAAAAGTTTTCTTTTTGGCAAGCCATATTATTGAGAAAACATCACTTGGCCATGCAGGTAGCTTCTTAACATTTTTTTTTTTTTTTGGTAGCTAACCCTAGCCTCTTCTGGTGAAAAAAAAAATGATGCATTTTATTTATTTTTTGTTATCTCCAAGACTGAGAATGGAACAAGACTGACTCAGATGCAAGAAAGTCTCTGACTCTGCTAACTTGCCAACTGAATCTTGTAACTGAATCTAAATTCATAAACAATGAAACACCAGAAAAGCTGGTTTGGGGAGCATGTTTCTTCTGAAACAAAAGAACAATGAGAGAGAATCATAACCAGAGTATTCACAGGAGTTCTGCTATGTTCTGATAGTGATGAAAACAGCTGGCAATTTATTACAAACCTAGTACTGCTAAAAAACAATATGGAAAATCAGAAGTGATGGAGAATGTTAATCACAAATCCTGCATATTAGCAGGACTTCTGTATTGTGTTAACTTTTACTTATCAGGGAGCAGCTATCCTTTTGGAACATGAAGTCTTCCTTTACTTCCTTTTCCTCCTCTCTCCTCACCTCATTTTTGTTTTGGACCATCAGTTGAAGAAGTAATCCATGCATATCTGTGGCCATTCCACCCAGTGTCTATTTGAAGGGATCTTTATTTTCTAAGGTAAAGCTGATTTATGATCATAGAATACTAGAAATAGATAAAATATTAAGAAATTAAAATAAACATTCAAAATTCAATTCAAAAAAATAAAAAATAAAAAATTCATATTCACATAGCAATTTTTGTTTCTGAAACATTTATTTTATATAATCCCATTCAATTTTTTTTCACAATAAACCTGGGAGATAAGTGCTGTTTTTATCCATAATTTTAAAGATGAGGAAATTGAGACTCAGGGAGATATACTCCAGTTCTTCTTTGGAGGCCTGTTTTCAAATTCTATCTTATATTATATTATTGAATAAAAATGGATAATTTTGATTATATTAAGTTTAAATTTTTTATACAAACAAAACTATGCAAACAAGATTAGAAAAGAAGCAATAAACTAGGAAAAAACTTTACATTCAAGGGTTCTGCTAAGGCTTCATTTTTAAACTATATATAGAACTGAATCAAATTTATAAGAATTCAAGTCATTCTCCAATTGACAAATGGTCAAAGGATATGAATAGACAATTTTCATATGAAGAGATTAAAACCATTTTTAGTCATATGAAAAGTTTCTCTAAGTCACTATTGATCAGAGAAATGCAAATTAAGACAGTTCTGAGATACCAATACTCACCTTTCAGATTGGCTAAGATAACAGGAAAAGATAATGATCAATGTTAGAGGGGACATAGGAAAACTGGGACACTAATACATTGTTAGTGGAGTTGTGAATTGATTCAACCATTCTGGAGAGTGGAAATGGAAAATTTTGCAATACGAGGTTTTACAGAGGTGAAGGTTGAAAATGATTCATGCATATTTTGAAAATAAAAAGCTTTAATAAAAAAGAAAAAAAATAAATAAAAGTATATAAATTATATTTGCTAGCAAAAAACAAACAAAAAATAAACCGGGTATCTCTTATCTATAATTCTAGCACTATACCAACTATGCCATGGGTTTCAGAAGATCAGTTACTGATATTTTTCATTTTATAGATGAATTCTGGGAAATAGAAGTTAATTTGCTTAAGATCACCTAGCTGGTGAGTGGCAAAGTCAAAACTAGAACTCCAAATTTTCAATTCTCACTCTTGTTTCTTTCTAACTTTCCTTGCTGAGAGGATCACATTTGAGAATTGCTTCATATGAAATTGTGTTTTGGAAGTTTCATTTCCAGCCCGCTCTTATAGTAGCTCGTTTTTTTATCTAGGAACCTCACTCTAAAGTCCCCCTGTTCCCCCCCTTAACCAAGCTTTTATATCCAGCAATTGAAAGCAATGCAACTTCTGCTGCCAGCCTAAGTCTTTGGAGTCCTCACTCTCCCTTTCTAGGGTAGATTTAACAACGTGGGACTGGATTGAGATGGAAGACATGCTCTAAGTATTCAAAATGAAAAACACCAGAACACAACCACTCTGTTTTTATGAAAGAGGCTGGAAAATGGTTAGTGAAGAAACTACAGATGTGTTTCACAGACCAGGAAAAAGAACTGTATTTTGGAAATAGCTTGACAAGCAAAATTCTTCCTTCAGTTTTGGTTAACACATCACTTTTTTTTGATCTTGTAAAACATTTCTGTTTGTGATTGAATTTTCATTTCCAAAGGACATTTTTCCTCACTCTCATCAAGTAGAAAGAAAGAAAGAAAAATATTAAATACATTAATTTAAAAGGGATCATGCTTTATGAAAAGCAAGTTGTTTCAGTGAATAATCTTAAACAAAAGACTAACTATTTGAAATGTTGCCCAAGAAAAAGCAATCTAAAAGAGTTATGAAAATAGTTTAAATTGTAAATCTACTGATTGAGTACCTTATATTTTTATCCACATAGATGCAAGATTTCTTTAAATAAACTATACTGAGGCAATTTGAGTCTACAGAATAGGAAAGAGATTGGTGTTAGATTAAAAGATTTGAAAATCATTAGAACTGATCACTGAATTCATAGAAATTTATGAGATTACTAAGTAAAATGGTATAGAAGGAGAAGAGGAGTCCCAAAGATGAGTCTTGGGAGACACCACCATTAGCAGGTGTGACCAGGATAAAAATGCTGGGGAAAAATAACTAGGAACAAAGATAGGGAGGGGGGCACTAAGAATGACAGTCTGACAAGGAGGAAGAAAACTAGGAGACCAAGATAGAGAAGCATAACTGAAACATCATAGAAGAGAATATCAAAGAAAAAAGGATATTGACAGTCTTAAAGACTGGGGAGAGATCAGGAAAGATCAGAATTGAGAAAAGGTAATTAATTAGATTTGACATTTAAGTGATCACTGGTAATTTTTGAAAGAACAGTTTCAGTAAGAATTAAAAAAAAATTATCTCAGTATTCTCCTAACTTGAGCTTTAGAATTTTTTTTTCAGTAAATCATGCTGCCTTAACTTATATTATTGTCATATTATTATCATCCATGCCCATGACTTCATTAATAGTAAATTTACTGCTGCAATTCTATATAGACAGTTGTAATTACTTCAGATTTTGTGGCTGATTGCAGGATTTCCCTTATTCCAAAGAGGTGGAAATGAGAGAGTTTGATTTTCCATAGAATGACATTCTTTGAAAACTACTTAAAAAGAAAACTAAAGTATTCCCCAATTAATAAATGTTCAAAGAATATGAACAGGCAGTTTTCAGATGAAGAAATCAAAGTTATCTATAGTCATGTGAAAAAATGCTTTAAATAATTATTGATTAGATAAATTCATATTAAAACAACTCTGAGGTAGTACACCTATCAGATTGGATAATGTGACAGAAAAAGAAAATGATCAATGTTGGATAAGATATGGGAAAATTGGGATACCAATACATTGTATGAACAGTTGTGAACTGATCCAACTATTCTGGAAAGCTATTGGAACTATGCCCAAAGAGCTATAAAACTGCATATCTTTTGATCCAGAAATACCACTACTAAACCTATATCCTAAAAACATGATAAAAAAAGGGAAAAGGACTTATGCATGCAAAAATATTGTTGACAACTTTTTTGTAGTGATGAAACTGAAAACTGAGGGAATGTTCATCAATTGGGAAATGGCTAAACAACTTGTGGTAGATAAATGTAATGGAATACTATTGTGGTACAAGAAATGAGGAGCAGGTGCATTTAAGAAAAACCTGAAAAAACATGAATGAACTGATGCTGAATGAAGAGAGCAGAACTAGGAGAACACAGCAACAGCAACATTGTGTGATGATCAACTTTTATAGATTTAATTCTTCTCAGTAAAATGATGATCGATGTCAATTCCAAAAGACCCATAATGGAAGATGCTATACACATCTAGAGAAAGAACTGTGTAGTCTGAATGCAGATTGAAGCATACTATTTCACTTGTTTTGGTGGCATTTATCTTATGTTCCATTCTTCTTTCACAGCATGATTAATGTGGAAATATTTTTACATGATTGTCCATGTGTAATTTATATCAGATTACCTGCCTTCTTGGGGATATACCTGGGAAAGAGGGAGAAAATATTTGAAACTCAAGATCTTATAAAATGAATGTTGAAAAAAGATCTTTATCTGTCATTGGAAAAATTAAAATACTATTTAATAACAAAAAACAAAGAAAATTAAAGTTAATCATTGTATAGTACAGTAGAAAGAGGATAGACACAGGAATCTGAGCAGTGGGTTTCAAACTCATTCGTGACAAAATTGTGAGGATTAACCTCCCTGGACCTCAGTTTCTCCATCTGTAAAATAAGGAAATTGAATAATTCTCGCATCATTAGATTATTAGATCAGAGAATTTCTCTAATCAATAATTATTTAAAGCACTTTTTCACATGATTATAGATAACTTTGATTTCTTCGTCTGAAAACTGCCTTTTCATATCCTTTGAATAATTTCCATTGAACAAGATGCCATTTGAGATCTCTTTTAGCTCTTGATGTATGAATCAATGAATTAATTGCATTCAACCCTAATATAATTCTGTCCCTTTTTGTTATGCAAATAAAAAGTAATGGATGCTCTATAGCTAGCTGAAAGTGAAACTCAATTCTTTCTCTGAACATACACAATATCTTTCCTATGTTTCAGTTTTTCATTTTTATTTTCCTAGCCTATAGATTTATATATTTTTGAAAGAAAGGAAGTTAAAGTGTGTGTGTGTGTGTGTGTGTGTGTGTGTGTGTGTGTGTGTGTGTGTGAAAACTAGCTTTGGTGAAGGAGAAAGAATATGGTTTTATTAAATCAATCAATCAAAAATCAAGTGTCAATTAAGCACCTACTATAGACCACTATGCACTGTGCAAAGCACTCATAGATATAAAAACAAAAATCAAAGAGTTCTAGCCATGAAAGAATATATTTTATTAAAGGAAACAACATGTACACATATTAGTATATGCTATACACACAATAAATAGAAATAAAATTTTAGGCAAGGCATTAATAGGTAGAGGGAGTTTGAGAAGGTCTTTAAGAACAAAGTAGCACTTATATATTCTTCATGGCTCAAAGTTCATCAAAGGAAATAATTTGAAAAACAAAATGTTCAAATTTTACAGAACAGTAGAGGTAGGGGGTCAACTCTGATAATACTAATTGTATAGTGCTTGCCACATAAGTGCTTAATTATTGTTTACTGAATGATTGAATGATGCTATTTTATTAAGGATACAGAATAAACTTATTTTCCCAATAAAACTTTCAGATTTAATTAAATATAGTAAGTCATCACAAAGATGATAGATTCATCTATTTCTTAGTGCAAGTCACTACACTTAAGTTATTTTTGAAGACTATAACAAGTCATGTTAATTTTAATATTATATTTTATGTTGATTCTCTTTGCCTTTTTATAAAAAAAAATCTCCTTTGAAAATTATATGAAGCAACATATTGTGGCGGATTGAATAGATTGACCCAGATTCAGAAAGACATGGATTCAAAGCTTTTAACCATGCTCAAATAAGTTGCCTGAGCCTCAGGCAGCTTTCTAAAACTATAAGCCATAGATGCATTATGGACAGTGGAAAAAGTTCCCACACAGATAAAACATTTGGTAAGTCATACTTAAATAGTAACTGCATTTTTTCAGTTTTTGTTATTTTTACATTCCCCTTAGGATACAGTGATCCCATATGGGTAGAGTAGAATTACCAACAATGAAAAGAAATTATTATTTTTTGTCTTTTCCTTTAATGCCTTGCTCTTAAAATGTTAAAAAAAAAACAAACTTGGGTTATGATATTTTTGACCCCTGAAAATTTGCATTTTGGTATTTCCTTCCTATTAGGTAAGAATTTCTTTTAAAAAGTGAGTAATTATTGCATGAATGAAGCAGATTTAAATGGTGTCTACAAAATCAACACTTTAAAGCTCTGATAAGGAGAGAATATAAAAAACAAGCTAGAAATCTCATGTAGTAATTTCCACCTCCTGGGAAGTAGAAGGAAGGTCATTGGTTTCTGGATTAAACTTTGTACCCTCCCAGGAGGCTTTACTTTGTTCCTGACCCATAACTATTAGAGTTCCCCTGAAATCATTTTATGATTCATGTAGTTAGGCTATTTTAAGGCAGCAATTCCATTTCTAAACTCCATCCCTGCTGATGTCACTTCCACTGTTCACCTGGCACCATTGGCTGCCCTTGAGCAGATAATTCATACACTACATAACCAGTTAGAAAAACCCACAGTTAAACTAGGAATAAGAGTCATCAGTGACATTTGTGATTGGTGACCTTTTAATTATGTGACATCCAGTTGGGGACAGAGGGAGCCCTCCTGAGAAAATCAGCTCTTTTAAAGGCTACTCCAATTCATGTCCCTGCCAGGTTGATTGAACAAATCAAGACTTCCTTGCCCTCCTTTAGGATTAAAATTGTAAGTCAGAATATTTGATTTTTAGGGCCTGACCCATAAGTGTCTTGTCCTACTTTCTTCCTAAGTATAGGTTCTCTTGATGTGAAAGTCATGCTTGATCATGGGACATTTTTCAAAATCTAATGAAACAAATTTCATTAATAACAATTCATCATAATAATTCCTTGGACAAAATGCTTAAATTCACATTTTACATAGAAAGCACAAATAAACTTTAATAAGTAATAATTATAGTGTCCAAACATTTTTTCAAATGTATAAACACATATATAAACATATTCATAAACACATGCATAAACCCATGCATATCATCATAAGAACTCCTTAAACAAAATGCTTAAATTCACATTTTGTAGAGGGCTGAAACTGAAAAAGTGTACTTGAATCTGAGACAGCAGTGAACTTAAGGCTAATTACCTCTTCGATGTGACATAATGGTTCTATATATATATATTTAGATGAGATAGTGATGTGATGGCTCTCCTCACCATTGCTGCTTGCTGAATGTGTGGTGATGAGGTAATTGTAGGCAAGGATTGGAGGGCTGAAGGAGAGAGGTCAGAGTCGCTCTGCAGCAGGCTGACGAGAAGGAGAGAAACATCAGACTCTGGACTCCAGAATCCAGGATTCATCTTTGGCAAGATGCATGGCAGATGCCATACCTCCTTCACTTCTCCCCTTCAGATCAAGGACTTTGATTGATCCTGACTCTGACTGATCCTGAGGCCCTTCAGAGAGCTAGCCTGTACATTATAACATTTTACATAGAAAACACAAATAAACTTTACTAAGTAATCATTATAATGTTTGAACAGTTTTTTTCAAATGTATGAACACATAAATGAACATATGCATACACACATGCATAATTCACACATGTGTTCTTAATATGGATTCTATGGATACCCTAAGGAGTCTGTGGATAGATTTCAGTCTTTGAATTTGAATAGAAAAATGATGAAAGCTTGTTACAAAAAGCTCCCTACCATGATGAATTCATATATGATCCACATATAATAAGCTTCATTCCATGGCATGTAGAGGACCATCCATGGGTCTGAAGACCCATATTCTTTCTGACATATGCTGGCTCTGGGTTTGTAGTCAAATAATCTATGTTCTCAATGATGAGATATTTCAATAAGTCTATGTGTGACAAATTATATGTATACATTATATGTGTATTTGTATGTTACATAGTATTACATTGTTATATATGATTATATATACAATATATCACCTCTTGCTTGGATTATGGTAGACATTTTGTAATCTGAGGCAGTTAAAGTGGCATAGTAGATAGGATGCTAGGCTTGATGTCAGGATGATTCAAGTTAAACTGTGGACTCAGATCTTACTATCTTTTTGATTTTGTCTAATTCACTTAACTTCTGTTTGCCTCAATCTGCAATTATAAAGTAGGGATAATAACAGCATCTCCTTTTCAGGATTGTTGTAAGGATCAAATGAGATAATATTTATAAAACATTTAATAGAGTGCTTGACACATAGTAGTTGTTAAATAAGTATTTATTAACTTTTGCCTTCTTTGTCCTTAAATTTTCTCATTTTCTTAAAATTTTCGCACTTCTTTAATTATCCTCCAAACAACTGCCAAATTGATATTCTTAAAATACAGGTCTGACTGCTTTATTCAACTCTATACAAAATTCCAATGACAGTCTTTTTTCTGCAAGACAAAATAAAAATTTGTTTTTTGTCTATCAAAACTTTTCACAATCTGATTTCTCCAGTCTCCTTTTCCATACATTTTGCCCTTTTACTCTTCTTCATATACTCTGTGTTCCAACAAAATTGGCTTCCTTACTGTGTCTCACAAGTGACATTTCATATTTTTATCTCTAGGTTTTTTAATAGGCTGCCCTTTGTGTGTAGGAAAAAGAAGTAAAGAACTACATTCCTTCCTCAAATGTATCTCTTGGAATTTCAAGCTTCCTTTAAAATTCAGGCCAAGTTCTACCTGCCACAAAAAAACTATTCTAATTCTTCCCGATGGCTAGTGCTCTTCCCCTGAAAATTACTTTATATATATTTGTATTTCATTTTCTATGTACTTGTTTTTCTCCATTAGGATATAAACTTCTTAAGAGCATGATGTTTTTTTTATCTATCACATAGTAGGCACTTAATAAATGCTTATTGGATTGAATTAAATTGCAATGACTAGAGCATGAGTAAGGGATCTGTTCTTTTGTCTGCTGAAACCAGTTAGCATATTGTTCAAAAAGATGATCCTTGCATTCAAAGAGCATACAGTCTAATTAGTTTTCCCTACCTTCGAGGTCTTTCCCTAAATAATCTTGTATCTATTTTATATGTGTTTTGTGTATTCCTATATTAGGAAATAAATTCCTTGAGGAATTTGCACCTGGCAAATAGTAAGTGCTTAATAAATTCTTGCTTGTTTGATTGGAAGTCACAAAGTGATTACTCTTACAGGCAATGAACAGATTTCAAAAAAAAGTAAATTGAAAATAAATTGGACTATTTTTGCAATGCCTGCTTAACTTTCAAACTGAATTCCTATCGTGTTATCAATAATAGGAAACAGTTTCATTAGGTTGTTGATAATTGGGCTGTCTTTGCAATTAGAAAGACCTGGCATCAAGTCTGATATCTGACCCATAGTCTAACCAACCATGTCACAGGAAAATAATCAATCTATCAGTCAACAAGCAACAAGTAATTCCTTTGTGTCAGATACTATGTTAGATACTTTGGAAGCAGAGAATAAATAAAATCTCTTAGAAAGTTAAAGAGAAGTTGTTAACTTTATCAGTCTTACAAGTTTTTTACAAGACAGAATTCTCTGAATTGATGAAATCACAGGTCACCATTTCCAATATGCACATGTATTTTACAAAGTTTTTTTCTCAGAAATATCCTGTGAATCAGGACTTCTAAAATCCATTTTCCCCTATTTTATTGATGGGGAAGGTTAGACTTGGATAGATTATGTTGATCACATTGCTAGTTAGTGACAGAACCAATATTTTCTGACTACAAAACAAGCACTGATAACTCCCAACCCTAACTAAAGTACCAAAACTGAGGCTACGTCTAAGTACATTCCTCCAAACCTATGCCAATACCTGAAAAACCAACACATGTTGAGTTCTCAAATACTCTATTCCTTTAATTGGGCCATGCTTATTTCCCCTCTGCTCCCATCTAATTTAATCTATAATCTTTGGGAAGCTAATAATATCCTGGGTTTCACTGTACTGTAGCAATATAGGAAAAAAGGAACATGCGTTTTCATTTTTTTTCATATAAAAATTTTTAAAAGATGAATAGTTATATAAGGAAAACAAAACTATGATTTTATGTATATACAATCCAAATGCACTGATCATAAAAGATGACAATATTTTTAAGTATTGATTCAATATTAACCACTGAACAATTTTTTTTAAAATTAAAGCTTTTTATTTGCAAAACATATGCATAGGTAATTTTTCAACATTGACCCTTGCAAGGCCTTCTGTTTCAAATTAAATCCTTCTTCTCCCCAAACTCTCCCCTAGATGGCAGGTAGTCAAATACATGTTAAATATGTTAAAATATATGTTAAATCCAATATATGTATACATATTTATATAGTTATGTGGTATTCTTTTTCTTCTTTAAAATATATAAGATGATGGTTCTCTCTGGGAGAAGGTAGTGTCTTGGGGAGGTTTTCTGGAGGCAGCCTTAGTATCAGTTCAGATCAATAATTACCCCAAATGCAGCCAGCTGGTAAAAATACAAATATTTATTTCTCCTTCCAAGTCTTGTCTCTTTCCTTGGGCCCAGATAGCTAAATTCTTAGAGGCCTGTCTCTCTGCTTGGTTTCAAGAGCTCCCTCCGAATGTCTCCAAATCCAAAGGTTTGTCCTTCAGCCTCTGCCTCTGCTTTCTTCAGCCTCCAGGCAGCTCCACTCTTCATGTAATTGCACTGAAATCTGTCTGAGAGCCTCTGTCTGTATCTTATATATGAGAGAGAGGAATTGTGGGATACGAGAGAGAAGGATTATGGATTTCTCCCATAGTGCTCTCTGGCCCCAAGAGCTTCAAGGGAGGTGGGAATTCACAAAGTTACAAAGTTTACTTTGTGAATCTTACATATGTGAACTCTAATGAGTAAAGGTGTAAACACAAGCATTGTATTAATTAGTTCTACTTAGTACCTTGTTTCAGGTTCTGGCCCAAAACATCTTCTTGTAAGATCAGATCAATAATCTATCAACTCTAATGAGTTAGCAGTTTGTAAAGATTCCAACATAGTTATCTTGCTGTACGAGAAAATACTGACCAATTTCTGTGGCAAATTCCCATCTAAACTCCTTCTCAATCTTCAACAAAGGTCAAGATCAGCTCAACAGGAGTCAGAGACAACTGTTTCTGTTGAATAGGGTCAATTTTAAGTTATTGTAATTGAGCAAAGATAATTTTAGATTAAATTCTTTCAGGTAATTTTTCCATTTGTTTATCTTTTTACTTATTTATTAATTCATTAATTAATTTATTTATAGTACTGGCTCTTTGTAATAAGAAGAGTTGTATAACAGAATTAGATGACCTTGTTTCAATCCTAAGATCTTCCATGAAAACTTGGGCAAATTATTTTTTTCTTATCACATAAGTTCCCCCATGTGTAATAATAATAATTAATATGTAAATAGGTCTTTAAGGTTTGCAAAGTACCTTACATATTATCTCATCTCATAATCATAAAAACCCTGTGAAACAGACACTATTATTAAGCTCATTTTACTAATGAAAAACAGATCGAGAGAAGTTGCATAACTTGTTCAGGATCACAGAAGTAGCAAGTACCTGTGGAAGAACAATGTAAAAACCAGAATTATGTGAAATGATCTCTCTATAAGAGTTCTTTCTAGATCATCTCCATGCTATGTGTTTAGTCTGTGATTGTGTTTAACAGTACACAATTTTTCAGCCTGAGTTTGGCATACAGCATTTTTTATTTGATAAATACTATTGCTTAAGTCCATGACTTATATGTACCACATTGTATATCCCTCAAAGAACTTGAATGATGCTAATGGAAATAATTCTAATTGGCTTAAGTATTGGTGCCTCCCCAAACTTGAAAGAGGCAGGGGAAAGAACCCAGATCAATCATTGTTTAAAAAAGTTGTTTATGAATAAATTTCTTCTAAATTTACATATCTCATATGAAAAACCCACTAAAACAAAGGCTGTGAGGTACTCTATAATCCTCTGCATGACTGCCTCCTTTGCTTTGAAATTGTTTTCATGTGGAATAGTGTGTATGTGTGTATGTTTCATTTTCTCTACTAGATTTTAAGTTTGCAAAGAACAATAATATGGAAAAGAGTTTAGATTTGTTCTGATTGGCTCCAGAAGAAAGAACTAGGGTCAGTGGATAACAAATTAAGGCTTTGAAGTATAGTAAAATGTCCTTATAATTAGAGACCTCAAAAAAGTGGAATGGGCTATTTGGTGATGGTGGTGAACCTCCATCTCTCTGGGTATCTTCAAGCATGGGCTAAAAGACCACTTGGGATGATGTACTGAAGATTTTTTTTTTTATCTGTATCCAGATGCACATTGGATTAGTTAGCCTCCGTTGTACCTTTCAACTTTGAAGTGACATATTTTGGTTTAATTCCTGACAGAAGGAGCACATCCATTTCTTTACTATTCCCAAATGGAGGACCAACATTGATAACTTAGGTTGCTAAAATAGTAATCCTTTTGTGTCCATTACTTCTACTTTCTAGCTATGTTAGCGAATCATGATTTGGATAGAAGTTAAGTGTTGTATTGGATAGAACTGCAGGATTGTAATCAGAAAGACCCTTCTTCCTGAATTCAAATGTTTTCTCACATACTTTCTAGGTGTCACAAAAGATCAGACATGACGATAATGACTGAACACAACACAGTATGTGCAGTACAAAAATGGATTACTCATCTTTATTAAAAGAATGGTTCACTTTTCTTTCTGTGTTTTGTTTGTATAACTGAAGGCAAGTTTATATTTGTAAACCTCTCAAGTATAGGCAGCCTTTGATACTTCTTTTCTAACAAGGCTTTTGGATGACGACAGTCTGATGTGTGGCTTCTGACTTATCTTTATTTGGAAATCTTCTGTTCTCTTGAAGAGGTTTTCATCTCCAATCAGGCCTTTTCAAGCTTTGTTTAGTTATTCATTCAGATAGGTCATTCAAATGGTCGCTATTTTGTGATTTTTAAGAAAGATATCCATTAAAAAAAGAAGAAAGAAGTTATTGTACATGAAAAATTTCTAGTGCTGACATGTTT
Source organism: Antechinus flavipes (assembly GCF_016432865.1). Lineage (NCBI taxonomy): Eukaryota > Metazoa > Chordata > Mammalia > Dasyuromorphia > Dasyuridae > Antechinus > Antechinus flavipes. The sequence continues at coordinate 317,449,429 of NC_067401.1, forward strand.
TATTTAAAGAGGCAAAGGTGACATACAGGATAAAGTATTAGAATAGGAGTCAGAAAACCTGGGTTCAAATTTTACCTCATATATTTATTAGCTATGTGATCCTGGGAAGGTCATTGAATCTTTTTATTTCCTTATTAGTAAAATGTGTGTCATAATAATAATTATAATCAACATTTATATAGATATATATAGTCCTTATTATGTGCCAGGCATCAAACTGAGTGCTTTATTTATATTACCTCATTTGATCCTCACAATTTCCCTGGGAGGTAGATGATATTGTTATCCTATTTTACAGTTGAGAAAACTGAGGCAAACAGAGGTTAAGTGAGTTGCCCAATATCACACAGCTAGTAATTGTCTAAGACCAAATTCAGATTCAGGTATTCCTCACTTCAGACTCAGTTTTTTGTACAATGTGCTACTTAGTTGCCTATCACGATAATATTTCCTTCACTGAGTTAACGAGAGAATAAATGAGATAGGATATGTAAAGTACTTTATGAAACAAATCAATATTAAAATGCCAGCTATCATTATTAATAAGATCCTTAGGGGCAGGAAGGGCTTTGTCTCTGTGATTGTTTGCTTAGCAATTATTGCCATGCCCAACATATAATAAAAACTTAATAAGTGCTTGTTTAATTAATTGAATTGAAAGGTAAGCATATAATTATGGTAGAGGCATAATTTTCATGTTTTGGAGGAAAAAAGTCAAAGAATCATTGGATGTTAAATGTTGGAAAGACTCTTGGCTTTCAACTTGCCATTGAAGAAATAGGCTTCATTTTGTTTTCTAGTGTGCTTAAGATTATGTTGTAATGATTATAATTACAATTTGACCAGAGAGTAGAGTTCATTTGTTAGAATGGTAGGAGCTAGAGTTTAAAAAATAGATTGGGGTTAGATTGTAGAGGGCCTTGAATGACAAGTTAAGGAGTTTTGGATGAAGAGCAATGGGAAAACATTGAGTGCTTTTCCAGCAAATGAAGGGATATGATCAAATCCTATGGGGAAGAAATGGTTAGGCCAGGAGTGTGCAAAATGAATTACAGTAAAGAGAGCCTTAAAAGCAGAAAAGCAAGAAATCATTCAGGAATAAGAAGACAAGAACATGAACCAGAGGGGTAATTATGAGAATGGAACAGAAAGGATAGAATTTATTGTGATGCTTTGAAGAGGTAAAGGACAAGATTTGGCTCCTGGTTAGATATGAGATACAGTCTTTTTGTATATTAGACATTATTATTAGAAATAATATCTAAAAAAGTAGAAGAAAGAGCTGAAATAGTTAGATATTATTATTATATTATTATATAATAATATTAGATATTATTATTAGAAATAATATCTAAAAAAGTAGAAGAAAGAGCTGAAATAGTTACTAGAAAACACAATTTAGCCAAATCTGAGCTAAGTGAGCCATAATTTCATTTCAGATTGGCAAAGTAATAAGAATAATATGAAATAAATAATCCCTCTTTTTATTACACATAGCATCTAAGGAGAATTTCAGCTGAAATCTCTTCATTTTTTTCTAATATGTTGACAATTTTTTTGAGAAGGAAAAACCTCAGAGTTAGAAGGAAATGGGTTTAAATCTTAATTCTGACACATATAGACTATGTGATTTGTACCAATCTAACTTCCCAGAATCCTCATAAATTCTCTCAGATTTTTAGTTATAGAAAAGGTCATTTCATTAGTAGAGTTTCATTCTAAGAGATCAGTAAACCAATAAAATTGCAAATTCCTCTTTTTTTCATATGTCAAAACAGATATTTTGAGTTTGAAGTCTGTAGTCAATGAATGTATCTAAATATAAAAGTCATTGTTTACTTGCAAGCAGGTCAATTTGGAGGATAGCCTACCTGTCTCATCGGTCAGAAAGGTTAGGTCAACTAAAACCAAACTGCCATCACTGGGGACTATTGTTCATGAGCATAGGTTTGAAATCTTTCCTATTCCAGGTCAAAATGATAATTCATGCTGATTAAAATAAATATAGTCTGAATGAATTTTCAAATCCTAAGGAAAAACCACAGCTCCTATTTAATGAGACAGTGTCTGTGCATTCATCCCTTTACCTTAAGAAAAAAAAAAACTAGAAATTAAATGTTCTTTAGATTTATTGAAATAACCAAGGGATTATTATTTCAAAACCTCACAGTGACTCTTAGCAAGTATACTTGGAAAGAAAATGAGGAAGCCCCCCAAAACAGGTAGCACAAAGGATGTTAAAATGAATAAAATATAAAATACATGAATAAAATGAATATAATATAAATATAAATAAATGAATAAAATATAAAATGAACTGCTCACTTGGTGGGAAAGAGAAATAACCATCAGTTTTTATGTTTCCTTGGCATTCTTCTGATGTCAAAAAATAGTAAAGACGCTCCCTCACATACTGGTTAGAATCTATTGTGGCCAATGCATGAGAGGTTGTGAACCAGAATCACATTGTATGGACAGGCATGGCTATGCTGAGATCTTTTCCTGAAAGGAATCCTTGAATAACATTCATAGAATGATGAAGTCTCAAAGCTAGAAAAGGCCTTTAATTCCTTCATCTTTACATGGCAAGAAACCATGTGTTTTGGCCTAGACTCCACATGGACAAGAATCCTAAATGTTTGACTCAGTTCTATATTTTTTCTATCATAGTACAAAGTTTTTCATAATTGTTATATTTTTTCTTTTTCTTTTCTTTTTTTTAAATTGCGGGGAGGGAAGGACGAGAAATGTCAGAGAGGATGGACAGAGTGAAAAACAAAGGAAAAGGGGCCTTTAAGGAAATTGTTTGTATACCCTAAAGAAATCAGCTTTTATTTCAGTCAAGATCACAGGAGAAAAGGCTTGGAGATATTTTATATTTTCTTTTTAGAAGTGTAAAAAAATACTTAAAAGTACATATATGGACTGACCATAGATTTATTGCCAATGACTTTTTGTAAGGCAGGCAGATTGAGGCCGCTAATGTAAGTTTATGAGTACAGCTGGCACATTTAATGGTGGGTTTATAGGCACACCTCAAGGACTGCTCCGTGCCTGTGGAAGGTATGGTATCAAACAAACTCTGTTGGACATATGGGCCTATCGATGGGCAAGGCACTATAAACCAACCCATAACTACTGCAGCTGTGACCATAAACCTTTCTAGAAAACAACTCTCAAAATCAGGCTTAGAAATGTTTGCTGTGTTCCAAATCAGGCAGACAGTTCTTCAGCAAAGTCTGGGACCATGGAAGAATTTTAGTGAATGTATCACAGGCTTAGATTAAAGCAACAAAACCTATTTTTTGTTTTCACTCTGTATCGTTTTCATAAATTTCACTTGAAGTATCAGCTGCAATTAATTTCTGCTTTAAAAATATCTCTTCAGTACCTACAATCATTGGCATTCCATATAATAGAGGTTGTTCTTTAACCAAATCCCCAGGATGTTGGTACTTACCTGGCTTGTTGATAGAGTGTTTCATTACATGGGCATACCTTGTGAGATTGGTCTCCTGTTGAACAAGGATCCATTTCAAATTGGAACCTTTTCACCTGTTGAGGAAAGAAAGATTTTGCCCTTTCTAAGATATTTGGAAACATTTGCTTCAAAAACATTTTATTGAAGGGGCCACCAACAGCTTTTTAAACTGAATCCTTAAAACAAAAAAATCACCAACTGGATTTCTTTCTTCTAAGGAAAGCAACTTATACAGTAACAATCCATAATTAACTTACAGTTTATAAAATTCTTCTAATTCTAAATCATTTTTATGTGTAAACTCTTATAGAACAAGAGAGACCTTTTAGAACAAGGACCAACATTGCCCCTTAACTCAAAATATCACTTTCATCCAATTTTACTTAGACAAGAGAAGGATTTTTAAAAAACTGATTTAGTGGTAAGATTGGGCTCAAATAGAACCAATTTTCTTCAAGGGAGAATATAAATAGGATATAATAGCTTCCTTTTGGATTATAATTTGTGATGTGTGAACATCTCTCTTTTTAATCTGCATAGGTTGAAATATTTTCCTGTCTGATTTGTGAATGACTACTTTGTAGAATTTGACTTGTATTGTGCGTATGGATTCACTTTTGCTATTTACAATTTGTGATATTTATGTCTTTAGTTTTCCTTATCACCTATCAAATGAAACCATTCGATTGCTATCATTTCTACATAAGCCTACAAATTTGGACTGCTCTTATTATTTAGGAAAAACTTGAAGTACTTATGCAAAGATGGTACCTGATGAATTTGTATAGTCTTTTAAAAATCTTGGTTTGTTAAAAACAAATATAAGATTTTATCATATGAAATTTTAATGATTTTAGACTCTTTTCCAGAAGAAAGATTACAGTAACTTACTGGCTACAGAGTCTGCCTGACAATCAGGAAGATTCAAGCATCACCTTAGGTTCTTATTAGCTGTATGTCTCAGTGCCTTCAAACAAAGCTCTAAAAATGTAGGTTATAGAAGACCTGCATTGATGGAGGGAATTTCTACACTGGGAATTTCCTACATTATGAAATTCTAAATATAAATTAAATATTTGTTAAGATCTCTAATTTGCACCAACACTTTTATGATTAAGCAGTTTCCATTTACTTAATAATATTTCTTTTTTATCCTTGTTGTTTTCATATCAATGAATCTCACTTTTGAAGAGGAAGTTTATTTTTTACCTTTAATCAATAACTACAAATTGAGTGTCTAATGTATACTTTTGAACATTCCATTATTCTTCCTCCTTGTATTATCTTATGAGATCCTGCATTACTAACAACAGTCCAGAGTTACTTGTTCAACTATTATATACTTCTCTTCTCCTGATCATGAACTGTATGAGGCTATATCTGCAAAGTTTTTTAAAGGCTGATTTGATTTGACCTTCTTTTTCACATGGAACCATTCTTTGAATGCTTAAGCATGGATTAAAAAAAACTATCACCATTGACACTTATACCTATCTTTTCTTCTTTCCTTACCCCTTTTTCATTTATACATTTTTGTATCTATGGATTCAATGTGATTTAACTTAATTCAGCAAAGATTTGTTAAGCACCTAGAATGTGCATGGCACTAAGGTTGAAAGATCATAATTTAAATATATTTTGTAATATGTAAGCTATCTTTGCTTATGTCTGTCTCTGTCCCTCTGTCTCTCTCTCTATCTCTCTGTCTCTGTTTCTTTCTCTTTCTATTTCTCTCTCTCTCTCTCTCTCTCTCTCTCTCTCTGTGTATCACTCTTTCTCTCTCTCCCTTCTTTCCTTCCCTCTCTGTGCCTCGGTCTGTCTTTCATTTCCAGAAAACTATTAAAATTAAAAGAATTAGTTTTAATCTTTACTCCTGTTATTTTGGAAAATAGAATGCATGATTTTTTGGGCACTGGACAGATGACAGACATATTTTTGGGAATGAGAAGTCTTGTCAAGAACCCCCCTCACATAACTGGAAGATAGTAAAAAGTGCCAAAGGGAGCTGAATATAGAAAGGATACTTCTGTTTTACATAGAGGGAGCCTTATCTTTCAATGTTTTCCTGGGACTCTGACTGAAGCAGAGCCACTGGGGAGAAGAAAAGCAGCAAGAGAACACCTTTTAGGGTTTTTCAAATGTATTAAATGGCATCTCCTTCCCAGGGAAACCTGTGCTATACAACAAGAGACCAAAAATGAAAGAGAAAGCTATTTTCTTCATCCATCACATCTGTTCAGCCACAACTGGACATTCCTAAATCCTCTGTGGCTGTTTCTTCATACCAGCTTGTCCAGCTGTTCAGACAGAGAGACAACAGTTTGCCTTCTCATACAAATAGTATCCCAGAGCATAAGAGGCTGAGACATCTTTATTTGTATTGTTAAGATACTGGATTAGTAAAAAGTTTTTTTTAGTCTTTTGTTTGCCTCTAAAGCTGTATCTGAAAAATTATAAGTTGTTGCAAGTCTAATTTAAATATTACTAATTACTAATTAAATGCAAGCACCTGTTTAGGTCTTGATAAGTTTTTCTCTTTCTGAAGATAATGCTGGATGATGTCCCAAACCTTCTAGATGTGGTCATTCTTTATCATTTATTTGTACATAACTACAAAGAATGCATGGAACTCCTCATAACTCTTCTGGAGAGGAAATGCTAAGAAGAATTAAGTCAGTGAGAATTCATAGATATGTTATTGTCTAGTATTCAGACCAAAACCTAATTATCTATAATAAGGGTATCCTTTCTTTGGATAAAAACAAAACATAACATAATCTGGCTACTTTTAAGTATGATTTTTCAGTAATGTTATCCTAATGCAAAGTTTCCATTGCCACATATTTGCTCATTGTATTATTCTAAATACTCCACTGGGCATCATTTTAAAGTGCTGAATTAGAGCAACTTTCACATTATTGCTAAATGGTTATCCAGATTTGGAGACTGTTTGGCTGCCTCTCCTGCATGGGTCTTAATCATTCCAAATCATTTGAGTAATTTCTTCAGAGAAAAAAAAATGACAAGATTCATAGCTCTGTGTGGTTTCTTTCGTCATGATTTATCAATTTTTCCTTCCTCTGCAGTGTGCTTAAAAGAGGACATTGAAACTCCAAAGGCAAAATTGGCCCAGAAAAGGGAGGTTTTGATGATTTCCTGCCTCCTTTACATCAAATTTTTGGATTTTATTACAAACAAAAGAAAACTTAGAAAGTTTTCCTTGTGGTAGAGTGACTAAGTTACTATACCCCTGGGCAACAGTAACATTCATGCCAAGAAATTATGAGAATTTTATATACCTATAGTCTTTGCTCTGGTGGGTCCTCATTTCTTTATTTAATAGTAAAGTAATCTTAGAATCAGATGAAACACTCTCCTTCTGAGCCTATGCGCACACACACACACACACACACACACACACACACATATATATATATATACACACATATAAATATACACACATACATATACAGATAGAAGTATATATATGTGGTTACATATGTGGAAATATATAGGTATTTAAGTAAATACTAATGCTGCAAATTTTAAAAGTCCATGGTGGCATCTACCCACAGAAATGTTAATAAAATAAATATTCCTGTGAGCAAAGGTTTATGTGTGTGATACTTAAATTTATGTGCAAATGGCTACATACATGTAGGAAATTATTCATTTTTATGTTTGGTGCTTAGCGTAAGCCCCATAGGTTCCTTTGTACTCAAAAACACTGATGTAAAACCAAACTGTTGACAAACCATCAAATTCAAGACACTGAGCTGTGCTATATTACCATTTCCTTTAAGCAAAAATATATCTTGCATCTGTTCTGAAGGTCAAAAGTTTGGACTAATTTTAGGGCAAATATAGTCTATCCCAGAGTTAAAGGTACCAAGTTTTTAAAGGAACATGGTGTCCTTTTTGATGTGCAAAGGAGCCTTGTCAGCTATTTTCTACTTTATATTTTGCATAATCGCATATTTGGTTACAAAATGTTACGAAAACTTCACCTTCAAATACCTCTCCCCCCTCAAAATATAGAAACAACATGTCCAGCAATTGGAGGATAATTAAATAAATTGTGATATATTTATATGAGTTTATTTTTGAGTTGTTTCAGACTCTCTGTAAGCTTATTTGGAATTTTCTTTGCAAAGATGCTGAAATGGTATGCCATTTCCTTCTCCAACTCATTTTACAATTGAGGAACTGAAGGAAAGAGTGTTAAGTGAGGAAAAAACATGTCCAGCAATTGAAGCATAGCTAAATAAATTATGAAATATTTGTATGAGTTTATTTTTGACTTGTATCAGAATCTCTGTAAGCCTATTTGGGATTTTCTTTGCAAAGATGCTGAAATAGTTTACCATTTTCTTTTCAAATTCATTTTATAAATGAAAAACTGAAGCAAACAGGGTTAAGTGACTTATTCAGGGTCACACAGGTAGTGAACATCTGAGGCCAAATTTGAATCAGGTCATCTGGCTTCTAGGACTGATACTCTATGCACTGTGCCTTTTAGCTGCCCATATTAATGTAATAGATTTATAGTAATATTAAAAACAAATATTAAAAAAAGAAAAGAAAATAGGAAGGAAGAAAAACAAGTCCAAGGTTGACTGTGAGAAGGCCTGGAAAGGGAAATAAAACTTGGTTCTGCTGTGTTCCAAACTAGGGATTCTGTGTAAACTTTTTGTCTTTTATGATACTTAGGAATTTTTTGTTTGACAGCTATTAAACTTACAATAAAAATAATTTAGTGATGCTTTCTCTAAAAGTACACAAACTCTTGATGAAACTTGGATCTCAGGAATATAAGCCTCCTTTCTATCATATGTCAATAGCATGACGGAGCTTCTTTTCTATTGCTACCCATGGAATGGTAATTTTCAATAGAACTAAACTGAGACTGGCATCCATTCAAATGGCCTGGCATCTCACACATTAGAGAACCTCTCAATATTTGAGGGAATAAGTTACAGAGGTTTTTGTGTAGGGGTATCCAGGAAGATCCATGTTAAAAATAGACACACAGGAGTTGGAAAGAGCCAAGGTGTGGGATACACAGCTCAGATTGGAAATGTATCTTATGTTGGTCCACTCTCTTCTTGATATATAACCAGATCATTGTACATGGAAACAGCAAGATTATATGATAATCACTTCTAATGGACATGGCTTTTTTCATCATCAGATGATTCAGGCAAGTTTCAATGATCTTGTGATAAAGAGAGCCATCTGCACCCAGAGAGAGGACGGTGGGAACTAAGTGTAGATCACAATATAGCATTTTCACTCTTTTTGTTATTGTTTACTTGCATCTTATTTTTTTTCTCTTTTTTTCCTTTTTGATCCGATTTTTCTTGTGCAGCATGATAATTGTAGAAATATTTATAAAAGAAATGCACTCTTAACACATATTGAATTACTTGCTGTCTAGGGGAGGGGGTGGGAGGAAGGAAAAGAAAAAAATTGGAACACAAAGTTTTATAACGGTGAATGTTGAACATTAACCATGCATATATTTTGAAAATAAAAAAAAAACTTTAATAAAAAATCAGCAAATTATTTAAAACAATGAACATTAAAATGTGAGTAAGATTTTGATAAGCCTGCTTTCTGGGACAGTGAAGCAGAGTGGTAGAATGGAAAGAGTATTGAAGTTGGATTCAGAGGGCCTGGATTCACTTACTATCTGTATGATCTAAGGCAAGTTACTTAAATCCTTCTTTAGCCTCTGTTTCTTTATCTCTGAAATGCTATTTCCTTCTAGATCTAAATATATAATCATAATGAGAAGAGGAAATGCCATTTGAAACAAGTTTTTAAAAAATTCCATTTTACCATAGTTAGTCCTTAGAGTTTGTTCTAGAAGGGATCAAAGAATGAAAATAATGATTTAAATTTGGTGAGTTATTTCTAAACCCTTATGAAGTAACTGAGATAGATGATGAAAGTCAGAAATTTCTGGAGATGATGGTCTTTTTAATTTGATTTTCTTTATTTTTCTTGTTCAAATTTATTTTATTTGAAAAAACAGACTAAAAAAAAGGAAAAACAGAAAAGAAATACAAAATAAAACAAAAAAAGCAAAACAAAGAGAACATTGTCATGATGTATAACAACAAATTACCAGATTAAGAAAAAAAATATATATATGTAGAAGAAATTATATTCATGAATGTCCATTTTTCTTTACTTCCTTGTAAATTGTTCTTTGATTCTCTGCTGTGCATTTTATTACTTTATTCTTTTTCTCTCTTTATCACTTCCCAAGCAAGCTAGCATTACAAAAAGAGATATTATATACACACATATAGATAGATACATACAAGCACACACATCCCACATGCATATATCTTTCCTATCCCTGCTTACTCTTTAATTAATTTCTGCTCCACAACTTGCCTTGCTATTACTTAATCTCCTTCATCCTTCCTTGTCTTCTTTCCTCCCCTTTCCTTTCTCATCCATCCATTCCTCTTCCCTTATTTCTTTCTTTCTTTTTTTCCTGAGGCATTCAGGGTTAAGTGACTTGCCCAGGGTCACACAACTAGGAAGTGTGTCTGAGACCAGATTCAAACTCAGATCCTCTTGACTTCAGGGCTGGTGCTCTATCCCCTGAGTCACCTAGCTGCCCCTCCCCCTTATTTCTTTATAGATTTTGGAAGGTGCTTTACCCTTCATGATATGTATACAGTGTTGCCTATTTAACCAATTTCTAAGGTGAGTAGATTTTCAGAACTATGAGCTCTCTTCCCCCTTTTAATGCCTCTGTATTCTTCCTCTGCACTTCATTTGTATTACATGATTACTATTTTTACTTTAAGTCTGCCAATCTTTCTTTTGAGCTATCCTATTGATGTGAATCTTAAACACATAGTTTACATTTTCCATGTAAAAAAAAATTAAAAATTTTTCCATGTTTCAATAGTTTGTCCATGTTGAGTTCATTAAAATTGATTTTTGATAATGGCTTTTATATGTTAAATTTTCTGTTAAGTTTGGGTTTGGTTGATAGAAAGTCCTGAAAACTTGAAAGTTCATTGAAGGTCCATTTTTTTCTCATTCAAAATTATAAATAATTTTGTTGGATATGATATTTTTGGCCACAGGCTTAGTTTTTTGATCATTGGTAGATATGATTCCAGGACCTACAGTCTTTTATTGTAGCTGCTGCTAAATCTTGTACAATTGTAATTATTGCTCCAGCATATTTGAATTGTTTTTTCTCATTTCTTGCAAAATTTTCTCTCAGATCTGGGGGTTTTGGAATTTGACAGTAATATTCTTATGTATTTTGCACAAAGTATCTCTTTGAGATGGTAATCAATGGAGTTTTTCTGTTTCAAATTTCCCCTCATGTTCTATCACTTCAGAACAATTTTCTTGGATCATTTCCTGCATTATTGTATCAAGGTTCTGACCACAACATTTTGGCAGTAAAATATTCTTATATTTTCTCTTCTTGATATGTTCTCTATCTGTTGTTTTTCATATAAGATGTTTTATGTTCTGTTCTGTTTTCTCATTCTTTATAATCTGCTTTGTTATTTCTTGGTCTCTCTTTGCTTCACTGATTTCCCTTTGCCCAATTCTAATTTTCAAAGAATTATTTTCATCTTTGAGACTGTACCTCATTTTCTAATTGGTTAACTTTCTTTTTCACAATCTTGTTTTTCTTGGATTTTTTTAAATTTGGTTTTTGAATTATTTTTTGAATTCTTCTATAAATTCTCTCTGGACAGGAGCCATTTCACATTACTCTTTGGAGTAGAAGCTTTTTTTTTCTCACTAAAGTGTTTTCCTCTGAAGACAAACCCTAGTCTTCCCTGTTCCCATAATATGTTTCAATGGCTGGTTCTTTCTTTTTTGCCAATTCACTTTATTTTTAAATAATTTGATAATTAATCCCCAATCCAATGTCTTTCTTGAGATTTTCTAAAGAGGTATCTAGAGGATCCTGTTCTGCCCCAAGTCTTCTTGATTTTTCACCAATCTGTGTTCATCCTGACATGAAAATGTTTTCTATTTGTGGGGGCAATCAGGAAAGTTTGAAAATTATCAACCTATTCCACCATCTTCCTCCTTGAATTTAATTTTCAACCAAGGCAGCACATCCTATTCCTATTTATGCCTTTCCCCTCCCCCCCAACAGATGGTACATAGATCATTGTACCAATTTCTTTCTTTTCTTTTGCTCAAATGATGATGTCATATAGACCTTGTAACTTCTATAATATATTAATGGTGATTACAATATAAGTTATTCTTTCTGTCATCAGTAATTTGGATTGAAGTTCATTTTAAAGAACAAAAATACCTTCATTAAGAGATGGCTTAAGAGTCTTTTTTTTGTGAGGTAAATCACCAACTCTTTGGGTCTCGGTTTCCTTCATCTAAAGCCAATGAGCTTGGACTAGAGCTTTAGTTTAGTTGGTTGTACCCTAGCTGTGCCAGAAGTCTTGTTAAATGTTCTAGGAATTGTATGGAGCTTACATTTGTAATCTCATGCACATGCCAATATTGGGTCAATAAAGGAGCACTTATTAAGGATTCCAAAGCAGTTACTGGCGTGCCTGACTTGGAGTCAGGAAAACTTGAGTTCAAATTTAGACTCAAACACTATTTGTGTGACCCTGGACAAGTTATTTAACCCTATTTGTCTCAGATTATTCATCTGTAAAATGAGTGGGAGAAAGAAAAGGCAAAACACTCCAGTATCTTTCTCAAGAAAACCTCAAATGGGATCACAAGGAGCCAGACATGACTGAAAAAACTAACAAAAAACTAATTTTTAAGAAACTTAGATTTCCCAAGATAATTCAACAATTAGTCAGATACAGGTAATCAGTAATGTTTTATAGTAAGCCATTGCTTATAATACATTTGCATCCCTTCACATTTTCACAGAGCTTTGTACTGACTGAATTAGAGAATCAATAGAAAGAGTAGGTAAATTGACATAGCCAATGCTCAAAAATGATTATGAAAAGTTTTACCAAATGGGAAAGATGTCCTGTGTTTTCATGCGTGTCTGGAAATCAACCAATAATTTAACAATCTAATTTCATTTTGTATCACAACAGAGACTTTATTAAAATATAAGTATATATGCACTATACAAAAATAGACAGGTGATTTAAATTTCATAAAACTATAAATAATGAGTCCATTAAATTAGTGGAAATAAGAGAACTTGGATGTTTAAATTCATAGTATGACCCCAATTACATGAATCAAAGCTAACTAAAGTTCAGGTACCATAGCCCTACAAAGACTTGTTACAGTACAAGATCATTACAATACCATCAGCTGGGGTATTGGGGTATGTGTTTTCCAAAGTTGGCTACCTGATTCCCCATTTATCTAAAACTATGTTTACTCTAAAGTTTCAGATAAACATGCATGTTATGTGAACTTGGAATTCTGATCATAGAATCAATCTTCTTAGACTTAACAGAATCCAAACAGTTCCTCGGTGGCCTGGAAAACATCAATTAACTATTTATTTACATTTCCTGTACATGAATTTGTATATGTCATCTCATTTTGTGCTTTAAGATTCAAGATCATTAGAAGAAATTAATTTTGGGCTACATATGTTTATGTATTTTTTACATAATTATGTAATATTTACTTAATTTGACAGTTCCTATAGTTTCATAATGTGGTAGGTAATGATCTTTGCCTTTAAGCATTAATTTTTAATGCTTGTAAACATTTGATGTCTTATAATGATAAATAAATTTAATTATGTTTCTTTTATCAATATTGCCATAGAGAATTATATTTACACTGAAGAACTGGGTTCAAAAACCTATTTGATGACATTTTGGTTAAACTCAGACACTTGATGAGAATGAATTTTCTTGGTTAAAAACTCCCTCAGATGGAAAGATTTCCATGATTCATGAGAGACAGAGACAGGGAGATAGTCAGAGAAAGAGATATAGAGTGACAGAGACACAAAGAGACACAAAGAGAGACAGAGACAGACAGACACAAACACACAGCATCTTTTTGTCTCTATATGTCTTCTCTCTCTCTCTCTCTCTCTCTCTCTCTCTCTCTCTCTCTCTCTCTCTCTCTCTCTCTCTCTCTCTCTCTCTCTCTTTCTCTCTCTCTCTCTCCTACCTGTTTTTCTGTTTCTGTCTCTCTTTCTGTGTCTTTCTGTGTTTGTTTGTAAGTCTTATGTGAATCCTGGAAAGTTTTTCATCTGTTGTAATTCAAGCCCCATGAAGTTAAATAACAATTATTTACAAAGAGGTTTTGAAGACTTTGAGCAAATCTATGTCTTGTATTTTTTCATATATTTTCTTGGTTTTCATTGATAGAACGCATGCCAGGGTAATTTTTTACAGCATTATCCCTTGCATTCACTTCTGTTCTGATTTTTCCCCTCCCTCCCTCCACTCCTTCCCCGAGATGGCAAGCAGTCCTTTACATGTTGAATGGGTTACAGTATATCCTAGATATAATATATGTGTGCAGAACCGAACAGTTTTCTTGTTGCACAGGGAAAATTGAATTCAGAAGGTATAAATAACCCGGGAAGAAAAACAAAAATGCAAGCAGTTTATTTTCATTTCCCAGTGTTCTTTCTCTGGGTGTAGCTGCTTCTGTCCATCTTTGATCAATTAAAGCTCTCTTTATCGAAGAGATCCACTTCCATCAGAATACATCCTCAAACAGTATCGTTGTTGAGGTATATAATGATCTCCTGGTTCTGCTCATTTCACTTAGCATCAGTTCATGTAAGTCTTGCCAGTCCTCTCTGTATTCATCCTGCTGGTCATTCCTTACAGAACAATAATATTCCATAACATTCATATACCACAATTTACTCAACCATTCTCCAATTGATGGACATCCTTTCATTTTCCAGCTTCTAGCCACTACAAACAGGGCTGCCACAAACATTTTGACACATACAGGTCCCTTTCCTTTCTTTAGTATCTCTTTGGGGTATAAGCCCAGTAGAACCACTGCTGGATCAAAGGGTATGCACAGTTTGATAACTTTTTGAGCATAGTTCCAAATTGCTCTCCAGAATGGCTGGATGTGTTCACAATTCCACCAACAATATATCAGTGTCCCTGTTTTCCCATATCCCCTCCAACATTCCACATTATCTTTCCCTGTCATTCTAGCCAATCTGACAGGTGTGTAGTGGTATCTCAGAGTTGTCTTAATTTGCATTTCTCTGATTAATAATGATTTGGAGGCATATTTTCATATGTCTATAAATAGTTTCAATTTCTTTGTCTGAGAATTGTCTGTTCATATCCTTTGACCATTATCAATTGGAGAATGGTTTGATTTCTTATAGATTAGAGTCAATTTTCTATATATTTTGGAAATGAGGCCTTTATCAGAACCTTTGATTGTAAAAATGTTTTCCCAGTTTATTGTTTCCCTTCTAATCTTGTCTGCATTTGTTTTGTTTGTACAAAAACTTTTCAATTTGATATAATCAAAATTTTCTATGTTGTGGTCAATAGTGATCTCTAGTTCTTCTTTGGTCATAAATTCCTCCCTCTTCCACAGGGATGACCAGTTTTAGAAATATGACTTTCTAGTTTTCTTTTTCTTTACTATCTGATTTTTAATGTCAGTATATTAGAACAGTGTATTATAATTCATTATTTATTTTCTTGCATAGTTTTATATAAATGCTTTTGAGACTTTGTTATATGTTTATTCTGGGACCTATATGTTCAAGTAGTTATTTCTTTTCCTTTAATATGCACATATATATTAAAAATAGAAGGTGAATATGTACTATGATTATTACTATTATTATTGTCCAGTTCCAACTGTCAGAAACTGAGAAAGATTAAACAATTTGTTCATTTTGTAGAATTAATAAGAATGGGGACAGAATTCAAGCTCATATGTCTTGTGATTTTAAATAGAGGTCTTATTTCACTATACTACATGGTGGTGGTTAGAATAATAATAATGATAATGGCAATAAATAATAACAATAATTCCTTTTTGTTATTATTATTTTCTCCAAAAGCTATATGCATAGTGTACAGATCAATGACCCTTCAAACAGTGTATGTGGGCAAATATTTTAGAACTTATATTCTTAGAAAGTTGTCTTCTTTAGCCTAAATAATTATATCAAATTAATGGTTATATTAATATCAATTGTACTTAACCCCCTGTATATGAATAAGTTCAAAGAACTAACTTATTTATTGTCATTTTGTTTTGTGTTTGTCTTAAAATTCATGATTATTTGAAGAAATGAACTGGATATCCACACCGTATTATAGTATCTTTATTTTTTAATATTACTTATGGTATCTAACTTATAAGACTATTGGCAAGGATATGCTTTGCTAATAATAATAAAATATATTTCTAACAACAACTATTATTGCTAAATGATTATTCATCACAACAAATAACAATCATAATAAATATTCCAGGTAGATTTGTTGTTTTAAAATGCTTATATTGTGCCTTTTCTCATTTTAAATATTTTTAGATAAATATGTATATGCACATTTTAAAAATTCATCCTTCTCTTGATAAAATAGTAATTGATTACAATTAATTCTTCTTATCTATTCAACTTTTCATGAAATCCCTAGGCTCTGGTGGAAGTTTCTCTGTGTCCTAAGCTCTGTGTTTCTGTTTCTGCTCCCCTGACCAGACTCACATTATCCACAGACAAATTTAGAAATGTTCTTTAATTCTTCTCCAAATGGCCAACAGGGAGATATAAAAGAAACCAGGATTGTAGCCTGGGCCTCTTGCAGCCCTTTGCAATTTCTATAACTCCTGCCTGTTTCAGGGACTCATAGGCTTAAAGCCTTTACTAGCAAAGCTAGAACATTTTAAAACCTTATTTTTATCACCACTACCTCAGTACAAGCAAATAAAGAAAAGAGGAGCACATTTGTACCTGGCTTCAGTAGGAAAAGAGAAAAAGAAATGATTGCTCACCTATTACTTGGTTCAGAAGTTTTCTCATTAGTTGGCTTTTAATGTTCCGTGTTTACTTCCTTTTCTTAAATGGAGGGATCTCACTTAATTCTATTCTTTTGTTTCTTGATTGTCACATAAATTCATTTCCTCAGGTTGTTTTTTTTTTTTTTTAAGCATCATTCACTTCTCTTTGAAAGTATTCCCTGACCAATTGGTTATCTATCACCTTCTAGAAACATCATTCCTATTTTCTTTTATATGTTTTGAAAAAAAAACACATTTTGGTGGTAGGGTTCACTAAAAAATGAAATTCAGTCTCTTCTTCCTTGTAAGCCTTCCTTGAGCCTCATAGTAAAAGTAAAATGTTAATATCATGTACTCTAATTATTTCAGTGAAGATTATATTACTTTTGTAGTCTAGTTCTGGAAGTAAAATTGGGGACTCCCTTTTACCTCCCACAAAATCTAATCATTTTTAAGAAAAAAGGAAAAAAAAAATTGTATATTACACACTGGGCTTATGTTCAAAAGATCTGGGATCAAGTTCTGATTCTGTGACTTATTAGCCATCTACCTAGGGCAAAAGAAAGTCACTTAACCTCTCTGAAGCTCAGTTTTCCATTCTATAATATGGGAATGATACTATTTGCACTATTACTTGTAACTATATGATACAAGGTATCTAGTTGACCCAGTGCATAGAGTGCCTGATCTAGAGTTCAAATCCAGCCTTCAAAGCATTCTGTTTTCCTAAGCAAGTCTTTATTTCTGTCTGCCTCAGTTTCTCTTCTGTAAAATGGGGATAAAAATAGGGATAGTACCTTCCTTCTCTGTTTGTTGTATCAAGTGACATAATATTTATAAAGTACTTAGCACAGTGCCTGGCATATTGTAGGTGCTTAATAAATTTTTTTTCCCCTCCATACCTACATCATTGAATTATTTGTGAGAAAATAACTTTGTTAACTAAAATGTGATATTAATGTAAATCTTTATTTTTGCCATTCAATATGACTTTGCTGTCTACATATGGCCAGCTAATAAAAATACATTTATGGACCAACCACAATAGTGGTGATATAGAGATATGGAAGAAGTTGAAGATGACATTAACTTTCATTCTGACCTATAAGTCATTGATATGCCCTTCAGAATGGTTGAAAGAAAAAGCCAGTGGGAAGAGGTCATATCATTTTAAGTACTTGACATATAAATTCTGACATTCCGTTTTATATAATATGGGATGGCTGGGTTTCTGATCTTTATCACAGCAGGCTGATGGTGAGGTTAATCACAGGGTGACCTGGTAATGAATCCTGCTTTAGGATTTAGGGGGTTGGTTGATCAGGGTAAGTTGATTAATTATGTTACTGGGACAAGTCCAACAGGTATACTAATACCAGGCAGGTGTTTATTAACATTACAACCCTATTTCCTCTTGGTTCTCAACCCTTCCAGTTCCTGACATAGCTGCTTAACAAGGAGACACATGAACCTCTTTGTTTGCCACATGGCAGCCTTATATTCTATCCCCTCTACACCCCCACACCCCCCACAGGTGCTAAAACAAAAACCCTGTTAAGCAGATTTTATAATTGTGAGTATTGTGGGCCAAGAAAAATGAAGTTATATTTGCAGACAACAGCACATAAATTCAACTGGGAAGACATAAGCTTGCCTGAAGATGAGGAATACATTACTAGTGCCACAGAATAATTTCATCCCTGACATTAGACTTGAATCCAAAAGGAAATGCATTGAAAGTTAATATAAGATAATAGAAATGGCTATTCTGAAATGTTTTTATGTCTTCAGTAAAGGACTAAATAAAATGCATGGCATTTCTAGAATTGATCTTTCTTCTTAACACTAGTACAATTTTACCTTTGTGATTTTCTGAAGGTGGTAGCAGGGAAAGCCTATAGTTCCATCACACTTCCACAGTTCCCACTGATAATTCTCTGTTATCTTCTGGAGAAGTTCACTACCTTACTAAAATAAGGAAGTGGGACTATATTGAAGCCCCTTTAACTTTTTCCACTTGTGATCCCTTTAATTTTCTTTTTAAAATTTTTTTTTATTATAGCTTTTTATTTACAAGATATATGCATGGGTAATTTTTCAGCATTGACAATTGCAAGACCTTTTGTTCCAACTTTTCCCCTCCTTCCTCCCACCCCTTCCCCCAGATGGCAGGTTGACAAATAAATGTTAAATATGTTAAAGTATAAATTAAATACAATATATGTATACATGTTTGTGATCCCTTTTCACCCAAGAAATTTTTACACAACTCCAGATATATAAATATATAAAATAGGTATACAGATCAAATGTTTGCTGATAATAAATCATAATTTCATGACTCCCACATTCAGTGGGGGTCATGGCCCACAGTTTAAGCAACTTTAGACTAGATCAGGGTTCTTAGAGGCATCAAGGTTGCATAGTGAATAGAGAGCAGGGCTTAGAGTCAATATGATCTGAGTTCAAATCTAACCTCAAATATTTACTATCTGGGTAATCCTGAATAAGTTACATAACTTTTTTCACGCTTAGTTTCTTCATCTGCAAAATGAGGAAAACAAGAGCATCTATTTTCCAAGGTTGCTATGAGGATAAATTGAAACAAGATTTGCAAAACTCAGACCATCTGCAGCCATCTGCAGTACAAATTCTAGCTATAATTCTTAACCTGGGCTCTGTAAATTTATTTTCTTTTCAATAATTGCATTTCAATATAATTTCCTGTCAAACCCTACACATTCTGTATTATACATTGAAAACATTAGTCTGAGAATGGGAGAAATAGCCTTCTCTAGACTTCAAAACTTCTCTAAGTTCTTTAATTAAACTTTTGTCTAAATCATGAACACAAAAATGAAAAGACTGGATTAGAGGATATCCAAGGAATCTTAGATATAGAAATCTTTACCTCTTTTATACCTGCACAGGCCACAAAATGATGTTTTAATTTTTTAAAATTTTCTTCACTTAATAGTATTTTAATTTTTTTCCAATTACATCTAAAGATAGTTTTCAACATTCACTTTTATAATATTTTGAGTTTCAAATTTCTTTTGTCTTTTCTTCCCTGTTCTCTCTCCTCTTCAAGAGGTCAAATAGTCTGAAAAATGTTATACAAGTATAATCATATTAAACTTATTTTCACTTTAGTCATGTTGTGAAAGAAGAATCAGGACAAATGGGAAAAACCTCAAGAAAGAAAAAACAACCAAAAGAGCGAAAATAGTATGGTCTGATCTGCATTCAAACTCGATAGTTCTTTCTTTGGATATGGATAGCATTTTCTATAATGAATCTTTGGGAATTGTCTTAGATCATTTATTGCTGAAAAGACCAAAGTCTATCAAAGTTGATCACTGTAAATGTTGCTGTTACTGTGTACATTGTTTTCCTGGTTCTGCTCACTTCACTCACATCAATTCATGTACTTTCCATTTTTTTCTGAAACCTGTCTGGTATTTCCTATAGCACAATAGTATTCCATTACATACATATGCCACAACTTGTTTAGCCATTTCCCAAGTGCTGGCCATCCTCTCAATTTCCAATTCCTTGCCATCTCAAAAAAAAAAGCTGCTTTAAATATTTTTTGTGTATATGGATCCTTTCCCATTTTTAATGATATTGTTGGATTACAGATGTAGTAGTGGTATTGCTAGATCAAAGAGTATTTATAGCTTTATAACCTTTTGGCCATACTTCAAATTGGTCTCCAGAATGATTGGATGAGTTCACAATGACACTAACAGTGCATTAGTGTTCCATTTTTTCCCACATCTTATCATTTTCCTTTTTTGTCATATTAGCTCAGATTGTGTTTTTAGTAAACATCACAAAACATAGTTAGAAGGATATAGATTGGGCAGCTGAGGCCCAGAGATGTTAAAGTAATGTGACAATGTCACCTAGCAAATAAACACCAGAGTTAGGACCTGAATCTGGGTCTTTAGACTCCAAGATTTAATTTTTTTTTAAACTATGGAATGTTTCTCTTTCTTTCCCAATGACTTGAAATTCATTAGAACCATCAATTCCAACTAAGAAGATTTCAAAGTGATGTACTTATTTTAGGTCTATCTACTTATTTTGTTTTTATATTACCTATACTTCCCAATATATATTTTCCCTTTTTCCCTTTCTGAGAGTCATCACTTAAGACAAAGAATTTTAAAAGGGAGGAAAAAAATAAGGAAAAACTAACATCCCAAAAAATATGTCCTCTTGTGCCATGGGTCAAATGGAACAATATTTGTAAATAACCATGTGCCAGATATTGTTCTAGGTTATTTGCAAATATTGTTCCATTTGACCTATGGCACAAGAGGACATGTGTTACTCTTTTTTCCCCTTTACCATGGTCCCACACTTCTTTAAAGAAAAATATCTTTTCCTCGGGACAAAGCTTGGTAATTAAAATTTCTCAGCATTCTATTTTTATTTTCCACTTAATGCATATATTCTTTGTTTAAGAGGATAAATTGGTCATATTGTAGTGAATAGAGTTCTGGGCCTAGAGTTAGGAAGATTCAGCTTCCTAAGTTCAAATCTGGTCTCAGACATTTACTACCTGTGTGAGCCTGGGCTAGTCACTAAATATAAACCCTGTTTGCCTCAGTTTCTTCATCTATAACATGAACTGGAGAAGGAAATAAAACTATCCTAGTATTTTAATCAAGAAAACTCCAAATGGGGCTTACTACTGAAACAACTGAACAATGACAACTTTGTTCACAATTCCTTTGCAACCTAAAAAAATGAAGCTATAAATATACTGGTATATATGGAATCTTTTGTCAGTAGGAATAATTCTTATTGTTAGGATCATTTTCCTAGTCATTGAATCAAGATCTGTTTAACCTATGAAAAAATTACTAATAATTAGGCCTTGCATATATTCTAATTTGCAAGTAAGTCTTAAGCAGTACTCTCTGAGTAAGCAATTAAGAAACACTAATTGTTGGTTTGAATTGAAAATGTCACCATATGCAAAATTTGTAACTGGAAGAATTAATAAAAGGAAAAAAATTCTTAATTACCTTAATCATGAAAAAATTGGGGTGGCAAAAATAAAATTCAGTAAATCAATCAAGTAAAATATTTAACACCAAGGTCAAGGATTCCAAGTTTCCTGGATATTGAAAGAAGAGAAAAATACTACAGATAAAAATAATTCCATTAGTATATGTGAGAAAGACCCAAACAATTTCAGTGACTGGTGAATATATTTGTGGTCAAGATAATTTTTCAAACTTATCTTCAAGAGTGCATTAGATAACAATTTGTAAATTGACACTGATGAATATCTTAATCCTTTGGCATTTAATTATATGTGTTTGAAAAATGGCTCTTTGCCTGGTACTGTCCTGGAAGCTTTGAATACCTGAAGTAGTCAGGATAAACGTTTGCTCTCTATCCCACAAATTTGCACGTCTATAATTTCTAGGAGGTCCAATCATAATTAAAGATTAAAACCGGCAGCAAAGGTAATTAGACTTTCCTGTGTCACTTAGAATGAATAAATTAGAAATTTGAAACAGGAAACTTGGATTTTAATTTTACCTCTACCACTGAGTAATCATGTGACCTTTAACCTCCATGGAACTCAGTTTTTCAATGTTTGGATTAAATAATTTCTAAAGTTCCTTTCATCCCCAATATTTTCTGATTCTATTTCATCTCTTCCTGCTCCCCTCATCCCTCACCCCACCGTCCTGGCCTACCAAAACAAAACTCAACAACAACAGCAAAAAAAAAAAAAAAAAAAAAAAAAAAATCTAGACCACAAAATTTTGTGAATTAGCTTTGTAATTATTAGTTTTATCATCTAGTGAAACTAAAAAAGTCAAATTTCATCCATTAGAAAATAACATGAAAACATGATTTGAAATGTAAAAATGTAGTAATCTAGCTCTCAAAATAAATTTTATATTAAAGAAATTAAATTGGCCATAATATTTGAAGGTGATTTTGTGATATATTTTGGGCATGCCTTTTGAAGTTATTCATTCACATCTAATCAGGTCTAATTATGATAACTTTGTTTTTTAAATGATTTATGTTCCAGATACAAATAATTTTCAAATCCAGAAAAAATCTTGGGGGAAATTATGACTTCCAGGGTTAGTGTTGAAATAAAGCCAACTCCAAAGTTTTATAAATTGAGCTCTAAGTGTGAAATCCCTCCAGCTGTTAAACACATCCCATATCTAATTATATTCACAATTTTTAAAAAGAATATTCCTTCAGTTTGAAGGTTCCTAAAACATATATGCCTGAAAGTTAGGGTGTACACATTCTCCTACATCCACTAAAAATGATGAATAAAACAAAACAAATAAATATGCTATGCAGTTTACTTTGTGGGGGAGGGATAATCCTGGAGAACCTTTCAGGATGGCTTTCATTTTCATAATGTTTCTTCATAAACAGTGTAGACTGTAATCCACCCACTTCATAATTTTTAAATGCCTCAAGGAGTTTTACATAAGGAAGTGTCCATTACACATTTTTTTGGGGGGGCCGGGGAGGAGGAATATCTGTTACTATCAGAGACTGACACTTTCTCAGGCTGACACAACAGCTGCGCCATGCTGATGAGTCCCTAGAAGGGTGAAATACTAGCCTGCAATCCTTGTACTAGCTTTAGCAGACTTACTCTACATTGGTACCCAGGACATAATCAACTATGGAGCCAATTGTTGACCCAGGATTCTAACCCTTAAACCCCTAGGCATTAAAAGATATGTCATCCATCACCTTAACTGGGTAGTATTGCCAAGTGGGCAGAACACTGAAATTAGAATTTGGAAACCTTGGATTTGAATCCTACCCTAGACTTGTACTAGCCATGTGACTCTAGGCAACTTATTTAACTGTTTTCTCAACTGTAAAATGGAGTTAGTGATAGTGCCTATTTCATTAAATTGTTCTGACTAGATAATAAGACAAAATAACATAATATAATCAACTGTTAGTGAATCAACTAATATTTATGAAGCATTTACTCTGTGCCTTACACCATGCTAAATTCTAGTCATATATACATATACAATAAAAAAGACGGTCCTTGCCCTTATGAAACTTGCATTCTTCTTTTGAAAGGCAGAACATTAAAAGATATTTGAAAAAATGAAATGAGAGAACTAAAGGTACCTGGAAGGAGGCATGCTAAAAAAGATTAGGAATATAAACTAAAGAATGTATACCTCTGTGTATGTACTCTGTGTAAGTGTGCTATTATTAATGATAATTGGTATAAAATAAAGATGTATCTGACTTTGAAAACCTTTGACTTTCCAATAGTACCTTGAATATGCCCCAACCATTAGAATTGCATCAACCTATGTGCAAGATGTCATTTGCTCTATGGATTGTAGTACAATTTCACCTAGGCTGGATTAACTATATCCCAGGCTATTTGAAAAAAACAAACAAACAAACAAAAAAAAACCTGCTGATCTATTGTCAATGCCCTTTGAAAATGGCCACTACATGAAGTAATGCTATGAGACTGTTCTTCTTTTCAATAAAGTCTAGTCTACCAACTATAGACTAGTGAATTTACTTTGACTCCCAGGGGAAAAAAATACATTTCTAAAGGGATGATTTGTGAGCTTTTCAAAGAGGACTTGAAAAGTAGTGATCACATGTTTCCATTGAGATCAGGTCATGTCATACCAAACTTGATTAATTTTTGACAGTTATGAGTTGAATAGAGTAGGGATAACCTGGACTAGACAACTAATTTTCTGTAAGCCTCAGTTTCCCCATCTATGCATTTATATCTATCATTTATGTAGCCATTTAAGGTTTGCAAAGAGTTCCACGCATTTAACATGACTACAAAATCTTCAGTGTAGTTGTAAGTGATTTAAAATTGCACTGAGTCTTTTGGGGCAGTCTGTTTTATCTCAAATGAACCTCATACTAATTCTGTAGTGTTAATGTTATTGTTATCTCCTTTTTATAGCTGAGAAAACTGAGTTAAACAGAAACTTAAGTGACTTGATCAGGATCTTACAGCTGGTAAGTATCTAAGACTGAATTTGAACTCAGCCATCCTTGGATCCATATCCAGGTGAGGAAATTATGAGGACTATTTGTTTTTCAACCAGAAGGTCTTTTTGGAGAGTGGTTTACAATTGAAGCTTCACAGACAGAATTGTTGTGAAGCTTAAATGATAGAAGATATGTAAAGTTCTTTATAAATATCCTATGAAATATCAATTATTTTCAGTAAGAGAAGCACAATACTTCTTTGATTAAAGACAACCCTTTATCTAGAAATACTTGAAAGTTAAATTAGTAATGCTACTGGTGGCATTTTTTTATTTTTTTATTTTTTATTTTTTTATTATTTTTTGTGATAATATTTTTAAAAAATTTTTATTTAATAATTACTTTATATTGACAGAATCCATGCCAGGGTAATTTTTTTACAACATTATCCCTTGCACTCATTTCTGTTTGAATTTTTCCCCTCCCTCCCTCCACCCCCTCCCCTAGATGGCAAGCAGTCCTATATTTGTTGGATATGTTGCAGTATATCCTAGATACAATATATGTTTGCAGAACCGAACAGTTCTCTTGTTGCACAGGGAGAATTGGATTCAGAAGGTATAAATAACCCGGGAAGAAAAACAAAAATGTAGATAGTTCACATTCATTTCCCAGTGTTCTTTCTTTGAGTGTAGCTGCTTCTGTCCGTCATTTATCAATTGAAGCTCAGGTCTCTTTGTCAAAGAAATCCACTTCCATCAAAATATGTCCTCATACAGTATCGTTGTTGAAGTGTATAATGATCTCCTAGTTCTGCTCATTTCACTTAGCATCAGTTCATGTAAGTCTCACTAGTCCTCTCTGTATTCATCCTGCTGGTCATTTCTTACAGAACAATAATATTCCATAACATTCATATACCACAATTTACCCAGCCATTCTCCAATTGATGGGCATCCATTCATTTTCCAGTTTCTAGCCACTACAAATAGGGCTGCTACAAACATTTTGGCACATACAGGTCCCTTTCCCTTCTTTAGTATTTCTTTGGGATATAAGCCCAATAGAAACACTGCTGGGTCAAAGAGTATGCACAATTTGATAACTTTTTGGGCATAATTCCAGATTGCTCTCCAGAATGGTTGGATTCGTTCACAACTCCACCAACAATGCATCAGTGTCCCAGTTTTCCCGCATCCCCTCCAACATTCATCATTATTTTTTCCTGTCATCTTAGCCAATCTGACAGGTGTGTAGTGGTATCTCAGAGTTGTCTTAATTTGCATTTCTCTGATCAATAATGATTTGGAACACTCTTTCATATGAGTGGTAATAGTTTCAATTTCATCCTCTGAAAATTGTCTGTTCATATCCTTTGACCATTTATCAATTGGAGAATGGCTTGATTTCTTATAAATTTGAGTCAGTTCTCTATATATTTTGGAAATGAGGCCTTTATCAGAACCTTTAACTATGAAGATGTTTTCCCAGTTTGTTGCTTCCCTTCTAATCTTGTTTGCATTAGTTTTGTTTGGACAAAGGCTTTTTAATTTGAAGTAATCAAAATTTTCTATTTTGTGATCAGTAATGGTATCTAGTTCATCTTTGGTCACAAATTTCTTTCTCTTCCACAAGTCTGAGAGATAAACTATCCTATGTTCCTCTAATTTATTTATAATCTCATTCTTTATGCCTAGGTCATGGACCCATTTTGATCTAATCTTGGTATATGGTGTTAAGTGTGGGTCCATGCCTAATTTCTGCCATACTAATTTCCAATTATCCCAGCAGTTTTTATCAAATAATGAATTCTTATCCCAGAAGTTAGGGTCTTTGGGTTTGTCAAACACTAGATTGCTATAGTTGATTATTCTGTCTTGTGAACCTAACCTTTTCCACTGATCAACTAATCTATTTCTTAGCCAATACCAAATGGTTTTGGTGACTGCTGCTTTATAATATAATTTTAGATCAGGTACAGCTAGGCCACCTTCATTTGATTTTTTTTTCATTAATTCCCTTGAGATTCTCGACTTTTTATTGTTCCATATGAATTTTGTTGTTATTTTTTCTAGATCATTAAAATATTTTCTTGGAAGTCTGATTGGTATAGCGCTAAATAAATAGATTAGTTTAGGGAGTATTGTCATCTTTATTATGTTCGCTCGGCCGATCCAAGAGCACTTAATATTTTTCCAATTATTTAAGTCTGACTTTATTTGTGTGGAGACGTTTTTATAATTTTGCTCATATAATTCCTGACTTTCTTTTGGTAGATGGATTCCCAAATATTTTATGGTATCGACAGTTATTCTGAATGGAATTTCTCTTTGTATCTCTTGCTGTTGGGTTGTGTTGGTGATGTATAAAAATGCTGAGAATTTATGGGGATTTATTTTGTAGCCAGCTACTTTGCTAAAATTATGAATTATTTCTAATAGCTTTTTAGTAGAATCTCTGGGGTTCTCTAGGTATACCATCATATCATCTGCAAAGAGTGATAGTTTGGTTTCCTCATTGCCTACTCTAATTCCTTTAATATCTTTCTCGAGTCTTATTGCAGAGGCTAGTGTTTCTAATACGATATTAAATAATAATGGTGATAGAGGGCAACCTTGCTTCACTCCAGATCTTACTGGGAAAGGTTCCAGTTTTTCCCCATTGCATATGATGCTTACTGATGGTTTTAAATATATGCTCCTGACTATTTTAAGGAAAAGTCCATTTATTCCTATGCTCTCAAGTGTTTTTATTAGGAATGGATGTTGGATTTTATCAAATGCTTTTTCTGCATCTATTGAGATGATCATATGGTTTTTGTTTGTTTGGTTATTGATATAGTCAATTATGCTAATAGTTTTCCTAATATTGAACCAGCCCTGCATTCCTGGTATAAATCCTACTTGGTCATAATGTATTATCCTGGGGATGATTTTCTGTAATCTTTTTGCTAATATTTTATTTAAGATTTTAGCATCAATATTCATTAGGGAGATTGGTCTATAATTTTCTTTCTCTGTTTTCAGCCTACCTGGTTTAGTTATCAGTACCATGTCTGTGTCATAAAAGGAGTTTGGTAGGACTCCTTCATTCCCAATTTTTTCAAATAGTTTATTTAGCATTGGAGTTAATTGTTCTTTAAATGTTTGGTAGAATTCACATGTAAATCCATCTGGTCCTGGGGATTTTTTCTTAGGGAGTTGATTGATAGTTTGTTCTATTTCTTTTTCTGAGATGGGACTGTTTAGGATATTTACTTCTTCCTCTGTTAGTTTGGGCAAGCTATATTTTTGGAGGTATTTTTCTATTTCATTTAAGTTGTCGAATTTATTGGCATAAAGTTGGGCAAAGTAACTCCTAATTATTGCTCTAATTTCCTCTTCGTTAGTGGTGAGTTCTCCCTTTTCATTTTTAAGACTAACAATTTGATTTTCCTCTTTCCTTTTTTTAATCAGATTTACTAAGGGTTTGTCTATTTTGTTGGTTTTTTCATAGAACCAACTCTTAGTTTTATTAATTAATTCAATAGTTTTTTTACTTTCAATTTTATTGATCTCTCCTTTTATTTTTAGAATTTCAAGTTTAGTGTTTGACTGGGAGTTTTTAATTTGTTCCTTTTCTAGCATTTTTAGTTGCAAACCCAATTCATTGACCTTCTCTTTCTCTATTTTATAGGCCTCTAGAGATATGAAATTTCCCCTTATTACCACTTTGGCTGCATCCCATACATTTTGGTATGATGTCTCATTATTATCGTTTTCTTGGGTGAAGTTATTAATTATGTCTATGATTTGCTGTTTCACCCAATCATTCTTTAGTATGAGATTATTTAGTTTCCAATTATTTTTTGGTCTACTTCCCCCTGCTTTTTTGTTGAATGTAATTTTCATTGCATCGTGGTCTGAAAAGGATGCATTTACTATTTCTGCCTTACTGCATTTGAGTTTGAGGTTTTTATGTCCTAATATATGGTCAATT
The DNA here is from genome assembly GCF_016432865.1 of Antechinus flavipes. Classification (NCBI taxonomy): domain Eukaryota; kingdom Metazoa; phylum Chordata; class Mammalia; order Dasyuromorphia; family Dasyuridae; genus Antechinus; species Antechinus flavipes. Next base: position 317,477,855 of record NC_067401.1, read on the forward strand.
TTTGTATAGGTTCCATGAACTGCTGAAAAGAAAGTGTATTCCTTTCTGTCTCCATTACATTTTCTCCAGAGATCTATCATATCTAACTTTTCTAATATTCTATTTACCTCTTTGACTTCTTTCTTATTTATTTTGTGGTTTGATTTATCTAATTCTGAGAGTGCAAGGTTAAGATCTCCCACTATTATAGTTTTACTGTCTATTTCTTCTTGCAGCTCTCTTAATTTCTCTTTTAAGAATTTAGATGCTACACCACTTGGTGCATATATGTTTAATATAGATAGTGCTTCATTATCCATGCTACCCTTTAGCAAGATATAGTGCCCTTCCTTATCTCTTTTAATTAGATCAATTTTTGCTTTAGCTTGATCTGAGATCAGGATGGCTACCCCTGCTTTTTTGACTTCACCTGAAGCATAGTAGATTTTGCTCCAACCTTTTACCTTTAACCTGCATGTATCTCCCCGCTTCAGGTGTGTTTCCTGTAAACAACATATTGTAGGATTCTGGCTTTTAATCCATTCTGCTAACCGCTTCCTCTTTATGGGGGAGTTTACCCCATTCACATTTATGGTTAGAATGACCAATTCTGTATTACTTGCCATCTTGTTAACCCCGGTTTATGCTTTTCTCCCTTCTTTCCCCTTTCCCCCCTTCCCAGTATTAAGCTTGTGAGCACCACTTGCTTCTCACAGCTCTCCCTTTTTAGTATCCCTCCCCCCACCTTAGAGTTCCTCCCCCTATCTTACCCCTTTCCCTCCCAGTTTCCGTATTCCCTTCCGCTTAGCTTATTCCTTCCCTTTTCACTTTTCCCTTCTCACTTTTCAATGAGGTGGGAGAAGTTTCACCATAGATTGAATATGTCTTAAGATTTTTCACTTAAAGCCAATTCTGAAGGCAGTAAGATGCCCACTATATTCATCCCCCTCCATTCTTTCTCTCAGATATAATAGGTTTCCTATGCCTCTTCATGAGATGTACTACCCCCACTTTCCCCTTTTTCTGGTACAATGTCCTTTCCACATCAATTTCTAGAACAAGGTATACATGTATTCTTTATACATCTATATAGTCGAAATATAGTTCCCAAGATTAATCTTTACCTTTTTAGATTTCTCTTGAGTTCTATATTTGTAGATCAAACTTTTTGTTAAGTTCTGGCTTTTTCATCAGAAATAGATGAAATTCGCTTACTTCGTTGAATGTCCATCTTCTTCCCTGGAAAAAGATGCTCATTCTCGCTGGGTAAGTTATTTTTGGTTGCATACCAAGTTCCTTAGCCTTTCGGAATATCATATTCCAGGCCCTTCGATCTTTTAATGTGGATGCTGCCAGATCCTGGGTGATCCTTATTGTGGCTCCTTGATACTTGAATTGGGTTTTTCTAGCCGCTTGCAATATTTTTTCTTTCATCTGAGGGTTCTGGCATTTGGCCACTATATTCCTTGGTGTTTTGATTTTAGGATCCCTTTCAGTGGGTGATCGATGAATCCTTTCAATGTTTATTTTTTCCTCTGTTCCTATGACTTCTGGGCAGTTCTCTTTGATAATTTCCTGGAAGACGGTGTCCAGGCTCTTTTTTTCATCATGTTTTTCTGGAGTCCAATGATTCTCAGATTGTCTCTCCTGGATCTGTTTTCCAGGTCTGTTGTCTTCCCCAGAAGGTATTTCACATTTTTCTCCATTGTTTGATTTTTTTGGATTTGCTTGACTGATTCTTCTTGTCTCCTCGAGTCATTCAATTCCAATTGTTCAATTCTGATTTTCAGTGAAGTATTTTCTTCACTCACTTTTTAAAAATCTTTTTCTAATTGTCCCATTGAGTTCTTTTGTTCTGTGGAATTTTTTTCCATTTCGCCAATTTTGTTTTCCAGTTCACCAATCCTATTTTTCAAGGATTTTACTTCTTTATCCACTCTCTCTTTAACTGACTTCTCCAGGTTCTTTTGCCAAGCCTCCCTCTCCTTTTCCCAAGCTTCCCTCTCCTTTTGCCAAGCCTCACTCTGCTTTTCCCATTTTTCTTCTAGCTCCCTTGTGAGAGCCTTTTAATTACTTCTATGAGGTTCATCTGTGCTGAGGAACAGATGATCTCCTCCTTTGGGGATTCACCTGGGGACTGTCTGTTTTTAGTCTCCTCAGGATTTAGAGTCTGCTCTCTATCTGTATAGAAGCTGTCAAGGGTTAAAGTCCTCTTCAGTTTCTTGCTCATTCTGTCTAATAATCAAAGACAAACTAGCAAAGAAAAACAGAAAAAACTGGAGTCTTTCTTTGGGGGAGGGGCTGGGTGGGTTACCGAGCTTCCTCTCCAGACTGCAGGGGCAGTAGCGAGGCACTAGCCCGACTGTGCTGCGCCTGCGCTCTGAGATCCCAGAGCGTGCTGAGTCACTGTGGGGGGGGGGGAAGGGGGGGTGGCCAGGTCCCGAGAGACTCCAGCTGTTTGGGGTTGTATTCTTCAGCCTCGGTGTTTTTAGCTTCTCTGCTGGGCTGCTGACTTGCTGCCGGAGCAAAGTATCTAATCCTGTAGCGAAGCTCTCCCCGCAGAGACGGCTGCGATCACTCCCCACCCCCTCTCCAGTCTGCTCCCGTGCTCTCACTGCCCTGCCTGCCGCCTGCGCCCGATCTAAAACCGTCCCAGCCCTCCAGTAAAGACAGACCTTTCTTGGTGAATCTCAAGGATGGCTTCTCTTGGTAACTATTTGTGGGGTTTTTTTCAGTCAAGCATTAATTCAGAGGCTTGTAATGAAATGGATAGTGAGAGAAAGCGCGGAGCTTACACAGCTATGAGCCTCCTCTCCGCCATCTTAACCGGAAGTACCTGTGGCATTTTTTTTTAAAGAAATGACACCGTAGAATTTGTCAAATTAGAAAATCTTGACAAAACTAAAGGCCTTTTCTCACTCTTCTTTAATACTCTATTCTCTCAAAATTCTTAGAATACTAAGTTCTATCTGTCTGACTCACTCCTTATTTTCTTTGCTGGATCTTCATTTAGGTCATCACTGTTTCTACAGTGTTCTGCAACGTATCCTCTGCTTTTCTCCCTTTATATTATTTCACTTCGTTGCCTCATAAACTGCCATGGGTTTGATTATACTTTCCATATTGATGATCCTCAAATCTGCATATTTAACCTTAACTGCCCAACTAACCTCTAGTCTTATATCTCCAAGTGCCTATTAAAATTGTTAAACTAAATAGATGTCCTGAAGACATCTTGAATTCAGCATGTCCAAAGCCAAACTCATTTTATTTCACCCCAAAGGCCTTCTCCCTCATTTAAACTTTTTTATTATTGGTGAGGGTGCTGCTATCCTCCCAATCAAACTTGAAATCTAGCTATTGTCCTGAAACATGATGATCTCTTTTCTCCTTCAGCCAATCTTTTTGTTAATTTTACTTTTTAATTTTAAAGTTACTTTTACTTTTGTAAATACTCCCTTCTCTCCTCTGAAATGACCACTATCCTGGTGTAAATAAGTCTTATACATAAGACTATTGCAATAGCCTTGCTGTTTATTTTCCCTGCCACAAGTCTCTCTCCACTCTATTCACTGTCCACTCACTTGTAATACTGATCTGAAGATCTAAACATTTTACTCTTTACTCAGTAAATTCAGTGCCTTCCTATCACTTCAAGAATCAAATATGCTGCTGCTGCTTCCTCCTCCTCCTCCTCCTCCTCCTCCTTCTCCTCCTCCTCCTCCTCCTCCTCCTCCTCCTCCTCCTCCTCCTCCTCCTCCTCCTCCTCCTCTCCTCCTCCTCCTTCTTCTTCTTCTTCTTCTTCTTCTTCTTCTTCTTCTTCTTCTTCTTCTTCTTCTTCTTCTTCTCCTTCCTGTGAATAAAGCCAGTAGGCAAATGAAAAGAGAGAAAGAGTACTAAAGGCATGGAGAATAACCTGAAAAAATATTAGGAGCTGAGACAAATTATAGGCACTTAAAAAAATATTTATTGCTGTCAAAATCTAGCTTCAGAAAATAATTAAAAAAATAATTGGGACTAATTCACATTTAATTTTTCAGTCCTTTCAATCATGTCTGACTCTTCATGACCCCATTTGGGATTTTCTTGGTAAAGGGAGTTTTCCATTCCCTTCTCCTTCTCATTTTACAGACAAGGAAATTGAGGCAAACAAGGTTAAGTAATTTTCCCAGGGTCACACAGTCAATAAATTTCTAAGACCAATTATTTTTATTCCTTTAAACTTAAGTATAAATGGTTAAATTGACTTTGTTCTGTCTTTCTCAATTTATATGTTTGTGGTAAGCAGAAGACTTCTGAATAATGCAATGGATATTTTGCCTTAAGCTAAAAGGCCAGAGAGAATTTATGTTTAGGGATACAGTAATTCAACAAGCATTTAAATTTGACTAGCAAGTATTCATTAAGTGCTTACCATGTTCCAGGCACTGTGCTGGGCCCTAGAGATACAAAAATAAAAAGAACATTCCTGTCATCGAGGAACTTAACATTAATTGAATTAGCAAATGTCAGGGTTGGAGTTCTCTACTCAGAGGGCTGCCATATCCTCTCTCTTATTGCAGGCTAAGTTTCCCCTTTTTGTTGTCTTCCTTATTTGAATGTAAACTCCTTGAAGGCAGAGCCTGTTTTCACTTTTAAAATTTTAACACTGTACTGGAAATATAACAAGCATTTAATAATTTTTCCCATTAATTAGACATTTTCTTGCCTGTAATATATATGGTATAATCCTATGACTAGAGGCCCCGATTTCAGAATGTCCTGTTGTCATTAAATGACTTTCAGTAACCCAGCAGTCTGTTCTCTCAATGCAAGCTGATTCATGTGGGCCTTCTCTTGGCAGACTCACATGATGGTGTGTCACACCTTCCTTAGCCTTAGGCATGCTGACAGGTGGTTCCCTAAACTTGCCAAAGCCAGCAGGGATGTCTTAGTCAACTATAATTTGCTTTAGAGTTTATTTTAATCCATCAACACCAGTTCTTTAGTATTGTTTATGCAAGAGATCAACATAATACAGATCCCAGTATAGGGTTTTGAGTATTAATCTTTAGAAACTTTCCTTTGAGCTTAATCATCCTGATGATGCTTTGGCACTTACCAGGCCTCCTAGGTTTACAAAGTACTTTATTATAAATTATTTATTAATTAATCTTACAGTGTTGTTCTTAATGCTCAAACAGGCAGCTATGCCAGCCTACTCCACTGAAAATAATAACTAGCTTCTGTAACTGGCTTAGACATTGACAAAGTACTATTCTTACAACAACCTTGTGAAGTAGCTGCTACAAGTAAATGGCAGAATTTCTCATTACATTGTTCGGTTAGAGCAACTAAGGCTCAAAAAAAGCAATGGGCAATCACACAATGGATTAATGTCAGAGTCAAATTTCCGAATTCAAAATTTAGGACTCCCAAAAAGTTGTAGGGAGAAGGAAACAAGCATTTATTTAGCATGAATTATGCCATACTTTTAATAAATATTATCTTATTGGATCCTTACAACCCCCATGAAGTTGAGGAAACTGAGGAAGAGGTTAAGTTGTCCAGAGTCATATAATAACTAAGTATCTGAGGCTACATTTGTACTCAGATCAACCTGGCTCTAGCATTGGTCTTTATTCATCTGGATGTGCCATTTGGGTGCTTTTTTGTATATTGTGTTTATTGTTATGATACCCTTCCTTGGGTCATTTATAGGTTTATAGGTTATAGTCCTAGAACAATTGATCAAATTGGGCAAATTTGCACAATTTGGGGGAGGGAAGGAGAAGAACCAGTACTTTCAGACTAATTATTTCATCTATGTGATGCAAATTATTGACTTGTCTTTAATTCATATTCTTAGTGAGTTGTCTAGGGACACTGAGAGGTTAAGGGATTTGCCTACAGTCATTCAAGTCACATAGATCAGAGGAAAGACTTGACTATAAGTCTTCTTGGCTTTCAGATTGGCCCTTGATGCTTTGTACCATTCTGCCAGATAAAAACTAGGTGGGAAGGAAGTGGAAAAATAAAGTTGATGCACAGTCTTGATGATCAGATTTGGTTTGCCTCTTCACACATAACTCTCTCAAGTAGGTGACAAGTATAGTATGAGAAATGAGAAAACTGAGCCCCCAAGAAACTGACTAAGTATATAGACATAGCAAGTGACACAGAACCAGAATAGAATTCAACACTCCTATCTTTGGCCCTAAATTGAAGTTAGCAACACAGACAAAATAGCACAATTTGTTTATTCCTACAACAACATCTAAAATCATCCATTTGTCTCTTTATTTTTATCATCTGTCTTGTCTATCCATGCATTTATCCAATCATGTATTCATCCACATATCTATATCTATGTATCTATGTATCTATCATCACTTATAATTGCATTCTTGGGAAACTCCCAGAGTGAAAATTCCCTCCAGATCTATAGATCAACAATTTATTTACAATTTATCATCTATAGATTATGGAGTAACCTAGAACACTGAAAAGTTAAGTGCTATTGTTTCTAGTCAATATATGTCACACTTGAATCCAGGTCTTATTGAGTTCAAGGCTACCTCTTTTTCTACTAAACTGGGCTGCTACTCCAACTTTTTTAAAAGATCATAAATACACAGGTAGAAATTACCTTAGTTATTATCTTACCCAACCATCTTATTCTATAGGTAAGAAAAATGAAGTCTAGGCAAATTAGGTAACAGGCCACACAAGTCATAAACTAGAGAGCCAGAATTAAAATTGAGATTTTTGACCCCAAATTCATTTTTCTGTTCTCTAAACCATAATAACTCAGATAATTAGAAACTCTTTTATACTTTGTCTTCAGAAAATGTCTAAAAACTTCCCAAAAGACAATTTCCTTAACTTCCAAGGAATAATTGATTTAAGTATTTCCCCTCCAAGAATAAATCTTACTGTGCTTTCTTTATAACTATATTTATTTGGTAATAAAGGATTAAGTGGGCTTATAGCTCAAGAAAAATGACCAATAGATTGGCTAACATATAAAGTAAAATCCAAAGGAAATGTATAAGGGGAGATGAAAATATGATATATTTAGCGTTAAAAACAACCAAAGTCAATGATAAAAACAGGTTGAAATCTTAAGCCAAATTAGCACTAATGGAAACCAGATAGTACATTTTTTAACATTAAAAGTAGGAAATGGGGAATATCCCTATTAGGCAATTACCTAAATTTAAAAAAAATATATATTTTTTGGACTTCCATGTAGAAATGTACATAAAAACCAACTATACAAGTTAATAGGATTATGCAATATTACATGAAAACTATTTTCAGTAGTGTCCCTACAAAATATGATTTTTATATGAGCTCTGAACTTGTAAAAAAAGAAAGGGCACTGACTCATCAGTGCTTCTGGGGCTCTAATTCATTTTCTGTTTTGTTGGTTTTCTATACTTGCCATCCATGAAATGGTAAATTTCAACATATGTATTAATCTCAACATTTGAATTAATAATTAAAAAATGAAGACTTGTCATTGTGAAAAATATAGGACCCATTAACAATAGATTTTTTTTTAATAATGCTGAGAGAAATTAAATGACTTGCTTAACGACATATAATGTCTAAAGTAGACATTACTTTCTAGGCAGTCTAGGCATAAAATTATTGTGACTATTAAATGGCAAAATAAGTGAAATAGCTTTGTAAACAAAAAGAAACTCTATAAACACAAGTTATTATTATCATTATTATTTCCACAAAGTGTCCCCCAAGGGCAACAGTTCTTTCTATGTCACTAATATTATTCTGCTTCCAGTGAAATTTATTTACTGAGAACTCAAGATTAGTTGGAAGTTTGGATTTATATCTATGAGATTTGTCATCTATTCACTTATAAAGAATAGCAAACTTTAGGAGTAAACTTTCTAGCCACATAAGCATGTCTTTCTTGATATGCAACAGATGCTAAATCTTTGCATTCTGCAGTGAGATGTTGAACAGTTTTCACTTCTTCACTGTTCAATTTGAATTGATTAACAAGTCCAAACTCCATCAGGATGTTTTCTATAAATCTGGTAAAAATTATATGATCCCACATTGCTCTCAAAAACCTCCTTTTTCTGTGATTAAATGTACACAGTAGCCATTCATTTCATGTAGTATTGCTTGAAACCATGTAGATGCTGCCAAAAGAATTATTTTTTATGATTTTTGTATTTGAGGCATTTGATAGGTTATGTTCCAATATGCACCATTTTCAGTTACTTTTGATAAATCAGTAATACCTATCTAATACAAGTCCTTGTTTTTATTGTTTTGTGAAGTCTGTTTGTTCCAGAAGTATTTCTATATATTTGTAACTTCTTTATCTTGAGCAAATGATAGTTTTAAAGCTTTTTATTTTTAAAACATATGCATAGATAGTTTTCAACATTCATCTTTGCAAAATCTTGTGCTCCAAATATTTTTCTCTCTTCCTTTCTCCTTTCCCTTCCTCTAGATGGCAAGTAATACAATATATGTTAAACATGTGCAATTCATATATATTTCTTGTGCTGCATGATGATTGTGGATATATCCACAATCATCATGCAGCACAAGAAAAATCTGATTAAGAAGGAAACAAAGATGAGAAAGAAAACAAATGAAAACAAATAAAAACAAAAAGTGAAAATACTATCTTGTGATCCATTCCCACAATCCCCACAGTCCTCTCTCTGAGTGCAGATGTCTCTCTCCATCACAAAACCATTGGGACTAGCCTGAATCATCTTGCTGTTGAAAAGAGCCATGTCCATCAGAATTGATAATCACATAATCTTGTTATTGCTGCTTATGATGTTCTCTTGATTCTACAAACTTCATTTAGCATCAGTTTGTGTAAGTCTCTCCAGGCCTTTCTGAAACCAATCTGCTGATCTTTCTTAAAGAACAATAATATTCCATAATATTTATATGCCATAATTTATTCAGCCATTCTTCACTGATGGGCATCCATTCAGTTTCCAGTTGCTTGCCACTAAAAAAAAGGCTGCCAAAAACATTTTTGTACAAATGGGTCCTTTTCCCTCATTTTATAATCTTTTTGGTATACAGACCCAGTAAAGACACTGCTGTATGTGCAGTTTGATAGCTCTTTGGACATAGCTCCATATTGTTCTCAAGTGTAGTTGGATCAATTCACAATTCCACCAACAATGTATGTGTCCCTGTTTTTCCACATTGCCTTCAATATTCATCATTATCTCTTCCTGTCATCTTAGCCAGTCTGAGAGGTGTATAGTGATACTTCAGAGTTATCTTAAATTGAATTTCTCTGATCAATAGTGATTTAGAGTATTTTTAATATGAATAGAAATTGTTTTAATTTCTTCATCTGAAAATTGTCTGTTCATATATTTTGACCATTTATCAATTGGAGAATAGCTTGTATTCTTATAGATTTGAGTCAGTTCTCTATATATTTTAGAAATTAGGCCTATATTTTTCCCCCAGTTTACTGCAAATTTAGGTACAATTGTCATTTTTATTATATTAGCTTTGTCCTCCCATCAGCACTTGACATTCTTCCAACTGATTAGATATGACTTTATTTGACTGGAAAGTGTTTTGTAATTGTGTTCATATAGTTCCTGACTTAGTCTTGGCAGGTAGACTATAAAATATTTTATATTATTGATGATTATTTTAAATGGAATTTCTCTTTGTATCTCTTGCTGCTGGACTTTGTTGGTAACAGAGAAATACTGATGATTTCTGTTGATTTATTTTGTATTCTACAACTTTGCTAAAGTGTGAGTTGTTTCTAATGATTTTCTTATTGATTCTCTGAATATACTATTATATCATCTGCAAAGAATGATAATCTTGATTTCTTGTTATTTGTTATACTTCCTTTTATTTCTTTTTCTTCTTTTATTGCTAAAGCCAGCATTTTTAATACAATCTTGAATTTTGGTCATAATAGGCAACCTGTTTCACTCTAATCTTATTGGGAATGGTTCTAGTTTATCCCCATTATACAATGCTTGTTGATGGTTTTAAATAGATACAATTGATTATTTTAAGGAAAACTTCTTTTATTCCTATGCTCTCTAGTGTTTTGTTTTGTTTTGTTTTTTAATAGGAATGGGCATTAGATTTTGTCAAATGCTTTTTCTGCATCTATTGAGATATTCATAGTATTTCTGTTAGTGTGGTTATTAGTATAGTCAATCATGTTAATAGTTTTCCTAATATTGAACCTGTCCTGCATTCTTGGCATAAATCCTATTTGGTTGTGATTTATTATCCTGGGGATGACTTTCTGCAATCTCTTTGCTAATATTTTATTTCAGATTTTTGCAATGATATTTACTGGGGAAATTGGTCTATAATTTTCTTTCTCTGTTTGGATCTTACCTGGTTTAGGTATCAGTCATCATATCCATATCATAAAAGGAATTTGGTAGGACTCCTTCTTTCTTGATTTTTCCAAATAGTTTGGATGTTTGATAGAATTCATATCCAAATCCATCAGACCCTGGAGATTTTTTCTTAAGGAGTTGATTAATAGATTACTAAATTTCTTTTTCTAAAATGGGACTATTTAAGGAATTTATTTTCTCCTCTGTTAATCTGGGCAATCTATGTCTTTGTTAGTATTCATATATTTCACATAGATTATCAGATTTATTGGCATACAATTGGTCAAAATAACCCTTAATTATTGTTCTAATTTCCTCTTCATTGGTGGAAAGTTCACCTTTTTCATTTTTGATACTGATTTGATTTTCTTCTTCTTCTTCTTCTTCTTCTTCTTCTTCTTCTTCTTCTTCTTCTTCTTCTTCTTCTTCTTCTTCTTCTTCTTCTTCTTCTTCTTCTTCTTCTTCTTCTTCTTTTTTTTTTTTGAGACAATTGGGTTTAAGTGACTTGCCCAGGATCACAGTGCTGGAAAGTGTTAAGTGTCTGAGGCCGAATTTGAATTCAGATCTTCCTGACTTCAGGGGCAGCATTCTATCCACTGCATCATCTAGCTGCCCCCCTCTTTCCTTTTTCTAATAAAATTAACTAAAGATTTATCTATTTTGTTGTTTTTATTTCATAAAACCAACTCTTAGGTTTTGTTTATTTAGTGCAATAGTTTTCTTTCTTTCAATTTTACTAATCTCCCCTTTTATTTTTTAGAATTTCAAATTTGGTATTTAATTGGGGGGGTTAATGTGTTCTTTTTTTCCAGCTTTTTTAATTGCATAGCTAATTCATTGTTTTACTCTTTCTCCATTTTATGTAAATAAACATCTAGAGATATAAAAACTCTCCTAAGAACTGTTTTGGCCACAACCTGTAATATTCTCTCTAAAATGTAATGTTCTCTGGGAGCAGGTTTCTTGGGGGGCTTCTGGGAGTAGCCTTCCTTTCAGTTCAGTAATCACTACACGAGTACAGCCAGAGGTTAAAGTCCAAATCCTTTATTGCCTCCTTCAAAGTCTTGTGTCCTTAACTTGTGGCTTGGCTAGCTTTTTTGGAGGCCTTCCAGATCTTGGTTTCAATGGAGAAGCAAAGGACAGCTTGCCACCACTTCTCTAGTCTTCCCTCATTCTCATCCAGTCTGAGTTTGTTTGGGCTTATGTTCTGTCTAATCAAAGGTGTGAATCTTGTAGCACTATAGTAAGTACTAAGTACATGTACTGAACTAGAGAATTGTTAAGCACTATGCTAAATAATCATTGTCTCTATCAATTCCACTGACTTAGTACCTTGTAAGGATTCTTTGTTCCAATTTCAAAGTTCTGGCACATAACAAACAACTCATAAGTTTTTATATGTTTTCTCATTATTGTCATTGTCTTGAATGAAATTATCAATTGTGTCTATGATTTGATGTTTTACCCCCTCATTCTTTAGGATTAGACTATTTAGTTTCCAATTAATTTTTGGTCTATTTTTTCCTGGTCCTTTATTATATGTAATTTTTTATTGCATCATGATCTGAAAAAAGATCCATTTACTATTTCTACCTTTCTGCAATTGATTTTGAGATTTTTAAGCCCAAATACATAATTGATTTTTGTGTGGGTTTTATGTATGGCCAAGAAAACATATATTCCTTTCTGTTTCCAGTCAATTTTCTTCAAAGGTCTATCATACATAACTTTTCTAAAAATTTATTTACCTCTTTAACTTCTTTCTATATATAATTTGTGTTTGATTTACCTAATTTTGATAGAAGTAGGTTGAGATCCCCCCTCTAGTATAATTTTGCTCTTGCAGCTCTCTTAAAGCTCTCAACTTCTTCTCTAGGAATTTGGATAATATATCACTTGGTGCATATATGTTTAGTATTGATATTACTTCATTATCTATGTTATCCTTCAGCAAAATGTAATTTCCTTCCTTATCTCTTTTAATTAGATTTATCTTTGCTTTTGCTTGATCTGAGATCAGTATCACTATCTGTTTTTTATTGTTGTTGTTGTTGTTGTTGTTGTTGTTGTTGTTTTGTTTTTATTTTACTTCAGCTGAAGCATAATAGATTCTGCTATGGCATTTTACCTTTACTCTGTGTGTATCACTCTGCTTTGAATGTACTTCTTTTAAAAATATATATTGTAGTATTCTGGCTTTTAAATTAGGGCTGCTACCTGCTTCCATTTTATGGGAGAATTCTTCCCATTCATATTCACACTTAAAACTAACTGTATTTCCTGCTATCTAATTTTTCCCAAATTATACTTTTTTTTCCCTTTCCCACTTTCCTTCCTCTTCAGTGTTTTGCTTCAGACTACCACCTCCCTCAAGCACCTCCCCCCTTTTACATGCCCTCCCCCTTTATTATCCCTTTCCCCTTTTACTTCTGTTTTCTTTTCTACTAGCCTCTCCCTTTCTTTTCCCCTTTCCCTTAGGTTGAGGCAAGTTTCTCTATGAAATTAAATATGTTGATATTCTCTCTTTGTGCCAAATTTGATGAGATTGTTTCATACAATGATCATCCCCCTCCCTTCTTTCTCATAATAGGTCTTTTTTGCCTCTTCATGAGATGTAATTTATCACACTTTACTTCCTCTTTCCTCTTCTTCCAGTACAATCCCTTTTCCACCCCTAGTTTCTTTTTGTATAGCATCACAATAAAGTCAAATTATACCTACACCTTCTAAGTATACCCTTAACAAAGATGCATTTCTCAACAGTTAAACATATCATCTTCCCATGTAGAAATCTAAAATTATAACTTTTAAAAACAATTTTTTCTTTCTTCTTTACCTTTTTATGCTTCTCTTGAGTTCTGTATTTGAAGATCAAATTTGCTGTCCAGGTCTGGTGTTTTCATCCAAAAAAAAAAATGAAATTTACCTATTTCATTAACTGCCCATATTTTTAAGATTTTGAAATAATGCTTAATTTCACTAAATAAATAAAATGGTCAAAATTATTTTATAGAACTAGACAAAATAATGACAAAATTCATCTGGAAGAGCAAAAAATAAAAAATATCAAGGGAACCAATGAAAAATACAAAGGATACTGGCTTAGAAGTAGCAAATCTAAAACTATATTATAAAGCAACAATCATCAGAACCATTTGGTATTGGCTAAGAAACAGAATGTTGAATCAGTGGAATAAATTAGATACATAACACAATAATCAAAACCTATAGTAATCTAGTATTTGATAAACTCAAAAAATTCAGCTTCTGGAATAAAAACTCACCATTTAATAAAAATGCTGGGAAAACTAGAAAATAATATGCCAGAAGCTCAATGTAAACTATATCTCATTCCCCATACCAAAATAAAGTCAAATTGGTGCATGATTTGGGCATAAAGGATGATACCAAAAACAAATTAAGAGAATAAGGGTTAATTTACCTATCAGTTCTTTGGAGAAGGGAGTAATTTATGACTAAAGAAGAACTAGAGAATATTATGAAAAGCAAAATGGACAACTTTGATTATAATAAATTAAAAATGTTTTGCACAAAAAACCTCATTAGAAACAAGATTGAAAGGGAAGTACAAAGCTGGGAAAAATTTTTATAGCCATTGTTTCTTATAAAGTTCTCATTTTTAAAATATATAAAGAACTGTGTTAAATTAATAAGTATATGTCATTCTATAATTGATAAATGGTAAAAGGATATGAACAGACCATTTTCAGATGACAAAATTAAAGACATCTATAGTTATATAAAAAATGATCTAAATCACTATTGGTGAGAGAAATGCAAATTAAACCAATATTGAGGTACCAACTCACACCTCTCAGATTGACTAAGATAATAGGAAAAGATAATGATAAATGTTGAAGGTGATGTGGAAAAACCGGGACACTAATGCATTATTAGTGGAGGTGTGAAAAGATCCAACTTCTCTGGAGAGCAACTTGGAACTATGTTCAAAGGACTATAAAAATGCCCATACCCTTTGACTAAGCAATGCCATTACTGGATATGTATCCCAAGGAAATTATGTACAAAAATATTTGTAGCAGCTTTTTTGTGGTATCAAGAAATTAGAAAATGAGTAGATACCCATCAATTGGGTGATGATTGAACAAATTGTGTTTTATGAAGATAATGAAATATTCTATAAAAAATGATGACTAAGATGATTTTAGAAAGACTTGAAAAAGTTTACATGAATTGATGCTGACTTAAACAAGCAGAATCAGGAAAGCATTGTACACAATAATACCAAGAATGTGTGGCGACGAACTATGAAAATCTTGGTTCTTCTCAGTGGTTCAGTGATTCAAAGCAATTACAATAGACTTTGGACAGAAAATTCCATTTGCCTTCAAAATAATAATAATAATAATAATAACAATAACAATAATAATAAAAATAATAAGAAGACTAAATATAAATCAACACATACTATGTTCACTTCTTTTATCTGCTTTTAAAAAAAATCTCTCCGATAGTTTTTTCTCTTTGCTCTGATTTTTCTCTACCAACATGATTTATAAAGTAATGTGTATTAAAAATAAATTAATTTACTAGAAAAAAACCTGGATTGGCTGTATACCAAGCTCCCTTTACCTGTGGAATATTACATTCCAGGCCCTTTGATCCTTTAAAGTGGAATCTGCTATGTCCTGGGTAATCCTGTTTGTGACTCCTCCATATTTGAATTGTTTCTTTCTGGATGTTTGCAATATTTTCTCCTTGATCTGATAATTCTGAATTTAGGTACAACTTTTCTTGGAGTTTTCATTTTGGAATCTCTTTTATGGATAATTGGTGAATTCTTTCAATGGCTATTTTACCCTGGTTCTAGGACATCAAGGATGATGATTTCTTGAAAGATGTTGTCTAAGATCTTTTGTTCATCATAGTTTTCAATAGTCCAATAATTCTTAGACTGTCTCTCCAGTATTTACTTTCCTGGTCAAATGTTTTTCAATGAGGTATTTTACATTTTTTCTGTTTTTCACAACTAAGACTATAAGATTAAAGATGACATAAGATTTTCTCAGAAGAACTACTGAACTAACTAAAGATGATGCCTCTGTTCACAAAGAGAAAGGGAAAAGGCTGTCATAATCAAGGAAATCTCCTTGAAGGTTAGAAAAAACTTATTATTAATAACTACAAGAGAATAGACATTTCCATTATTTGATAAGATCTCCAGTGAATGATAGTGTCTTTTCCATATGAATTTAACTAGGAGAAAGTTGGTTTGAGAAGGATAAAGGAGAATGAGACAATCTGGATTTCGTGCAATGGTGGTTAGGAGTACTGATGATAATAATGATATATGCTTGCTGAATAGGTGATGCTTTACTGTAGAGTTGGTAAAGAAAAAAAATCTATCTTTGATGTTACACATTTACATTCTAAGACAGACAAATTTACAATACAAAAAAGGAGGAAAGCACATTTTTGTTTTTGTAACTCTGATACCTAGTTCAGTACCTGACACATAGTAAGCATTTAATTCATAAATGCTTTTGGATTGTTTGATTGATGGATAGATTAATAAAGTAGATGATTACACAATGACTTTGTTATGCATAAAAAGGCAAAAAGTATCAAAAGTAATATTTTGGAGGGAAAGCTTTGTATTATATCCATTGATATTTTAGGAAATTATTTTACTTTTCAAATATAATTCAGCTAGTTGCTAACTTCAAATAAGAATTTTTATAGTATTTCCAGTAAAAGAAACATTCTGACTCTTCTCACAAATCAAAGCATCTGCTTAAGTAATAAAGTAAAAAATGACGAGTGTGAATGGTCATGGATTTGAACAGCAGAGAAGCCTGAAACTGGTTATGTCTCTTCACCTGTGATTGTCAATGCACTGAGAACAAATGAAAAGTTATTACTTGGTCTTTTCTAGGATTAGTTTGATTATCTGTTTATCCTGAATCTTGGACTGAAAAGCATTGGAAAATGGTAGTAATGTTTGATTTGTTTTAGAAACAGAGTACATAAATGTTGATTCCATCCATCAGGAATATTATCAACTTCATGTTCAAAAATCTTAATAGTGACGTTTACCAAAATGCTTCCTTCATCCAAAAGAATTCCACATTTCATCAATTCATAGTCAGTTTGGAAGAGCTTGATGTACTTCATGGTAGTTCTAGATAGCAAAAAGAAATTTTTTTACCCAGCTGATAGGTCCCTAAGGGAGAAATTTAGCTAGGTAGGAAATCACACAGTGCAACAAAGTTGAAATTTCAGGATCTCCCCACCTACTCTTAAAAAAAAAATCAATCTTTAAAAGCCATTACTCTTAGTCATTCTTTACAAAAGACAAGTCACAGAATCCTTTAGACATAGTTAGGAGTTTTTATCCTTAAATTTGTAAACAAACATATTTATATCTACATGGATAAAAATATATAAATATAGATAATTGCACTTCAATATAACTGCATTTGAATTATAATTTGTAATACTTTATATTTTATTCTATTCACTTTAAAATATTTTGAGAAGGGGTTCATGGCATACAAAGAAAAAATAAAGAACCCCTGGAGCAAATAATCTCTTTAATTGTTTATAAAACCATAATTTTACAACTACATGTCCAAGGGAGAAACTCATTTACTGATTCATTAACACTGCTTTTTGGTGTTTGAGTTTGTCTGTTTCTTTTCCAGTCATTGTGACTTGCTTGCGTGCTTAATTGATTAATCATATGAGCTAAGAATTAATTATTGTAAGAATTTTTTAAAAACAGCAACCACACTATTTTCTCTGTCCAGCTGAGTTGCTAAAGATATGAAGAACACTATATAAAATCTGTGAAGAAAGTTCACATTTCATAAGATCATAGAACTTAAAACTGCTACAATCCTCAGAAAATCATTCAGTCCTACTTCTTTGTTTTAAAATGAAGGTAAATGGGTCACAGAGATGTTAAACTACATGTCCAACATTGAATGGTAGGAGAAGCCAACAAAATGTACTCAGGTCCTCCAGCTCCAAATTCAGCATGTTTGAAGAATAAGTTGACTTTTGGTAGGTGGACAAAGGTGGCATTCTATGTAAAAGGAACAATATAAGTGAAGTCATGGATAGAGTCAGGGAGTACCCAGTATGATCCAGGAATGATTAGTTGACTAGTTTGTCTGAAATCAAGGATTTGCATAAGGGACCACTGAGATACATAGCTGAAAATGTGGATTGTGGATGTCTGAAAATGTCGTCAAAGATCTTGTTTTTTAATCAAAGATATTTGATATTTACATGAAAATATAAAAAAAATGCATAGCATGACAGGTATTGAATGGATTATATTCTCATTGAGAACATGAGTGCCATCTCAGGCCCACGGAATCATTGAAATATAAATGTGGTACTTATAAAAAGTGATTTGTTTAATGATGTCTGGCAGCTGAGAAACAAACTAGGAGACTGTTACACTAATCAAGGTGTGAGGCAATAAGAATTTAGTTCCAGTGAGGTTGAAAGGAGGAGTCCTTGGGGGAATTGTATTTTGGGTCTTGGCACTTGGTTGCCCTATCTACAATTTGTCAGTGCACCAGGTATCATGATATGCTTGTGCTAAGCAGTTTTTTATGAGCTTGTTCCTCCAACTCACCATATAAAAGAGCAAAAACATTTATTTATAATAGATGATCTTCTATATCCTGTTTTAGTGTTACAAGGATTACATGTAATCTTATTCATAAAAAAAGCAATTTTTGGATTATTTTTGTGCATACTCAAAGGAGACATATTTAATATATATAGTTATTTTAACAGTTTCTTCCATTAGATTGTGAGCTCCTTGAAGGCAGGGATTATTTTTGTCTTTCTTCCTGCCCTGAGTGCTTAGCCCAACACTTGATATATAATAAGTGCTTCATAAATGCTTCTTGACTTAATAAATACTTGTGCACTTCTCATAATGGATCAATAGAGAGGGTGTATTTTAGGATGTGATTTTTCTAAATTCTTTTTCTTATTTAAATACTTTATATGAATTCTGCACTTCAGCAGACAGGTTAAAAGTCTGGGCAAAGAAAGATGGGGTGTTATAGGAGATGCAATGAACACATCTGTGATTAGTTAAGTGACATGCCTTCAGATCCTTGCTGTTATAAACAGACCTCTCTTCAGTCAAAATTTCTTGACAATCGGAATATATTGTATGCTTAACCTGCATACAATGTATTGTATGCATACAATCTGCAACATAGCAAATTTTACTGAATCACAGACCTTCAGACTTGGAAGTGGCCTCCAAAGCCACCTAGTTCAACCTGTGCTTGAATAAGAATCATCTTTGCAAAAGATCTCACTTTGATGATCCCCTTTAAATATTTCTATGAAGGATAACCTATTAACTACCAGAACATTCCTTTCTACTGAAGAAAAGAGTTTGTTAAGAAGTTGTTTCTCCCCACCCCCACCCCCCAATAGAGGCATTTTTCCACTTTGGCAGTTCCATGTGAAATTCTATTCACTACTTTTCTATGTGTCAGCTCTTCAGTTATTTAAAGATAGATATACTGGAGCAGCTAGGTGGTGCAGTGGATAAAACACCAATCCTAAAGTTAGGAAGTCTTCCTGAGTTCAGCTCTGGTCTTAGGCAGTTGTGTGACCTTGGACAAGTAACAGGTCTCTTTGCCTCAGTTCCTCATTTGTAAAATGAAATGGAGAAGGAAATGACAAATCCATCTTTGCCAAGAATATCCCAAATAGGCTCATGAAGAATTCAACATGACTAAAATGCCTGAGCCATGAAAGCCATGATTTACCAAAGATTTCTATTTGAGCTAAAACTCTCAGTTCTTTCAACTGTACTGATCTTGGTATGAGTGCAAAATTCTCTCTCTCTCTCTCTCTCTCTCTCTCTCTCTCTCTCTCTCTCTGTACGCGTGAAAAAGAGAGAGAGACAGAGACAGAGAGACACAGAGAGAGATAGAATCTTTGGCCATCTGTTGAAATCTATGATCTGCTTCTTATAATAATAATTGTCATATGATAAAATTTAAAAAAATTAAACATAGGATTACAGAGGAGGAAAACAAGCATTTATCATGCCTCTCCTATGTACCAGATGTTGTGCTTAGTCCTTGGCCAATAATGCCTCATTTGATCCTCATAACAACCTGGTAAGATGTGTAGCATTATTTATCCTCATTTTATAGTTAAGGAAACTGAGGAAGACAGGTTAGTTGCCTAGAGTCATATAGCTATGTGTCAGAAGTGTCTGAAATCAAATTTAAACTCAGGTCTTCCTGATCATAGGCTCAGAGGTCTATTCACTGGGCTACTTAACCTGCCTAAAGCTCTTAAAGAACCATTTATATTGAAATATAGTTGGGAGAAAATAAACAAGTTCATAGTCTTCAGGTTAAGAAATTCAGCTTAAGAACTGGTTGTCTCCAATTGAGGGGACATTCAACTGCTTTTTTCATTGACTGGGTTTACATGCAGATATGACTACTTCTTGGCTTTAAAGGGCTGAGTAAAATAAATACACAGTATATATCTTAATAGGGCATTAACTAGAACCCAGTGGGTATTGTGTCCTATCCTTAGAATACAGTTGTGTACTTCAATTAGAGATATGTTGTCTTTTTTTTAATCAGAGGAACTTTTCCAGTCGAGGTAAAAAAAAAGTACACTTTATTTTTGTTTACATGTATTGATAGTGAGCTTTAGTGTCTAGCTCCCATAATACAGAAAGTTTAATATTTTCTTGGAGATTTTTTTCATTTTCAATTTCAGTGCCAAAAATGATATCCTTTTAAAGCTTTGTAAGCTCATTTTTCATTGGTAATGAAACTTTAATTATAACATTTACATATTTGGCAGCAGTCACAGTTACAGTAGTTGGAATGCACTTAAAGGAAAAGTGACTAGGCAAAAAAGATGTAGTAGGCAATCAGAAATATTTGCAAAATGAAATTAGGCTACTTATGTCTATTTAAGAGGGAATATTTTTTCTTTGATGAAAAGTATTTGGTCCTAATAAAGTTAATCGATGAGGTAAAAATTATGAATCAAATAAAACTATTTCATTAAATTCATCAAAATCAAAATGTTCTTAAAAGATATTTCATTTATTTCTAATAAATTGTATTTTCTTTGGACTTAAGAAGATGTAATCTAAAATTGCAGAAGTTTCCTAAGTACAGAATTTCAAAGCTGGAAGAGAAGTCATCTAATCTAACCCTCCATTTTACAGATCAGGAAACTAATGATGAGAGAAATTAAGTGACTTGCTCAAGATCAGGAAGACAACATTTGTTCAAGTTAGAAACTGAAGCTTAATCTTCTCAGCTCATATTCCAGGGTTCTATCAAAATCTATCTACCCCAAATATCCAAATATTCAAATATTTCACTCCAATGAGTTTGTGATTCCATTAATAAGGGTACTCCCTTCAATTATGGAGATCTCAATTGAGCAAATCCCACCCCATCCTGTGGGACACTAGTTTATATTCTCCCATGAGTTCTAGATAAGTGACTTACCCAATGACTAGAGATCTTATGTCAGTTTCTCTTGACACTGAGAAGATGCCACATATAAGTGTGTGCATATGTATGTGTGTGTATATGTATATAATACACACACATATATGTACATAAATACACATTATATAAATATAATACAGATATTGAAAGTATGCCACATATAAGTGTATATGTGTATATATGTGTGTGTATATATATAGTGTATACATAGATATATAATACATGCAAGTATATGTACATAAATACATATATATGTATATATATGAATGTGGTATCTAAATGTCAAGAGAAATTGAGGCAAATATACAGACACACATATATATTTCATATACATATAAATACACATAAAATATATATACACAATGTTTTACACATATTAGCTAAAATTGAGATGTGTTGGTAAGTGATTTCCAGGGGTAAGAAGGTATGCAGGATTTTGCTACTAACACTTTTTTATGTTTTTTCAATCAACAAAGGTTTTCTGATTTCTGAGGTATAAATTTTTGAGGTATAAATGATCATTTATAGCCTACTCTTGATAGTGGGCTTGAGCTTGCTTCAACACACCTGGGAAAGAAGCTAAGCTCACAATGAATTAAATTCTCATAAAATAATTTGTATTTTACTTGAAGTATTAAACATTTGCATATTTGAATCTCATTTATTACTTTTTGTGAAATTATTGTGAGATTATTTTGTGAGACTATTGAATCTCACTTATTGATAACAATAAGAAACTTTATACTTTTATCTGTATTAAAGTGGAAAGGATACCATATTTTGAGTTACAGAGCTGAATTTGAATCTTGCTTCTGACACTTGTCCTGTACAGTGTCTTTAAATGAGTCTCTTATTTGTCTGGGCCTCAGTTTTCTTATTTGTAAAATGAGAGGATTGGTCTAGGTTTTTCCCAATACTTGTTTCACCTTTAAGCTCATGATGCTAGATCATCAGATGGCTCTTATAAACTTACTCAGCTACCCACACAATCTTCCTGCTTTCCATCAGTTCCAGGCCCAGGCAAAATTATTAAATAAGCATTTTATCTTTGCTTTCTCTTATTTGCTTGTTCTACATTGTTCCTAAGGGATAACTGAAAGGAATATTATTAGTATCTAGACAAAACTCACTGGTGTCCAATTCATCTGATCCCCCAATTTTGAGTTTACAAGAAGATGATAGATAAATGGAAGATTCATTTGCTCCTATAGGCCTGTCCCATGCTCACTCTGTGGAGTCATCATTTTGACACCTACAGAAGTTGCTGATTACACAAAATTATAGAAATATTGCATTCAGTTTATAGCATCATAGTTTTAGGAAGGTTATTTCCTATTAAGCTGGAGACAATCAAGTCTCCAAGCAACCAGGATACTGAGGAACCTCAGGTTTACATCACATAGGGATCAATTAAAGGAAGTGGAGATGCTTAGCTTGGAAAATACTTAGGAAGAACATAATAGCTTTTTCTATGTAAAGGACTGTAACATGAAAGAAACACTTGATTCATTAGATCTTAAAGAACAATATTAACCAGTAGAAGTTATAATGTGACAAGTGTAGGCTTAAAAATTTCCCCCAAGAATTACTACTATTCAAAAGTGGAGTGGGTTGTCTCAGAAAGCAGAAAATCCCTCCTTTGATGACCCACTTCTTTGAGAGTATATTGTGGAGGGGGATTTTGGGTTAGGATGTCTCTGAGATCTTTTCTAACCTATGGCTCCCTATTTTAATCTTTCTTCTGTGTTATTAATTATATTAATAGTGTAAATGATAATATCCCCCCAATATGAATCTCAAAATAAGACTGTCTTAATTGGGGGATATTAATTACTCAGTACTACATGCTTGTGTGAAAGACAATTGTCCTTAAGTGATCCTTTTCCCATTGGTAAGTTCCTCTAGGAACTTCCATTTTAGCAATGGCTCAGACCAGCTATTTATTATTTAAACTTTCTCATCTTCCTTCTGATCTATATCCCCCTACCAATTTTTTAGTTTCCTTTTCAGTAATCCCTTCATTACAAAGTAAGTCTCTTGAGGTTGGGCACTCTCTTCTGTTTTGTTTTTATTTGTATCATCAGCCCTTAACATGGTTTCTGGCACATAACAAACATTTAGTAAATGCTTGTTCATGTTGTTGTTGTTGGTGGTGTTCCTTTACTATATCATTACAAAATTGGAAACAGATCTTGGAAACTAGAGGCAAGGACTTCATACTCTCTTTTATCAATGGCCCTTCAACTCCAAGACACACAAAAATATATATTGCCTTTAGGCAATTGTAAGTTTAGGACAATTGTAAGAAATAGTTTCATCACTAAGCCTAGTTTGGATGATATGAGGTGAAATTGAGGCAATAATAAAATGTGGAGAAAGTACATCTGGAGAATCCAGATTCATTAAAACTCTTAACTTAACCCAAGTTGCAGAAATACTAGCTAAAATAGAAGAGATGACAAAAACAAAGCCAATGTTTCAAATTATTTTGAAAAGATGGGTCTAGTTAGCCTAGAATTTTGGAGTCTATTTTTACGTTTGATGGCATGAATTCCACTGGGCAAAAAATAATTCCAACAAAGAAAAACATTTTAATTTTCTATAGCCACCATGAATAAATATATTTTATCACAAAATTTTAAAGTCAAATAAATATGACTTACATCAGAATTGCCATAGGAAAACTCATAAGAAGAAAAATTAAGTGATTAAAAACTATTCCCAAGAATAGATATCAAGCATCATGACAAAGATCTCTTGAGAGTTATTGAAGCTCTGTGGGAAGGCATTGGGAAACTAAATCACTAATTTGCTTATTTGCAGAATAGGAAATATGAATGCCAAATTGCCCAATTAGAAGCAACAAAAAATAAATATGAGGAGCAGAATCCAAGGGAAAAAGTGCCTTAGAAGCTCTAGATTCCCTTATTCAACAATTAAAATTAAAAAGTTAAAATATAAAGTAATACAAGCAGCAATAGCAGTGCGATGAATAAAATAAATAACTCAACCTCAATCAAAAGTTTAGATGATTAAGAAGCTTAGATGCTTAAAATAGATGCTTTAAAAAACAAAGAAATGGGAAGAAGGAGGTTGTGCAACATTTTTATTCAGCTCTGTATGGTGTCAAGAAGTATAATAAAATGAAATCATAAATTGAATCTGTTAGAATTCTTACAAGGTGCTAAGTCAGTGGAATTGATAGAGACAATGGTTGTTTGGCAGGGTGTTTAACAGTTCTCTAGATGTACTTAGTACTTATTAAAGTTCACACCTTTAAGAAAGCATATTTAAGCTAGGAACCTCAACCAGGTTCCCTCAACCAGGATGCACTTTGGGAAATTCAGAGCCAGGATTCAGTCAAGGAGATTCACAAGTCGGGCAAAGGAAAGGAAGACTGAGAAGTGGTGGCATGCTGTCCTGTGGAGAACACTGAAACCAAGATCCGGAAGGCCTCTACAAAACTAGCCGAGCCCCAAGTGAAGGAGATAAGATTTGAAAAGAGAAAATAAAGTATTTGGACTTTAACTCCTGGCTGCATTAGAGATGTTTATTATTTTAAACTGAAACTAAGGCTGCCTCCAGAAACCCCCCAAGAAACCTGTTCCCAGAGAACATTATAATATAAAGAAGAACATTACATGAATCAAAGGAAGAACAGAAAGTTTGAACACTAATAATGCAATGAATGACAGAACAATTACAGCAAAGAAAAGAACTTGGATCTTCAATTCTCTGAAAAACTGGGAATCATTAGGATCAAATAAAATCATAAATATTACCTCAAAAACTTTCACAATGATGCATGGACTATTGGCAACAAATTTTTTTACCAGATTCCTATTAGATAAAAACTGATTTCCATCTTCTTTAATACAAAATATCATATATCCACTACCAAAAGATGAGAATATTATTGATTTCTTGAGAAATAGGCCAGTCACAAATTTATGTGGTTTTTACAAAACATTCATAACCTGTATCACCAACAAGCCTAAAATTTATAAGAAAATAAGATTTCTGGTAAAAGACAAAACAGCAATTCCAAAAAAAAATACTTAAAGGTATAAAGAGCAATTCATTATCAATGTCATAAATATTGAACAAGCCTACTCTAAATATTGTGCATTAACCCTGCCTTAATGGATTATCAAAACTTTTCATCAGTTCTTCATCAGTGGTTGCACACACACACACACACACACACACACACACACACACACAAAAAAAAAAAACAGAAAACAAATATCTCCTTCATTATATGGGCTCTTCCTCCTGTAATATTAAAATGTAATTTTGTTTCAATAAACATCTTAATATATACCCAGGAAAGCTGGTGATTGAAGACTCTGAGATTGAATACAGTGGCCTTATTTAACTAATGAATGAAACAAACAAAAAATAAAATTTTTACAAGTTACTTTAAAAATGAGATAACAGCAATGATAATGATTAGGCAATTTTCTAATACTAGAAGCTACTGAAAGCATCTTAGCCTCCATGAGTAAAAGCAGTTCCTTATGTCAATGAAATCTTAGGTTCAGTATCTTTAAAAAATGATGAAAATTATAAAAACTGAGAACTTTAAGATTTTGAGGTTTTTAAATATATTAACTTATTTGTTCCTAATCATCCCTCCCCACTCTTTTCTCTTAGTTTCTCCAACAAATGAAAAAAAGGAAAATTTAGATTCATTAATTTATGCCTAGAGAATTAATAATAATAGAATAGTGGTTTACGTTTTCATGCTGCTTGAATTACTGAAGAAAACATAATTATAGTGTTGTTTTGTTTTCACTGTCATTAATAAGTAAAATAGGGGAGATGTTTTTATTTTTGGAAACCTATGGAGAGGCAGCATGATGTGGATTTGCACTTAATTCTTGCTTTTGCCATAAGATAGATAGATGATCATGGGCAAGTATATTTAATTTTTTAGTTTTCCAGACATCTCTTTAAGAATGCAAGTCACAGCAAATTACTGATCTTCAGTAGAAGCAGCTTTATCTTTTGGAGTCTCTAGCATGATGAAATAACAGGAATGAGGAAACAATAAAAGCACATCAAAACCAAATTAGTTAGATTCAAATTTCTAGCCTCTGGTAGTGGAAGCTTCAAAAGACTGTTTGCTGAAACTACTCCAAGACTCTCCCATAGAATTAGATCACTTTTCATTTGGTCATGAAGAATTCTTCACTACTGAATTTTAAAATATAAAATATTGCATTCCATTTTTACAGTTTTATCACACTAAGCATTTTTATGATTCTCTTAGAAAAAAAGCACTTAAAAATCTTACAAACTCCATTCTTAAGGAATGCATGTTCCTTAAAATAACAAAAAATAGAACATATAATTTTATGAAACATTATGTAACTTTTATATGTTTTTGAATGTTCTTGAAATGTCTCTCTGCCAGTATCAATAATTCATTCTAACTTCCTCAAATACTGTTGGCTTAGAACTGAAATACCATATTTTATAGAAAATCCTTTCTCTCCATCAACAATGGTAAGAAGAAAACAAAGCAAACCAAAGCCAATACAACTAGTTTTATAAAATAAAAACCTTTAGAGTAGTCATTTACAGTTGTTTCAGAAAAAAAGTCTCTTGTCCATTTTTGTTAATGCCCTCATGAGTTTTACTAGTTACGACTGAAAGCACAAAACCTAGGAATTGATGCTTAACTGGCAAGGAGCCAGTATAATGAAATTAATAACATATGTTGAAGAACCCATTTGTAACAATTTTTCCATTAAAAAAATAAGGCAGCTCAAAAAAAAAAAAAAACAGAAAACAAATATCTCCTTCATTATATGGGCTCTTCCTCCTGTAATATTAAAATGTAATTTTGTTTCAATAAACATCTTAATATATACCCAGGAAAGCTGGTGATTGAAGACTCTGAGATTGAATACAGTGGCCTTATTTAACTAATGAATGAAACAAACAAAAAATAAAATTTTTACAAGTTACTTTAAAAATGAGATAACAGCAATGATAATGATTAGGCAATTTTCTAATACTAGAAGCTACTGAAAGCATCTTAGCCTCCATGAGTAAAAGCAGTTCCTTATGTCAATGAAATCTTAGGTTCAGTATCTTAAAAAATGATGAAAATTATAAAAACTGAGAACTTTAAGATTTTGAGGTTTTTAAATATATTAACTTATTTGTTCCTAATCATCCCTCCCCACTCTTTTCTCTTAGTTTCTCCAACAAATGAAAAAAAGGAAAATTTAGATTCATTAATTTATGCCTAGAGAATTAATAATAATAGAATAGTGGTTTACGTTTTCATGCTGCTTGAATTACTGAAGAAAACATAATTATAGTGTTGTTTTGTTTTCACTGTCATTAATAAGTAAAATAGGGGAGATGTTTTTATTTTTGGAAACCTATGGAGAGGCAGCATGATGTGGATTTGCACTTAATTCTTGCTTTTGCCATAAGATAGATAGATGATCATGGGCAAGTATATTTAATTTTTTAGTTTTCCAGACATCTCTTTAAGAATGCAAGTCACAGCAAATTACTGATCTTCAGTAGAAGCAGCTTTATCTTTTGGAGTCTCTAGCATGATGAAATAACAGGAATGAGGAAACAATAAAAGCACATCAAAACCAAATTAGTTAGATTCAAATTTCTAGCCTCTGGTAGTGGAAGCTTCAAAAGACTGTTTGCTGAAACTACTCCAAGACTCTCCCATAGAATTAGATCACTTTTCATTTGGTCATGAAGAATTCTTCACTACTGAATTTTAAAATATAAAATATTGCATTCCATTTTTACAGTTTTATCACACTAAGCATTTTTATGATTCTCTTAGAAAAAAAGCACTTAAAAATCTTACAAACTCCATTCTTAAGGAATGCATGTTCCTTAAAATAACAAAAAATAGAACATATAATTTTATGAAACATTATGTAACTTTTATATGTTTTTGAATGTTCTTGAAATGTCTCTCTGCCAGTATCAATAATTCATTCTAACTTCCTCAAATACTGTTGGCTTAGAACTGAAATACCATATTTTATAGAAAATCCTTTCTCTCCATCAACAATGGTAAGAAGAAAACAAAGCAAACCAAAGCCAATACAACTAGTTTTATAAAATAAAAACCTTTAGAGTAGTCATTTACAGTTGTTTCAGAAAAAAAGTCTCTTGTCCATTTTTGTTAATGCCCTCATGAGTTTTACTAGTTACGACTGAAAGCTCAAAACCTAGGAATTGATGCTTAACTGGCAAGGAGCCAGTATAATGAAATTAATAACATATGTTGAAGAACCCATTTGTAACAATTTTTCCATTAAAAAAATAAGGCAGCTCAAAAAAAAAAAAAAGACAGAGCTGTCTTTTCCCCCCTCCCTTAATGTATCTTAAAAAAAAAAAAAAACAGTCTCAGGTACTATCACAATGCAAATAGTTACTTTACAAAATTTGAGCAATTTGGTTATAGTTGCTAGGCAGGAATACATATTTCATTATTTTCATTAAAAGTTTATTTATCCCTGACTTTTTAGACACTAAGCTTTAGACAGAAGGCTTCTAATGACAAGTCTTGTGTCTGTTTCTTCCAATATTCCTTTGCAACAGATTATAACCTAGTATCTGTGACTTAAGAAAAAAAGTTGTGTCCACTGTATTTAAATATAATTGATTTCCTTTGTAATCCTATGTATTTGATTTTATGCATTTAAAAACATTATTCTGGGAAGGAATCCAACAGACTTCACCAGATTGCTAAGGGGGTCCTGCATATATGAAAGGCTAAGGAGTTATGCTTTTAAAAGTTACCTTGGTAATTACCTATAAAGATAATAAAAGAGTAACATTCTTTGCTATGTTCACAGGGTTCACGTTACTCTCCTTGCTCTCCAGAACACTATACTTTTACTGTGGTCAGCTCCCAAAAGCGCTGATGAGGCTACTGCCTACAGGTAGAATATAAAGGAAGAACACCTGTTCACTTCCCAAGGGCTTGCTCTTTCTTTTGAACTTCAAATTTATCCAGAAGAAATTTGTTACAAAAAGGAAAAAAAAAGCTAGAACATCTAATTTCAGTATTATAACATTTATTACTCCATTTGCAGTTTTAATATGGGGAAAATGAATGACTATCCAGTAGCTAGGAACTGTAACTAGGATAAGGCAAGTGGAGCATTTCCCCAAGGAATGAAAATTTAAGGGTTATAGTAATTTAAAGCATATGCTCTTGCAGCTACATAAGAATCACTAAAATGACTAATTCTCCCTCTCATTCTACTGAATGTGTCTTAATTAATTCTGGTATTATTTTTACATCATGTACTACAAACTTGATTGGGCTATATACTTCATGCTGCTTGGTTTGGGTACTAAAATTTCTATTTAGGATTCTGTAGATGCATGCTAGAATCTCTTATCTCTAAAAATTTTCCCATAATCCATCAGTTTCTGTGGAAATATATGTGTGTATGCCTAAATGCACACACACACACATACATATATCTCCACATATATATCTATATGAATGGTTGAACATAACACTAATTACATTAAGTAAGCAAAAAAAAAATCTGCTATACTTCACAATAATTTTCAAACAGAAATTCCCTCACTGCACACTTCCACAAACTTCAATTTTTTTCTCAGAGTAACGTGCTCATATTATGTATGTATGTATGTATGTATTATAATAGGAACTATAGGTTGAGGAGGGCAGGGTTGCCCTCTCTTCCTTCTCCATCTTGTACCACAGCCAAAGTTGGCTCAAGGGTGGCCCATTTTCATCCATTTTCTCACCTTCAATGACAACTCTCTGGGGCCTTTAGGAAGGAAGGGGAGGAAAGGCAGGCAGGCCAAAGATCAGGATACCTGACTTATTGTAGTATTTATGATTTTGTTAATAATTTAACATAAATAAAATTGTTATAATTTTATTAGACTAAGGTCTCACTGAAGTTTTTAATTATTATGATTTTTGTCTTATTTTTCCCATAACAACTATTGTTTTTATTGTGTGATTTTCACGTGGAATGATTTTTTAAAGAATGTTATATTATAGTAGAATTGCCTGTACAGACACCCATGCCCCCTCCCCCCCCCCACACACATACACACATTAGGAAAAGAATGATTGTATAGCCTTGTGCTTGATGTTGTCATAACAAAAATATTATTTTTCTATTACTTATAATTCAAGATAGATCATATGTATCTGAATGGCATAGAAAAGCATTTTCTGAATTCTGTTAGTTGTTTTGGGGTGCTAAATTATGTATGTAGAAGTGCTCTCAAAGAGATACCATGTTTGATGTTATCAACTCAGCAACAGTAACAGAATAAATGATAATCATAGTGATATATATATATATATATATATGTTATAGCATGCTTATGTAAAAGATAGGACAAAGACAAATTATATGATCTAAGAGGCAATAAATGGGTATTCTGAAGTAGAAAAGATCGAATGAAGAGTAATGAATGCAAGACCTAAATAATTCTCCAACACTGAATACCAAATAGTATGATTCAGAAGACTCAGGAGTTCCATAAAGGGAAATGAGAGGGGAGTCTATTAAGCAAATTACAAATAAATATTTTGTGACCATAGTCTATGGCATACTAGAAGCATGGAACTACCAAATTAAAGTTTTCTGAGGAGCTACATTTTGTTGTTATAAATAACTGGGGGAATGGTTTTAAATGTTTTTGGAGTTATTAAAGAAAGAGGAAATTCAAAATTAAATGCTTTTTTAGTAGAAAAAGAGTGAGAGAAGTCTTAGAGAGAAAATGTCTCTGTGCACTCATGCATGCATGCAAACATGCATGTGTGTGTGTGTGTGTGTGTGTGTTTGTGTGTTATCTCGAGGTGAAGAAAATTGCTCAGTCTTGGCAATAAGTATAGGAACTTTTGGTTTGACTAGGAAAATGTTCCTGGTCTAGGTTATCATCCAAGAAACCAGAAGATATAATCAAAGTTGTCAATAAGAACTAGGGGATTCTTAGCATCTACATCTATAATATCCATCTATAATATCTATGGACATATGTAAAGAAATGTGTGCATAAATTTACACATTTGTGTATATGTATGTTATTCTGTTGTTTTCAGTTGTATCTAACTCTTCATGACTGCACTTAGGGATTTCTTGGCAAAGATACTAAAGTGGTTTGCCATTTCTTTCTTTCTCCAGCTCCTTTTATAGATGAGAAAACTGAGGCAAATGGGGTTAAGTGACTTGCCAAAGTCATACAACCAGTACATGTCTAAGGCCAGATTTGGACTCTAAGCTCCATCTACTATACCCTCTAGCTGCCCCATATATATCACACTAACTAGAGCTGATAAATAAAAGTGAATGAAAAAGATGTTTTATTATATATGATTATATACAGACATATATATATATATATATATGTTTTTTACTTCTACTTGTTTTGTATCATGAAAATATTGATTCCTCTGAACTATTTGGTCTATTATTGAGTTTTATCATTTCTAGTTTCATTTCAATCCCAGTTATTGTTGACATTGCTATTACATTGCAGAAAGATTGCCTTAGGGTTTCAATATAGGCTATGCTATTTACTACCTAAGTGACTCTGGACAAATCATTTGACCATTCTATTTTTCACTTCCTTATCTGCAAAGGAAAGGATTGTTCTAAATATTTCATAACTTTTCTTGAAGCCCAAAAATCAGTGATCCTATGATGTTCCTTATTCCCAGACCTAATTATATCTCTCCATACCTCAAAAACTCATCAACTGGTGCACATTAACAAAGTTGGGTTTGGTTGACTGATAAGGTCCCTTCCAGTTCTAATGATCAAATTAATCATTGTTCTCTGAAAACTTTCAAATCAGGTATATATATTTATATAGATGTAGTGAGAAATGGAGTCTGAAGTCTGAATGGAAATTTGATATTTTCATTCTTGTTCTTAGGATGAATTAAACTATTGACCAATTTACTTGTTATCATTTCCCAAAATTATTAAGAGAAGGGACATATCTGAATATGTGTTGTTATTTCCATTTTATGATAACCTCTTCCCCCAAATTTCTGATTTTAGCAATCAGAAAAAAATTAAATGCTCTCTTTTGATCAGAAATAATCTTCCTGTGGAAGGTATTCAAATTGGAGAAGCTTTCCAATGTCAATATGGAAATCTTTTTCTATCTGTTCCCTTATTTCTGTATTTGATTGAGATACTGACACTTCCTGGGTTATAAAATTAACTGGGGAGAATATAATGTTTGTTGTTAATGAAAGAGATATAACTGCTAAACAACATCTATTTTCATTATTTGTGTTCAAAGTTTACAGTAAAACAACAGATTTGAGAGTTAGTTTTCATATATATATATATATACATTTCAAACAGCTTAATATGATAGATTATTGTATGCATATGTGGTTGTATTTATGTTGCATATATTTATATGTGTACTCTTGAATTGAAGATCACTGATTTCATAGTCAATGTTTTTCCTAGTGTACTTGAATCATCAGCTAATTTGAACAGATGGATTGAAATGAATTAGCTGATGATTCTACCTGGATTCTCAGTTGTTAAGGCTTGCACTATAAAGTAATTTCTTTTGAAATAATTCTTACTAGTTTACTTATTTTCTAACTTCTGATGCTAGAAAATCACCC
This sequence comes from Antechinus flavipes, assembly GCF_016432865.1. NCBI lineage: Eukaryota > Metazoa > Chordata > Mammalia > Dasyuromorphia > Dasyuridae > Antechinus > Antechinus flavipes. The sequence goes on from NC_067401.1 coordinate 317,510,380, forward strand.
CTGCTTTATGCTTAGATAAAACTGTCTATGAAAATAGATTTAATTAATTCCTATTGCAGTTCCTAATGTACAAATATACCCAAAAGGTGTCCTAAAGAACTTAGTAATATGCTCCATATTCTTGGATTTATGTGGGAAAACCATACTCATACAAAAATTGCCATTGTTTCAACCCTAGTCATATAACTGTGGAATAAATGTAAGCTTAATAGTTTTTAAGACAGTAAAATCAAATCACCAGTAAGTTAAAGTTGAACTAGGATTTTGAATGTTCCTTAGCTACAGTGGTGAAAGTTTCTTCACCATTTTTTATTAAAAAAATCTCTCCCTTGTTTTTCAAAAGAAGAAGATAAGTCCACAACAACAACAACAACAACAGCAACAATAACAACAACAAAAATGGTTCATCATTGAAGTAATTCCTTTTGAGAGCCATATGTAGAGGTATTGTAGGAATCAGAGATTATAGGTTATATGGCCAGATAGACCTTCACCACAGGAGTTCGTGATGTTCAGCAAGGTTGCCTTCCTTGCCTATTACCCAATTTCACATTCCTGAATAGAAAAGACAAGCCTATCCTTGGTAGCTTACAGCTTTCATCACATGTCCATCACCACTCTCAAACCTGACTCAAAACTATTCATTCAGGAAGTCTTCCCTGATTAAAGACAGCTAGTTCTGATCATTCTTTTTCTGTGACTCCTTTTCACTATATATTAATTTTCACTTCTACCTATCTTACTTTCTGAGCAATATGAAGCTTTTCCCCTTTATTCATGCATGTATATAGTATGCATACATTGTATTAAACTGGTTCACATGCAACACATGTTTGCATATATGGATTAGCATGTACAGGCATGCACCAACAGATATTTTAGACATACATACATTTATATATACGTGTATATACACATGCACACACTATTTTTTACACTAAATTTTTTTGAGGGCAAGCAGTCTTTCCCCCCCACCCCCTTTATTCCAATGCAGAGCCTTATGCAGAAACTTGTATATAGTAGGTACTCAAATATACATTATTGAATTGATTAAATTGATTCAGGAACTTTATTCAATTTTTTTTCTCTACCTGCATATAATAGCAGCAAGAGGCAGGATCTGTGGTTGATAAAAAAAATGGCCTCAGAATCAGCCAGATCTATGAGAAAGGCACTGAATCTATCCCCAGACAACTCACTTTTTAGGGCTACAAACAAACAAAAAAAGTACTGATCTGAATTGGTTAAAAAAAAAAGTTCTGTAAATGGCAGACTAGGACCAACTACCCAGCTAAATTCTCTCAACATTTCCCTCCAAACATTTAAAAAATAATGCCTCAAATAAAATTTTGGAGTGACAGAGCCCACAAAAGGTCACAATGAGACAGTTTTCCAGTCTGAGAAAACAGGAGGTTGACAGGAGAAGTTTGTAACACAGAGGTAGAAGTCTTCCTAGAGCACACATATATGGTGACAGCACCAGTAGCCAAAGCAGTAGCAGCATTTTGGGGAACTCTCATCCCAAAGAGGAAAAAGGAATTATACAACTGATGAGAAATAAATTTATAGGACCCTTTTCTGGCATTGAGTACAGTTGGCCCTGTTTGGAAATTCTATTGTCTATGCAAAGTTCTGGGTTGCAGTTCCAGAGCAGATAGAAACACCAGGAAGGTCATCCAAAAAGGAATAAAGACTCTGGAAGCTCTTCCAAGGCAAAGAAGCACTAGTGCTTCTGGGAACAGGAGCCATTCCTGGCTAAAGGCCAGAGTGTAAGCCAGAAAAGCAGTCTTAGGTTAATACCACATTGGAAATACCAAAACTTGCCAAATCCCCAAACTAGCCCTGAAAACAAAAACATGAACAAAATTGACACTTGGCACAGCATCTCCCCATCCCCAGATGAGTAGAGCCTAATTGCAAATGCAAATGCAAGAGCCAGGATGGAAAAAAGAGCAAACAACAAACAAATAATTTGACCATAGAAAGCCACTATCATTAGGAGGGAAGACCAAGAAATAAATTCTGAAGACAACAGTGTGAAAATACTTACAAACAAGTCTCAAAGACAAATGCTAAGTGGACCCAAGACCAACAAGAATTCCTGGAAGAGTTTCATAAAGAAACAAACATAGTAAAGCAAAAATTGAGGGAAAAATGAGAGTAGTGCAACAAAAATATGGAAACAGAATTAGCATCTTAATAAAAAATTACAAAAATTCCTAACAACACTCCTCCCCACAGCAATTCACATCTTAAAAAAATATAATTGTTTTAATAATAAAAGAAGCATAAAAAATCACTGAAGAAAAGAACTTAAAAATCAGAAGTGGCCAAATGGAAAAACATTCTTTTCAATGAAACTAGTAATTCCTTATAAATTAGAATTGGACAAGTAATGATTCTATGATACATCAAGAAAATGTGAAAATCAAGTCAACAGAATGAAAAAAAAGATGAAAATGTAAACCATTTCATTGGTAAAACAACTAGACTGGAGAATAAATTGAAGAAAGATAATTAAAGAATTTTTGGAGTACCTGAAAGCCATTATCCAAAAAAGAGTATAGACATCATATTTCAAGAATGATAGAGGAAAATAATTCTGCTATATTAGATACAGATGATAAAAAAGAAGTTTGAAAGAATCTACCAACTACCTCCTGAAAGAGATTCCAAAATGAAAACTCCCAGAAATATTACAGGCAAATTCCAGAGTTCCCAGGTGAAAGAAAAAAAATATTTCAAGCAGCTGGAAAGAAACAATTCAAATATTGTGAAGTCATAGTCAAAATCTTAGTGGTTTCCATGTTAAAACATCTGAGGGATTGGAATATGATATTCTGAAAGACAGAAAAACTAGAATTACAATCAAGAATAATCTGCCCAGCAAAAGTGAGTATAAACTCTCAGGAAAACAAATGGATATTTTTAAAAAATAGAGTAGAAACTTGAATGTAATAAGTTGTATGTTGTATGCAAGAGACATATTTGGAACAGAAAGACATATACAAAGTTGAAATGGTTTGAAAAAAGGAAAGGAAAAAAAGGAAAAAAAAAGAAGGAAAAAAAAGAGCAAATAGTAATCATGATCTCAGACAAAGCAAAAGTAAAGATAGACCTAGTTCAAAGAAATAATCAGAGAAATTATATCTTGCTAAATGATACCAAAGAAAACAAAGTAATATAAAAAATTAATACATTTCTCTGATAAAGATCTTATTTCTCAAATATATATTGAGTATAAACTCAGTCAAATTTATAAAACTAAGAGCCATTCCCCAATTGATGAATGATCAAAGGATATAAACAAGAAGTTTCAGAGAAAGAATCAAAGCAATCTATAGTCATATAAAAATGTTCTAATTCACTATTGATTAAAGAAAGAGAAATTAAAACCACTGTGAAATGTCACTTTATACCTATCAGAAATTACAAATGCTAGAGTGGATGAGAAGAAAATAGATACGCTATGTTGGTAGAGTAGTGAAATGACTCAACCATTCTGGGAAATAATTTGGAACTAGGTCTACAGGACTATAAAACTGTGCATACCCCTAGATCCACAATACTATTTCTAGACCTATATAACAAAGAGAAAAAACACACACAGACATAAAAATAAATAATTGTTGTAGTTGTTTTAGTAATGGTCAAGAATTGGAAATTGAGGGCATGCTCATCAACTGGGGAATGTCTAAACAAATTGTAGCATATGATTATGTTGGAATGATACTGCGTTATAAGAAATGATAAGGGGGGTAGTTTTGGAAAAACTTGGCAAGACTATATATATATATATATATATATATATATATATATATATATATGGAACTAGGAGATCATTATGCACAGCAATAGCAGTGCTGTATTGATGATCAACTGTGAAAGATTTTGGCTATTCTAATCAATAAAATGATGCATCATAATTTCAAAGGACTTATGCTGAGAAAAAAAATATTATCTACCTTAAGAGAGTACTGCTGAACTCTGATTATAAATTGAAGGAAACAAATTGAAAGGTAAGTTTTTCACTTCTTTTTAGCTTTTAAAAATATATGACTAATATGGAAATAGATTTTGCATGGTTTCACATATATAATTGATATAATATTGCTTGTTTTCTCAGTGGGTGGGGAAAGAAATAGGAGGAAGGAAAAAAATTGGAATTTAAAATTTTAAAAATAAAAGAATGCTAAAAATAAATAAATAATAAATTTTAAATGGAAAAAAAAGTCATTTTTTTAAAAAAGGAGTTCTTACCTGAATAGAATCATAATAATAGAATCAAAACAAAACACATAGCAACAGAAAATATAACAAGTCCTCTAATTTTCCAATGAGTTAATGAAGACCCTTAAAAATGAAAAAAAATATGTTCTTCCCTATATTTTTGAATGATTAATAGATTTTAAAGAAACTTAACTATTTTTTTTTATTTTCTACATAATGTAATATATGTGGAAATAAATTCTGGAAACTTACTTTTCCTGATTGACAGATCTAGCTTTTATATAATCATTAAAGGCCTTTCTTGAATTTCTACACTTCACAAAATGTTGTTTATCTAAAGGTAATTCACTAGGGTAAATTGGTGAGATTTTATGGAATTTTCTTAAGGATGTGAAATAACTTGTCCAGTATTTTGGATTGCTTTAATGTGTTCCCTCAGATGTCGGCCTGACATTCAGGCTTCTTTGGAACATATGCCCAGTAGTTTGCTAATGTTTAAAATATGGTTAGGTAACATCATTACTTTTAGAAAGAGGAACATTGTATAGCATTGCTTTCCTAGGAGGTAAAATTGCCTCTGGTAGCTGGGTAGTGCCAGACTAGTGGTTACTTTTGTGTGGTGCTAAAAGATTCAGGAGAAAATGATTGCTACTCTTTTTTGACAGGGGATGTTGGAGTTAGGGGTGTGTGTGTGTGTGTGTGTGTGTGTGTGTGTGCGTGCATATGCATACATGCATGTGTGTAGCATTTCTTTATCAGCAAATTTAGCTTTCTTTAAGACTGCTCAAATGCTACCTTCTACAGGAAACCTTTTCTGATTCCCGCTTAGATGTAAGCATTTTCTTTATTCTCCTACCCTACTCCACCCCAAACACACATGTGGGTGTAGCATGCATATGTCGACAAATACACATCCATGTGTGTATGTGTATATATATACACACACACACACACACACACACACACACACACATAAATGTGTGTCTATATAGCACAATAATAGACAGTTGATGAATTCTTAGAGCTGAGGATGCTCTATTCATACCTTTTGAACAATGGGATTATAACCAGTTCACTATGTAGAAGTGTTCCTTTGTCCAAAGAAAGTAGCATAGCCCTGTCGCATCAATGTATCTCAAGTTAAATTCACTTATTATAAGAGAGATAGTATGGGATCATCAAAAAAAAAATTGAGCATGGCGTCAAGCGATCAAGATTCAGGGACATACCAGTTAAGTAATCAAAATCAAGTCATTGACTTTTCTGAGCCTTATTTTCTCATCTATAAATTGGAGAGAATCGTAATTATACAATGCATCTGCTTACTGAGAGGAAAATGCTTTAAAAATTTTAGTGTACTACAGAAATGTGAGTTATCATATTTGCTTTGAGGCTCTTATCAATAAGGTATTCCTTTGCAGAACCTAAGGCTGTTCATTCATTTTTTTCAGTCATATCTGAATCTTCATGACTCCATTTAGGGTTTTCTTGGCAAAGATTTTGGAATGGTTAGCCATTTTCTTCTCCAGTTCATTTTACATATGAGGAAACTGAGGCACACAGGGTTAAGTGACTCACCTAGGGTCACATAGTTAGTAAGTGTCTGAGGCTGGATTCAAACTCAGCAATATGAGCTTCCTGAATTCTGGTTTGGCACTTTTATCTACTGCTTCATCCACCTGCCCCATTTATAGAAAAGAGACTTAAAGAGTTCTTTGTTATTTTATGTATTCTTTAATGGCTCTAAGTCTTGAAATTACACATAAAACAAGGAGAAGTTGATGTATATTTGTAATGGAACAATTGCTGTGTTTTGGCTGTATATCCGACTGCATTTCATGCAGTAGAAACTTTATGTGTATGATAATAAATATACTTTCAATATAGGCACTGAATCATAATAAATGATTGGGAAGATTTGGATTAAAATTCTGCTTTTGATACATGCTATCTTTATTATTATGGGAAAGTCATTTGGTCTTTCAGGGTCTTAAACAAATCTCTAAGAATTTAAATTACTGAGATCTGAATCTGGGGAGAAAATTTCCACATCAGGAGTTCCCAACACAGATGGAATCACAGAACTGGACCAAACCAACAATACCAACAAAATAGTATTATGCCACCTCTACTAGATTTTATTGTTGAGAAGAAGAAATGATTATACTAACAATATTATCTATGAATTGTTCCTAATACTTGGGGTTATGTCAAATAAAGAAGAATCTAAATGCACTTGATCCTTACCATTTGTAGTTTAGGTACTAAAACAGATAACAGGTAGAAAAAAGGTCACATATTAATATAAGAAAATAGTTTTTCCTGGTAACAAATAGATTTAAGAATAAATTAATATAACAAGGCTATATTCTCACCTACTACATTAGTCTACCTAGTTTAAGGAGGGACACAGTAACCTAAGTTAGAAATGTTACAGATCAAAAATCACTGGTGGATCTGAGTGAATCTTGGCTATGAGTCATCCTTATCCTTCCAATCAGAGAGATAGGGAGACAGTTTGTCAACTCAAAGTTAATGAAAGAATGAAACATAAAATCAGCTCTTCTTTAGGAAGAGTACATCTAGGCAACTGAATATTCAAGCTGTATATTCAGGGTGCTGCTGTTTGAATGGATTCAAGGAAGCAACCTTATAACAATAAAAACTCTTAGGAGGGATTCACAAATCCAATATTTTGAATTGTAAATCTTTGCCATTACTAATGTTCTGCCATTAGCTACCATTAAAAGGATAAAATTTTGGTGCTTAAACCTATAACTGTGCCCTTGCCTTTCCTCCTCATCCCTGAAACAAAGAGATGAAAAGCTAAGACTTCACCTTTTTCTTTCCATACAATATTCCAGGCTATTTATTATTTATTTTCATCTTCTCATCTGTCTTTGATTAAAATAACCCTGTCAAGTTATTTGGATTGAGGGAAGAGGAGGCAGAGAAATAAGAAAATAAGATGAAAGGCAAAAATAAGGTGTTATAAATGTCACCCAAGTTGCCCCAAGAATTTTTGGAATGACCTTAAGAAAGTGTAAGCTGTGGGATACATATCAGATAAAAGTTGGGGGCTGGGGAATAACACTTTTCCCATAGATCTGCAAGTGAGTATTACCGTAAATGAGATAACATAGGTAAATTGCTTTGCAAACCTTAATGTACTATGCAAAAAATATCCAGCATCTGCTAGTCTTCAAGTATGTTTATCAGGTTGACTAATATATGGGAGCCAGTGATGAGACCCACATGAGTTCTTAATTCCAGAACAAGTTATTCTGGAAGAAGCACACTGGGAGGAAAATGGGTACAGAACTCTAAGGCAGGGGTGGGGTGGAGTAGTATCTTTCTCTGGACCAAGAGATGAATCACTCACATTATAAGAAAAAGAGGTTTTTATATTCTCCTACTGGGGATCAAACTGATTTTTTTTTTTTAAAAAATCTGGCAGGGAGATTCCATTCATTCATTAATAGAATTTATTAAGTACTTTCTCATACAGAACTCTGTGCTCAGTGCTGGGCAAAAAAAAATAATATAAGTTAATTAGGAAATAAACCGTTTAATAAGATAACAAGCATTTGTTAAATACTATGTGCTAGACACCATGCTTATGTCTTTATAAATGTTACTCATATGATTCTCACAACTCTGTAAGATAGATGTATTTATTATCTTCATTTTCCAGTTGAGAAATCTGAGTCAGATAATAATTTAAGTAACAACCAGGGCTATTTATTAACTAATCAAGTAATTTATAGTTACAGCTAGTATCTGTGTGAGGCTAGATGGCCTAATGCTCTATCCATTGTGCCACCTAGCTGCCTCCAGTGGGGATACAGAATTTACAAAAAATATAATTACAATGTTCATGATGCTTACAGTATAATAAAAACTTCTTCTGGGAATTATCTAATGTGTGTAGAGCAGTAAGGGGGAAAGAGAAGGTGGGACCCAGGGGATATTTTCCTGAAGTCTAAATGGGTATAAAGAAATATACTGGAAATTATGTCTAACAGCCTACATAGATAGGAAAGATTTACAATCTCAATAAATTAAAAACAGGAAGAATTCTTAGTGGTCATTGGGACTTCATTTTATAGGTGAGGAAAATGAAATATATGTTCTTTCTCTTTTTCTTCTTTCCTGGGTAGTGCCTCCTTCCCTCCCTCCATTCCTTCTTTCCTTTCTTCTTTTCCTTCCTTCCTTCCTTCCTTCCTTCCTTCCTTCCTTCCTTCCTTCCTTCCTTCCTTCTTTCCTTCCTTCCTTCCTTCTTTCCTTCCTTCCTTCCTTCCTCCCTCTCTTCCTCCCTCCCTCTTTTCCTTCCTTCCTTCCTTCTTCCTTCTTTCTTTCCTTTCTTCTTCCTTCTTTCCTATCTTTCTTTCTCCTTCCTTCCCTCCCTCCCTCTTTCTCTCCTCCCTCCTTCCTTCCTTCATTCCTTCCTTCCTTCCTTCTTTGCTTCTTTCTCTCCTTCCTTCCCTCCCTCCCTCTTTACTTCTCTCCCTCCTTTCCCCCTCACTCTTTCCTTCCTTCCTTCCCTCCTTCCTTCTTCCCATCCCTCTCCCCCACCTCTCCCTCCCTCCTTCTTTTCCTTCCTTCCTTCCTTCCTTCCTTCCTTCCTTCCTTCCTTCCTTCCTTCCTTCCTTCCTTCCTTCCTTCCTTCCTTCCTTCCTTCTTCCTTTCTTCCTTCCTTCCTTCTTTCTTTTCTTTTTTTCATAGAAATACTTTTGTGTTCTGTTTAGAGGAACTAAGAGTAGTATGAGTAATGCTGAAAGCACAATAGCAATTTATTTAATTAGACTTTTTTAAGGAACTAGTGAATAGTTTTGAGCGATGGGTTGGCATAATCAGATTTATGCATTTATTGTAAAGACACATATATATTCATACATAGATATGTGTGTGAATACATATGCATACATATATGCATATGAACATAGATATATACATAAAGCAACTAGGTCACATAGTGGATAGAATCAAGATTTTGGAGTTAGAAAAATTTAAGTTCAAATCCAGCCCCAGAAAATTGCTAGCTGTGTGATTCTGGGCAAGTCAGTTAAGCTTTGGTTCAGTTTCCTCATTGTAAAATTGGGATAATAAGAACATTTAACTCCCAGGGTTGTTGCAAGGATCAAATGAGAGAGTATTTGTAAAACACTTTGAAAATATTAAAGTATAGCATATACTTTAACAACTACTACTACTGCTACTAGTAGTAATAGCAGCAGCAGCAATAATAGTAGTAGTAGCAGTATGTGGGACTATGTGTAAGGAAACCATTTAGTAGGTTACAACAATTGTCCAAGAAAGAGGTAATGTAGATCTGAATTATCCTGGGGCACTGAAGAGGAGGGGAAGATGTGAGAGATATTATGGATGTTGAAATCACTAGACGAGGTAATGATTAAACATGGCAGAGTAGGAAGTGAATGAAAGTAAGAGAAGCATTGAAGATGACTGAATTTTTGAGGCAGATGACGGGGAGGAAAATAGAATCTTTACTTGAAATAGCAAAGTTGCGAGGACAGAATGGTTTGAAGAGATGAGAAAAAAATTAAGTACTGTTTTGGCCATGCTAAATTTAAGGCAAATAGAGACAAAATATTTATGCTGTATGCAGCAATTAGTTTGTAATGTAGAATTCTAGATTGGTTGGAACCAGAGATATAGATTTTGTAATCATTTACATAAAGGGGAAAAATGAAACCATTAGATTATCAATGGAAACAGGGCAGAAGAAACCTAAGGAGGAGCTTTCTCTTAAAACCTGAAAGATTGAAAGACTCAAGGAGATTGACAAGATGTGGTCAGAGATGTAGAAAGATAACAAAGAGAAAATAGCTGAGGGGACAGAGAGTATCTAGAAGAAGAGGACAACTAAAAGTACAGCAGCAAAGTCAAGAAGGATAAAAACTGAGCAAAAGTCACTGGATTGGGTGAGTATGAGAATTCAGTTAATTGTACACAGTGCCTCTAAAAATGAATGGAATTTTCAGATAAATGCAGAAAGATGATCAGGATTCTATTGAATTCCATATTTCAGTGACATGAAAACTGGACTGGTTCCATTACTTCATGCTTATTCTTAGTTGAGGAAGGGTTGTCATGGAGCGGGGAGGTGACAGATGCTGAACACCCACACCCAGAATGTGCCCTAGACTTTTATCGCATGTTTTCGGAGGTTGTAACAATTCAAACATTTGGCTTTTGGTGTTATGTCCCTTTGTCTGGGGGGAGCTCCATAGAAATACCTAAAATGATTATGAAGCCCTCCATATTTCTACTCTCCCCTTTAGTGTCTAGTTCCTCCTGCTTCTTAATTTTTTGGGGTTCCAGTCTGTATAATCAGAAATAAAACCAATTCCCTAACGTGTTTTCTTTCTTTTTTTGATATAAAAAAAATCAAAGGAATTCTTATCAGAGACTGAAGTGGATTGGCTACAGCAAAGTCTATTTTTTAACTGGGACATGCTCCATACTGTGAGACACTCATCCAGGAGCAGGAGAAGATTGATGGCTAGACATGTGGAGGGAACTGCCATTGATTGAAATCAGACAGATGCAAGCTGTGAGGGAGATCCAGGGGAAACCATTTTAACCACGGCCATCCAACCTCAGCCCACTTGGACAGGGCTTTTCCTCTGTCTGCAGTCTGCACCACAGGATACAAAGGAACTGGGCAGCATAGGGAGGCCAAGAGTGAAAGGAGGAATGATGACAACTTCTGAGATGCCCACTCCTCTATGTCTCTATCTCACTCTGGAGAACTATTCCCTTCCCTGTTACAGGCAAGGTGGGGGGAAGGGGAGTGGGAAAAGAAAATGGGTTTTCCTAATAGCCATAAGGGGCTTTACAGATGTGTTTTTCCTTTCTATTTTCCTTCCTTCCTTCCTTTCTTCCTTCCTTCCTTCCTTCCTTTAATTGTTTTCCTTCCTTCCCTCTCTCCCTCCCTCCCTCCCTCCCTCCTTCCTTCCTCCTTCCTTCCTTTCTTCTTCCTTCACTCCCTCTCTCCCTCCCTCCCTCTCTCTCTCCCTCCCTCCTTCTCTCCCTCCTTCCTTCCTTCCTTCCTTCCTTCCTTCCTTCCCTCCTTCCTTCCTTCCTTCCTTCCTTCCTTCTTCCTTCCTTCCTTCCTTCCTTCCTTCCTTCCTTCCTTCTTTCCTTCCTTCCTTCCTTCCTTCCCTCCTTCCTTCCTTCCTTCCTTCTTTCCTTCTTTCCCTCCTTCCTTCCCTCCTTCCTTCCTCCTTCCTTCCTTCCTTCCTTCCTTCCTTCCTTCCTTCCTTCCTTCCTTCCTTCCTTCCTTCCTTCCTTCCTTCCTTCCTTCCTTCTTTCCTTCCTTCTTTCTTCCTTCTTTATACAAGAAAAGGACCCAAATGATGAATGCAATTTTCTCTCTGATCTAAATTAATCAATTAATCAACAAGCCTGTGGGAGGTACTGCACCAAGGGTTTAGGATATAAAGACAAAACTGAAACAGCCATTACCCTCAATGAGCTTATATTCTATAGGGGAAATAATATGTACACAAAGAAATATATTGAGAATATATACCAAAAAAATTCAAGGTGGATTTGGGAAAGTCTTCTGGAAGATAGTGATGAGAGTTTCATGGGGGTAAAGAAAGCTTTCAAAAGTCACAATGCCAAGTGAATTTGATTTTTGGATTCGACTTTTTTATTTGTTTTAAATTGGGAAAGAAACTAGGGAAGAAGTAAGTCATGGGAAATTGTCAATGTGTCAGTTACTTAGTGCTCATCAGTAGCATTACAGAGTTCAATGTTGTTAACAATTGTGCAGTTATGCACTTGCACAGAGAGACATTTTTATTTCATTAGGGATATCAGTTTACAGCTATTAACTAAGCAGATTGGCCAGGACCAAAATGCCTTTTTTGTGGCTTATCACTAAATCTCTCTTCCATTATTCAGATCTTAAAAAAAAAAGAAAGAAAAGAAAGAAAAAGAAAAGAGAAGGAAAGAGGGAGGCTTTAAATGCATAATGTTTTTGTGGCTTTCTCTGTCTTCTGGTCAAAGCAGGCTAAAACGAGTTTTATTAGAAATTATTATTTAAATTCCAGCACTGGAGGATATTGATCTCTTGTGTGTAATGGTTCCCAGATCACAGAAAGTAGCAGAGAGGGGCTCCAAGTGGGCCGACATAATGTCAGTGACAATTCATTTTTTTTACCAGTTAGGATGCTGGTTTAATATCCTGAAAAAAGCACTTAACACCAACCCTTTCATAACATCTGTCAGGACCCTAGCAGTTGGCTGTTTCTCACACTGTGCTCTCACAGGCAGCTCTGAGGACTATTCTCTAAGGCCTTGGAATTCCTTAGACATTCAACCGCCTCCAACCCTACTGCTGAACACACGCAGACCAGCTGTTACAACTTTCCAGGACACTCCTAAATTTTCTAAATATGTGCCATATAAAAATAAAATTTAGGACAGTGAAGTGGTCAGGAGCTTTGTATGTGCAGGGCAAAACTCATCCAGTATTTCTGTCCTATTATTTTCACATTCTTCTTGTAATACTATTAGTTTCATCTCAGTCTCCAAACAGTTAAGATTCAGGAAACTGAGTCTTAAGTCTCAAGAGTTTGGTAAAATCTCAATTCACTTCACCCAACTCCCTACCCTCAGCATTCAACCCCACCTTTGCCATCACCTTCAAGAACAAAATCCCATTTATTTGCATTATAATTATAAAGGATGTTAAAAGTATAAATTGCAGTTATGGCCTCCATTGAAGCAACGTTCAGCATATCCTTTATTTTTTTTTTTTTTAGCACATGCCATAACTAAAGCAAACTTTAATTTAGTTGAGAACCCTAGATTAATTAGCACATTTATTCTTGTATCCTAGGTCACTCTTTTACAGCATTATGATGTCTCTCATTTTCACTCTGTACACCTAGGTAGTACAGTCAAAGACCTGAGTTCAAACCAGTCCTCAGACACTTACTAGCTATGTGATCCTGGGCAACTCACTTAAGCCTATATGCCTCAGTTTCCTCATTTGTCAAATGGAGAAGGAAATGGCACACCACTCTAGTATCTTTACCAAAAACAATCCCAAGTGATTCATGAAAAGTCAGATACAAATAAATTATCATCTAGAATAAAATATCTCTTTTGAGAAAATGTTATATTTTCTCACTCATTCTAATGATGTCATTGAAAGTAAAATTAATTTAAGCATTTTCTCCTGTAAATATATGGATTCCAACATGATATTTAGGATATTATAACTTATGTATATATATATATATATATATATATATATAGTAATTCTATTTAGTAATATTATGTGTTCAATATATCATTTTAGGAATTATAGAAATAATGTAATTTGTTTTTTTACATCCAAGGTCAAGTAAAATAGTTAGTACTTTTTTGGGAGGGGAGGCACAGTCCAGATTTATAATTTTATTAGCTTTGGGAAATCCTAGGGTGGAATTTCTTTCTACCAAATTAACTATTTGTCTATAATTTAGATTATTAAGGAGTTTTCTGGGGCATTGAGTATTTTAATTTGCATGCGGCCACAAAATTAGTGTCATAAGGTACAGCAACTGACCCATTAACACATTATGCTGACATTCAAGGTAATCCTCCATTTTTCTACAATGTTTCTTATTTGCACTGTGTAGTCAGTTCTGAAGTTCCCAGAAAATAACTGTTTCCATTTTGAATGGCTTATGTGCTAAGAATCTAGGAGACCCTTAAAAGATCCAGACCCTGTCCACCACCTTAATTCTATTTGTTTTCCTTTAAGGATTTAAAAATACATAACAAAAAGAAGGCCACTGAAATGAATATTATAATCTCCAAATTGTTGCTTATATATAGCAATTGAAAACTGATGAATAACCAATGAAAAGAATCACAGCACATGCCTGAGAGCTGTTATTTAAAGCCAAGGCTTTTCTCTGCTGATTCAGTTTAACCAAGTTAGTAGGTGACCTTCTTATTCATGAAAATGCAAAGTCTGCATGTACTAACATTATTAACCAATTCTATTACATTTGGAAGATTTTGAGGGAATAATTTTTTTTAATTTCATGAAAGATTTTAAAAGATGCTTTTATGATTACTGGCTAAAAAAATCATTTGACATTTACAGATGTCTAAGTAACCTTCATGATCACAGAGTGGTTGGTTGCTTTCTCCCCGTGGTTTCTTAATATATTGACAGATATTGTTCTTCTTATTAATTGTTCTTTTTATTATTGTTCTTCTTATTAATATAATCTTAATTGAGAAGGCTATTCTCAGCAGAAAACATTGAATGAACCCCAAAACAGGCATCTCCAACATTTTGGTAATAATTGTCCCTAAATAACTCTTGGACTTGAATTTCTCTAATAGCCCCACAATTCAGTAGCTGAGGAAGGGGAAGAAAGTAATTTTGGCTGAAAGAGGAAATTGAAGGACTCCAAATGCACTGATTCCAATTGGAATAGACTGTGGGATCTTCAATAGCTTGTCTTTGTGAAATTGGCCACATAATAATGACAATAAAAGGTTAGGAAATTGGGTTTATCATATCTTCAAAATGATGGCATCTTTAACCACAATGAAAATTTTTGTCCTGTTCTTACTACTCTATCCAGTGGCAGAGGATTAAGAAAGCAAAGATTCTGTAAATGGTATGTATATTGGTATCTTTGCTTTAAAATAGCCTGTCATTTATGGATTCCCTTATATTATAAACTCTGAGGTCAGGGAATATTTTTGTTCTTGTCTTTGAGTCCCCAGTCCCTCTCACAGTGCCTAGAACTAGGAGGTACTTAATAAATATTTACTAAATTGAATTGCATTGAATTCCATGGCTTCTACCAGCTGGCTCTGACTACTTCCTTGCCACCTTATTTCCTACATAGCTGGCCTTCATTTCAGGGCAAGGATTTGCATAATGAATGTCAGGCCTAGAGGGGTCAAGTCCAACCCCCCTCATTTTACAGAGGAAGAAAGTAAAGTTCATGCAAAAAAAAACATTATTATTAAATTAAAATCACAGAGGCAAAAAAGCAACAGAACTAGAATTTGAATGCAGGATCTCTGACTCTTAATCTATATATTTTTTGTGTTTTGCACCAGGTCAAAGAAGTACTTAAATGGTAAATTTGGAAATAGGGCCTTACTCTTTTCTTTTGACACAAAGTTCAGTGTTCTTTCCATGATGCCCTGCAATATTTTCTGGATCTCCATGAAAGCATAGATTTAGCACCTCTTTAATGGTCCTGAGATGAATCTCCTAGCTATGATTCATGCTATAGTAAAGTCCTTATTCTGGTCTGAAAGGTATATTTGATATTTGTTGATATGTACATTTTTATTGTAGCTAAACAGAGCTTATTCTGAGAAATCTTAGAATATAGTTTCTATCTAATTTTGTTCAAATATGGTTGTCTTCTTTTTTTTATAATCATTTGAGATAACAAATGCTTTTCCATAATAATATTGATTTTCCCCCCATCAAAAATGTTAAGGATGCAGAGTACTTAAAAGAGACCACAAAGAAATTCTCCAAATATAATAGAATTTAGAGTAGCCCATAAACAATTCATATAATTCATATTATATGAATTATAGAATATAGAAGGTCATACCTTCTCTCAAGGTCTGCATGCAACCTCTTTTGAACTTGTCATTTCATTATGTGGTTGGATTTTACCATGTATTAAAGAATCAATTTCTGAACAGGAACCATGCTTCCCACTTTCCCTGTGCCATTTCAACAACTTATAGCAATAGTAAAGAACAAAAACCAGGTTCTGTGCTCTCTTCTAGCTTTACTTCAGTCCATTTTTGCTCCTTTACCTACAAGGATCATATGTGAATGATTCCCTTTTTTTCCCCAAGGGGCACAGGGTTCAAAGAATTCCCCTTCTATGGATAGAAATCTAGATTCCCAAATATGTGGCTATTCACGAGGCAAGACTTAAAGATAATATTACCAAAGAAATTTCCTTTCTCTGTCCAGAGGGCCAGATTTTAAGACAATCAAACTTGAGGTTGCTAGAGAAGTAAGTCTGAGGAATTCCTACAGGAAATCAGAGTCCTCGAGGGAAGGCATTCTTAAATTATTGTCCTTGAAGTTCACACTAGGGTGACATAAAAAGCATATGAGATTGGCCATATGCACATGCTAGAAATTAACCATTTTGTTGAAGAAGGTGGCATTTGTATCCCATCCTTTGCTGTGCTATTGGATTCTCTTTAAAAAAATGAAAGAGGGAAAAAATTAGAATTTTCAAGGAATACTCTATATAGGATCATTCCATGTGGTAGTATTTCTCATTAAAGATTGTATTCCCAAGAGTCTGTGCCATCCATCCAATTTTAGTGTAGTTCTAGTCACTGACACTTGTGGGTAGTGTGATGTAGATAAAAGTTCCAACAAAGGCTTTCTTTCTCATGTCATTAAGTCCCAAAGAAAGGCTAACTGTCCCACAAACTCATCAAGTTGACTTTCTACATATGAAAGTGAGGAATTGGTGACAATAAAAAAAAGGGTACATTTTTTCCTTGTATTTTTCAGGTTTCCAGATGGGTACAAAGGGGCTGAGAAAATCTTTGTATTATGAGTCTCTGACTTGTGATATGTATATATATATACATACACATACATATACATATATGTATATATATACACATATATACGCATACATACATATACATATATATGTAAAATCAGTTTTTTAAAAAAATTTCTAAACACTGAATAATAAAGAATGAATGTAATTTTGGAGCACACAACATTAAAATCCATAATAATGAAGTATTTATATTTAGAATAAATTCTAATATTCTGGAAGATACCTGATGTTTTAAAATAGTCTTTTAAAATGTCCAAGTTGGAAAAGGGGTAAGAAAGTCAGAAATGTTCAGGATCTTAAAAAATGAAAAGATATTTCCAGAAGTCCAGTTAGGACAATAGTGTTCATATATCTTCCATATACATGGAGAGGGGCTAACTTCACTCAAATCCAAAAACATTTTTTCTAGATCTAGAAGATAATCCTAAACAGATTATTTTTCAGAATTTATTTCTCCATCTTAATACTTTACAGGGATTGATTATATTTTTTACTTTTAAGATAAAGCATAGATGGATGACAATATTAATAGAGCCCTAAACTATGATGTGTGTATATGTATATATATACATATACATACATATATAATATAATATATATTATCATATTATAAACACAACCATATACATATATAATATATGTTTATGTACATATATTTATATATTTCAGTAAATGGACTACATGTTATATCAAAGGCTTGATGAACATCCATTATGTGCAGGGTACTCTGCTAGTTTCTGGATCTAGAAAAACAAAAATTTAGGAGTTCTTTCCCTCTAGGAACTTGCATTCTTCTGGGTTCATACTACTCTGAATATAGATTATGCAAATGCAAGATAATTTTCAGAGAGATAGCTAGCCCTAATAATTAGAGAGATCAAGAAAGGCTTCCCATAGGAGATAGCAACAAATTGAGCCTTGAAAGAAGATATGATTTAAGAAGTAGAATCACAAAGAAGTTAGTTCTAGGAAGGAAGAATGGTCTCTGCAAAGTCATGGAGGTGGGAAAAGTAACTGTGAATTTGAGAAACTGCCTAAAAGGCTTATATGGCAAGAGCAAGCATGAAAAATAGATTGAATTAGAAAGAAAAAGGCTAAAAACAAATTCTACATAAATAATCATAATCAATGAAATTTATTAACAATTTTCTCAGGAAGAAAAAAAAGTTTAGTGAAAGACCATCCCATTTCTCTCATAAAGTGTATATATGAGTGTGTGTATATACATATATAAATATATACCTATAATATAGAAAAATAAATTTATATTGATATTTATATTGCATATTACAGTTAGCTTTGATTTAGATAAATGTGTATATCATTATGTTTATGTATATATATATGATGTACACATATATATGCATGTATATATCAAAGTGGAGAAAAGACTGAATGTTACTCACATACACAGATATACACAGATATATGTATATTTATTTGTGTACACATACATATATACATATACACACATATCTAATTTAAGGCTAACTTAAGCTTTAATACCACATCTCTCAGCCTCTTTTTACTCTCATTAGACAGTTGGAGGGTGAAGCACTTAACTCCTCCCAAAGTTTTCCTTTATAATGGGCATAAATTGCACTTCTAACTCACTTAAATCTCTTTCTGCAATTGTACCTGGTTTCAACTCCATGGAACAAAATGTGCTTCTGTTGGTTACTCCTTATTGTATTCCCTGCCTCCTAATTTCCTTTTGCGAGTTGTCTACTCCATTTGATTGTAAGCTTGTGAAGTCAAGGAATTTCTTTTCTTTCTCTTAATTGCATCCCTAGAGTGTAGCATGTTGTCTAGCACATAGTAGATGCTTAATTTTTCTGAATAAAATTGAATGTGTGTGTGTGTGTTGTTTTCCTCTTTCAAATCCTGAACCACCCTTGAAAAACATAAATTCCTTGAGAGTAAAAACTATTTTGATTTGTCTTTTTTTGCTCAAAACCTGCTTTAGTGCCAGCATTGAATAGGCATTTAATTAAATATTGCTAAATGGAAATAGGTTGATATCAAATTAAGAAGAATAAAAAGATTAATTTATTATAAATTTTGGATTAATTTAATTGAATATGTCTGAATTTCTTTGTTGTTAGTTTATAGTCATTTCAGTTATAATTCTCTAGAAAAGTAGTTTCAAGAAAAAGAAAGATGATAGGTTTAATTTATAGATCAAAATGTTTTGTGTAAAAAAATCAACAACATACACCCACTAAGTGATATGTTTTAATTCATCAGGTATCTCATGCTTAATCAATATTTCTCTCATCATATCTAACCAAAGAGTTTATGTCACAATTGTTGGCATCAAATTCTCTAGACCTCCCAAAACCTGTAAGTGAAACTGAATTTGAGAAGCCACCCGCAAAGACATTACTTTTCTCTTATATTTCTCTAAGCTTCATGTCTCTCTCTCTAATTCTATTCCCAGAGAAGCAGTGAAAGCCCAGATTTGATCAATCTTATCCATGAAATAAGTTGAATGTTTCTCACAGTAAGAACAACTTGACTTTGTTAGCATGCCAAGGCAGTCTGGATTAATCACATTGTCCACAACTTGGAACCATTCTGCTCGTAGGGATTTCACAGCTATTAAAGCCTAGAGGCTCTTGTCTGCTAATTTATGGAGTAAGAACACATCTGGTCTGTGTGACATAATCAATTGGATTGGTACTCTCCTCTAAAACAAGACTGTTGACATTGTCCCTTCTGTTTTTTCTCTATCACCAGTTATCTATAGATCATCTGACCTTGAAGTAAGGGAGAGGAAAGAGTATTCTACCTTTCAAGTATTTAAGAATGATTGTGAAAAACATAAAAATGTTAAAGAAAGACAAACTTGTTATGAGATTGTGGTTGTTATTTTAATGTAACCTAAGTATCAAAGATGCATTGTTTCTGAGAGCTGGAAATCAGCATCAAGTGACTTTTATGTTTTTGTTCAAAACAATGTAAAATTCAGTGGAATAGTTCCTAATGATGAAATCCCTGTGAGAAGGCTTTTGTTAAAAAGGAAAACCTGAAGATGTGATATCATTTTTTCATCCTCCATTTTCTATGAAGAAAAATATTTTATAACACTAAGATGAAAACTGTCATGTAGTTATTGATGTGACCCAGCTTCTTAGCACATAAGACAACTTTGCTACATTATCTACAGTAAGGATTACATGCTATGCTATGTATTTTAGATATGATTTTTAAAGTGTATAAATGAATGTTTAAATGAATTGAAATGATTTAATAGCTTTTAAAGTTAATTTAAATAATTAAAATATTCTCCAACATTAAAGAATCCTCTGATTAGAGGTGGAAGGGACATGAAATGTTCTACCCTAGTGTTGTCTATTTTGTGGATGAAGAAAATGAAGCAAAGAAAACCTAAGTAAAATAAAATAGCACTAAGTAGCAAAGTGGGATTCAAACTTTTTTCTTTTGATACTAAATTAATTGGTTTCCCTTTCATCTATTCTATACTGCAAAAATATATCACATAGTAATATAATGTGTTACAATTGTACATCATTATAGTGAGATTCAAAAAGTTTAATTCATTCATGAAGAGTTATATTGATATATAATCTATTTAACATTTAATTTATGGAATACAACAAGCATTTCCATAGCACAATATAATAAAAAGATGATTGTGCATGAAACTGTAAATCTCTTATATACAACTTATGTAAATTTTTTTCCCTCCCTCCTCCCCAGATATGCTTATAATTAGATATAAATATGTCTTGCCAAAACAAACCCAGGAATTTTATTTAAAAACAAAATTACATTAAAAACAAGTTTTTTAAAAAATAAAATGAGATTTAAATAATTGCACAAAGTATAATTATTCATGGGCAGGTGGGACAATATAATAAAATAACAATTATGCAATTTACATATTTGTCATCCTGATTAAATACTTTGCTGAATTAAAAATATTAACAAAATTCATTTGGAGAAACAAAAAGGAAAGAATATTAAGAGAAATATCAGAAAAATGTAAAGGAAACAGATCTAGAAGTATCAGATCTTAAACTATATTATAAAGCATTAATTAACAAAACAATCTGCTACTGTCTAAGAAATAGAAAAATAGATAACAGACAGAGAAAAAAATAGAGCAGACATACAATTTATATAAGCAGATAAATATAGTTACCTTAAATTTGACAATTAAAAAAAAGATTTGCAGATAAAAATTCATCATTTATTTTTTTTTAAAAAGTTGTTTAAACTGAAATCAATATGGTAGAACTTGGAAATAGACCAATATCTTCCATTTACCAAGATAAAGTCAAAGTGGATATATGACATATAAAAAAGAGAGATTTTATATATATAATATAAAAAGAGAGATTATAAGAAAATTTGAAGGACATGAAAAATATCACTTAATAAATATATAAATGAATAATTTATGAAAAAACAAGAGATAAATGGTGAAATGAGATGTAAAATATGTATGATTTTGATTGCATGAAATTTTGTACAACTAAAACATATGTAGCCAAGATCAAAAGAAAGGCAGAAAATGGGAGGAAATTATACTTTACTAGATAAGGGTCTCATATATAAAATATGTTAAAAGCTCCATCAAATCCATATGAAAATGAGTCATTCCCCAATTGATGAATGGTTAAAGGATATAAACAGGCAGTTTTCTGATGAAGAAATCAAAATTATTTATTGTTATATGAAAAAATGCTCTAAATCATTGATTAGACAAATGCAAATTTAAACAAACTTGAGATATTATTTTGTACTTATTAGATTTTCTAAAATGATTTAGGGGAAAGCAGGATGACGAGATGTGGAAAACTTGGACATTAATTCACTGTTGGAGGAATTGTGAACTGATAACTATTTGAGAAAGAAATCTGAAATTGTTCACAAAGAAATATTAAACCTATGTTATTTGATCCAGCAATATCACAACTAGATCTATATCCAAAAATGAAACATTATATATTTAAAACAATAGTATTATCCTAAGGAAATTTCACTTTTTAATTTTGGATAATATGTTAGCTGAAATAACAGATTTAGAACATCAAGGACTCTATTATATTCAAATAAAGCAAACATGATGGTCTTAAGACAGGAATCAGGTATAAAAGAACAGAGATCATCAGATGTCCAATGAGTATAGTACTGAAAATCTCAGTTTCATCTTTCTAGGTGTCAGTTTTCTCAACTCTAATGGTAGAGATTGTACTAGCTGACTTTGAAAGAACTTTCTAAGTATTATTTTGTGACTTCTAAAGCGAAATCTATAATTCTTTTAAATATATATATATATGTGTATATATATATATATATATATAATATGCCTGTCTATGTATGTGTATAATATATAGTATATAAATCATATATAACATAGCATTATAATATAATGTTTAGCATATATAATATATAGGCAGATATATGTATATGTTTGCATATATATATATATATATAATATACACACATAAAAATGGGTACTTAGGAGATAAGGTATAGAATAATAACAACACTACCTAGCTCCTATACATCACCTTTTCTATTAAGCAACCCATGCTGTCTCAAACCTGCAAAATACAAACTATTCCTTTTTTAAAGCTTTTTATTGACAGAACATATGCATGGGTAATTTTTCATTATTGACCTTTGCAAACACTTCTGATTCATCTTTTCTCTTCTTTCCCTCCACTCCCTCCCCTAGATGACAGGAAGTCTCATACATGTTAAACAAGTTAAAATATAACTTAAATACAATATATGTGTACATATTTATACAGTTCTCTTATTGCACAAGAAAAATCAGATTTAGAAAGGTAAAAATAATCTGGGAAGAAAAACAGAAATGCAAGCAAAAAACAACAGAAAGAGTGTAAATGCTATGTTCTGGTCCACACTCATTTCCCAGTATTCTTTCACTAAGTGTAGCTGATACTGTTCATCACTGATCAATTAGAATTGAATTGGATCCTCTTCTTACAAAGATAACCACTTCATCAGAATTGATCTCATATAATATTGTTATTGAAGTATATAATGATCTCGTGGTTCTGCTCATTTCACTTAGTATCAGTTCATGTAAGTCTCTCCAAGCATCTCTATATGCACCCTGCTGGGCATTTCTTACAGAACACTAATATTCCATAACATTCATATACCATAATTTACTCAGCCATTCTCCAATTGATGGGCATCCCTTCAATTTCCAGTTTCTAGGCACTACAAAAAGAGCTGCCACAAACATTTTTGCACACACAGGTCTCTTTTCCTTCTTTAAGATCTCTTTGGGATATAAGCCCAGCAGTAACACTTCTGGATCAAAGGGTATGCACAGTATGATAACTTTTTGAGTATCTTTCTAAATTGCTCTCCAGAATGGTTGGATCCGTTCACAACTCCATCAACAATGCATCAGTGTCCCAGTTTTCCCACATCCTCTCCAACATTCATCATTATCTTTTCCTGTCATCTTAATCAATCTGACAGGTATGTCGTAAACCATTCCTTTTTAAAGCATACAATTTCCAAATAATAGCCTTTTTCTCAGACTTTGTTCCCTTAGACTTCATCATTTCTTCTGAGATCATCAAAGACCCACTCTCTTCTTGGATATTCTCTTCTTCCTAAATCCCATAATATCAGTCTATCCTAATTATCCTCCTTATCTTATGTGGTTCTTTAATAATCTATAAGTTTTATAAATTTTACTTTTTTAACACTTCTTATACCTGTACCTTTTTTTCTACTCATAGAACCAACCCTTCCAAGTTCAGGTCCCCATCATATTTGAACTTCCACAATAGCTTCCTATTTGCTTGTGCTTATGTGTTGGGTTGGCGTTTATTTCTTCTCCAATCCATCCTCCACACAGATGAAAGAATATTGTCCACAAGAAACAGATCTGACCATGTCATTTTCTTTTTATAAACATGGGACTCTAAGATAAAATATAAATTCTCAACTTGGTGTTCGAGGCCTCCTACAATGTGGTTCCAACTTATAATTCCAGTAAGTGCAGTATTGGGTGTGGGCTAAGAAAAAAAAAATCCCTCAAGAACTTTATATTCTAATTCTACCCAGCCAATCCGTAGTTGTTAGTGCCAATTTCCTTTAAATTATTATTTAAATTATCATATATTTTATTTATATCTCTAATTACCCCATTACAGTATAAGCTCTTTGAGGTAAATGATGAGGAAATTTTTTTCTATATGCCTTTAGCATATATTACTGTGTCTTGCATATAGTTAGTGCTTAACATAAGCTTCCCTCCCATTATGTTTGATATAAAATAATTGAAATTTATTGGAGAATTGACCAGTGTGAATGAGTAAAATGTTTACATGATAAAATACAGCAAATCCCTACCATTTGATCCAGAAATAACACTGCTAGGCACATATTGCAAAGAGATTAATCAATCTTCAATAAATATTTATCAAATTCCTGCTATGTGCCAGGTACATAGCAAATGTGAATAAGAAATAAAAATAGTCTGCATGCAAATATATTTATAGAAACACATTTTCTGTAGTAGCAAACAAATGGAAACAGTTATTTGGAAATAATTTAGCAAACTGTAAAATATGAATTGAATTGAATAGAATGTTATTATACCATTAAAATGACAAAATATCTTAAAAAGGAAGACATAATTTATAGAAACATAGGAAGATTTTTGAAATGATGGATAGTGAGGTAAGTAGTACTAGGAAAATAAAATGCACAAATACTGCAATGAAATACATGTAATTCGATCATAATTATAGTGGTTGGTGTGAAAAAAGAAAATATGATAATATGCTTCTTCTCCCTCTTTGCAAAAGTGAAGATATATGTATATGTAACACTGCATATATATCAAGTTTTACTGTTGTGATGGGTAGTTTTTCTGAGCTACTTTTCCCCTCTCTATATAATTCTTTTTTTTTTTTTTTTACAAGGGATGACTAGGTAGAGAGAGAAAAGGGACAGAGAAGGCAAAAGTAATGTAAAAAAGAAAGGTGTTCATGAAAAACAAATATATATATGTGTGTGTGTGTGTGTGTATGTGTATACATATATACATACACAGATGTGTATGCATATGCATGTATAATGTTACCAGAATGTCTTATTACATGATTTTGGTCACAATATAAGCTAAATCAAATAACTTGAAAGCTACTTAAAATCAAATACCACTTATAAAATACCTGCTTAACAAAGTATCATTCAATCCTAGCTTTCTAAAGAGTATTGAATTTTTAAAATGCTATTTTGTCATTTTTTGTTACAAATAACATTCAAAGAATCCATGCTACTAAGGTGACCCTAGTAAAAGTCTTATGTGACTTCTATTTAACGAATAGATAAGAACTATTAGTAATTATGTTGTCTTAGGTAAGAGGAAGTTTTACCTGATGAGATTCGAAGTATGAATGGCCTTTGTTGTTGTTCAGTCATGTCCAATTCTTCATCACCCCATTTAAGGTTTTCTTGACAAAGATACTAGAGCAGTTTGCCATTTCTTTCTCCAACTCATTGTATAAATGAGGAATTGAGTCAAACAGGGTTAAATGACTTCCTCAAAGTTACACAGCTAGTAAGTGTCTAAAGCTAAATTCAAAGGAAAATGAGTCTTCCTAATTCTATGTCCAGCATTCTATATACTAGGCCACTTGGTTATGCATGAAATCTCTTTAGGATACCCTTTACTTAACGCATAAAGGCTAACTTCATTTTTACTTATTCTTCAAAGATTTCAAATTCAGATTAATGAAGTTAGATTGAATTGTTTTGTTGTAAGTAAATTAATCAATTAAAAAACAAAAATGATTGGATATCCTAGGTAGTTTCGATTTTTCCCTCTTCTATTTAAACAACTTTTGTTTAGGAATTTCGTTTTTCATTGCACTTTAAATGTCAATAAAAATGAGATTCTGTCAAGTTAGGTAAGAAAGTGATAAAGTATTACATAGACAACACTGAGAAAGAAATAGAGAGAGAAGAGGAGACTCTTTTAACACTAAGAATTATGGATTTATTATCCACTTAAAGTAATGGCATCATCATAAGCAAATTCATTTTACAATAGGGACACAATAATAAATGCATAGTCATTAGATATAGCACAGAGACCTACAAGTTGACATTTGTTTGTCATTTATTATAAAGGAAATACAAGCTTTGGAGAACATGAATCTAACATGAGTTGACCTCAGAATTCTACAGGTGGTGTTGCTGTAATGCAGATGTTCATACTGACTTTTCAGCTTATTACATAATGTACCAATGGGAAAAATATTCATTTCAACAGTACGTGGCCAAAGTTATTCACCATAAAATTCTGTCAGATCCCTAGAAAGTCCCTGAAATTTGTCCTTATTTATGCATTAAAGGATTGACAGAAGGCTCTAAGGGGATATTACCATTTTCATTTTTGTCAAAGTTTTTATTTTTTTAAAGAGAACCTACAGATCTGTGGGTAGCTAAAATTTATAAATTTAAGGAAGTTTGACCTCACCTAAACTAGGTAGAATTAACAAAAAAGATGACAAGTTCATATAATCTTTATGCTCTGAGGATTCTTAGTCTGGAGGTGGATAGGTCAGCATAATAGTGATAGAAGAATAATTTTCTCCCGTTGGCATTTATTTCTGGGAAAGCCCAAGGGACTGTCCATTGAAGACGTAAAATGGTTATCCTAAATGAGACAGTCAAGAACATTACTGTGAGCTGTTGTTGTGCTCTTTGTGAATTTCTGGATTACTTTAAAGCACAAAGACTTAAAGTTTGAGTTGGATTCCAGAGCAAAAAAAATAGTTTGCTTTAGATAAAGATGATTTTATATTGATATTAGCACAGTATAGTGCTGCTACTACTCCCTTCTGAAGCCTCACTTTCCTTATATGTACAAAGTGGATTATGACCCTTATTTTACTTTCATCATTGATTTGCTGTGAAAAAAAAAGTATTTTCACAGAATTGCAAAAACTCTAGGGTAGTAGGAACTTCAGAAGTCCCTGAAGGAGAACTTTGAGCCAAGACTCAATGAATTGTTGAATATGATACAGAGAGGATTCTTTTTTTAGGTATTATTAGAATTTAGCTAATCTTTAGAAAACTTTAACACTAAGATTCTGTGATTTTATGAAAATATTTTACTTACAAAAGGTCCAGAAAGCAAATAACTGAAAATTGAAAGGATGCTCATCAATTGGAGATTCACTGAATAAATTGTGGTATATGATTATGATCGAATACTGTTATTCTATAAGAAATGATGATCAGAATGCTCTCAGAAAAACCTGGAAAGTACTCCATAAGCTCATGCAAAGTGATATTTACTGTGTTCAAAGTAATAGCAGTATTGTAGATGATCCCCTATGAATGACTTTGCTATTCTTATCAATACTATGATCCAAGGTTGTCCTGTAGAATCATACCCAAAAGAAAGAAGTGATTATGTTTATTTATAGAGAGAAATATAGTTTCTTTAAAACTTTTATTTTTTAAGGGTTGTTTTTGGAATGAAAGGGGAGTTCTGTATTTTCTTTCACAACATGACTTTTATGGAAATGTTTTGCACAACTTCACATGTGCCTTCTCAATATGGGGGGAGGTGAGGCATTGGATATGAAAATCTGGGACTCAAAAGTTTTAAAAACAAATGTTAAATAATTGTTTTACATGTAACTGGGAAAATTAAAATATTAAATAAATGAACAAAAAATGTTAAACAACAGGTTCACGAAATAGGAAGTACTAGTCATCATCCACATTGTAAAGATGAGAAAATTGAGTTTTAGAAAGATGGAGTGATTTGCTTTACATAGCTGGTAAAGTACTCTTTAAATTGACTAAATATTATTCTTTATTATATGCTGACTGGACAGAATAATACTAACTTGGAAAAGATAGAAAAAATAGAAGATGTGAGAGAGAAGGTCTCGGTCTCTCTCTCTGTCTCTCTCTCTCTCTCTCTCTCTCTCTCCCCCTCTCTCTCTCTTTCTCTTTCCCAGAATACACTATAGAAAAGGTTTTCCCCACCTCCATTCATCATTTTACTTCCTATTCTTTGGTTACCTCCTCCACAAACTCTTTACTAATAACCTATGGTATTGTGTTTTACTCCTTCCTGGAATTTGCCCCACTTTACTCCAGTTTTGGAAATATGAATAAAGATCAAATCAGCTCTGCCCTTATTTCTGGATGGAGTTTGGCAATCTACTTCCTTATGGCTCTACCCACATTCCTGGACAAAGTGTCTCTCTCTCTCTCTCTCTCTCTCTGACTACTACCTCTCTGGTATTTCTCCCAATAGAAGGCAAGCATCTTGAGATAATCATGTATCTTTGCTTTTGTATCTCTATGCCCAGTGCTTAGCTTAGTGCTTGGCATATAAGTGTTTAATAATCCTTTAAAATCCATTTCCCATACTTGATTTGTCTATTGTAATCCAATAGACATAAAAATATTCATGAAACAATAGAAAACAATGCAAGATACCAAATAATAATTGTAACAAATCTGTAAAATAGTAGGGGACAAAATAAAGAGTGCAATAGATACAAAGAGAAGGAAAATGGGTCCAAGAAGACTTTCTTGGATGATATGGTCTTGCATTGGTCTTGAAAGAACTGGTAGGATTTTGAGAAGCAGAGACCAAATGGAAAGTCTGAATCTGAAGTCAGAAAAGCCTAAATTCAAATCTGGCCTCAGACACTAGTTATTTGATCCAGGATAAGTAATTTATTCTTTGTCTGCCTCAGTTTCCTCAATTATAAAAATAGAGATAATAATAGTATTTTTACTATTTTATTTATAGAGGAAGAAAATGAGGCAAACATAGTTAAGTAACTTGTCTAAGGAACCACAACTAGTAAGTGTCTAAAACTGGATTGGAATTCATGAAAATGAGGTTTTGGTTTCAATCACAGTGCGCAATTCATTGTGTTACCTATCTGTCCCCAGTGCCTATTAACCTGGTGAAAACTATAGGTGAATCATTTCAGATCTACATTTCTGCAAAATGAAGGTATTAGACTTTCTGATATCTGAGGTTCCTTCCACGTCGAGAGTTATAATCCTTTGAATGGCAGAAAATAAGACCCCATTTCAAGTTAACGTGACATTTCTGAAAAGGGCAAATTTCACATACAAAATACACATGGCATTTTGCAATGTATATTTCAGCATAATGTATGATACAAAATAAAAAACTTAACAAATCTTCCATCCTTTCTATTTTCCTGAGGACTTAGGTTAGTACTTGACCTCAAAGCTAATATTTCTTCTAGTTGTTTTTGTTGTTGTTGCTTGTGTGTGTGTGTGTGTGTGTGTGTGTGTGTGTGTTTCTATCTCTTCTGTTAATCCATGCCTTTTGGCATTGTATTTTAACTCTTTTGAATCTTAGCATGACTAAATGATTTGCTCCAAAGCAAACACTTAACAGTCTGGGCTTGAACTCAGATCTTTGAATTTGATTGTCTTTCCAGTGTTTAATTTTTTATTTAATTTTATCATTACAATCATGCATAATAATTCTTTAGAAATGAATAATGCTTTGCTATTTTTTAATGGTTACATGCACACTAAATAATAGCCTGCTAATTGTCTTGGCACACACATGTCTGAACAAAGAATATATAAATATACATTGCACAATGTCATGTGTATTTTGTATGTGAAATTTGCCCTTTTCAGAAATGTCACGTTAATTTGAAATGGGGTCTTATTTTCTGCCATTCAAAGGATTATAACTCTAGACGTGGAAGGAACCTCAGATATCAGAAAGTCTAATACCTTCATTTTGCAGAAGAGACTTGTAGATCTGAAATGATTTGCCTATAGTTTTCACCAGGTTAATAGGCACTGGGGGCAGATAGGTAACACAATGAATTGTGCACTGGGATTGAAACCAAAACCTCGTTTTCATGAATTCCAATCCAGTTTTAGACACTTACTAGTTGTGATTCCTTAGACAAGTTACTTAACCATGTTTGCCTCATTTTCTTCCTCTATAAAACAAGTTGGAAAAAGAAATGGCAAATCACTCTTGTATCTTTGCCTAGAAAATCCCAAATGGGGTCACATAAATAGAACATCATTGAAAAATGACTTAGCAATAACCACAAGTAGTATAAGTGGGATTTGAATTCAGTTTGTTTAATTCTAAGCCCAATATATCTTGTATTCTCCCTTACTATCTGTAATTTAGACCAGCAACATCCCTTTTATTATTTGGATGATATATAGCTGTCATAGCTATATATATATATATATATAGCTGTCATATAGTGCACAGTTAATAACCAATCAATTTTATTGACTGTGCACTGTCTGAGGTACTTAAGATACATAACAGTGGGAAAGAGAAAGTGTTATTCCATCTCAACAAAGATCTTAAAAATTTAGAGATAATCTAGGCCAATTTTTTCATACTTATGGACAATGAAACTCTCCACAGAGAGGTTAAATGGTTTGTACAAAATCTCACAGGTAATAGATTTGACTAAAAGCTCCAATACCAGTTTCTTAATTCTAGAAATAATGCTTTCTCCACCGTTCTTATATATCAATTTCTAGTTGTCTACTGTTTAATTCTTGAATCTGAAAGACTTTAATGAACTGTCATGGACACAAACTTCCTTGCTTTATTGTTTGTTAAATATTACATAACTATTTTGAAAAAAGAAACAAATTCACTTCGGTTGAAACCTGTGAATCCTGCTCTGATAAGAACCCAAGAATCATTTCAATCTATTATATACTCATTCTCCTTTCATCACAATTTTGCCTTCTGCTATACAATAAATACTTTGTTTTGGGAGCCAACATCTTGGGTAAACATTGCTGATAAGCATCTTTGGAAAACTGAGATAAAACAAATATTACTAACCCCAAAGATAAATAACACACACAGAGTGAAAACCTGGTTTCTTCACTTACTATTTCTATCTATCTATAAAAGCTGAGAAGAATGATATTCTGTCAAATTATGATAATAGAATAGTGGAATAATGATATAGAGATTATGGGAAGACTAATGAAGAGAATTCTAAGTTTTTAATAGTAGTTTTTTTTAAGATAATATTGTCAGAAATCATATTTGACTATGTGATTAATTAACATCTCTCATTTAAAGTCTCTATTTACTATGTTAATGTGATGGATAACTCACACCTAATAATTGTTTTCCTAACTACACTTTCTTTCCAAAAACATAGTTAACACCTGATAGCTCATGCTATTTGGATGACAGAATAGAATAACCTATACTTGTTCTACCTTGCTGTCCATACTGGAATATTTCAGAATAAGATTAGATTGGCAGTTTGCTATTATAGGATAGGGAAAATTCAGAAATGTGTCCCAGAAGAAGTTTTGTGGACTGGACTGAGGGAGGTAACTTAATGAATGAATAAATAAAATGAAGTAAAAACATTAAATGTTCATTAAGTCCTAAGAATTATGATTATGTAAAGTAGTAGGGAAACAAATAGGAAAAAAAAAAACTGAGACCATCTCTTGTCTCAAAGATCAGTTTAGTTAGAACAGAAATCACAGTTACAAGGGTTAAGCTGATCTTTCAATTTGCCTTTCAGGAGAAGTCTGATCTTCTATCCTTCTAAATTGTTCATTCTCTTCTCAATCTACTCTGACCAAGACCTGAGCCTAGTGTTAGAGGTATGACCTTGAATTTTCTCTTTTCTCCCACTAGGAGCTGAGAAGACTACTTGCTCTTGGTCTCTGGAAGGCCCTAATAGCCCAGAATAATTATTTATTATAATTATAATTTTGATATATTATTATGCTTACTAATGATTTAAGAATTCCCCTACACTTGTTATTTTGATGAACTTCATTTAATGCTTCTATGTCTAAAGCACAACAATATTCTATGAGTTTCAACTGTTCAAATGTATAAAGATCAGGGTCAAAATATCCCAGGAATCCTAGATGCATCTGACTTAACAAATGGCTAAAACTGGATTTCCTCCTGCCTCCCGCCTTAGTAACATTCTGATGCATCTTCATGATATGAAGATGACCTTGGATTTCCACAGTCTTTGTCAGCCAAATGAATACTTTGTCCTATGTTGCCAAGATAAAAAATTTTCAAGAAGAAGACTAGTATTTCATGGCATCCCTTTCATCCACATATAAGCAAGGCACAATATACAATGACCTATGTCTCAGTCACATAGGTCATCTGCTGATGAATGAAAACTTTGAGAGAAGTACCATTTAGATCTAAGAATTTGTGACAGAATTGGGCTCAGTCTAAGCTACACTCTTGTTTTGGAAGTCCATATGTCTAAAAGATTAGAAGAAGGGGAGATAGGCAGTCTGTCTAAGAAGAGAAAGGGATTAATCTTATTCAACTTAGCCACAGAAGGCAAAACTACTACAGTAACAGCAATAGAGGGGCAGTATTGAAGAGACAGATTTCAGTCATTGTAAGGCTAATTTTTATAATAAAAAGAACAGCTAAATGTAAAATGCTTTGCTTCAGGTACTAGTGAGTTCTAAATCACTTGAAATTGTTAGGAAGAGATTCTATATTGACTTGTTAATGATGTTATAGAAAGATTTTATTTTTAGAGATGAATTATACTATATGACCTTTCATATAGTTTGTTTCATAACAACTCATAATGTGTACTACCTGCTAAGACTTGAAATTGATTTGTGATCTGCTTTAAAAGAAAAAAAAATCCATACTGGTGAAATCAAAGATCCTTGAAATATGAAAATATATTGTTAACATGTAATAATAGGCATCATGAGATAGTATATGGAAGGCCACCTTTATATCCAAGTAGAGTTGGGTTCAAATCCCACCTTTGACACATCCGGGTTAACTCTGAGTAAGTCATTAATCTCTCAGGTATTATAACTCTAAGTTACTAAGACTAAAAGCTATTTCCTCTGTGGAAATTGCTTTCTCACAGGAAAGCATTAAAGGGGCTTCTGTTACAGGGAATTCCCTTATTCATTAAATCACATACCAAGATAAGTCCAAACGATTAGGAAAAAAAATCTCTTCTTGATGTTAATTATCTATCATTAAACTAATATGTGGGGACCCAGACTATGTCTAAAGTTTAAATGTTATGAATACAGTATTCAGTGCACTGAAAAGAATGTGTCTGACACAAATCTTAAACTCCTGAGCCACAAAGATTTACCTTTGTATGTTTATCAAAATGACTGATATATTGGGCACAATCTCATGTAGTGTATAAAATTCTTTTCTTACAGAACTTTAGCTCCCACAAATATTTAAATTATTGATTCTTGAACAAAGTCCCATATGGGTGTCTTTTTCTTTTTTTCTGATTTGGGGAAAGTTTTGTGAGGAGGTGCGGAAATAAAAAATGATGAGTGAATGAGTTGGAAATTACTACAGTAATTACACAACTTTCAACTCACCATCATAAATTGTGGGTGCTTGTTCGAATGCTTACCACAGTTTCAACAAAGCATACTAATGGGTGCAATCAATCTTAAACTGAAAAGCTCAGGTATTTAAATCAAGCACCAGACCAACTAAAGAAAATATTTGAAATGAGCATGGCTAAATGAGTCAAGTCTTCTTCAGGTAAAACAGATCCTGTGGGTGGATGTCTGAGAGACAGTAGAATATTTCACCAAATTCTGAAATACTGATTTGAGGTTATTAGTGTAGGGCAAAGCAGAAGAGTGAAGTAAGATTATTAAGAAGCAAAAGAAATCTAAATGTTTTAGTTTAATATGGAGAAAAGTAGGATATCTATAAATGAAGTAGCAGCAGAAAATGGAGTTCTAGACTTGTTGAATCTTGGTTTAAGATTTTTTAAAATAAAAGTTGAAGCAACATTAAAAAAAATCTTTCAAGGACACAATGCTCTTAAAAATTGACAAGATGATAGCTAATGTATAAAAATAATTAAAAATATATTTTGTCCTGCAAAATTCCATTACTAGGTTATAGTCAGTCTTGACGGTAAGAATTTCTTATAAAAATCATCATAACATCTTTTACTAATTCTTAAAAGGAAAAAAAAAACCTTTTAAAATTTTATAATAACCCACCAAATAAGATTAAACCGGATCCTGCTAATCTCTTCTTAGATTGTTGTAAGGCAAATACTGATTACTTGAAAGTATAGTGTTCAGGTTACTTTCTAGAGATCATTGGACTAGGCTTTGTTTCAGCAGAGTAATCACCTTGAGAATAGCCAGAGATAAAGTCCAAAAATCTTTATTGTCTTCTTCACAGTCTGGTCTCCTTGCCTGGGGCTCAGCTAGCTTTCTGGAGGTTTTCAGATGGGACTTGGTTTCGTGGAGGAATGAAGGAGAGCCACCAGGAGCCTGATCAAAGATGGAATGTCTCTCTGAGTCTGAGGGCTTGTGCTCCAGACTCCAGCCACCACAAAGATAGAAGATTGAATGAATATCTCTCCTTGGCTCTGAGAACTTGAGCTTCCACCTCCAGTCCTCTGTCTTCTCTGAGTCTGACCCGGGCTGAGTTTGTCCCAGTTTATATGCTTTATTATAATTACATCATTTACAATGTACTGAGTATAAACCAATCATTATATCACTATGGAACGATTATTTGTTGTAAAATTAAATCAATCATACTGAACTAGAGAAATATTAATCACCATGTTAAACTAGATAACTATTGTCTTATTAATTTTACCGAATTAACACCTTATAAGAATCCTTGTTTCAAGTATAGAGTTCTGGCCCATTGCATGAAAGAACCTGCCAGAGGTGCAAATTTTAAATCTTGGAGGTGGTTTGCTTAATTGGTCCCACTGAAATTATTGAATAAAATAAAACATATAAATGACATAGCCATTGATTTTTTCAAAAGCCATGTACATCAAAAGATGTACAAAAGACATCTGTATCCTGATACACTATCATTAAAAATGACCTTAACTGTCAAATTATTTTTAAAAATGTGTTTGTATTTGTAATGTCTCATCTCTCCACTCTCTCCATCCCCTTGGATTCTGATTTCATCTATGGAAACTACTTTGTCAAAGATGTACTCACAATATCCTCTTTAAGTTATCTGAAGTTTTTTGTTTGTTTGTTTTTGGCACAGATAATTGCTCTCATTTCAGGCTTTTCCTTTGCTTTAGAAACATCATATGTTATTGCATCTATTCTTAACCCTCTAACACATCTGCCTTAGTTGGAGCTTCTTCTTCTTTTTTTTTTTTTTTTGTAGCTTATGATACAGTAGTCCCACTTCCATTCCATCTTTACAATCTCTTCCTTGATAAGTTCATTCACTCTATGAACCATAGCTACAACTTTATGTAGTATATCTGCTAAATGAAACTTATCTTTCTTTTTCCTTCTGATTTTTTTACCCTTTGCTAACTGTATCATATCACTATTTATCTTGAGATTAATTTTGAAGTTTTCTTTTCTTTCCTTGACAGCATAGTTACAAATGCAAGTGGAAGATGCCTAACCTTCTCTGTTTCCCATCTCTTCACCTCACTAGCAAAGGGAAATTGTTATTTTAAACCATTTTTAAATCAGCCTTACTGATTCTAACCATATCCCCAATCTCAAGATATGCTTATGATGAGAAATCTGACACAGATCACCCACAGGGGTTTGCAGTTGGCAAGGCTTGATGCTCTTTCAAAAGAAAAAGAAATTAAAAAGCCTTTTCTATTCGTGACACTGAAAAATTTAGAAAAAGAAAAGGGAAATGCCTCTTGCTAACTCAATCATCTTCTGCTGA
The DNA here is from genome assembly GCF_016432865.1 of Antechinus flavipes. NCBI lineage: Eukaryota > Metazoa > Chordata > Mammalia > Dasyuromorphia > Dasyuridae > Antechinus > Antechinus flavipes. The sequence continues at coordinate 317,545,972 of NC_067401.1, forward strand.
CAGTAGCACACCCTTTGGGAAAAGAAGTGTATTGGTGCAGTTCCTTTCCCTGTTAGTTCTCAGACTGTGGCTCAAAGACTTATTTTCTTACTTTACCCTTTGCACTCAATGAGCCTGACTTCCCCCCTTTACTCTCTAGTGGCTGCTGGTTGTTCACTCCACTGAACTGTAGCTCTGTACAACAGAGGTGGTGATGGAGGAAACCTAGTTGGCCCCAGCCCTCCACATGTTTGTGTATTTTTTTTTTCCTTTCTCTCTTGACTTTCATCTGGAATTGCAAATATAAGGAGAATAATTCATAAGAAGAGCCAAATGTCAAACCGATGACCTTAACTTGTAGCCAATGTAGCCTTTACTGTGTTGTCTCTCTCAATCCTTCTGAGTCTATATAATCAACCAAAATATTAAAGGCTATAGTAGCAAATAGTAGATTTGTAAAAGTGTTAGGATTTTAGGAACTAATGACCTCTTTCCTGGTCCACTAAAGACTGTGTGACTCTTTGTCCTTTTAATCAGAGAGATAAGAAGCAACATTTTTCTTTTGGTCACACCCAAGGAGATTGACAAACAGTTTTAAGTACAATTAGGGATAAACTAACCAATGATCAAATAATAGAAAAGAATTCTGAATTTGGAGGATAAGGACCTAGGTCCAAATATTTTCTTTGATACTTGCTACCTGAGTAACCTTAGGTAAATAATTTAAATCCTTTGGCCTTGACTTACTCATCTCTAAAATTAAAGAATTGGATCAGATCATGTCTGCAGTCCTTTCCTTTCTATGAAAATTTGAGGTTGAATTAGGCATGGGAAACCATTTATACTTATGGAAAAGTTAGCCCTGAACTACTTCAATCTAAGCAAACTTTTTCAAGAGACATTTCAGGAAGTTACAAGAGTTACTGCGACAGCCCCACTGACTCTGTTATTTCAACTAAGACTAATAATAGCACATTGCACATAGCAGGTGCTCAATAAATATTTAGTTGGTGTTGAGTTGTTGATTAATTGCAGAAAATTGTCATCAAGTCCTAAGATGCCATAAAACAGTGCATTTACATACACTTCCTACCTTAGTTCTAAACTTGCAAATCTAAACAACCCCTATAATGCTCAAGGAGCTGAGGGGGCCCTAAGGATCAACATACATGCCACAGGTGCATTTTTAGTGCCTTGTTGGCTTTGCTAATTAAAAAAAGAGATAACTACAAGGAGTTATTAGAACTCTTTAAAATTGTGTTCATATCCATGGTTTCCCTGAAAGAAGAGAGTCTGCAGAGAAATAAAAACTTGCCAGGAAAGTGATTTTTCATTAATCTTAACTAGTTGTCTGCTGGAAGCTGTCAACTGAACTCAGCCATGATGATTCTCATATGAATAGAACTTTTTAAAACCCTGGGTTTCTGATATCATGAAAAAAAATCATCCAATAACATGAAACTATGAGTTTTAGGAAGTGAAATTTGCCCCCATAGCTTTAATTTCTAACACAACCTTATCCATTGGAAAAAATCTAATCCTGGTAGGAAGAATGACGGAAGTTGCTCGATGAAAGGCTGATTCTTGAATAAAGACCCCAATGAACATTTGTTTCATACTCTGAGTTCTATTTTTTCCTGTTGTGTCATGCTTGTAGATTGCTTTACAATTGTTTTTATTTGTTGTATGAAGTGTGTCTTTAAATAGAAAAGAATTTTAAACTGGAACAACTATCTCCAGCTTCATGCATTCCCTGGCAGGATTTTACAAATATGCTTATCATTTACTTTGCCTTAAATTAGAAGATCAAGATCTTCATCATAGATCAAGAGTTGGGAGAATATGTCATAGGCCACCTTGTTCAACTCCCTCATTTATAAAATGATCCAGGGAGTTGAAGTAGTTTGTTCAAGATCACATATGTAGTAAGTATGAGAAATGGAATCTGAACCCAGTTTCTCTGAGTTAAGAACCAATATTCTTTTCAATGAACCAGACTCTCAGAAAATCTTTTCAGAGATAAAGTTAGGTGTCCATTTTGCTTTTTTGGTCTATTGCAAAATTTTCATGTTGTTTTATTTTCTCTTAGGAACTGAGTAAATTAAATTAAGAATATTTGTTACATATGTCAATAATGTAATATAATGAAACTGATTTGAGTGTCTTTTATGATCAAGTCAGGTATAGAAACTGAAAATATTTATGTAGGAAAAATCTGCTCTGTCCCCTAAAAATCAGTGTTAGGAGGAATTATGTAGACTTCTCAAGAGAAAGACAAATAAAAATCCTTCTTGGCTAGTTCTTTAATCAGGATATTGTATCTATGTGGTGATGGCAATGCCTTGACCATACTCTATGTATATGGACTTGTATTCTCTTTGCACCAGTCAGAGAATTTTTCACTTCATTCATCACTGATTGCTTTTTTGCTGTTATTAAAAGTCACATTGTACTTTGTTCATTTATATAAACACAAATAATTTGGATACATATTTTGAATAATTTGATTAGAAAATTATTCTTCAAGGGGAAGAAAGGAGATGGATAGAACAGATGTGTTGACCTTCCCTAGAAGAGTTTTGCAGAGTTATTTCACTTATACTCAACATAATCCTTTTGCTAGTCTAAGCATGTGGGATTACTGAAATCTAATTTTGCTTCATATACTCCAAAAATAGCACCAGAACATCATTTATCAGTGACTTTAAGAAAATTACTTCATGAAAATAAAACACACACAAAAGTGATAGTTTCCAACTGGCATCGTTATTGTTAATTTATAAAAATTACAAAAAATTAAAATAAAGGTATTTACCTTTCAATAGGTGACAATCTGTGCTTTGAAAGAATAAAGTCTAAAATGTTTTGATGATAATATAATACTAAGTAAGAGATGTTTTGAGGTCAGCAGAATTTTCTGAGTCAAGATAGACTGTGATTTTATTGTATAAACATGAATGTTTTTGTACACTGTATAGTACAGTTTTGTTCTATAATACATGTGTGTAGGACTTATTCAATGGAATTTAGAAAAAAGTGAGAATGAAGTAATTATATACATGGAATACTTATATAATATGATAGAAGTTGTCATTGCAAAAGAGACATTCACTTAATTAGCACTTAAAAGCTGACAATTGAACAAAAATAGAAATTCACAAATATCTTAATTTTTCTTCCACTATTATTATAATTCCCCTATTGTTATCCTTTTTAAGTGTTTTGGTATGGTGTGGTGTTGAATCTTCTTTTAAAGGCTATGTCTGCAGAGTGAAAATTCTGGCATACGCCATCAAGCTGGAAAGTCTTAAAATAAAAATCTGGAGAACCAGATTATTTACTTCAGAGAAGCTTATTATTAAAATGTTGGTCAGCTCAAAGTTTTATTTGCTTTCTTGTATTGTTTTTTAACCACAGCATTTCATGAAGAACTGTTTGCTTAGCAGTAGAATAGTTGTGAGTTATTCTGGGGAAATAAATACCCATACTGATTAAATCACATGTCCTTGAAATATTGAGATTGTTGTCGATAGCCATAACAAATTAACTTGCTTACTTGAGAAGTTGTTTTAGTGAAGATACAAATTTGAGTCAATTCAGCAAATGTTTATCAAGTGCCTAATACAAAAAATATATACAAGCACATATACATATCATTTATATATAGATATATATGCATATATATACATACCTGTACACATATGTATGGTTATTGTATATATAAATATATACACATATGATGTAGTGCTAGACACTAGAGATAAGAAGTTGAAGAATCACCTGGTCCACGCAATATGAAACAATCCAACAATAATATGATAAAAAAAAGGCACAAACTAGACTATAAGTAATTTGAAGAAAGCAAGAACACTGTCATTTGGTAGAGAATGGATGGAAAATTCTGTCAATAGAATTTGGTCTGGAGATCTGGAGATCTGGAGTTCTCACCCAAATTGAACCTTTGAGAAAAAAAAAGGGTTTCAACAAGGGAAGATGTAATAGGAGTGGGTTTCAGGCATAGAGACTGGCCCATGTGAATGTATAGACACAAAGGAGAGCAAGAAAAAAAATCTGGAAGTTCAATTAGACTAGAGCTAAATACCATTAGAACAACAAGCTGAAGTCAGATTTTGGTGAGCCATGAGCATAAGAATATGAACTCATGTCTTATCTAATAAAGGATGAGCTTATACATTCAGATTCATAATTAGGGCAAGACAATAAGAGATTTATCCTATGTCATTGAATTCGGACAAGTTATTTTGGTTCTCTTTTGGCTTGATTTACTCACTTGACAAATGAGAAGACTGGGCTAATTGATCTACTCTTTTTAAGTGCTATAGTTCTTAAATTTCTAGCAATTGCCTTAACAGATAAAAATAAATTTTTAGAGTAACTATATTTTTAAAAAGAACTCTTCATGGAGCATTTTTCCAATTATTTGTAATGTAATTATTCTTTAAAGAAAAAATATAAAGAATAAAATTTCCAAGACACTTAAAACTTGGCAAACATTTAAGCTTCACTTATGTTCTTACTATTTATGGAGGTAGCACAGTGTTGTGGAAATTACAATCAACTCAGAGCAATTCTGAGTTCTAGACCCAGATCCATTATTTTCAATTTGCATATAATTTATATAATCTGTATGAATTTCAAATATATCATCTTCAAAACACTGATAATTGGACCTCTATTCCCTTCCCTCAATTTATGAATTTGTTGTATCAAACAAAATGAACAGTTGAAAATTACTAATAGCCCTAACAATATTTTTAGGGGTGTTATTGTAGTAAATGATATATGCTTTAGAATTCATGATACTATGATAAGAATCTATTTGCCATTGAACTCCATTGCTTCTGATTTAGTATATAGAACATTGCCCTTTGCTGACACCCTCCCTGATGGTTGGCTATTTTCATATTTTTAAACTCTCCACACATGCTCAAAATACCTGCAGGGGGTATGGAGTATTAGGAATGGTTCACATCTGTATATGTGTTCAGAACCACCAATCCACTTTTATGGGATTCTTTTAAAACAAAAAGTCATCTTTGTTAGACTCTAGGGGGCCCTTGCTAGCAGCGTGAGGAGTACTTATTGGCCATAAAGTTGTAGAAACTGATCATACTTAATATTCCATGAGAGGAATTAAAATTTCATGTTTAATCTTGGTAAAATAAAGGCTAAATTACATAGAGAGAAAATATCAAGAGAAAAATGTGTGCACATTTCCTTCTTGGACTTTAAAGGCTCCACTGAGTAGCCACTGGCCTTAAAGCATACTTCTAGACATGTAAAATACTATATAAATGTGAATTACTGTCACTATTATTATTGATATAATGGGATCTAACAATTCTAAATTATAATCATACAGAATACAATATGGTTTCTGGTTATTAAACAAATAATTAGATTTCATAGAAAAGGTGTTATTTCTAATAGGGTTTATGAATCCACTGAATGCAGGGAAAATAGGGTTTGGATCATAGAGATAAATTCTATAATCCAAAACAGAAAAGGCAAATTTTCATGTTGCTGAGTCACTGAATAAAGTTTCCAAGGTTGTCAGGACACTGTTCAAGTCTCTTACTAGCTATAAAAATTGTAGTTTGCTCCATAGTTCACTGAGTACTTTGGTTTATGCCATTGTGCTAACTCTGTAGCACTGCCTTCTCTACTTTCTACATGCATTCTTCCTGGAGGTAGGGCGTTTTTTTTTTTTTTTTTTTTTTTTTCTTTCTTTTGAAACAATGATGGAATGATCTGAGACAAAGAAGGATTGTGAATTCAAACAGGAACAGGAACAAGACAAAAGATACTTTGTTACTTTGGTATTTCCATGGATTGATGACATCATCTCTCAGTTACTGCACTTTTTCTCTGAAATTATATTTGCATTTATTTGACTGTAACAATGTTGTATTTCAAGAAAATGAAAGTTCCTTGAGTTCAGGACTATTCTATTGTTTTTGGTCTTTTTAAATACTAGTATCTCATGCCATTTCTTTTATACTTTGGCACAATATACATTATATGAAATGAATTGAATTCTGGAGATTCATTTCATTAGATTGCAGTCCACCCATGCATTCTTACCACATGCAATTCTTTATTCTTGCCTTTATCTTTCCCAAAATTCTCTAGAAATGATCTATTCATTATGTTGAGGTCTCTGCATTTGTATTTTGACTACTTTATGGATATCAATGCAACACTTCAACTATGCATCTGATATTTCTCCAGAAATTTCTCCAGACAATAAAGTAAAAGTGAGCTTAGTCATTTTACACTGATAAAAAAGTAAATATTAGAGCCAAAAAGTTTTCAGGATTGCTCCCACTAACCACTGCCTTTACTTCTATGCATGTGCTATTGAGCAAACTTGGAAAAAAAATTCAAAAGTATTCAAAGTCCAGTACAAATTCATGTTACAAAACTTTATCTGGGCCATGGTTACAGCAATATAATCCATTTATGCCTTCCTACTTAATTCACTAACTCATTCAACACACTGACTCTTCTAAACTATTTCATTCTTCCTAAAAATTTCCATGGTTTTCCCTCACTCTCATTTTTGAGACCCTTGTCTCATATGTTACTGATAAAAAATTGAGACCATTCACTTAGCTTTTTTCTTTTCCCCTCTCATATTATATCACTCATCTGCTTTCTGCCACTGTTCCCTCCTTTATCCTCAACTCAAAAGAAGTGGAGCTTCTCCCTGTGAAAGCATATTTCTCTATCTGCACAAGTTACTCCATTCCAAAGCAGTTTTTTCTAATGGATTCCTCCCTCTACTTATTAGCTGCTTCCCTACACTTGATGATCTTATAAGCTCTACACGAACAACCTATCCATGTATTATTGGTTATAATGTGGTGGCCAATCAAGGATTTGGGCTACATTTATACTTTATTCCATGATATAAGAAATATTATATATTAATATAAGAAAATTTGATAGTTATCCATATTTGAAGAGGACCAAAATGACATCACTTTGTTGGGGTCAATGTACAATATGTCCAACTGTGGCTAATGAGAACAATACAAATTTAGAAGGCTCTACCATAGGAAAAGTATGGATAGGAATATATAAACATTAGAGATATCAGTAAATTTGCATATTTAAATAGCTTTTGACCTAGTATACTTGTTCTTTGCTGTGTGGCATCGCATCTTGGGTGGTCCTGTGCCAGTATCTCTCATGTCTTATAAATAAATCCACAATTCTTCAGAGAGGCCTTGGGAGTGTCCTTATATCCCTTCTTCTGACTTCTGTGTAAGTACCTGTCTTGTGTGAATTATCCGTATTCTTTTAGGCAAATGTATGACTGACATTTGAACAATATAGCAAACTCCTCAGAGTTGTGTTTTTTACCTATTTCACAGGCATCCAAAAATGAACAATGGCTCTGTAGATTTTCAGTTTAGTCAGTAGCCTAATAATTCTTTCTCAAACACTGAGGCAACTCTGGCAGTGTGTGCATAACTTTGTCATTTATGTGAACACCCTTGGAAAGAATACTGCTAAGGTAAGTGAATTTATCCATAGCATTCAAAATTTATCTATTTGCTATAACTGATAGTTCTACATATAGAAGATGTAGTGCTGGGTGGTGGAGAATCCTTTTTTTGGTGTTAGACTGAATTGAGAACAAATAGAAAATCCATTCATACTCTTTTGTATCTGCATCAACAGCTGTATCAAGTGCACAATCTTCTGTAAACAAAAAATCATGCATCAACTCCCCCTTCATTTGAACTCTTGACTTATAGCCATTTCAAATTAAATAATTTGCCAACAGAATGGTACCTGACTTATATGCCATTTTCATCCTTGTGGAAGGCATCTGACAACATCACTGAAAACATCTCATTATTGAAAACATGGGAATAATTACATAGCCTTGTTTCACTCCTTTAATGATTGGGGAAGAATGAGAGCATTGTTCTTTTATCCGGAACCCATACAAGTATGTTATCATGGAATTGGCTACAATATTAATAAACTTCTCTAGGAAACTAATTTTTGCCATAATATTTCATAAACTCTCAATATAAAAGGCCTTGATCACATAGACAAAAATTATTAACAGACTTTAGTTCTGTTCCAAGTATTTCCTATGGTGTTGATGGGCAGCAAACATCATATTGATCATTACTCAGCCCTTTCTAAAACCACTCTGGCTCTTGGATACATGCCCATCTTCCAAGTGAATGATCAGTTTAGGGAGAACTCCGGTAAGAATCTTGTCAAAAATGAATGAGAGAAATAGCCTCCTTCCAGTGACTGTCATTGATCAATCTATTTCCTTTCTTTTATAGAGATTGACAGTGGAGGCATTCTTGAACTCCAAGAGGATAATTTCCTCTGCCATATAAGTGAAAGATTTCAGTGAACTTTTTATGAGCAGTGATCCCCTTGCCTTGCAAACTCAGTTGAAATAGAATCATCACCAGAGTAGGATGTCTGCTTGCTGCAGTAATATGGCCAATTCTAGGTTGGCAGAAAAAGACAATTAAAGGCCCCTTTTGTAGCTCTTTTCTCATTCCAAGAGATAAGAAGTGTGGTCCTTTAAAAAGGCTGCTCAGACACCCAGAGCACTGCCAAATCTCACTACTGATTTAGACCAGTGAAAAAGACGACTCTATGGCTTGGGCCACTTTTGTGCAGAATTGTAACTATAGCTCCCAATGTATCCAAACCTCCAACTTTGTTACTGGCCTGGATTTGTCACCACAGGACTATGAGGTAGATTAAAAAAATTATATGGGTCATGTCTTTTGATTTGCACATAAATGTGGAAGAATTATATGAAGTTGTTGGCTTCTTTCTCTCTTCTAGAGTTATCAAAAAACAGTGTAAAGAAAAAGTCAAGACAATTGGTAATAGCTCAGGATGCAGTAGATTACATTGGTGTCTTCAGTATCTGACCAAACCAAGCTTAAGATGTTCTACAGTGCCTGCTTTTGTTACCTTTGTGTCCATTGAAATAAATTGTTCTCACCCAGCCATTATTCTGGGGAAAGTCTACACTTTGGGGGTAGATACCTTCCTAATGCATCAATGGATTTGATGTCAATAGATTACCCTTACTCTGGTTGAGCCCACCTGCTGAAATGGTTTACTGAGGTGTGGCAACTACCTATGCTACAGTTTGGTGGTAGGTAGATACCAGAGGTAGAAAGCATCTCTGAAAAGGGATTGGCTATCCTCACACCAGAAATACTAGTCTTAGCTAAACACCCATAAACCCTGATAAATAAATTCTGACATAAATATGGTGCAATATTTGAGTCTAAAATACAAGCTTTCCATTTTCAGATTGTTATTTAAAGAAGGTAATAAATATGATGTAGAAAAAAGGGAGTTGACTTTGAATTCAGTAAAACTTCTATTAAAGTCTTGCTTCTCAGATAGTCTATGTGACTGTCAAGTCACTTAAAGTCTCACACCAGGAAACATTCTTAAACTATTTTAGTTATTGAGAAGATAAATCTCTAAACAGGACTTCCCAACATTGATAAGATACCAGATTTAGTTAAAATAAATAAATAAGGGCTGGGACATTTATCTTTCTTGAGAGGTTAAAAAGGAAGTTTTTATATGCTTAATTATTATGGTATGATAATATTAATTATTATAGTATATTACAGTATTTGGAGATGAGATCACCTCCTCCCCAGTTTTATAGATGAGGAAAGTAGGAACCAGAAAGATAACACTATTTGTCCAATGTTTATTGAGAAGTAAGTAGGATTGACATTTTAACCATGGTTCTCAGCTTCAAAATCTGATTCTTTCCAGTACACATGGTGTTTCCTTTCCCCAAAAGCTTTTTGCAAACTTATATGTTTAGCATTATGTTTAAGAAAAATAATACATCACTTAAAGTAAGTAACAAGCTTGTAATGGGAATGGATTTTTAAGACAAAGAAATGGAAAAAAATAGTGAATAATACAAAACAGTTCACAGAGTGGTATTGGATTTTGATTCATGAAGAAAAGGGTTTGAATGCAGACTCTAACCTTAAAGGGTTTGTAACTAAAGGAAGTCATAGCTCTTTGAGTCTCCATTTCTTCATCTGTATAATAGGGATAATAATACTGTTACTATCCACATATCATGTAGAAATCATGAGAAATAAACTTTTCAAATACAAATCATTGTATAAATGGGAGCTATTTTTAGAGTAGACTGTCAGTTTAGATTTTTATTTCATCAAAGAATGATGATAAGGGAGGGAGAAAAGGAATATGAGAAAGATACTGACATTTAGAACAGTGAAATTATGTCCTAGTAGGTGGCAGACAACACAGTGCTCAATGGAATATGGAAATACAGACTGATGTTATGTTCATTATATCTTGAAAAGTTGATAGAGAAGAGAGATTCAAGGATCCAAGAATGGAACTGGCAACACTAGAAGCCACCTCTCATGCATAGCCCCTTATTCAGTATGTGTGAGTCTCTGTCTCTCTCTGTCTCTTCCTCTCCTCTCTAGTCCTCTCTCTGATTGAATTGGATTGGCATAAGATTTGAATCTGCCAAGAAAGGGCAGAAAGGCATACAGATTATTAAGTGTACCTAGATACCTAAATTGAATTGGTTAAACTTATTTTTCTAGCATGAATTCTTTTTGTTTTGCTTCCTTGTTATTTGACTTTTCTGCAATGCTAAATTCCTTCGTTTTGTGGAGAGGGGAAACTTCTACCCACCCATCACTGTACAATAAATCTGGACGATGGCATGCTGTACTCGTCACTACAATGGTACTGGTTCACTAGGGAGGTAAAGTGAGTCATTTTGATTATTTGTGGGAATTTTTCCTTGGAATAACATTTTCTTGAGTAATTACATGGGAGATGAGGTCTCTTGAAATGGCAGAAGTCAAATTCTGATGTTCCCAAGGGAAGTTTTGAAAAGATAAAAATGATTAAAGTTCATATATAAAGATCCTACTGTCTAACATAGAACCCTGTTTCTATGAGCTAAGAAGTCATAGGAGAAGGCTACAGATTAAAAATAAATGAGAAAAAAATCAGGATAAAATCTCCTTTCAGCTGTCATGATTTTTTATCACAGATTCCTAGAAAAAAATATACACTTGCTTTTTATTCTGCATAATTATGGAAAAAAAGGAATCCTCATACTTCCAAAATCAATCTTTCTTTTCTGAGCATCAAATTGACAAAGATGTAAGCACAAAAAGTCTTGCATATACTTCGTCCAGATGAAGGTAATGGCATTATGCCTAGAGTTAGTATTCATAAAGAAGAATTTAGTAACTTTTTTGATCTAGTCAACCATCATCAAGAAGAGAAGAATTTAAAAGACATGGGAGGAGTGATTAGCTTAGAGAATTGGTAACAGGATATGGAGTATTTGCTTTCAAATCAGGAAAGGGCTTAAAAGATGTTAGGTTTGTTTTCAGTGGCCTATGCAAAATTAAAGAACATTCTGATTCTTCCTAGTGTTTTCATGAAATAAAATATAATTATCATTGATTTCAGGTAGTGAAAACTCTAGTGAGTGTTGACATTAAATTGTGAAATAGATAGGAATATGGCCATTAATTGGAGGACTAGCCAGAACGGTGTGGTGGGGTAGGAGGATCAACTGGGATCAGGAAATCAACACTTCCATCTTTCTTCACTCTGGATTGGATACTATTTATTGTCACACCTCGCTTTTGCTTTTCTTTAAGGTATTATGTTACATTTTATATATTACATAAATGTTTTTACATATTATATAGATATTTATATTCTATTAAATATGTATTATATACATATAACATTTTTTTTCAGAGTTAGGGAATTTTAGCATTACCCTGTTTTTAAAAGGTTTTTTTTATTATTATTACCAATGCCTTTTGTATTTACTTCACATTCATTTCTGAACATAATCCTTCTCTTCCCTTTATTCATATCCTTCCTTTTTAACGAAGTTTTAAAAGAAAATGAAAAACAGTTCAGCAAAACAATCAACACATTGACTGCATTTGAAAGCAATTATTTTGTCTAGAACTTTCTCTCTGTGATTCATTTTGTTTACACTACTTTGATGGTACTCAATTCCCACAGACTTCTTTCCTCCTCTTGTACTTCTGTTTACCTGCTCTAACCCAGGTTCCTCAAATTAATTTAAATTGTTCATTTCTCTTTCTCTGTTTGTTTTTGTTTCTTTGTGTCTCCCCTGCCTGATTTTGGATCATTTCCTTCCACATCTAACTAGCCTGTAGTTCAAAAATTTCCCCACTCTATTAAATAACATTTTTTTTGTGTCTGAATAAATACTTGAGTTGAATTTTGATTCCCTTCATCAAGATGTTTTCATTTGCTCCATTTTCTTATTTTTCTTCCCTTTTAATTTATTCTGAATTCTCTTTTAAAGTTCAAAGATAATTCTAACTTAGTTCTTCTTTCATTATTCTATGGAATTTATAAGGTAGTACAAAATTTGAACTTTCTCTTCTATCCAGTTTCCATGATTTTGCCTTTGTCAGGCTTTCATTCCTCATTTTTTTCCTGCTGTGCTCATTCTTAGAAATATTAATTCATAAAGAAATCATAGACATATGGTAATAGTTAAATCTTTATCCTGAATCAGAGATCTGGTCTTTACCATCATCACTCAACACTCCTATTTCTGATTAAATATCTTCACTACCACTATAAATACTGGCTATTTTTGGGGATTCACATAGTCCTTCTCTGGAGGTACAATTCTTTTTTGGTGAAGATATTCTCTTAATCTGTGATTTTCTCTTCAGGTAACTTGTTATAAGGCCTTTATATCTTACCATAAACATATATTCCTGTGACCATGAGAAAATTCTTTAATAGCAATATTTAATTTCCCCTTTAAATTCCACCCATCCTAATTATTCTCTTTCATGACTTTTCTCCTAATCTTTTACACCATCTATGTATACTTTTTGAGATTCTAAAAAAAATACTATTCTTTTTCTACTCATCAACTAGAGTGTGTTGAAGAGAGATGAATCTCTTTGGCTCCTTTCCCTATTCACCTGTCTATTTATACAATTTCCCAGTATGCTATCTTCTTCACAAAATGTAACAATTACACAACGATTTAAATTTTCATCCTTATCTTTTTCTGATTCTTTAAGGTCCCTTTAAACCTTTGACTTCTTAGGTCCCTTTTGTTTCTTAGGATCTCTATTGTTATTCTTTGTTTTGCTCTTCTCCTTTTACTCTTCCTTTCCCCCTTCCCCCTCTAATGCTTTCTTTCTAAAGATCTAAATCATTGTATTTCAATTTAAGGGAAGTTCTTTGTTAAATCGATTTGTTTTTTAGTAGTCATATTTAGTTATCATCTTGATCCTCTTGTTCAAAGTGTTTAAAAATCAAATAGTCTATGTGTGTGAACATGTGTATATACATAAACATACGAAAATGCTTCATAAATCCATCCTTTATGAAAGTTTTATCTTTTTTATTAGTTTTACCAATCATGTTATTAGCTTGTGACTTGAACTCCTTTGATTTTTATAGCATATGAATCTGTTCTTTCCTCTTGTTCCTTGTCTCTATAAGTAATTCAAAATTAAATTCCTTCACAGTTTAAGGAATTTCTCCTTATTTCTTGCTAAATTTATTCTTTGCCATTGAAATTCTGAAATTTAACTACTACATATTTGGAGTTTTGAAAGAAAAGCCATCTCTGGATCTGCTTGCATCAGGTTGCCCTCGCCCTTTAAAAGTTTTTTTTTCTACTTCCATCTTTCTTCTTTAATTTCTCTCCCTCTTTCTCCTCCTCCTCCTCTGCCCCCTCTTCCTCTTCTCCACCACCATCAAGACCACTACCACAACAAACATGACTAGTATTATCATAATGTATATTATGTTCCACATACTATGCTAATATAAATATTCTTTGATCCTCACAATATTATCCCTATTTTTAGAGTTGAAATAATTGAGGAAAACAAGTTAAATGACTTGAACAAGTTTGCATACCTAGTAAATGCCTAAGGCTGGATTTGGATTTACATTTTTCTGATTTCAGTTCTAGTGTTCTATTATTCTATGTCTCTTTCAATATTATATTCAAGGTATGTAGAGTTTTGCTGCTATTCTATGATCTCTGCTGTGAATCCATAGCTTTCTCTTTTTTTATTGAGGATTTTGGTTCATTTTTCTTCATAGGATAATGCTTTTTTCAATTTTCTATAACTTTTCTTTAAATTTTTACCTTTTTTTCCTCTTAGTATTTCAGAGTATTAACTTTGGAGCTAGCTTGGTACCTGTCATTTTTCTTTTGGATTTTTTACTTTTAGCTTTATTTTCTATTCTCAGTAAATTCATTTCTGACATTTGTTCTCACTCTTGAAGTCTTCCCTTTTACATTCTGCTAAGAATCCTCTCAAGGTTAGATGTGTACAGCTTTTTTTTTAATTTTGAAAAAAAATTTTCTTTACAGCATTATCCCTTGCACTCACTTCTGTTCTGACCTTTTCCTTCCCTCCCTCCACCCCCTCCCCTAGATGGCAAGCAGTCCTATACATGGTAAATATGTCACAGTATATCCTAGATATAATATATGAGTGCAGAACTGAACAGTTCTCTTGTTGCACAGGAAGAATTGGATTCAGAAGGTAAAATAAACCGAGAAGAAAAACAAAAATGCAGTTTATATTCATTTCCTAGTGTTCCTTCTTTGGGTGTAGCTGTTTCTGTCCATCATTGATCAATTGAAACTGAGTTAGATCTTCTCTTTGTCGAAGAAATCCACTTCTGTCAGAATACATCCTCATATAGTATCATTGTTGAAGTATATAATGATCTCCTAGTTCTGCTCATTTCACTTAGCATCAGTTCATGTAAGTCTCTCCAAGCCTCTCTGTATTCATCCTGCTGATCATTTCTTACAGAACAATAATATTCCATAACATTCATATACCACAATTTACCCAGCCAGTCTCCAATTGATGGACATCTATTTATTTTCCAGTTTCTAGCCACTACAAACAGGGCTGCCACAAACATTTTGGCACATATAGGTCCCTTTCCTTTCTTTAGTATCTCTTTGGGGTATAAGCCCAGTAGTAGCACTGCTGGATCAAAGGATATGCACAGTTTGATAACTTTTGGGGCATAATTCCAGATTACTCTCCAGAGTAGTTGGATTCATTCACAACTCTACCAACAATGCATCAGTGTACCAGTTTTCCCTCATACCCTCTAACATTCATCATTATTTTTTCCTGTCATCTTAGCCAATTTGACAGGTGTGTAGTGGTATATCAGAGTTGTCTTAATTTGCATTTCTCTGATCAATAGTGATTTGGAACACTCTTTCATGTGAGTGGTAATAGTTTCAATTTCATCATCTGAAAATTGTCTGTTCATATCCTTTGATCATTTATCAATTGGAAAATGGCTTGATTTCTTATAAATTTGAGTCAGTTCTCTATATATTTTGGAAATGAGGACTTTATCAGAACCTTTAACTGTGAAAATGTTTTCCCAGTTTGTTGCTTCCCTTCTAATCTTGTTTGCATTAGTTTTGTTTGTACAAAGGCTTTTTAATTTGATACAATCAAAATTTTCTATTTTGTGATCAATAATGGTCTGTAGTTCAACTTTGGTCACAAATTTCTTCCTCTTCCACAAGTCTGAGTGGTAAACTATCCTATGTTCCTCTAATTTATTTATAATCTCATTCTTTATGCCTAAATCATGGACCCATTTTGATCTTATCTTGGTATATGGTGTTAAGTGTGGATCCATGCCTAATTTCTGCCATATTAATTTCCAGTTTTGCCAACAGTTTTTGTCAAATAATGAATTCTTATCCCAAAAGTTAGGATCTTTGGGTTTGTCAAACACTAGATTGCTATAGTTGACTATTCTGTCTTGTGAACCTAACCTATTCCACTGATCAATTAATTTATTTCTTAGCCAATACCAAATAGTTTTGGTGACTGCTACTTTATAATATAGTTTTACATCAGGTACAGCTGGGCCACCTTCATTTGATTTTTTTTTTCATTAATTCACTTGAGATTCTTGACCCTTTGTTCTTCCATATGAATTTTGTTGTTATTTTTTCTAGATCATTAAAATATTTTCTTGGGAGTCTGATTGGTATAGCACTAAATAAATAGATTAATTTAGGGAGTATTGCCATCTTTATTATATTTGCTTGGCCTATCCAAGAGCACTTAATATTTTTCCAATTATTTAAATCTGACTTTATTTATGTGGTAAGTTTTTTTTTTTTTTTTTTTTTTTTTTTGTAATTTTGCTCATATAATTCCTGACTTTCCTTTGGTAGATAGATTCCCAAATATTTTATGCATTCGATAGTTATTTTGAATGGAATTCCTCTTTGTATCTTTTGCTGTTGGATTTTGTTGGTGACATATAAAAATGCTGAGCATTTATGGGGATTTATTTTGTATTCTGCAACTTTGCTAAAGTTATGAATTATTTCTAATAGCTTTTTAGTAGAATCTCTGGGATTCTCTAAGTATACCATCAAATCATCTGCAAAGAGTGATAGTGTGGGTTCCTCATTACCTACTCTAATTCCTTTAAGTTCTTTCTTGACTCTTGTTGCCAAGGCTAGCATTTCTAATACATTATTGAATAATAATGGTGATAGTGGACAACCTTGTTTCACTCCTGATCTTACTGGCAAAGGTTCCAGTTTTTCCCCATTGCATATGATGCTTACTGACAGTTTTAAATATATGCTTCTGACTATTTTAAGGAAAAGTCCATTTATTCCTATCCTCTCAAGTGTTTTTATTAGTAATGGATGTTGGATTTTATCAAATGCTTTTTCTGCATCTATTGAGATGATCATATGGTTTTTGTTAATTTGGTTGTTGATATAGTCAATTATGCTAATAATTTTCATAATATTGAACCAGCCCTACATTTCTGGTATAAATCCTACTTGGTCATAGTGTATTATTCTGGGGATGATTTTCTGTAATCTTTTTGCTAATATTGTATTTAAGATTTTAGCATTAATATTCATTAGGGAGATTGGTCTATAATTTTCTTTCTCTGTTTTCAATCTACCTGGTTTAGGTATCAGTACCATGTCTGTGTCATAAAAGGAATTTGGTAGAACTCCTTCATTCCCTATTTTTTCAAATAGCTTATATAGCATTGAGGCTAAGTGTTCTTTAAATGTTTGGTAGAATTCACATGTAAATCCATCTAGTCCTGCGGATTTTTTCTTAGGGAGCTGATTAATAGCTTGTTTTATTTCTTTTTCTGAAATGGGAAAGCAACTTACTTCCTCCTCTGTTAATCTGAGAAGCCTATATTTTTGGAGGTAGTCATCCATTTCACTTAGGTTGTCAAATTTATTGGCATAAAGTTGAGCAAAGTAACTCCTTATTATTGCTCTAATTTCTTTTTCATTAGTGGAAAGTTCCCTCTTTTCAGTTTTAAGACTAACAATTTGATTTTTCTCTTTCCTTTTTCTAATCAGATTTACCAAAGGTTTATCTATTTTATTGTTTTTTTTTCCATAAAATTAACTCTTAGTTTTTTTTATTAATTCAATAGTTTTTTTTTTACTTTCAATATTATGAATTTCTCCTTTTAATTTTAGAATTTCACGCTTAGTATTTGGGGATTTTTATAGTCTTTTTCTAGCTCTTTAAGTGGCAAGCACAGCATCTAAAAATATAAATTTTCCCCTTATGACTGCTTTGGCTGCATCCCACAAATTTTGGTATGATGTCTTTTCATTGTCATTATTTTGAGTGAAATTATTAATTGTATCTATAATTTGCTGTTTCACCCAATCATTCTTTAAGATGAGATTATTTAGTTTCCAATTACTTTTTGGTCTATTTACCCCTAACTTTTTGTTGAATGTAGTTTTTATTGCATTATGATCTGAAAAGAAAACATTTACTATTTTTGCCTTCCTGCATTTAATTTTGAGGTCTTTATGTCCTAATATATGGTCAATTTTTGTATAGGTTCCATGAACTGCTCAGAAGAAAGTATACTCCTTTCTGTCACCATTCAGTTTTCTCCAAAGATCTATCATATCTAATTTTTCTAATATTCTATTTACCTCTTTAATTTCTTTCTTATTTGTTTTGTGGTTTGATTTGTCTAATTCTGAGAGAGCAAGATGGAGATCTCCTACTATTATGGTTTGATTGTCTATTTCTTCTAGCAACTCTCTTAACTTCTCCTTTAGGAAGTTAGATGCTATACCACTTGGTGCATATATGTTTAGTATTGATATAGCTTCCTTGTCTATAGTACCCTTTAGCAAGATATGGTTTCCTTCCTTAAGTCTTTTGATTAGATAAAATTTTGATTTTGCTTGATATGAGATGAGGATGGCTACCCCTACTTTTTTGACTTCACCTAAAGCATAATAGATTCTGCTCCAGCCTTTTATCTTTACTCTGTATGTATCTCCCTGCTTTAAATGTGTTTCCTGTAAACAACATATTGTAGGTTTCTGACTTTTAATCCAGTCTACTATCCACCTCACTTTATGGGAGAGTTCATCCCATTCACATTTGTGGTTAAAATTACTAATTCTGTATTTCCTGCCATCCTAATATCCCTCGATTATGCTTTTCTTTTTCTTGCCCTTCCTTACCCTCTTTCCTAGTATTAAACTTATGGGTCCCAGTTGCATCACACAGCTCTCCCTCTTTAGGATCCCTCCCTCCTCCCTTTGAATCCCTTCCCCTTTCTTGTACTCTTCCCTTATTACTCTTTTTCCTTTTCCCTTTTTCTCTCCCACTTTTTATTGAGGTGAGAGAAGATTCTTTGTAACACAAATATGTCAATTATTTCCTCTTTGAGCCAACTCTGATGAGAGTAAGATTCACACAATGTTCCTCCCCTTCTCTAAGTTCCCTCAGATATGATAGGTTTCCTTGGTCTTATCGTGGGATGTAGTTTCCTTCTTTTTATCTCCTCTTTTCCCTTTTTCTAACACTATCCCCTTTCCATTTCTACTTCCCTTTTTTATGTTATATCAGTAAAATCAAATTATACATATGGTTTTTATGTATTTCCACAACAGAAATCTAGTTCTCAAGAGTTCTTTTACCTTTTTCTACTTCTCTTGAGTCCTGTGGTTGGAGATCAAATTTTTTGTTGAAATCTGGTTTTTACCTTAGAAACAAATGGAATTCCTCTTTTCATTAAATGTCCATTTTCTTCCATGGAAAAAAAATGCTCAGCTTAGCTGGGTAGTTTATTTTTGGCTGCACTCCAAGTTCTTTTGTCTTTCGGAATATCAGATTCCAGGCCCTTCGATCCTTTAATGTTGAGGCAGCCAGATCTTGAGTGACCCTTATTGTGGCACCTCAGTATTTGAATTGTTTTTTTCCTGGCTGCTTATAATATTTTTTTCTTTAGTCTGAAATTTCTGAAATTTGACCACAATATTCCTTGGAGTTTTTATTTTAGGATCTTTTTCAGAAGGTGTTCAATGAATTCTTTCAATGCCTATTTTACCTTCTGGTTCTATTACTCCTGGGCAGTTCTCTTTGATGATTTCCTGTATAATAATATCTAAGGTCTTTTTTTCATCAAAAATTTTGGGTAGTCCAAT
This sequence comes from Antechinus flavipes, assembly GCF_016432865.1. Classification (NCBI taxonomy): domain Eukaryota; kingdom Metazoa; phylum Chordata; class Mammalia; order Dasyuromorphia; family Dasyuridae; genus Antechinus; species Antechinus flavipes. The sequence goes on from NC_067401.1 coordinate 317,565,548, forward strand.
GATCCTTAGGTTATCTCTCCTAGATCTATTTTCCAGGTCTGTTGGTTTTCCAAGTAAATATTTGACATTTTTTTCCCCAATCTTTCTTTTTTTTTTTTTTTTTTGGTTTTGCTTGACTGATTCTTGATGTCTCAATGAATCATTCATTTTTATTCAGTTCTGATTTTTAGTGAGTTATTTTGTTCAGTAGCTTTTTTTTTTTTTTTTTAACTTCTTTTTGTATATGATCAATTGAGTTTTTAAATGAGTTGTTTTGCTCTATGGAATTTTTTCCATTTCACTATTTTTTTTTTAGTGAGTTATTTTCTTTTTCCAATTTACAAATTCTGTGTCCCTGCATTTTTTGGGGAGTTTTTTACCTTTTCCAATTCACATTTCAGGAAGTTGTTGCTCTCTTGCATAGCTTATCTTTCCTTTCCCCATTTATCTTCTAGTTCTCTTTTAAGATTTTTAATAGTCTCTTCTAGGAGAGCCTTTTGTTTTGGGGACCAACAATTGTCTGGAGACTGTCTGCTATTATTCTCCTTGGGGTTGAAAAGCTGCTCTCTTTCTGTATAGAAGCTATCAATGGTCCTTTTGATTTTTTTTACTCATTTTTTAAAGCCTGTAGAGTCTGCCTTCAGGGCCAGGAGGTTATCAAGCTTCCTCTGCTGAGTATTGGTAGTTGTATGGATGGGTAGGTGTCCCACCAACCAGCTACAAAGAGCAGCAGCGAGGTACTGGAGTGCTCTGGGAAAGAGTTCCCCACCTGGAAGTAACTCAGGCCTGCAAGGCTGAGCTGGGAAAGTGCCCTGCAAAGACCCCTGCTGTTGGGGTTAATGTCTGCCTTCAATTTCTTCATCTGTAAAATGAACTAGAAAAGGAAATGACAAACCACTCCACTATGTCAAGAAAATATCAAGATGGAGTCAAAAAGAGTCAAACATGACTGAAATGACAGAATAATAATAATAATAATAAATTTGGGTTCCCACCTACTTGGAATATTTTATAACTGATTTGTTGATGCCAATCTAAGAAGGATCTTCAGAGACTTTATTTTTTTTCTCAGAAGGAGTTGATCCTCCCCACTCATTTTTCTAACTCTATCCTGGGCACTGAGTTGCACTACCAGGTGAGAGAGTGAGTAGTACAAAGTTACCTAACCCACTCGATTGTGTTTCATATCCCATCCAGTCACCCATCCCAGATATCTTGCCATTTGTTCTGCCACTCTACAGTGTCCTCTCCTACTTCTTATCTCTTATTTTGAAAATAAAAACAACAAAAAAAGTACTCCTGCTTTGGAAAGGATATGGCAATTTCTTGCTTGTTCACTATCCTTGTTATTTTACAAGACCAAAAGATCCTATAAGTAAATTTGTTGTCTCCTCTTATTTGAATATAAGTCCTTGAAGTTAAGAATTGTTGTCCTTTTGTATTTCTATATACAGCATCTAGCATGGTATTTAGCACTATTTACTTAAATATGCATATGTATTTACACATATACATATGTATCATATTTTAAGAATGTCATATATTATACAACATATTGTGGTCATTTAACTGTTTATTACATATGTCTTACATATATGAACATGCGTTACATATTATAAATGTGGTATATATGTATACACATATATAAAATATTCAGTGTTTCTTCTTTTACTCATTTTTATGCATTACAGTTTTCTATTCTCCAGTATTATGACTAATATTTGGATTCTCTTCTGACTGGATTTTCTCCCCATTGTTTTCTCTTTGAGTAATTCTCCTCCTCTCACATTCTTTTAAGGAACACATCATTAATTCTGAAAATATATAGAACAGAACAGTGTTACTCCAGTCTTTTCATCTTCTATTCTAGTAGGATGATCAACACACATTTGACATATGCATAGTTTTTACTTTATACTGGCAGAAACCCATTCAGCATACTTTCTAAAGGTCACTGGAAAAATTCACCTTTTTCCTCCATATTTCCTAGAAGCAAGATCCTCAGTTCTCTGTGGTTCTTGTTGGACACTCCTGTGGTTTACTTTCATGGCTACTTGCCATGGCAAGCTGCCTGTTTGCTGCTTCTGGTAATCACACAGGGGAGCCGGTCTCTGTGGACTCTTGAATAAGGCATTATTTATAGCTGCCTTTCCTGATTTTTTCTTATGAAATGATGCTAGTTTTCTCAGCTGTCTTTGATCTGTATGAACATATTTTTGCCAAAGCCCAAACACAAACAGGAGCTGACTCAGATGTTCTGTGTAAGAAAGTCTTATATATAAATTTGACTTCCAATCAGTTCTTACCTCACAGAAGCACACTGGAAAACATCACAAAGAATACCTAGTCCACTTGAATAAGAAACCAATTCACAAGCTATTCAACAAAGGATCATCCAATTTTTTCTTGAAATTTTTAGACAAGAAGATTCAATAATTTATGAGTCAATTTTGGATAATTAAGTATTGCAAAATCTTCTTATATATTAAGCCTGTCTGTTTCTTTGAATTTTCTATTCATTGCTTCTAGTTATTTTCCTCTCTAACCTCAAATAAGACAGAATTAATCCCTTTCTATTTGCAATCCTTCAAATAATTGAAAGCGTCTATAAGCCCCCTCTTTACTACTCATGGTTCTTCTTCTTCTGAAAGAGATCTTTAAATTCTTCATCTCATCCTCTTCCTTTCCTCTCAACTTATCAGAATTCACATACCTATTGCATTTATATATTAACATTATCATTCAGTCATTTTTGACTCTTCATATCCTCATGGAACATAGCATACATGGAACAGAACTTATTAATAATATGCTTATATATTATTCATAAAGCTATAGTCTTCTCACTACCCTGACTCAGTATTTTATTTCCCTATTCAAATTACAACACCCCATTGACTCCATCATTAAATTTTAAGGAAGAATTGTCTAAACTCATTACCTCTACTTCTCTTCCACTAATTAGACTATTCCCATAAGTATCTTGCAATTGCTTCCCAGTCTTATTCCTGACAGAAACTGTATTTTCAAAAGTCACAAATTACCTCATTATGATTAAATCTAAAAGTCCATTTGCATCACTCTACATTTTCCTTGCCCTTTCTGCATCATTTAACACATTTGGCTATTCATTCTTTTCTTGATAATCTTCCCCTTTTTATATTTCTGCTGGTTTTCTACCTATATAAACAGCTATCTTTTCCTGAGCACCAGTCATGCATTTCTATATATCTCCTATATATTTCCATTATAAAGTTCTACTAAGCTCAAACTGAAAACATAATTTAATTCATATTCTTCATGACATTTCTTTTCTTTATTTTTTATTTAAGTTTTTTATTTACAAAGCATATGTATGGGTAATTTTTCCAACATTGATCCTTACATAACCTTTTGTTGCAAATGTTCCCCTTCTCCCTGCCCCCTCCCCTATCTGGCAGGTAGTTCAATACATGTTAAATATGTTGAAATACATGTTAGATCCAATATGTGTATGCATATTTATACAGTTATCTGTTCTTTATAAGAAAGTCTTAAATAGAAATTTGACTTCCAATCAATTATTACCTCATAGAAGCACACTGGAAGACAAGAAACATCAAATCAAGAAGGAAGAAAAAGAAAAACTGAGAAAGAAAACAAAATGCAAGCAAATAACAGCAGAGAGAGTCATAATACTATATAGTGTTCCACACTCTGTTCCCATGATTCTCTTTCTGGGTGTAGATGGTTCTTTTCATCACTGTACAAGTGCAACTAGTTTGAATCATTTTCAATGTTGAAGAGAGCCATGTCCATCAGAATTGATCATCGTATAGTCTTATGGTCGCCGTATATAATGTTCTCCTGATTCTCCTCATTTCACTTAGCAGCAGTTCAATCAGTTCATGTAGGTCTCTCCAAGTCTCTCTGAAATCATCCTGCTAGTCATTTTTTACAGAACAATAGTATTCCATAGCATTCATATGCCATAATTTGTTCAGCCATTCTCCAATTGATGGTCATCCACTCCATTTACAATTTCTTGCCACTACAAAGACGGCTGCCACAAACATTTTGCACATGTGATTCCTTTCCCTCTTTTAAGATCTCTTTGGGATATAATCCCAGTAGAAACACTGCTGGGTCAAAGAATATGCACATTTTGATAACTTTTTGAGCATAGTTCCAAACTGCTCTCCAGAATGATTGGATCCATTCACAGTTCCACCAACAATGTATCAGTGATGTAGTTTTCTCACATCCCCTCCAACATTCATTTTTATCTTTTCCTATCATCTAAGCCAATCTGACAGGTGCATAGTGATATCTCAGCGTTGTCTTAATTTGCATTTCTCTGATCAATACTGATTTGGAGCACCTTTTCATATGGCTACAAATAGTTTCAATTTCTTCATCTAAAAATTGTTTGTTTATATCCTTTGACCATTTATAAGTTGGAGAATGGCTTGAATTATTTCTTTATTTGTTTTTCTATTTTTTAAAAATGATTATAACTTTTTATTGACAGAACCCATGCCTTGGTAATTTTTTTTACAATATTATCCCTTGCACTCACTTCTATTCTGACTTTTCCCCTCCCTCCCTCCACCCCCTCCCTTAGATGGCAAGCAGTCCTATTACATGTTAAATATGTCACAGTATATCCTAGATACAACATATGTATGCAGAACTGAACAATTCTCTTGTTGTACTGGAAGAATTGGATTCAGAAGGTAAAAAGAACCCGGAAAGAAAAATAAAACTGCAAAGAGTTTACATTCATTTCCCGGTATTCTTTCTTTGGATGTAGCTACTTCTGTTCATCATTGATCAATTGAAATTGAGTTAGATCTTCTCTTTGTCGAAGAAATCCACTTCTGTCAGAATACATCCTCATATAGTATCATTGTTGAAGTATATAATGATCTCCTAGTTCTGCTCATTTCACTTAGCATCAGTTCATGTAAGTCTCTCCAAGCCTCTCTGTATTCATCCTGCTGGGCATTTCTTACAGAACAATAATATTCCATAACATTCATATACCACAATTTACCCAGCCAGTCTCCAATTGATGGACATCCATTCATTTCTAGTTTCTAGCCACTACAAACAGGGCTGCCACAAACATTTTGGCACATACAGGTCCCTTTCCTTTCTTTAGTATCTCTTTGGGTTATAAGCCCAGTAGTAGCACTGCTGCATCAAAGGGTATGTACAGTTTGATAACTTTTTGAGCATAATTCTAGATTAGTCTCCAGAGTAGTTGGATTCATTCACAACTCCACCAACAATGCATCAGTGTACCAGTTTTCCCTCATACTCTCTAACATTCATCATTATTTTTTCCTGTCATCTTAGCCAATCTGACAGGTGTGTAGTGGTATATCAGAGTTGTCTTAATTTGCATTTCTCTGATCAATAGTGATTTGGAACACTTTCATATGAGTGGAAATAGTTTCAATTTCATCATCTGAAAATTGTCTGTTTATATCCTTTGATCATTTATCAATTGGAGAATGGCTTGATTTCTTATAAATTAGAGTCAATTCTCTATATATTTTGGAAATGAGGCCTTTATCAGAACCTTTAACTGTGAAGATGTTTTCCCAGTTTGCTGCTTCCCTTCTAATCTTGTTTGCATTAGTTTTATTTGTATAAAGACTTTTTAATTTGATACAATCAAAATTTTCTATTTTGTGATCAATAATGGTCTGTAGTTCATCTTTGGTCACAAATTTCTTCCTCCTCCACAAGTCTGAGTGATAAACTATCCTATGTTCCTCTAATTTATTTATAATCTCATTCTTTATGCCTAGGCCATGGACCCATTTTGATCTTATCTTGGTATATGGTGTTAAGTGTGGGTCCATGTCTAATTTCTGTCATACTAGTTTCTAATTTTCCCAACGGTTTTTGTCAAATAGTAAATTCTTATCCCAAAAGGTGGGGCTTTGCAGTTTGTCAAATACTAGATAGTTATAGTCATTGACTATTTTGTTCTATGAGCATAACCTATTCCACTGGTCAACTAGTCTCTTTCTTAGCCAGTACCAAATGTTTTTGATGACTGTTGCTTTATAATATAGTTTTAGATCTGATACAACTAGGCCACCTTCATTTGCTTTTCTCTTCATTAATTCCTTTGAAATTCTTGATCTTTTTTTCTTCCAGATGAATTTTGTTGTTATTTTTTCTAGTTTAGTAAAATAGTTTCTTGGAAGTTTGATTGGTATAGCAATAAATAAATGCATTTATGTAGTATTGTCATCTTTATTATATTTGCTCTGCCTAGCCACAAGCACTTGATATATGTTTTCTAATTGCTTAGATCTGACTGTTTTTGTGTGGAAAGTGTTTTGTAGTTTTGCTTATATAGTTCTTGACTTTCACTTGGCAGATAAATTTCCAAATATTTTATATTATCAACAGTTATTTTATTTTATTTATTTTTATTTATTTTTTATTTTTTTAAAATAACTTTTTATTGACAGAACCCATGCCAGGGTAATTTTTTTTACAACATTATCCCTTGCACTCACTTCTGTTCCGATTTTTTCCCTCTCTCCCTCCACCTGGCAAGCAGTCCTTTACATGTTAAATAGGTTACAGTATATCCTAGATAAAATATATGTGTGCAGCACTGAACAGTTCTCTTGTTGCACAGGGAGAATTGTATTCAAAAGGTATAAATAACCCGGGAAGAAAAACAAAAATGCAAGCAGTTTATATTCATTTCCCAGTGTTCTTTATTTGGGTGTAGCTGCTTTTGTCCATCCTTGATCAATTGAAACTGAATTAGCACATATGAAAATATGCTCCAAATCATTATTAATCAGAGAAATGCAAATTAAGACAACTCTGAGATACCACTACACACCTGTCAGATTGGCTAGAATGACAGGGAAAGATAATGCGGAATGTTGGAGGGGATGTGGGAAAACAGGGACACTGATACATTGTTGGTGGAATTGTGAACACACCCAGCCATTCTGGAGAGCAATTTGGAACTATGCTCAAAAAGTTATCAAACTGTGCATACCCTTTGATCCAGCAGTATCTCTACTGGGCTTATACCCCAAAGAGATACTAAAGAAAGGAAAGGGACCTGTATGTGCCAAAATGTTTGTGGCAGCCCTGTTTGTAGTGGCTAGAAGCTGGAAAATGAATGGATGCCCATCAATTGGAGAATGGTTGAGTAAATTGTGGTATATGAACATTATGGAATATTATTGTTCTGTAAGGAATGACCAGCACAATGAATACAGAGAGGACTGGCGAGACTTACATGAACTGATGCTAAGTGAAATGAGCAGAACCAGGAGATCATTATATACCTCAACAACAACACTGTTTGAGGATATATTCTGATCGAAGTGGATCTCTTCGATAAAAAAAGCTAATTCTGTTTCAGTTGATCAAGGATGGACAGAAGCAGCTACACCCAAAGAAAGAACAATGGGAAATGAATATAAACTGTTTGCATTTTTGTTTTTCTTCCCATTTATTTATACCTTCTGAATCCAATTCTCCCTGTGCAACAAGAAAACTGTTTGGTTCTGCACACATATATTGTATCTAGGATATACTGTAACCTATTTAACATGTAAAGGACTGCTTGCCATCTGGGGGAGAGGGTGTAGAGAGGGAGGGGAAAAATTGGAACAGAAGTGAGTGCAAGGGATAATGCTGTAAAAAATTACCCCGGCATGGGTTCTGTCAATAAAAAGTTATTTGAAAAAAAAAAAAAAGAAACTGAGCATAGTTCCAAATTGCTCTCCAGAATGGCTGGATGTGTTCACAATTCCACCAACAATGTATCAGTGTCCCTGTTTTACCACATCCCTTCCAACATTTCGCATTACCTTTCCCTGTCATTCTAGCCAATCTAACAGGTGTGTAGTGGTATCTCAGCGTTGTCTTAATTTGCATTTCTCTTATTAATAATGATTTGGAGCATATTTTCATATGGCTATAAATAGTTTTAATTTCTTCATCTGAGAATTGTCTATTCGTATCCTTTGACCATTTATCAATTGGAGAATGGTTTGATTTCTTATAAATTAGAGTCAATTCTCTATATATTTTGGAAATGAGGCCTTTATTAGAACCTTTGACTGTAAAAATGTTTTCCCAGTTTATTGTTTCCCTTCTAAACTTGTCTGCATTAGTTTTGTTTGTACAAAAACTTTTCAATTTGATATAATCAAAATTTTCTATTTTGTGGTCAATAGTGATCTCTAGTTCTTCTTTGGTCATAAATTCCTTCCTCTTCCATGGGTCTGAGAGGTAAACTATCTTATGCTCTTCCAATTTATTTATAATCTCATTCTTTATGCCTGGGTCATGAACCCATTTTGATCTTATCTTGGTGTACGGTGTTAAGTATGGGTCAATTCCTAATTTCTGCCACACTAATTTCCAATTTTTCCAGCAATCTTTGTCAAATAATGCATTCTTATACCCAAAACTGGGGTCTTTGGGTTTGTCAAACACTAGATTATTAAAGTTATTGGCTGTTTTGTCCTTTGAATCTAACCTATTCCATTGATCAACTAGTCTATTTCTTAGCCAATACCAGATGGTTTTAGTAACTGCTGCTTTATAATATAATTTTAGATCTGGTACAGCTAGGCCACTTTCATTTGATTTTTTTTTTCATTAATTTCTTTGAAATTCTTGACCTTTTGTTTTTCCATATGAACTTTGTTGTTATTTTTTCTAGGTCGTCAAAATAGTTTTTTGGGAGTCTGATTGGTATAACGCTAAATAAATAGATTAGTTTAGGTAGTATTGTCATCTTTATTATATTTGCTCACCCAATCCAAGAGCATTTAATATTTTCCAGTTGTTTAGATCAGACTTAATTTGTCTGGAAAGAGTTTTGTAGTTTTGCTCATAAAGTTTCTGATTTTCTCTTGGCAGATAGATTCCTAAATATTTTATACAATCAGTAGTTACTTTAAATGAAATTTCTCTTTGTAACTCTAACTGATCAACAATAATTTTAAGTAGAATTTTTCTTTGTATCTCTTGCTGTTGAATTTTGTTAGTGATGTATAGGAATGCTGATGATTTATGTGGATTTATTTTGTGTCCTGCACCTTTGATACAGTTGTGAATTATTTCTAAGAGCTTTTTAGTTGATTCTCTGGGGTTCTCTAAGCTACCATCATATAATCTGCAAAGAGTGAAAATTTGGTTTCCTCATTACCTACTTTAATTTTATGTCAAATTTATTGATATAAAGTTGGGCAAAGTAACTCCTGATAATTGCTCTAGTTTCCTCTTCATTGGTGGATAGTTTTCCCTTTTCATTTTTGAGACTAACAATTTGGTTTTCCTCTTTCCTTTTTCTAATCAAATTAACTAAACGTTTATCTATTTTGTTGTTTTTTTTCCATAAAACCAATTCTTAGTTTTATTTATTAATTCAATAGTTTATTTTTTAGTTCCAAATTTATTGATCTCTCCTTTTATTTTTAGAATGTAAAGTTTGTTTTTTGATTGGGGTTTTTAATTCATTCTTTTTCTAGTTTTTTTTTTAGTTTTAAGCCCAATTTATTGATTTTCGCTTTCTCTGTTTTATGCAAGTAAGCCTCTAGAGATATAAAATTTCCTGTTATTACTACTTTGGCTGCATCCTACAAATTTTGGTGGGTTAGTTCATTATTGTCATTCTCTTGGATGAAATTATTGATTGTGTCTATGATTTGCTGCTTCACCCACTTATTCTTTAGGATGAGATTATAGTTTCCAATTTCTTTTTGGTCTATTTTCCCTGGCCCTTTATTGAATGTAATTTTTTATTGCATCAGGATCTGAAAAAAAGAGAAAAAATTTATTTACTATTTCTGCCATTCTGCATTTGATTTTTACGTCTTTATGTCCTAATATATAGTCAATTTTTGTATAGGTTCCATGAACTGCTGAAAAGAAAGTGAACTTCTTTCTGTCTTCATTCAGTTTTCTCCAAAAATCTATCATATTTAGTTTTTCTAGTATTATATTTATCTCTTTAACTTCTTTCATATTTATTTTGTGGTTTGATTTATCTAGTTCTGAGAGAGCAATGTTGAGATCTCCGACTATTATAGTTTTGCTGTCCATTTCTTTTTGCAACTCTCTTAACTTCTCCTTTAGGAATTTAGATGCTATACCACTTGGTTCAAATATGTTTAATATTGATATTGCTTCATTATCTATGGTACCCTTTAGGAAAATATAATTTCCTTCCTATCTCTTTTAATCAGATCTGAGATGAGGATGGTTACCCTTGCTTTTTTTATTTCACCTGAAGTATAATAGATTCTACTCCAATCTTTTATCTTTACTCTGTATGTATCACTCTGCTTTAATTTTGTTTCTTTCAACAACATATTGTAGGATTCTGGTTTTTAATCCAGTCTGCTATCCACTTACGTTTTATGGGAGAGTTCACCCCATTCATATTTACAGTTAAAATGACTAATTCTGTATTTCCTGCCATCTTATTAACCGCAAATTATACTTTTCTCTTTTCTTTTCCCCTTTCCTTCCTCCCTAGTATTTTACTTATGAGTACTATTTGCTTCAAGCAGTCCTCTCTCTTTAGAGACCCTCCCCCTTTCTTATGTCTTTCTCTTATTATTTCTCTTTTCCCTTTTATTTAGCCTACCCCTTCTGTTTTCTCCTTTTCCCTCTCACTTTTCTATAACATGAGATATGTTTCTCAGTGAAACCAAATATATCTAATGCTCATTCTTTTGGCCAGATCTGATGAGAGTAAGATTCACACTATATTTCTTACTCTCCCTTCTTTCCCTCAATTATAATGTTTTCTTTGCCTCTTCCTGAGATGTAATTTCCCTCTTTTTACCTCCATTTCCTCCTTTTTTTCTGTTATAATCCCCTTTCCATCTCTAGATTCTTTTTTTATCATAACAGTAAAATCAGATTTTACATATATATATATCTATATATCTATATATCTCAATGAGTATATATATCTATATATACAATGAGTATATATATCTATATATACTCAATGCATACCCATAACAGAAGTACAGTTCTCAAGAGTTTTTTTTTTTCTTTTTACCTTTTTATGCTTCTCTTGAGTTCTATATTTGGAGGTCTTTTTTTTTTTTTTTTTTTTTTTTTTTTAGCTCTGGTCTTTTCGTCAAAAATACATGGAATTCACCAGTTTCATTGAATGTCCACATCTTCTTCCCTGAAAGAAAATGTTCAGTTTGCATTCCAAGATCCTCCACCTTTTGGACTATCAGATTCCAGGATCTTCAATCCTTTAAAGTAAAAGCTGCTAGGTCCCAATTGTTTCTTTCTGGTTGCTTTTAATATTTTTTCCTTGGTCTGATAGTTCTCAAATTTAGCCATGATATTCCTTGGGGTTTTAATTTTGAGGTCTCTTTCAGGAGGCATTTGGTGAATTCTTTCAATGGTAATTTTACCTCCTGTTTCTATGATATCTGGGATATCTGTATTTCAGGGAGTCCAATAATCCTTAGATTGCTTCTCCTAGATCTATTTTCCAGGTCGGGTTGTTTTCCCAATTAGGTATTTTACATTTTTTTCTTTTTTTTTTCAATTTTTTTTTTTTTTTGGTTTTGCTTGACTGATCCTTATTGTCTTATTGAGTCATTCATTTCCATTTGTTCAATTCTGAATTTTAGTGTATTATTTTCTATATTAACTTTTTTACATCTTTTTATATTTGTCCAATTGAATTTTTAAATGATTTGTTTGTTCTATGGAACTTTTTTCCATGATTTGTTTGTTCTATGGAACTTTTTTCCATTCCACAAATTCTGTTTTTTAAGAAGTTATTTTTTTTTCTGTTTTACAAATTCTGTTTTTTTAAAGAGTTATTTTCTTTTTTGGTCACAAATTATGTTTTTTTGGGAGTTGCTTTCTTTTCTCATTTTACCAAATCTATATTTTAATGACTTATATGCTTTTTCATTTCACTATGTCTATTTTGTATTGCCTTTTCCCAAACCCTCTTGCAAAGCTTTCATTTCCTTTCCCCATTTTTCTTCTACTCTCTTTTAAGATCCTTTTTAATTTCTTCCAGAAAGGCCTTATGTGATGGGGATCAGGTTATATCACCTTTTGGGGCTTCATCTGGAGACAAGGTGCCTTTAGTCTCCTCAGGGTTTGAAATCTGTTCTTCTCTTTTGCCATAAAAGCTGTCAATTGTTAGAGTCCTCTTTAATTTTTTATTCATTCGAGTGGGAGAGGTTTTCCAACTGACTGCAGCTGTAATGGGTCAGTGCTGATTCACTTTAGGTGCTGGGAGGGCATGGCCAGGTCCCTTGAGATTCTGGCTTTTGGGGGTTCACTATTGATCTTTTGTATTTGTGTTGGATGTTTTATAACTTCTCTACTGATCTATTGGCTTACAACCAGGGCAAAGTGGCCAACACTGCTGTAGATTTCTGTAGATTCCTCCCCATGGAGATTCTCTGCCACATGAAGTTTTCAATGCTGACAGAATTAGTTCTGTGCTGTCTGTGCAGGCATTCGTGGTCAGCTGTTTGTGTTAGGCTGCATCCTTCCCATTTCAGATTAAAACAGACATTTTCTGGTCTGTTTCTTCCCATAAATTCTCTGCCACATAGAGATTGCATGATTCTGGGACTGTGAGCTGTCTACACTGGTGTTTGTATTTGTACTCAGTTGATTGTGCTGACTGCTTCCTCCTATTTCCAATAGAAACAGACCTTTTCTGGTGATCTTTGAAATTATCTTTTGCTGATAATTTGTTGCACTACCAATATTTGTAGGTTCTGCTGGTCCAGAGCTAATTTAGAGGCTAGATTCCATAATTATTGTGAGGGTTGTAAAGAGAGAAATGTGTGTCTTATCCACCATCTTGGCTCCACCCTGGAAGCCCCAACATTACTTTTCTTAATACTCTTGTATCAACGATGCTCAAAATCTCAGAGTCATAGAATTGTAATATTATAGAGGGGGAAGGAACTTCAGAGATCATCTACCCCATTTCATACATGGCTCTGATGACCGCATATTTTAAAATCAGCCTGAGTCAGGAACTCAGGTTAAGGGAAAATCCTTGATCTTTATTCTTTGTGGAGGCGAAGGGGAAAAATGGCGATACGAAGTAAGAGCAGTCACGACATGAATCTGGACAGCAGTGCCTCTGCCTCTCTCACTCCACCCACCAAATCATCTATGCAATCTCCTATACAACACATCCAATTTGTACTAAGAGTGAGCGGGGCCAATCTTTCCCCAAGCATATATTAATAAAGTATTGTCCAATTGCTGATTAGCCTCAAGTGCTAAGAGGGACCTCAGTGCAATGAGAGCTTCAAGAGCTTCAGCCCATTACACATGACCAAGAATCCCTTTTCTGGATTCTCAAAAAGTAGTCATCTAACTTTTACTTAAAGTCTTTTGATGAATAAGTTGCCTCTTAAGGCATCTCTTTAAATACTAGAAGACAACTCTGACATCCCCTGAGTCTTTGTTTCTTAAAACTATATATCCCCAGTTTTTGTATGACATGGTCTCAGAGACTTTCACCATCCTGGTTGCTCTTCTTAGAATGCTCTCAAGTTTATCACGATTCTTCCTAAAGAACACTCACCAAGTTGAAAACAATATTTCAGATATAATCCTCCCTGGCTGGAACAATCACCTCCCTCTTCCTAAAAAACTATTCTTCTCTTCGTGTAAGCCAATAATATTAATTGTTTTTTTTTTTTTTTTTCTAACTGGTACATCATTGTATTATCTCAGAACTCTTAAAGACTCTACCTTTTCTCTGTCATCAATTTAATTCTATTAACATTTGTTAAATATATACCAATGCTGGGGACACAAATATGAAAAATAAAATCTCTGTCTCCAAGGAGCTTAAACTTAAATGTGGAAAGATAATACACAAATGGAAGCTCAAAAGTGTGTTGGGGAGAGGGCCACCAGGAAGTACAAGATACATCATGACCTCTGGAGTTTAAACTGATCAGAGTTATAGATAAAAAATAGAAAGTACTATATAGGGTCTAAGACAATTCTTCTGTAAGTGAACATTTTGGGAGGAATTCCCCATCAATTGGAGGGAAGAGGCATGTTAAGAAGGGGTCTAGTATTTGTTATTTGTTCTTTGTTCTCAAATTGTACTATAGCATTAGGAAAGTGATACTGTGGCATGCAAGTAAATTGGATTAAAGTGAAAGAAGATTGTTTAGTCACCAACCTCAACTTTTCCCTCCAAAACCACTTTTGTTCAATGGCCAGATATAGATCAAGATGAATGGAGATGGTCTTCAGTGAGTGGACAGTGCGGAAGAAGTATTAGCAAAGAGGTCATTTTCTCTTGAAGTTTAACCTTGCAAGGGAGTAAAGCCGAGTTAAATGGTGTAATGATGAGTTTTCAAATGCTCAGTTACCAATACCTTAGGAGCAGTCAGTCCTATCTCTTCTTTGACCCTCCCCCCCCATATGGCTAAAAAGTAAAAGCAAACCTTTATGTTTGCCATTAGTTTGCCTTCCTAGCCTCAAATCATTCTTAGCTTTAGAATTGCTTATTCTATACTTAAGAGTATTTTTCCATACTTTTATGTAACTATTTTTATATACTGTTATCATTTCTTGGCAACCTCTATTAATCTGTGCTTAATAATCCCTAAAACTCTTATAGAATCAAATTGTACTTCAGAAAAAAAAATCATCCTCCATTATATAACTTTGATTAAAAATTCTCTGCCTGTCTTTTTGAAATCAATTAGATTGATTTCATATGTATTTATGAAACACACACATATATATGTAGATTTACACATACACACAGAGTAAATATAAAAATGAGTAAAAACAAAGTAGTTTGGAAAGGAGGTACTAGCAATTGAAGAAATAGCAAAAGGCTTCCTACAAAAAAAAGTCCTCTAGGGCTAAAAAGAAATATATATATATTTATTGCATTTGGTTCTAGATTAATAAATGGTCACTGAAGTGTATCAATTAGAGGAGCATGGCATTAGATTTATGTTTAAAGAAAACTATTTTGGCTACACTGTATAAGATGACCTGGAGTTGGAAGATACTTGAGGAATAGAGACAAATGAGGAAGTTGTTAAAATAGTCTAGGTGGAAGCAATAAGGTCTTGAGCTAAATGGTAGCTACGTGAGAAGAGAAACTTTGATAAGAAAGATATAGCAAAATTTGGCAACTGATTAACCATATGAGTAATAGGACAGCAGCCAGTGCAATGTAATGCCAAAGCTAGTATTCCCATTGATAAAGATGGAAGAGGTCTGTAGTAAGTCAAGCCTGACTAGATGTCTGTATAGCATTAAGTTTGAGAATAGTTCAGAATGAGATTCTGTCAGATTTTAAAGTTACTAATAGTTAATTTATTTATTTAAAAGAAGAAAAGAACACTGATCAAAAAGATACTCAGCTTGAATACAGCTTTGATTCATTTGAATACCACTCTCCTACATCTTTATTGACCACAATGGTTTACTAATCCATCCTAAGGGAAAAGCTGGAGTTCTTCATAGTTTTTGTTTACTTATTTTGATTTTGATTTTGTTCCTAAGTGACCAAGAAGATTCAACAACACAAGTTTTGGGGTTTATGTCTCTGTATGTGTGTGTATGTTTCTCTGTCTCTACTCTGTCTCCGTTTCTGTTTCTAAGTATATGTGTGTGTGCAAATATGTATGTATGTGTGTGTATGTGTGTATATATATATATATGCATATGTGTATCTGTATCTTTATATATACATATATATTATTTTTACAAAAAATGTTTTATTTTTAATTTATTGAATAAAACAAGCATTTCCTTGACATAGTACAGTAAAAAAAAGTCAATTCCTCATAAAACTGCAAATCTACTATGTACAACTTGTTATTCCCTTCAAATATACAAAATATCATTATGTAAACTTATTTTTCCCTTTTTTATTTCTTTCTTCTTATCATTTGTGTCCTAAAGATACCCACTATTATACACAAATAGGTAGGGATAGACACACATTATATCTATCTATCTATCTAATATATATACACATATGTGTATATATACATATATATGAACACAGACACATACATATATGTATGTATATATATCCACATAAATATGTAAAATTATTCTATACATCTATTCATCAGTTGCTTTCTCAGTATGCAGTGTATTTCTTTATATATCCTTTATAATTAATTTGAGCTTTTATAATAATCAAAATAATTTATCCTCTAAAAGTCATTTAAAAAACAATATTGTTGTTCCTACATGCAATGTTCTCTTAGTTCTATTTCATTCTTCATTATTTAATGCAAATCTTTCCATGTTTTTTTTCTAAAATCATTGAGCTCATCATTTCTTATAATGTATATAGCATATATAGTATATTTATATACATAGACATGCATATACTCACAACATACATCTCTCTACACACACACACATATACTTCAAACATCATCATATATTGTAGCATCTGAAGAGAGGCAAAACTTATTAAGATAATATCACAGAGGATGCAGAGAATCCTGTTTTTTGTTTGTTTGTTTGATCAACATGTCATCCAATATTTGCAGAAGTAAGCTTAGGGTTCACAAATGCAGTTGTTAATTTCTCAGTCCTGCTAAAGCAAAATATTTTTATTTTATTTCTATCTCACATTAAGCAATTGCTTTTTGTCTGTCTGTGACTGACTTCCCCTAATAAAATTTCTCTTTCAGGTTGTATTTTAACTCCATTTTGTGAAGTATTACCTCAGCCTCCCTCCAAAGCTATTACATTTCACTATTTTGAGGAAACCCTTATTTCTATGCAAATCAAGCCACAAGCAATTAAAGAAGTCATGACTAGGTAATCATCAAAAAGTTACTCTGACAATATTCACTAATTTAGATACTCCATTTATTATTAGCATCATTAACCTAGATATCGTAAATAAAACTATCCAGTGTAATTATGCTTAACATTCAGATTTAACATCAGGTCCTACTTGAATACATTATGCTGTATATATTTTCCCTGAAAGGTATCATTATTGGCAACATTTGAAGGATTACTGGACACAAGGCTCAGGAGAGCCAGTGTCCTCAGCATAATTTTTAGCACACTACTTCAGACTCCAGAGCTTGTTTATTTAGTAGATTGTGAAATGAAAGAATGACTTGTTTACTGGGTGCAAGAAATCTATCAGCACACATCACATCCTTTGGTCAAGTGGTTATCTTCCAGAGAGAATCCGAATGGACACCAATATCATTTGATAGCTTGTATAAGTCCTTTGTTAGTCATTAAGGGTGAATGATTTTCAGCAGCTCCCAACCTTATCTGGATTTGAAACCCGCTACTGTCCTCTGAGTTGAAAGGGTACTTTTTTCTTTTGCTCAATCACTTGAGACCTCCAGTCCCCCACTTCCTACTCATTGTCACAGTTGGCATATAGCACACACTGTTCTAGCAGGCTTCTAAGGCTGGATCAGATTACTGATCACAGAGAAACTCATTTTCAAGCCACTTACGAAATACCAGTGGGAAGAATCTATTCCTGCTTAGACTTGAACGTCAAGCTTTTGAGTCTTCTGGTTCTCTAGCCTTCCTAGATTAATTCATATTGATGTGAAATTTCATTCTTAAAGAACACACATCCTTCTGCATAAGGGGTTTTAAGCTAGCTGAGGAGAGAGAGAGAGAGAGAGAGAGAGAGAGAGAGAGAGAGAGAGAGAGAGAACTATATTTATCACTCTAGCATAAAACCATTAGTTTTCTAGTCTATTCAAGTAGAAAATAAAGATTTAGCTTTTCCCTCCTATTTATAAAAATAATGTTTGGGTGCTTTTTTCCTTGCCCTTATAGACAAAAAATAAAAATAAAAAGAACCCTCTCAGAATAACAATGGTAAATGCTTCCCTTAGAACTGCCTTGTTTTCTCATTACTTTTATACAATGTGAGTGAACTAATGAGTTAGGGAAAAAGCAGAATAAGAGGATTGTAAAATTCCACCTAAAGAAGATCTTGCCACCAAATATCTAGGATCACATTTTGTGCTTTGATATTCTCAGAGATTCACTATGTCTTATAACAAACAATAAAATATCTCACATCATGTAGTATTTCAAGATTTGTAAAGCTATACAGATACATATGTACATTGATATACATATGTATAGTATACATATTCATACAATATATACATGCATATATAAATATATACATACATTAAAATATATCTGTAGAATTTTCATGTCTTTAATTTAAATATATAATGTATGTAAATATACAACTGTGTACATATATACTTACATAAGAATATATGTATTATATAACATATAATATATATGAATAATATTTGATTCTGAGAACAGCCTTATGAAGTAGGAGCTATTATTTTGCCCATTGTACATATTAAGTAACTGAGACCAAAAAATGTCAAATTACTTATCCTCATTTGTCTCACTTGTAATTTCTAAAGTAGCAAACAAAAATCAAGCTTGCTTCACTCCAGATATAGCATCTTATTCATGATGCTACACTTCCATAATGAACAAGCATTTATTAATCATCTATTATGTGTAAATAGCCTCAGCAGTATTAAATATTACAAAAAAATCAATGGAGAAGTACATGATGGTTATAAGCAGACTGAAACACATAAACAAAGAAGAATCTGGAAGAAGAGAAATAGTATTTCTATTTCTGTATGATATAGTATATCATACAAGGAATTGTATGATAACAAGAGAAAGCGGGCTGTTCCATTGTCAAAAATGAGGTACAACAGATAGATAGCCAAAATTCCACTAGCTCCCTTGGTCTGTCACAGAAAGCAAGAAAAGCCTCATTTAGCATATTAGGTGGTACCTATGTGGAAAAGTTACAAGACATTTTGCGAGGGTTGGGAAAACAAGCATGTATATGTTGCAATCTTCAACACTGAAAGAAATTTTCAAATCATTGAGATCGCGAATCCACTTAAATACTTGGATATTCTAATATAAAGAACAATCTCCTATAACCTAGGGTAGAGGCCTGGTCCTGCATGGAGATTATAGAAAAAAACATAGGTTCCCTTTAGGTAGATTGTAGTAGATAGAATGAGAGACATTAACATAACATCAAGTCCAAATCTATGTTCAGATTCTGGGTCAGACATTACTCACTGTATGATTTTTGAGAAGTTACTTAAACTCTACTTGCCTTAGTTTCTTCTTCTGTGAAATGTTGATAATAAAAGCAGGTACTTCTCAATGCTGATATAAAGATCCAATGAGATAATAATTGTAAAGTGCTTAGAACAGTGCCTGAAACACAGTAAGGGCTATAAAAACATGAGCAATTAATAATAATAATAAGTAAAATTGATATAATAATATCCTCTACTTCACAGGGCTGTTGTGAAACTCAAATAAAATAATATATATATATATATATATATATATATATATATATTTTTTTTTGACAAGGAGACAGTAGATGGAGTGTTAAGACTTAGAATCAAGAAAACCTGAATCCTGTCTCAGGAATTTCTATCTGTGTGATGCTGGGCAGATCTACCTTCTCTTGTCCTCATTTTAGTTATAAAGTACCTACCTTACAGCATTGTTGTAAGTTTTTAGCCATTTGTAATTTTTAAAGCATTCTATAAATTCTGCTTAGAATTATATTAATAGTAATGATGATAAAAAATTGTAATATATAATACTATAGAATGATTGCAGTATAAATACACAAAACAAAAACCAAAGTAAGGTCTAATAGGGGAAAAAAAATGTTACAGATAGGGACATAAAGAAAGACTTCATGGGCAAGATAGGATTTGATGAATATTTAAAGGATAAGTAGGATTTTAGGCATGGATAATGGAATCAAGCATTTATTAAGCTCTTGTTATGTGCCAGTCACTGTAATAATAGAGTTACTGATTCTCACAGCAATCTTAATATTCTTCCAACAACTCTGTAAGGTAGGTATTATTATTAAAACCATGTTAAAATTAAGAAAACTGATATAGACAAAAGGCCAGAGGCACACAATTGGTAAATGGCTGATTTGAACTTTAGGTCTTCTGCGTTCAGGCCCAGTGGGCCACTGTGCCACCTAGCTGCCAACTGAAGGCATCCCAAATATAAAGTTAGTTGCACAGAGAACTAAGCAAGCAACTTGAATTTTAAAAAGAAATGTATGTATCTTGGAAACGACATTTTTTTTTAAAGAGAGACTTGATGCAAAGATTTTTTCCCTGATAATTCTTCCTTATAATTCTAGTTACATTGATTTTATGTGTCCAAAATTTTTATATTTTTTATGCTATAATGCTTTAAATACTTTTGATAATGTTATGTAAACAAATTATTTGTTATAATATAACAAATATAATAAATTATATTTAATTCTAGGGGTAATAGGTAGCCACTAGAGTTGGGGCTCTGAATCCGAAGTCTAAAAGACTCATCCTTTGAGTTCAAATCAGGCCTCAGACTTACTAACTCTGGGAATCCAGCCAAGTCACTTACCTGTTTGCCTCAGTTCCTTCTCTGTAAAATGAGCTAGAGAAGGAAATGGCAAACCACTCTAGTATCTTTGTCAAGAAAACCCAAGTGGGGTCACCGACAGTTGGACACAATTAAATAACTAAAATTGATTGGAGAGTCACAAAATTAAATCATTGTTTAAGAGGTAAGTGACTTGCCTTATCATATTTTCTATTTATTGTTTAGTCTTGAGCTCTTCCATATCAATAGATCTGAAAGTCTGAGTAAGATATCAGACCTAAGTCCAATCTCAGGTCCAAACTATCTTTGTGATGCTGGGCAAGTCACTTAACTCCTCTTGTCCTCTTTTTAGTCATGTAGTATTTACCTCACAGAGTTGTGATGAGGATTCTTGTGTTCCTAATTTGTTTATGGTGTCACCATTAAGTCATATATCCATCCATTTAAATCATATATCCATTCAAATTTATAATATCAATATATTTACTTCAATTGAGTAAGGGAAAAATGGAGTTCTGAAAAGAATATAAGATACCAATAGTTATATGAAAAAAATCCAAATCATTTAAAATTAAAGAAATACAAATTAAAGCACTCTTTAATTTGTATTAATTACAATTTAATTGTAATTATAATATAATTGATATTACAGTCATCAAATTCACAAAACTGATAGAAAAAGGGAAAAAAGGGAATTGTTTCTGGTATATCACTATATTGGTAAAACTTTAAATTGAGCCGACCATTTTGGAGAGAAAGTTAGCACTCCCTCTTTCCCAATTTTCTCAACTATGATCCTTTGAGCAACACTATGATCATATCTATACCCAAAAAGAATCACAAAAGGAGAAAAAGTATTCATATTTACCCGCCAATTTTTTTATAATATAGTATATGAACAAAATGCAATACTATTGTGCTAAAAGAAATAATGAAAGCCAAATGAAGACATTAAAAGACATTTATATATTCCAAGTCACTATTGATTAGAGAAACACAAATTAAGACAACTCTGAGATATAACTTTATACCTCTCAGATTGGCTAGGATGATAGGAAAAGATAATGATAAATTTTGTAGGGCATATGGAAAATACATCATTAGTAGAATTTGGAAATAATCCAACTAGAGAATAATTTGGCTCTGTGCCTAAAGGGCTATAAAACTGTGAATACCTTTTGATCTGGGAATATCACTCCTGGCTCTGTACCTCCCAAAATCACAAAAGATGGGAAATGATCCACACAGGGTTATAACAGTTCTTTCTGGAGTGTCAAGGAATTTTAAATTGAGGTGATATCCATCAATTGAGGAATGGCTGAATCAGTTATGGTACTGAAAGTAATGGAATATGATTATTCTGTAAGAAGTAATGAGTAGGCCAATTTCAGAAAAGCCTGGAAAAATTTACACGAACTGATGCTTAGTGAAATGAGCAGAATTAGGAAAACATTGTACAGAGTAATAGCAAGATTATGGGATGATCAACTATGATAGATTTACATTTTCTCATCAATATAGCAATCCAAGACAATTCCAATGGATAGGATAGAAAATGCCATCGCATCCAGAGAGAGAACTATGGAGGCTGAATGTGGATTAAAATATAGTATCTTCAACTTTTTGTTTGTTTGTTTGCTTTTTCTCATGTTTTTTCCCCTTTGTTCTGATTTGTCTTGAATAATATGGCAAATATAGAAATATGTTTGAAAGGATTATAATATTTAATTTACATGAGCTTGAGGATGAGGAAGGTAGGAAAGGGAAAGAAAAAAATTGGGGAACACAATTTTACAGAAATTAATGCTGAAAATTATCTTTACATATATTTGGAAAAATAAAATACTATTGAAGGAAAAAAAAAGAAATGATAAAAAGGACAGGTTGAGAGAAGTATAGAAAGACCTCTATGAATTGATGCAAAGTAAACTGGGCAGAACTAGCAGAACAATTTATATAATAAGAACATTATAAATAAAGATTTAGAGGTTTGGGAATGTTAATTAATGCAATGACCAATTATGATTTTACAGCAGTAATTATGAAGCAAATTACCTATTTCTTAACAAAGATAGAATGGACTAAAGAAAAAGAAAAAGCTTGCATTTGCAGGAATAACCAACAGGAGAATGTGATTTGCTTGACTATATTTGTAATAATGGTTTGGCTTTTTTTTTCTCAAGAAATCTGGCTTGGCAAGAAGGGATAAGGTTAGGGTATCAAAAATAGAAGAAGAAATAGAAAATGAAAGAAAATAGGGTAAATGAGATAGCTCTACCCCCAAAAATTCAGAGAGACGACAGAAAACAGCAAGACAAGTTTGAAAAAAGTTGAATTTATTTTATGCTTATTAAACACAGAATAACAAGTTGTAAACAAGAGAGAATTATAAAAATCTAACAAATGCAATGAGCAACCACTACTCCATGGAGCTGATGAAACATGCTGCCCTTATCCTATTAAAGAGAACAAGTACAGAATGTGACATGTATTTTTGGACATGGTTATTGTGGAATTTGTTTTGCTTGGCTACACAAATTCATTACAAGAGCTTTCTTTTTTTCTTTTATAATTGAGGAATGTTAGATAGTTAGAAAATAAATGCTTGTTAATTGAAAAAATATTATTTAAAAAAGAAATGTACAGAAGTTAGAAATTCAGCATGGTCTTTTAAAATGGTATTAGAAATGCTAAAGCTCATAATAAGCAATGGTTAGTGAAAGACAACAAAAAATGAATGCAGTATAACTATATTACGGAAAAAGGGAACTCAGAGAAAAGATTGGACTTCTACTTGCTATAGATAGTGATTATAACTAACAACAGCAAGAAGCTGCTTAATTTTTTTTAATTTTTTTCTTTATAAAAAAAAACTTTACAGTGAAAATAATAGAATACAAATTTCTCACAGATAACTGATAATATTATAAGTAAAGAGATAGTAACTGTCTTTAATGATTTCAGATTACATGGGTGAGATGAACTTCATCCTTTGGTCTTCAAGGAACTAGCAGATTTGATTGCTCTATCTTTGCCAGTGATATATGAGAGTTTATAAGCAATGAAAGAAGTTTCACAAGATTGAAGAAGGGCAAATGATGTTATCATTTTTGAATAGAATCTTGAAATTTTATAACAGTCATAAGAAATGGATCATTAAATGATTATGGGATGTAGTTATTGTGTAATATATATTATGTAGTTATATAGAAATTATGATTATAAAGAGATAGCATAGCTGGTTTTACTTTTTATGGCTTTTTGTTGGTGACTTATTCAAGGAAAATTAAGGAAAGACTAATCTTGTAGTGTGCTTTCTAGAGCCCCCAAATTGGGGTGCCAAAATATACTATGATTTCTAGAGTCCCCACACTGGGGTGCCAAAATATACCATCTGGACTAGCATTCTGGAGGATCTTGGGACCAGCCTGAGTCCTTGGTCTTAGTGGAAGAGTGATGAAGGCAGGAGACCCAGGAGGATGGTCAAAGATGGAGTCTGTTTATTTCAAGTCTTCTCCAGCCTTTAAATACCTTAGTATGATTACATCACTATAGCACACTGAGCATGTGCCAACTATTGAACCATTACATCACCACATCACCACAGCACACTACACAAGTGCTAACTATAGTAGCATTACATCACCACAGCAAGCACTAACTATAAGCACCCTGCTATCGATATGCAAATGCCTCTCTTTCCTGTAAGTATCCCTTGCTTCAAGTAGAACACAGGTAGTCATGCCCTCCTTGACTTCTTAGGAAGGGGGAGAGGAACCAAAAGGAAATGGGGAGCCAAACCAGACATTGTCAACAGGTTCCCTCTGGGCTGAAGTATCTTATACCTTATCCAAAGTTCCTCCACTATCTGAGCCCTCTACATAATTTCATATTCTTTTACAATAAATTTTACTAAAGAATTACTCAATAATTATAAATATAGTTTACTTAGATTTTAGCTTCTTACTTCAGATTATCAAAAATTTTTGATAAGTATTTGATATTGTATTCATAGTAAAAGAGATGTAGATTAGATGAAATACAATCAGATAGATTTACAATTGATTAGATGATTAAGCTCAAAAAATAGTCGCTAGTGATTCAATGTTTATCTATTTCCAGTGGCGTATTCCAGAGAAGTGTGTTTGGTTTTGTGATAATTAAAAGTTTTATTAATGGATTACATTAATTCATAGATGATATATTCATCAAATTTGCAGTTGACACAAAGCTGAGAGGCATAGCCTACATACTTCATGATCATGTCAGGGTCAAAGAGGATCTGGAGTGGCTGAAGCCTGTACCTAAATTTAATATGATATTCACCAGAAATAAATGTAAAATATTATTTGTTTTTCCATCATTTTAGTCGCATCCAAGTCTTCATGATTCCATTTGGGTTTTTCTTGACAAAGATATTGAAATGGTTTGCCATTGTCTTCTTCAGTTTATTTTACAGATAAAAGAATTGAAGCAAAGAGGGTTAAGTGACTTGCCCAACGTCACACAATTAGTAAATATCAGATTGGATTTGAACTCAGAAAGAGAAGTTTTCCTGACTTCAGGTTTAGCATTCTAGCCACCATGCCACTTAGCTAAAAAGGAAATCAGATTCAGAAGTATACAGTATGGAAGGCATTAACAGAGCTTATAAGAGGGGAAAGTCAAAAGTTTTTAGTTGTAAATTAACAATGTGAGTTAGCAGCTGGAAAAGCTAATGTGATATTGGGCTTCTTTAAAAGGAACATAGCTGAGAGGTTTCTGGGAAGTTGAAAGAATAGGTCGAAAAGTTTGGCTCTCCATATTTCCTTTACAGAACAAGAGAGATCATTGACTCAGAGGGAATGTAGAGCAGCAGAAAAAAAAATCAAAAGTAATGCTAAAGTAAGACAATCTAAGAATATCCTAGGAAAGATCTGAGATACAGGGAAAAAAAATTGATCTGAATGAAATGCAAACACCTCCAGGTCAACTCTATGGAATCAAGAGAACAAACCCTGGGTGGCATAGAGGTTTAAGAGACAACCTAAGCCTTAGACACTTTCATCTGAAGGTTAGAGTGAGCATTAGTATGGGAGACTGATGGTAGTGTAGAAGATTGAAGGATCTTCTACTGTGACAGGAATGAAACTGGATTACACTAATAGCTGCTAAAAACAAAATAAAACAAAAATAATGAGCAAACAAAGAAGAAAAAACCCAGTCATATGTAACTACTATAGGGATAAAAAAGATCAGGGTTCATATTCAAGGAAAAGTTATGGGGTTTTTAAAAAGCCATTTTTTTCTCTTTTTTTAAAATAACTTTTTATTTACAAATATATGCAGAGATGATTTTTCAGCATTGACAGTTGCAAAATCTTTTGTTCCAACTTTTTCCCTCCTTCCCTTCACCCCTTTCCCAAGATGGCAGGTTGAACAATACATGTTAAATATGTAAAAGTATAAGTTAAATACAATATACGAATACATGTCCAAACAGTTATTATGCTGTATAAAAAGAGTCAGATTTTGAAACAGTGTACAATTAGCCTGTGAAGGAAATAAAAAATGCATGTGGACAAAAATAGAGGGCTTGGGAATTCTATGTAGTGATTGATAATCATCTCCCAGAGTTCTTTCCCTGGGTGTAGCTGGTTTAGTTCATTACTGCTCTATTGGAACTGATTTGGTTCATCTCATTGTTGAAGTGGGCCACGTCCATCAGAATTGATCATCATATAGTATTGTTGTTGAAGTAAATAATGATCTTCTGGTCCTGTTCATTTCACTTAGTATCAGTTCATGTAAGTCTCTCCCGGCCTTTCTGAAATCATCCTGTTGGTCATTTCTTACCGAACAATAATATTCCATAATATTCACATACCACAATTTATTCAGCCATTCTCCAATTGATGTGCATCCACTCAGTTTCCAGTTTTTGGCCACTACTACAAAGAGGGCTGCCATGAACATTCTTGCACATACAGGCCCCTTTCCCCTTCTTTAAAATCTCTTTGGAATATAAGCCCAGTAGTAACACTGAAGGATCAAAGGGTATGCACAGTTTGATAGTTTTTTGAGCATAGTTCCAAATTGCTCTCCAGAATGGCTAGATGTATTCACAATTCCACCAATAATGTATCAGTATCCCAGTTTTCCCACATCCCCTCCAACATTCCTCATTATCTTTCTTCTGTCCTTCTAGCCAATCTAACAGGTGCGTAGTGGTTTGTCTAATTTGCATTTCTCTGATTAATAATGACTTGGAGCATCTTTTCATATGGCTAGAAATAGTTTCCATTTCTTCATCTGAGAATTTCTGTTCATATCCTTTGACTATGTATCAATTGGAGAATGGCTTGATTTCTTCAATTTAGAGTCAATTCTCTATATATTTTGGAAATGAGGCCTTAATCAGAACCTTTGACTGTAAAAATGTTTTCCCAGTTTATTGCTTCTCTTCTAATCTTGACTGCATTAGTTTTGTTTGTATAAAAACTTTTCAATTTGATATAATCAAAATTTTCTATTTTGTGGTCAATAGTGATCTGCCATGTTAATTTTCAATTTTCCCAGAAGTTTTTGTTAAACAGTGAGTTCATATCCCAAAAGCTGGGGTCTTTGGGTTTGTCAAACACTAGATTATTAAAGTTATTGGCTGTTTTGTCCTTTGAACCTAACCTATTCCATTGATCAATTAGTCTATTTCTTAGCCAATACCAAATGGTTTTGGTAACTGCTGCTTTATAATATAATTTTAGCTCTGGTACAGCTAGGCCACCTTCATTTGAATTTTTTTATTAATTCCCTTTAAATTCTTGACCTTTTGCTTTTCCATATGAACTTTGTTGTTATTTTTTCTAGGTCATTAAAATAGTTTTTTGGGGAGTATGATTGGTATAGCGCTAAATAAATAGACTAGTTTAGGTAGTATTGTCATCTTTATTATATTTATTATATATATCATATATATATATGCCAATCTAAGAGCATTTAATATTTTTCCAGTTGGTTAGATCTGACTTTATTTGTGTGGAAAGAATGTTGTAGTTTTGCTTATAAAGTTTCTGATTTTCCCTTGGCAGGTAGATTCCTAAATATTTTATGCTGTCAGTAGTTATTTAAATGGAATTTCTCTTTGTAACTCTAACTGTTGGATTTTGTTAGTGATATATAAGAATGCTGATGACTTATGTGGGTTTATTTTGTATCCTGCAACCTTGCTAAAGGTGTCGATTATTTCTAATAGCTTTTTAGTAGAATCTCTGGGGTTCTCTAACTATACCATCATATCATCAGCAAAGAGTGATAGTTTGGTTTCCTCATTACCTACTCTAATTCCTTTAATCTCTTTCTCAACTCTTATTGCCAAAACTCGTATTTCTAATACGATATTAAATAGTAACAGCGGTAGTGGACAACCTTGTTTCACTCCTGATCTTATTGGGAATGGGTGCAGTTTATCCCTATTACATATGATGCTTACTGGTGGTTTTAAATGGATGCCAGTGGTTATTTTAAGGAAAAGTCCATTTATTCCTATACTCTCAAGTGTTTTTAATAGGAATGGATGTTGGATTTTATCAAATGCTTTTTCTGCATCTATTGAGATGATCATATTGTTTTTTATTAATTTGGTTATTAATATGGCCAATTATACTGATAGTTTTCCTAATATTGAACAAGCCCTGCATTCCTATATTTATAGGATATAAATCCTACTTGATCATGGTGTATTATCCTGGGAATGATTTTCTGTAGTCTTTTTGCTAATATCTTATTTAAGATTTTAATATCAATATTCATTAGAGATATTGGTCTATAATTTTCTTTCTCTGTTTTCAACCTACCTGGTTTAGGTATTAGTACCATGTCTGTATTATAAAAGGAATTTGGTAGGACTCCTTCATTCCCTATTTTTCAAATAGTTTCCCAAAATTTGGGGCTAATTGTTCTATAAATGTTTGGTAGAATTCACATGTAAATCCATCTGGTCCTGGGATTTTTTCTTAGGGAGTTGATTAATAGGTTTTTCTATTTCTTTTTCTAAAATGAGAGTATTTAAGCAATTTACTTCCTCCTCTGTTAATCTGGGAAGCCTATATTTTTGGAGGTAATCATCCATTTCACTTAAGTTATCAAATTTATTGGCATAAAGTTGGGCAAAGTAATTCCTTGTTATTGCTCTAATTTCTTCTTCATTGGTGGAAAGTTCCCCCTTTTCATTTTTGAGACTAACAATTTGATTTTCCTCTTTCCTTTTTCTAATCAGATTTACCAAAGGTTTATTTATTTTATTGTTTTTTCATAAAACCAACTCAGTTTTATTTATTAATTCATTTTTTTTTACTTTCAATATTATTAATTTCTCCTTTTAATTTTAGAATTTCAAGGTTAGTATTTCATTGGGTTTTTTAATTTGGTCTTTTTCTAGCTTTTTAAGTTGCAAGCACAATTCATTGATCTTCTCTTTCTCTATTTTATTCAAGTAAGCCTCTAAAGATATAAAATTTCTCCTTATTACTGTTTTGGCTGCATCCCACAAATTTTGGTATGATGTCTCATCATTGTCATTATCTTGAGTGGAATTATTAATTGTGGCTATAATTTTTTGTTTCACCCAATCATTCTTTAAGATGAGATTATTTCATTTCCAATTACTTTTTGATCTATCTACCCTTAACTTTTTGTTGAATGTAGTTTTTATTGCATTGTGATCTGAAAAGAAAGCATTTACTATATCTCTCTTCCTGCATTTAATTTTGAGATCTTTATGTCCTAATATATGGTCAATTTTTGTATAGGTTCCATGAACTGCTCAGAAGAAAGTATACTCCTTTCTGTCATCATTCAGTTTTCTCCAAAGATCTATCATATCTAATTTTTCTAATAGTCTATTTACCTCTTTAATTTCTTTCTTATTTGTTTTGTGGTTTGATTTGTCGAATTCTGAGAGAGCAAGATGGAGATCTCCTACTATTATAGTTTTACTGTCTATTTCTTCTAGCAACTCTCTTAACTTCTCCTTTAGGAAGTTAGATGCTATACCACTTGGTGCATATATGTTTAGTATTGATATAGCTTCCTTGTCTATAGTATCCTTTAGTAAGATATAGTTTCCTTCCTTATTTCTTTTGATTAGATCAAAATTTGTTTTTGCTTGATCTGAGATAAGGATGGCTACCCCTGCTTTTTTTTACTTCACCTGAAGCATAAGAGATTCTGCTCCAGCCTTTTACCTTTACTCTGTATGCATCTTCCTGCTTTAAATGTGTTTCTTGTAAACAACATATTGTAAGTTTCTGACTTTTGATCCAGTCTGCTATCCGCCTCCTCTTTATGGGAGAGTTCATCCCATTCACATTTACAGTTAAAATTACTAATTCTGCATTTCCTACCATCCTAATATCCTCAGATTATGCTTTTTTTTTCTGCCCCCCCCCTTACCTCTTTCCCTAGTATTAAACTTATGGGTCATTAAAATAGTTTTTTGGAGTATGATTGGTATAGCACTAAATAAATAGATTAGTTTAGGTAGTATTGTTATTAGTGTTAAACTTATGGGTCCCACTTGCATTATGCAGCTCTCCCTCTTGAGGATCCTTCCTCCTCTCTTTGAATTCCTTCCCCTTTCTTGTACCTTTCCCTTATTACTCTTTTTCCTTTTCCCTTTTCCTTTCCCACTTTTTAATGAGTTGAGAGAAGATTCTCTGTAAAACAAATCTGTCAATTATTTCCTCTTTGAGCCAACTCTAATGAGAGTAAGATTCACACAATGTTCCTCCCCCTCTCTAAGTTCCTTTAGATATTATAGGCTTCCTTTACCTCAACATGGTATGTAGTTTCTCTCTTTTTATCCCCCCTTTCCCTTTTTCAGACACTATCCCCTTTCTATTTCTACTTCTCTTTTTTATGTTATATCAGTAAAATCAAATTATACATGTAGTCTTTATGTATATCCACAACAGAAATATAGTTCTCAAGAGTTCCTTTTACCTTCTTCTGCTTCTCTTGAATTCTATGGTTGGAGATCAAATTTTTTGTTTAGATCTGTTTTTTTTTTCCCTTAGTAACAAATGGAATTCATCTGTTTCAATAAATGTCTACCTTCTTCCATGGAAGAAAATGCTCAGCTTAGCTGGGGAGTTTATTCTTGGCTGCATTTGAAGTTCTTTTGCCTTTCGGAATATCAGATTCCAGGCTCTTTGTTCCTTTAATGTGGAGACAGCCAGATCTTGAGTGACCCTTATTGTGGCACCTCAGTATTTAAATTGTTTTTTCCTGGCTGCTTGTAATATTTTTTCCTTAGTCTGATAGTTCTGAAATTTGGCCACAATATTTCTTGGAGTTTTTATTTTAGGGTCTTTTACAGAAGGTCTTCGATGAATTCTTTCAATGCCTATTTTACCTTCTGGTTCTATTACTTCTGGGCAGTTCTCTTTGATGATTCCCTGGAAAATAGTATCTAGGCTCTTTTTTTTCATTATAATTTTCAGGAAGTCCAAAGATCCTTAGGTTATCTCTCCTAGATCTATTTTCCAGGTCTGTTGTCTTACCAAGTAAATATTTAACTTTCTTTTCTAGTTTTTCATTTGTTTGGTTTTCCTTAACTGATTCTTGATGTCTCAATGAATTGATCATTTCTATTTGTTCAGTTCTGATTTTTAGTGAGTTATTTTCTTCATTAGCTTTTTTTTACTTTTTTTTTTTTTTTTTGTATATGTCCAATTGAGTTTTTAAATGAGTTGTTTTGTTCTATGGAATTTTTTTTCATTTCATTTTTTTTTAGTGAGTTATTTTCTTTTTCCAATTCACAAATTCTGTTTCCCTGCACTTCTTGGGAGTTTTTTTTTTACCTTTTCTAATTCACATTTCAGGAAGTTGTTGCTCTCTTGCATAGCTTCTCTTTCCTTTCCCCATTTTTCTTCTATGTCGCTTTTAAGGTTTTTAATATCTCATCTAGGAGAACCCTTTGTGTTGGGGACCAACAATTGTCTGGAGACTGTCTAATATTATTCTCCTCGGGGCTTGAAAAGCTGCTCTCTTTCTGTATAGAAGCTATCCGATGGTCCTTTTGATTTTTTTACTCATTTTTAAAAGCCTGTAGGGTCTGCCTTCAGGGCCAGGAGATTACCAGCTTCCTCTGCAGAACAGTGATACGTGTATGAATGGGTAGCTGTCCCACCAACCAGCTACAAAGAGCAGCAAGGTACTGGAGTGCTTTGGGAAAGAGTTCCCCACCCGGAACTAACTCAGGCCTGCAAGGATGAGCTGGGAAAGTGCCCTGCAAAGAACCCTGCTGTGCGGCTTAATGTCTGCCCTGGGGCTAGATGCTGAGTAGTGCAAATTTCACTACCCCAAGCCAAATCCTGCCCTGGGGTTTGGGTATTAGTGGCTGATCAGTGAAGAGCCCTGCAGGGACAGGAAGTGTCCCTGCTCAGGAAACACAGTCTTGGTGGGGAAGTTTTATTGCCCCAAGCTGAGCCCCCCACTGTGCAGATTAGAGAGTGCTCTGGGCTGTGCCCTGCTGATGTGCAGATTTGTAACTACTCTCTGCAAAAGCCCTGTACTGTTAGAATGTGGCTGTAGGGCTGTGCTACGGGTCTGCCTGAGTCAATTCTGGTTTTGGGTAGTTATAGCCAGATCTTGTCAGGTATTGGTGTTTTTTAGAGTACCCTCTGTTTTAGGTTTTAATTTCTCTGCCATTTTACTGCTTTGTAATCAAGACAGAGCAATTAGCCTATAGCAGAGTAGTTTCTATAACTTCTCTACCCACAGAGGTCACCCCCACCCCTGGTCTGCTATGGAGGCTAGTCTCTCCTATCTCACTGCCTACGCTGGTCTGTTCCTGCCCCTCAGGACAAACCTGCTCTGGCGATCTTCCAGATTATCTTCGGCTGGTAAGTTGTGTGCTTCTAATCTTTATGAATTTTAGCAGTCATATGCTATTTTTGAGGCTGAATTTAATAGTTGGGCATGAGGGCATGAGGGCATGAGGGCAGCTTAGAAAGTCGCATGTGCCTTCTCTGCCATCTTGGCTCCTGCTACTCATTTTTCAATAAGAAATATCAAATGGTCCCAAGGACAAAAATATTTTTTAGAAGAACTTAAAAGAGACTTTAAAAATAAAAAGAGAGAAGGAAAATGGGGGGCGGGGAGGAGTAAGGAAGAGCAATTTAAAAAAAAATTTTGAAAAGTCAACCAACTTGTAATAGGAAACAAAAACTTAAGAAGAAAATAATTCCTTGAAAACTAGAATTGGGCAAAAGGAAATTAATGATATATTAAACAAATAAATAACAAATCAAAATCGAAAGGATGAAAAATAGACAAAAGAATGTCAAACATTTCATCAGAAAAACAAATGATCTGGAGAACAAATAAAAAGAAATGATATAAGAATTGTCAGAATCCCTTAAAATTATGATAAGAAATGAAATCTTGTTACAGCATTACAAGCAACTATCAAGAAAAATTGACCCAGCGTTCTAGAACAATAAGAAAGTGAAGAGATAGGAAAAAAATCCACTGATCATCTCCTGAAAGAGATCCTAGGAAGAAAACTTATGGGAATATGATAGTCAAATTTCAAAGCTCCCACATTAAGGAAAAAAAATAATGGAAGAAACAAGAAAGAGCAATTTAAATATCATGAAGCTACAATAAAGATTGCACAAGATCTAGCAGCTATTATTTTGAAGAATTGTAAATCATGGAATATTATATTTTGTAGAATAAAGAGCTTGGGACATGACTAAAGATAACTTACCTAGCAAAGTTAAGTATAATTCTGATTGGAAAAAGAATGTATATTTAATAAACTTAAAGACTTTCAGGTTTTTGTGACAAAAATAGCTATATATATATCTAGAAGGATTTAAAAGTTTTCTAAAGTCAGAAAGAAATAAGACACCAAGGAGATGGGGGAGATGGCAAAAGAGAGAGATTATTGGATGGGTGAATAGAATAAGGAATAGGAGTACAGTAAAGCAATGAAGAAGGATAGCAATAGGGTGAGAAGGATAATGAGGGAAATAGGAAGGAGGAAAATATATGAGTATTGTGGTTTAGAAAGTAAATGGAATTAATTCATCCATAAAATGGATTAAAAATTAATTTTATTTAATTAATTAAAAATTTGAATTCAACAATATGTTACTTTCAGGAAAGTAATAAAAATGATCGATATACACAAACATAGAGATCAGAAATAGAATATATTATTTAAAATAGGGATAATATTCATAATCTCATGTAGGGGCTGAAACTATGAAAAAGGTGTGCTTGAATCAGACAACTGCACACTTAAGGCTAATTACCTATTTAATGTGAGACAATGACTCTATTAGCATATATTTGGAAAAATGTCTCCTCACTGTTGGTTGCTTGCTAAATGTTTTGTGTTAAGATAATCATAGGGCAAGGATTGGAGGGCAGAGAGAGAGGGGCGAGAAACTGACTTTGCAGCATGACAAGGAGGAGAGAGGCTGGTAGCTCTGGACTCAAGAATCCAGAATTCTGCTTGGCTGCCTCTTTTACTTCTCCTCCTAAAGACCAAGGACTTTGATTTATCCTGACTCTGGCTGACTCCGAAGCCCTGAAGCTGACCCTGAAGCTAGCTCATACCTCACAATCTCAGACAAAGTTAAGAATAAAAAAGATGTAATCAAAAGAGAAACATGGAAATTGCATTATATGTCAGTCATATTAATCAATAGTAATTTAGACTAAGATAATTAAATGCTATAAGGTTGGACTATTGCTGCGGTATAGAAAATGATGAGCAGGTGATTGAGAAAATGACAATAAAACTTGGATTTATGAAAGAAGATGCTATCCAACTTCAAAGAAATAGAGGACAATTGGAAGTAAGAAATATAAAATAAATATATGTATGAATGCACACACACACACACATATAATTATAGATATCTATGCATCTGGATGTGTGTGTGTGTGTGTATATATATATATATATATATATATATATGTGTGTGTGTGTGTGTGTGTGTGTGTGTGTGTGTGTGTATGTAGGTATAGTCATATACCTACATATATATTCTTATATAATTATACCACTTTGGGGGGGGGGGAGAAAGTGCACAGGACAGAACAAAAGGAAATGAAAGGAAGCAAAAATGGACAGCTTCTGGACACAATATGTAGTGCTTATTATGTAGGCTTTCTTAAAATGGAAATTTATGCTTTGTATTTTCAATCCTTGTTTATGTTCTGCTGTGCTCATGACAATGTTTTTGTTTTCATTTAAATTAAAAGGGAGACATATAATTCCCCAAAATATGGAGCTGATAGTTTCACTTTACTTTTCCTTCATAAGAACTTATCTTGAATATGTTATTCAATTCTGGCCACTATGGTTTAAAAAGGTCATTGATAAGCTCAGGAGAAAAATAGGAAAATAATCAAGATAGGTAAAATGCCTTAAGTCTATGTCATATAAGAAGTAGTTGAAGAAACTAGGAATGTTTAGTCTGAAGGAAAAAAAAAGACTTGAGGAAAACATGACAGCTATTTTCTTTTTATATCATCACATTAAAGTCACCTTAAATCTATATCCTCTAAGTATACTCTTTCTAACTGCCCTAACAAAGATATACTTCTTAAGAATTACACATATCATCTTTCCATATAGTAAACAGTTCGAACTTTATTCTTTTTTCCTTCCTTTTTTACCTGCTTAGGCTTCTTTTGAGTCTTTCATGTGATTATCATATTCTCTATTTAGCTCTCATTTTTTCATAAAAAATGATTGAAAATCCCCTATTTGGATTGAATGTCCATACTTTCCCCCTTAAAGATAATGCTTAGTTCTGCTGGATAGTTGATTATTGGTTGTAGCCCAAGCTCCTTTGCCCTCTGCAATATCATATTGCAGGCCCTGTGATCCTTAATTTAAAGTGAAGCTGTTAGTTCCTGGATAATTTTGATTGTGTCTCCTCAATATTTGAATTGTTTCCTTCTGGCTGCTTGCCATACTTTCTATTTGATCTGATAATTCTGGAATTTAGCTACAACATCTCTTAGAGTTTTCATTTTGGGGTCTCAGGGAGTAATCATGGATTCTTTCAATGACTATTTTGCCCTCTGATTCCAGGATATAAGGGCATTTTTCCTTGATTATTTCTTGAAAGATGTTGTTAAGATTCTTTTTATCATCATGGTTTTCAAATAGTCTAATTATGCTTAAATTGTCTCTCCTGGATCTATTTTCCAGTTCAGTTGTTTTTCCAAGAAGGTATTTTACATTTTTTTTCATTTTTGGGAGGGTTTGTTTGACTAACTCTTCAAGTCTCTTTGAATCATTCACTTCTATCTTCCATTTGTCCAATTATAATTTTTAGTGAATTATTTTCTTCAATTAACTCCCCCCCCGTTTTTTTTTGCATTTTGCCTATTGTACT
The DNA here is from genome assembly GCF_016432865.1 of Antechinus flavipes. NCBI lineage: Eukaryota > Metazoa > Chordata > Mammalia > Dasyuromorphia > Dasyuridae > Antechinus > Antechinus flavipes. Next base: position 317,601,397 of record NC_067401.1, read on the forward strand.
CTTAAAAAAGTTGTTTTGTTCAGTGATTTTTTTTTACCCCATTTCATCAATTCTTTTCTTCAAAAAGTTGTTTCCTTTTTCCATTTTGCCAAATTAATTTTTTAAGAAATTGTTGTCTTCAGTATACATTTTCTCTATTTTGACAAATTTATTTAAAGAGGTGTTTTCCTCAGTCAATTTCTTTGTTTCCTTTCCCAAGCTATTGGCTCTTTTCTTCAACCTTTCATACTTTTCCTATATAGCACTTATTTCTTTTTCCCATTTTTTTCTCTCTTTTAAGATTCTTTTTTAATTCTTCCAACAGAGCCTGGAGACCAGTTTATATCCTCTTTTGAGGTTTCACTTGAAGGCATTCTGTCTTTGCTGTCTTCTGGGTTTGTCTGATATTCATGGTAGATTTCTAAGATCAGAACTCATTTAGCTATTTTGCTCATTTTTAAAAGTTGAGTTTTGCTCCTAGGGCACAGGAGAAATTGTCCCAAGCTCTTTTACGGGGGAACAGGAGTCTCATACTGACTGTGATGACCTGGGCTGCTGCTGCTGCAGACTTTCTCTTTGTGCTGGATGGGCCTGGCTAAGACCCAACATTATGGTGGGGTTCAGAGATTCACAATTTGCCTTCTGTACTTGCATTGGAAGTTTTACAACTGGTTTGCCAATCCACTGGCCTTCTGAACCACAACAGAATAATCAATACTGCTGAATTTTGACTAAGAGCCTCCCACTAGATTTCCCCAAGCTGGGCCTCTCAGTGCTCGGCCCTTCCATGCTGTATAGGTGCTGTGCTGTAGTTTCCCTTTACCCATTGAGACAGACCTTTTCTGAAGTTTTTCCATGCTACCTTAAGCTGGAATATTATTATACTTCAAATATTTGTGGTTTCTGCATGACAGCTATTTTCAAGTGTTTGAAAGGTTACTTTTTGGAAGAGTACTTTGGTTTAGGAACAAAACCAGGAGCAGTGGATGGAAATTACAAAAAGGTAAATTGAGGCCAGATGCCAGTAAAATCGTCATAATGATTAGTTTTCTAAAGAGAATGTGTTATAAGTGAATGTGTTATCTCAGGAAAGGATGGCTTATCCCTCCTTGCAGGTTTTCAGACAAAGGCAGGATGACCATCTGTAGGTGTATATTCTTGTCTGTGTTGGGCTTGATGACCATTTTTAAATAAAGATTCTATAACGAGGAACAACATTTGGAAAGACTCAAAGGTACAACAGTTCAGGACATTGAGTATATGGAGGGCAGTAGAATGAGTTTGAGATGGAAAAGAATGTTACTAGTTTGTGGGAGGCCTCAAAAACATGGCTGAGTAGATTATTTAATAAACAGTATACCGGCACTTTAGTATTGTCATCAGAGAGAGGTCATGACCACATAGATCCATAAGAAAGATTATATGAGCAATAGCATGAAGAGTAGATTACAGAACGCCAAAAAAAAGCAAGTGGGAAGGCATGTTACAAAGTTAATGCAATCATCTAATTAGGTAGTGATGAGGACCTACAGTGGCAGTGCCAACATGAAGAGAAAGGTATCATCGAGATTCAAAACTTAGTCTAAACTGTAGTACTCCAAAATTCGACTTAAAAATAGTGGAAAGTGAACGTAGCACAACAAAACAAAACAAAAACAATTTACTGCAAATTTAAAAACAAAAATCATGCAGTAATTCTATTATTTCATTTTCTAACAACTTATCAAAAAAGGTTAAAAAAAATCTTCCTATGCAGAACTTGCATATATGAATTAAATATACATTTAATGTACATTTATATTTGAATCAGATAGTATTCATTTCATAAATCTGAACACTAGGTTTGTTCTATTTTAGTGTAACCCTGTTCCTTTATGGTCTAAAATGATTTTTTTTCCATTTCTCTTCACAATTAAGGACTGAAAAAAAATTGTGAATGAATAACAAATAAATACAGAAGTATTCTCTTTTTGGAATTGGAATAATGTCCAAAATATGTCTTCAATAATGTTCATATTATAATACTTGAAGAATGTGTGGTTTTATCAGTGTGGGTTCTCCCTCTACCAAGACAAACCATGATCCTTTTTCATGTATAGTCACAGGGTTTGAGTGTTCTTAAAGCTGAAACAATGAAACAAAAATCAGTCTTTGTTGGAGCTCCTGGTAATAAGCTTCTCCAGACCTAACTAGGCTATTTCTTGAAGGACAAACACAGTGCTTCACAGGAGCCACATTTGAAGGATTTCCAACTTTGAGTTGTCTAGAGCTTAGTTTTACTGGCAGATCCTTTGAGAACTAAGGGTAACCATTATAGCACAGTGAAATATTGGGAGAAAGATTTCAATGCAAGTTGTCATTCCTGCCAAAATTCTAATAAAGCCTGTTTGAAAAAAAATATGACAAGTAAATTACTTAAGTATTATCAAGTTAAGAGAGAAGAAAGGGACTGACAGATAAATCTCAGGGCTTATAGAGCTATTTCAAAACTTTTTGGAAGTTTCTGTGTTGCATGCCTGGATTTTATTCCATTACAAATAGCATTATCAAAGAAACACTATAAATTTTCCTCTTCAAAGGTGAATCTGGAATTTTAAATGAAGCCTGAAAAACACATGCTTATAATTTCCATATAATTTAGGATGTGTGATAAGAACACACTGGCTTGTCATCAAAACCTGCTTCTTTCTGAGTTTTCATATGTAACTCAAAATTTATGACATTTTTTCCTGGCTTTGACTCTGTTTCTGTCTGTCTTTCTGTCTTTTCCTCTTTCTCTCCTTAATCCCCCCTCCTACCTCTCTCTTCCTTTCCTCCAGTCTTCCTCACATCCCTACCTAAACTGGTTAAACTGTCTACTTATTAAATGCAAGCTCTGTGTATAACCACACATTTGGGTGTACACTACCAGATTGTATCTAACTTCCCCCTTCCCTTCTAGTTCTTTTTCATTATTTTTTCTAAGTTTGTGGTATGCCATGATTTGTAATCAGACAAGAGAATATTAGTGTCATAAGTATTTCAGTATTTGAAAGTTATATGAAATCCTTGAATATGTATAATGTTGTAAACTAATCCAGACCAACTTCATCCTTTTAATCAACTCTGGGTTAATCATTGTCTTTATTTAATATGTGCCCACAATACAGATACTGATAAATTGCACAACCATTTGCACTTAGTCTGGTAAACAGGGCATTTTTAATACCCCTTTTTTTCCCTATATGAATGCCTAGGTCATTCTCTTTTGAGTAATTATGTTTCCTTAGATTCTGTTTGATATTAAGTCAATGAGTATGAAGTTATCCACAAGAAAGAACATTTGTATAATCTCACTATTGATGGGAAATTACTCTTCATGATATCTCTCCAGAAGAATAAAAACTATTTTAATGAGATGTATTGTCTCATATCTATGTTTATCTCCCCAGTGCCTTGCATGGAGGAACAGAGAAAATAAGCATTTATTGAGCATATTATTCAATTTATTCACATAGGATGTAGAATTAATTGAGTAAAATCAAGGAAACTATAACAACATTATAAAGACAAATAATTAAAAAGACTTAAGAACATTTATCAGCACACTGACCAGACATGATCCCAAAGGATACATGATATATGAGTACTTGGTATAATCCTAAAAATTTTGTGTGATAATTCCAAATTTTGCAAATCAAATATTATAAATGGATGTAGAAATTTTATGATGTGTAATTATGAGGAATGTAAGCTTTTTCAGGGCAAAGACTCAGACAAAAATTAATTAGAATTCTTTTACTTTATGAGAATACTGATTTAGTGATCTTGGTAAAGTCACTTAAGCTCTGGACTTCACTTTCTCTATTTATAAAATGAAGATTAGGTGAATTAGATGACTTTTAAGTTCTCTTCCATCCCTAAATTTAAATCCTATCAAATCTTCCTGTTAGAAATGAAGAAATGAAATCTCATAGAGGTTATTGACTCACCCAATGTCACACAGATAATTAGAGACTGAATAAAGAGCCAGATCATGTCCAGCCCTGCGTCTGAATACAGCCCTCTCTGTGCTTCCCTTTATATCCTAAATACATTATTATTTATGGACCTTTCCATTTCATTGTCACTATCCATTAGTTGTTTAAGACTGCATTTCCAAATTAAGACAACTCTGAGATACCACTACACACCTGTCAGATATGGTAAGATGAAAGGAAAAGATAATGATGAATGTTGGAGGGGATATGGGAAAACTGAAACATTGATGTACTGTTGGTGGAGTTGTGAACAGATCCAACCATTCTGGAGAGCAATTGGAACTATACCCAAAAAGTTATCAAACTCTGCATATCCTTTGATCCAATTGTTACTACGGGGTTTATATCTTAAAGAGATATTAAAGAAGGGAAAGGGACCCATATGTGCAAAAATGTTTGTGGCAACCCTTTTTGTAGTAGTTAGAAACTGGAGGTTGAATAAATGCCCACCAATTGAAGAATGGCTGAATAAATTGTGGCATATGAATGTTATGGAATATTGTTGTTCTATAAGAAATGACCAGCAGGATGAATACAGAGAGATTTGGAGAGATGTACATGAACTCATGCTAAGTGAAATGAACTGAACCAGGAGATCGTTATACACTTCAAGAACAATACTATATGATGATCAATTTCTTCAACAATTAGAGGATTCAAATCAGTTCCAATTGATTAGTAATGAACAGAATAGCTACACCCAACAAACGAACACTGGGAAATGAATGTGGACCACAGCATAGCATTTGCACTCTTTCTGTTGTTCTTTGCTTACATTTTTGTTTTTCTTCTCAGGTTATTTTTACCTTCTTTCTGAATTGTATCTTTCTTGTGCAACAAGATAACTATAAATATGTATACATATATTGTATTTGACATATACTTTACCATGACTAGAGGCATCATTCCCCCAAATCCGGGATTAGAGTTACTTATACTAATAGTTCTCATAAAAATCATAAGAATAATGAACAGGCAAATAGTAGAACTTAATATAGAACTATAGAAACTTACTATGGGAATAGGAAAAAAAACTATAGTTCATCATCAGAGGAGGACAGTGAAGTGAAAAAAAAAAAACCTCTTCTACTCCAAAGAATAACATTAAATATCTAAGTGCACAGAAATAATTTATATGAGGACTCAAAAAGGACTTTAAAAATCAAATGAAACAAATTGAGAAAAAACTTTTAAAAAAATAACCATCTAAAAAATCACTATTTTTTTTTTTGGGGGGGGAAGTTAACTAGAAAAGGAGATGCAATCTTAAAGAAGAAAATAATTCTTTGAAAATTAGAATTGGGTAAAGGGAAGCCAGTGAAGCTATGGGATACCAAGAAATAACAAAACAAAGTATAAAGAGTGAAAAAATAGAAGAGAATGTGAAAAAGAAAAACAAGAAATATGGAAAATAGATCTAGAAGAGGAAACAAGAATAATTGGAATACCTAAAAGCTGTGACCAGAAAAGGCTTGACACAATAATCCAAGAAATAATCAAAGAAAAAATGTCCTGGAATGATAGAACACAAGGAGAAAGTACAAATAGAATAGATTACTACCTCAAAGAGATCCCACAAGGAAAACACATAAGAATGCTATTACTAAATTTGAAAAACTTCAGATTAAAAATAAAGTTCCATAAGAAAAACAAACAAAAAATTAGTTTAAATATGCTGGAGCAGCAATTAGGATTGTACAGCATTTATCATCAGCTACCATAAAAAAAACTATCTCCTAGAATTTATATATATACATAGATAGATAGATAGATAGAGATATATATTCAAAAAATTGTTGGCAAAAGCAACCATAATATTGAATGGGAAAAATATGGACATTAAACAAATCCACAGATTTTCAAGATTTTGCATCAACCAAACTTGAATTCAATAGAAAATGTGACATACAAGAGCCAAGCATCAAAGATTAATTTCAAGGTACTCAACAAAAACAAATTTATGTTTTTAGATGGAAATTTAGATGGGAATTTATGTAAGAGTGATATAAGTAATTAGGTAGCTCAAAAGAAAGATTAGGGTGGAGCTGAGTATGATATGATTCTAAAAAGCAAAACTGTCTAGGAAAAGGTAAAAATAAGCAATTATGCTATATGAATGAAGTGCAGAGGAAGAATCAACACAGAGACTTAATCAACCACAGAGGGGAGAAAGGCTGGTAGTTCTAAAAAATTACTAATATCAACAATGAATTAAATAGGAAACAAGATAAATACATAATATATACATACATATACATATTTATGCAGTGTATATATGTATGTATATTTATGTGTGTATATATATGCATATGTACCATGAATATCACTCTTCAAAATTTATAAAGAAATGGGAGGAGAAAGTAAAATAAAGTAGGGTATAGAAGGGTGTATAAATTAAATGGAGTGGGATAAGAAGTGTAGATTAATGGGATAAGGAGGGACAGAAAGAATGGGTGAAGAAGATAAAAGTGGGATCCATTCATGGGGAAGGTTAAGAAATTAAGGAGTAGAATTAAAAGAATTACCAGGCATGAGAAATATTATTATTATTATTATTATTATTATCTCACATACACTATAACAGAGATCAGTAGAATTTATTAGGAAAAAAAAAGTAGAGCTTTTTGATCTCAAAGTCAAACTTAAAGGTTCAATCAAGAGGAAAATCAGCTTATTCATCATTTTGATAGAACAATAATATTCCATTATTTTCATGATTACGTCATCAGCCATTCCCCCATTGATAGGCATCTAATCATTTTCCAATCCTTTGCTACCACAAAAAGAACTGCTACAAACATTTTTGCACATGTGGGTCTTTTCCCCTCCTTTATGATTTCTTTGTGATACACATCCAGTAATGGTACTGTGGGTCAAAGGGTATGCAAAGTTTTATAATCCTTTGGATCTAGTTCCAAATGGTTTTTCAGAATAGTTGGATCGTTTCACAACTCTACCAACAATGCATGAGTGACCAGTTTTCTCATATCTCTCCAACATTTATCATTATCTTTTCCAGTCATCTTAGCCAATCTCAGAGTTGTTTTAATTTGTGTTCCTCTAGTTAATAGTTTAGAACATTTTTTCAAATGGCTATAAATAGCTTTAATTTTTCATCTAAAATTATCTTTTCATATCATTTGACCATTTGTCAATTAAGGAATGACTTGTATTCTTATAAATTTGACAAAATTATTTATGCATTTCAGAAATATCTTTATTAGAAATTCTGGCTGTGAAGATTTTTTCCCAGATTTTCATTTCCCTTTTAAATTTCTCTTGATTTTCTTTGTACAAAACCTTTTTAATTTAATTTAATCAAAGCTGTCCATTTTGCCTTTCATAATGTTTACAGTTTGTCTTTGTTCATAAATTCCTCCCTTCTCCAAAGATCTGATAGGTAAATTTTCTCTTGCTTTCCTAATTTGTTTATGGTATCATCCTTAATACCCAAGTCATGTATCCATGTTGACCTTATTTTGATACGAGGGTATGAGATGTAGGTTTATGCTGAGTTTCTGACATATTATTTTTAGTTTTCCCAGCAATTTTTTTTTTGTCAAATAGTTAGTTCTTATTCTAGAAGCTGGAGTTTGGGGCTTTATCAAATACTAGATTACTTTAGGATTTGATTATTTTGTCATGTGAATCTAATTTATTTCACTGATTTACCACACTATTTCTTTGCCAGTACCAAATATTTTTTTTAATTTTAATTTTATTTTATTTAATAATAACTTTGTATCGACAGAATCCATGCCAGGGTAATTTTTTACAACATTATCCCTTGCATTCGCTTATGTTTCGTTTTTTCCCCTCCCTCCTTCCACCCCCCCCAAGATGGCAAGCAGTCCTATATATGTTAAATATGTTGCAGTATATCCTAGATACAATACATATTTGCAGAACCGAACAGTTCTCCTGTTGCACAGGGAGAATTGGATTCAGAAGGTAAAAATAACTCGGGAAGAAAATCAAAAATGCAAATAGTTCACATTCGTTTCCCAGTGTTCCTTCTTTGGGTGTAGCTGTTTCTGTCATACCACAATTTACCCAGCCATTCTCCAATTGATGGGCATCCATTCATTTTCCAGTTTCTAGCCACTACAAACAGGGCTGCTACAAACATTTTGGCACATATAGGTCCCTTTCCCTTTTGTAGTATCTCTTTGGGGTATAAGCCCAATAGAAAAACTGCTGGATCAAAGGGTATGCACATTTTGATAACTTTTTGGGCATAATTCCATATTGCTCTCCAGAATGGTTGGATTCATTCACAACTCCACGAACAATGCATCAGTGTCCCTGTTTTCCCGCATCCCCTCCAACATTCATCATTTTTTTTCCTGTCATCTTAGCCGGTCTGACAGGTGTGTAGTGATATCTCAGAGTTGTCTTAATTTGCATTTCTCTGATCAATAGTGATTTGGAACACTCTTTCATGTGAGTGGTAATAGTTTCAATTTCATCATCTGAAAATTGTCTGTTCATATCCTTTGACCATTTATCAATTGGAGAATGGCTTGATTTCTTATAAATTTGAGTCAGTTCTCTATATATTTTGGAAATGAGGCCTTTATCAGAACCTTTAATTGTAAAGATGTTTTCCCAGTTTGTTGCTTCCCTACTAATCTTGTTTGCATTCGTTCTGTTTGTACAAAGGCTTTTTAATTTGATATAATCAAAATTTTCTATTTTGTGATCAGTAATGGTCTCTAGTTCATCTTTGGTCACAAATTTCTTTCTCCTCCACAAGTCTGAGAGATAAACTATCCTATGTTCCTCTAATTTATTTATAATCTCATTCTTTATGCCTAGGTCATGGACCCATTTTGATCTTATCTTGGTATATGGTGTTAAGTGTGGGTCCTTGCCTAATTTCTGCCATACTAATTTCCAGTTATCCCAGCAGTTTTTATCAAATAATGAAATCTTATCCCAAAAGTTAGGATCTTTGGGTTTGTCAAACACTAAATTGCTATAGTTGACTATTCTGTCTTGTGAACCTAACCTTTTCCACTGATCAACTAATCTATTTCTTAGCCAATACCAAATGGTTTTGGTGACTGCTGCTTTATAATATAATTTTAGTTCAGGTACAGCTAGACCACCTTCATTTGATTTTTTTTCATTAATTCCCTTGAGATTCTCGACTTTTTATTGTTCCATATGAATTTTGTTGTTATTTTTTCTAAATCATTAAAATATTTTCTTGGAAGTCTGATTGGTATAGTACTAAATAGATAGATTAGTTTAGGGAGTATTGTCATCTTTATTATATTCGCTCGGCCTATCCAAGAGCACTTAATATTTTTCCAATTATTTAAGTCTGACTTTATTTGGAAGTGGAAACTTTTTTGTAATTTTGCTCAAATAATTCCTGACTTTCCTTTGGTAGGTAGATTCCCAAATATTTTATGCTATCAACAGTTATTTTGAATGGAATTTCTCTTTGTATCTCTTGCTCTTGGATTTTGTTGGTGGTGTATAAAAATGCTGAGGATTTATGGGGATTTATTTTGTATCCTGCTACTTTGCTAAAATTATGAATTATTTCTAATAGCTTTTTAGTAGAATCTCTGGGGTTCTCTATGTATACCATCATATCATCTGCAAAGAGTGATAGTTTGGTTTCCTCATTGCCTACTCTAATTCCTTTAATCTCTTTCTCGACTCTTATTGAAGAAGCTAGTGTTTCTAATACAATATTGAATAATAATGGTGATAGTGGGCAACTTTGCTTCACTCCAGATCTTACTGGGAAAGGTTCCAGTTTTTCCCCATTGCATATGATGCTTACTGAAGGTTTTAAATATATGCTCCTGACTATTTTAAGTACCAAATAGTTTTAATGTTTGCTGCTTTATAATGTAATTTTAGATTTAGTATTGCTAAGCCACCATCCTTTGTAATTCCTTTAATTTCTTTTTTCTTTTCTTATTGTTAAAAATAACATTTCTAGTACAATGTTGAATAATAATAGTGATAATGTATTTACTTGTTTCACCTCTGATCTTATTGGGAATAAGTCCAACTTCTTTCTGTAACAAATAATGCTTGCTGTTGGATTTAAGTAGACACTGCATATTATTTTAAGGAAACTTCTCTTTATCCCCATGCTTTCTGTTTTTTTTTTTTAACTAGAAATTGGTGTTATATTTTGTTAAAAGATTTTTCTGCATCTATTGAAATATTATATGACTTATGTTGATTTTGTTATTGATGTGAGCTATCATGGTGATAGTTTTCCTGATATTGAACCAGTCCTGCATTCCTGGTATAAATCCCACTTGGTCATAGTGTATTATCCTGCTGATAAATTACTGTAATGTGTTTGCTAATATTTTATTTAAAATTTTTGCATTAATATTCATTAAGGAGATTGGTTTGTAATTTTCTTTCTCTGTGTTGGCTCTTCCTTCCTTCCTTCCTTCCTTAGGTATCAGTATCATATTTGTATCATAGAAGAAATTTTGCAGGACTCCTTTAACTATTTGTCCTAAATAGTTTATATGGTATTAGACTTAATTGTTCTTTAAATGTTTGGTAGAATTCACTTGTGAATCCATTTGGCCCAGGAGATTTTTACTTAAGCAGATCACAAATGGCTTATTCATTTTTTTTTTCAAAAATGAGACTATTTAAGTAATTTATTTCCTTTTCTGTTCATCTGGGCAATTTATATTTTTGTAAGTATTCATCCATTTTGGTAAGATTGTCGAATTTGTTGCTATACAGTTGGGCAAAATAACTCCTAATTATTGCTTTAATTTCTTTTTCATTGGTGATAACTTCACCCTTTTCATTTGGATGGTGATTTGGTTTTTTTCTTGTCTTTTCCTAATCAAGTTAAGCAGAAGTTTATGTATTTTGTTGGTTTTTTTGTAAAATCAAGTCTTAGTTGTATTAATTAGTTCAATAGTTTTTTTAGTTTCAATTTTATTACTCCTTTGAGTTTTAGAATGTCTAATTTGGCATTTAACTAGGGGTTTTTAATTTGTTCTTTTTCTAGCTTTTTTAGTTGCATGCTAAATTCATTGATCTCCTCTTTCTCTATTTTATTCATGTAACTATTTTGAGATATAAAAGTTCCTCCAAGAACTGTTTTGGCTGCATCCCATAGGTTTTGGAATGTTGTCTCATTATGGTGATTCTCTTGGATGAAATTTTGGATTGTTTCTGTGATATGTTGTTTGACCCACTTATTATTTAGAATCAGATTATTTAATTTTCAATTGTTTTTAATTGCCCTTCATTGAAAGTAATTTTTATGGCATTTTGATCTGAAAAGGAAGCATTTACTACTCCTGACTTTCTGCATTTGATTGTGGGCTTTTTATGCCCTAATACACATTTTTTGTGTATGTGCCATGTACTGCCCAGAAAAAAAAATGTACTCCTTTTTTTCCCTATTCAGTTTTCTCTAAAGGCCTATCTTATCTAAGAGTTCTAGGATCCTTTTAATCTTCCTAGTTTCTTTTTTGTTTATTTTGTGGTTAGATTTGTCTGATTTTGAAAGGGGAAGATTGAGATCCCCAACTAGTAATGTTTTGCTGTCTATTTCTTCCTGTAAGTGGCTTAAGATATTCTCTAGAAATATGGCTACTCTACTGCTTAGTGCATATACATTTAGTATCCTTACTACTTCATTGTTTATGGTAGCCTTTATTAAGATGTCTTTTTCTTCCTTATAGCTTTTAATAAGATCCATTTTAGCTTTTGCTTTATCTGAGATCAGAATTGCTACCCTTGCTTTTTTTAATTTCAGCTGAAGCATAATAAATTTTGTTCCAGACTTTTAGCTTTACTCTGTATGTGTCTCTTTATGTCAAATGACTACTACCTCTGTATTTTCCTCCATCCTGTTTTCTCCCCTGTCTTTACTTTGTTGTCTCTTTCCTACCTTGTCCTTAGCATTATTTTTTGATCTACCCTACCCACTACCTTATCTTCTATCACCTTCCCATTTCTTGTACCTTTTATTCTTAATGTTTCCGCCCTCCTTTCTACCCAGCCCTTCCCTTTTCTTTCCTCCTTTTAAGGAATCTAGGCAGCAAGCAAAGGAGAAGAGAGGGTGTATTCCAGCCTTTGGGGACAGGCTATGAAAAAATATGGAGATATAAGATGTAATATTATGTGTGAGAAATAGTTAGGAAAGCTAATTTGGCTGGCTAGTAGCAAAGAAAGTGTTAAAATTGAAGAAGTATGTTTGATTCAGTTTTTGAAGAATTCTAAAAATTATAAAGAAGAGTTTATTTTTCAAAGAGGGAACAGAGAGCAATTGGAGTTTATTGAACAGAAAAGTAATGTAGTCAGACCTAAACTTCAGGAGATTGTGGAAGAAGTCTATAAATACTCCTGTTTTCCAAGATTTCCCAGATTGAAAGAAGTATGTTTTCTGAAATACACTCAGTAGGCTGAGTTCTAATCCCAATTCTATCATCAATTAGCTCTGTAATGTGGGACCAATCACTGAAACTCTCTCGACCTTAGTATTCTTAATTGTAAAGTGAGAAGCTAGATCACATCTAAGATTATCAGCTTTAAAATTCGATAAAGTGATAAACACAATTCATGTAAAATATATTCTAGGGTGATTGTTATTGGATATCTATCATTATGAAGTTACAGGGTGATTGAATGATTTTTTTTTTTTTTTGAGTGTGCCACTCCTTTACAGATTATGCTCTTTAAGTGCAAAAATTTTAGCAGCCCACTTACCAGGCAGGTATTTTTACTTCAAAGGAACTTCATTACCAACTCCTACATTTAGAGAGTCAGTGATTCTACAATGCTCCTTTAACTCTGCAGGCTTTCTTGCCATCCATCAAAGCACCCATTTGTCAGTCTGTTTCAACAATCTGGAGGGATAGAGAGGGGAGCATTTTGTTTTCTGTTTATGTTCTGAGATCAGGCTCCAGATGAAGTTAAATTCTATTTTTGATTCACATCCAACCTCATGAGTAAAGAGCAACAGGAAAAATTTATTGAGATGAAAAAAAAAAAACAAGAAATCATTTGGTTTGGTCTGTGCTTCAGTAAGTCAGACAATCTGTAACATGCAGCTTGACGTGTACTTAAATTATTGTTATTCAATTATGGATTTCAGGGGTTTGGCATCTTTGTTCTTTATTGTTCTTTCTCTGCATGTAATATATAATTTATAGCCTTAGCTCCCAGAATATACAAGCCCTTTGCTGGAAGAAAGCAGTTCATCATTGGATCTTGAGGAAACTTGGAGTTTCCAACTGGGTCAGGTCCTCCTTTGGTGCATCAAAATGAGAAATAGGGTTTAAAAAAAAACCTGTTTGCTTTCAAATGAAAATAATATATTAACATTGTGGAGGGGTAACAAAATGGGGCAACACACTTTTTAATAGACATTTCTTCAATAAAGCTGTGGTTTATTCATATGTTAGAATTTTATTACCCACTGTGATTTATACTTACTTTATCTAAAGGCTCGTGGTGGCCAACAAATAATTTCTCATTCTTTTTGGCTATTTTTCTTTGAGAACATAACTACATTTTAAAATATGGAAAAGTAATTTATAAGGGAAATGAAAAAAGCTTACATGGAAGATTACATAAAATACATCTGTCTTTTCAAGCCATTGAGATATATAAACAATATGTTAAAATCCAAAAATGCCAAGGATAAGAACAAAAGATTCTTGTATTGTTATATTAAAAGTTAAAATTTTTTTGAAAACTTGTTCTCCTTTGCTTTAGAAAAGGCAGGATTTTACTTCATTCCATAAAGGAAGATATTGATGATGCTATGGAAGAAGCACATATCATTTATATATAGATAGATATAGATATATGTTTACATCTATATCTATATTATATATATATATATATACACACATATATGTATTTAGATATACATATATGTACACACAGACATGCATATGTATATAGGTATGTATATGTATTGTGTATATGTATATAGGTATATATACACATATATATGATTAGAGGTAGTGTTTCCTTAAAGGAGTTAATGATAAAACAAAAAAAAAGTGCAAAATAATCATTTGCCAATGACATATCTTTTTTACTAGAAGTCCAGACTTTTGTTTTGTAAGCAAAGATTTTTCTTTTTATGTCACATGAAATTTTAAGATCACCTATGAATTTGGAACCAAATCCTTTACTGCCAAATCTGATCCAATCCGAAAAATCTGTTTTTGTAATGCTGCCAGCAATGCACTAACTTTAAAAAGGTAGCCAGACATATTGGCAAAAATATATGTGGTTAATCAACGAAAACTATGTAGCAGTTTGGGAGCAATCAATCAACCTTCAGAAACTTTTAAGCATGAAGTGAGTGACTGTGAAGACATTATGACTTGCTAGGAAAGACTGGAATTAAAAGGCATAAGCAGCTGCTTTTGAATCCATCTCATCCTCTATTTTTTAAGTTTTCAAAGGCTTGTCCCTTTACTATGAATTTCATAAGCTCCTGAAAGTAAAACCCTGGCAAAGTCCTCCAGCTTACAGAGAAAGAACGGGTAATATAGTTGGTAATATGTATTATAAAGACTTGCCAACTACAACTTATCCAGTTAGCTATTGTTTTGTTGACTCCTGAAATATGGTGGATATTAGTTAAAGAGAGAGATTGGACACATGCCATTATAACTTCATTATATGTCTTCTCAAACAAAATAATTTATCATCTGAAATCACTTAATTCTCTTCTGAAATCCACAGTTGCAGTATGCATATTTGCTATCATCTAGGTCTTCCCATGAAGATTTTTGTTTAAGATAAAGACATTTACTCTAAATATCCTTTCTATTGATTGGAACAAAAGGTTTGGCAATTGTCAATGCTGTAAAATTACCCATGCATATAACTTGTAAATTAAAAGCTATTAAAATTAAAAAAAATAAAATAAATATCCTTTCTATTGGAATAAAGTTGATAATTTTCCAACTTATTATTGCTTCCTCATTCAGAATTCTTGTGAATAAATTCTAATCTCTGGAGGAAATATATATTTTGCTATGTTTACTTGGAAATTTTTATTTTCTTTGCAATGTACTTGAAAATATTTTAAATGAAAAATTAGAAACTGAAATGAATCAACAATGTATACCTGTATTACATATCTTTGGCTAAATATTAAAACTCAATTGTAAAACTGAACATTTGAAAAGCAATTACTTTTCCACTTAATTGTTTGGGCCTGAATTCATGTCCTATTGTATCTTAATAATGATATAGCCGCTCACAATCCCCCCCCACCTCATCATTCTGGATTCTATCTGTGGGAGTGTCCCACTATACTAACACTAATAGGGCACATTTCTGTAGTACTTTGAATTTTAGAGAATGCTTCCTTACAATTGTGAAATAAATGGTATAAGTTTTTGTCTTTCCATTTTACACATGAGCAAACAGTGCCTCTAAGAGGTTAAATGACATGGCCATGGTGTTTCAGACCTTGCTGACACAAATTTATACAATATAACTAGTGATTTGAAGATAATTCTAATCTTATTGGAAGTTTCTTGATGCTTGATTGAGTGACATAGTTTTCCATATTATTAATCAAAATCTTTGTTCTGTACTAAGAAAAATAGATTTTGAATTTTAAATCACTTGATATCAATTTAACTGGTATGAAATTTAAACATCCAAGGAACAGAGATAATAAGGTTTGTAAATTTTGAGCAGATGGAATTGTGGAACATATATTATCCTGGAAGTTATTAGAATCAATTCTAGCCCTTATTTTTCCTTTGTATGTCCTTTGTGCCCCTAGTTTAATTCATTAATAATTTATTAAGGGTCTTTGTGCAAAATATTTGGTTCAATTCAACAAGCATACTTTTTCCCACTTTAAGTGTATCTATTTTTAGTTGTCTTTCTTGTATACTGAAAATTAGTTGTATTTTTAAAATTATGTTTGTCATTTTCTTTTGATTATATCAAGTTAAAAAGCTTTTGTACAAACAAAACTAATGCAGACAAGATTAGAAGGGAAGCAATAAACTGGGAAAACATTTTACAGTTAAAGATTCTGATAAAGGCCACATTTCCAAAATATATAGAGAATTGACTTTAATTTATAAGAAATCAAGCCATTCTCCAATTGATAAATAGTCAAAGGATATGAACAGACAATTTTCAGATGATGAAATTGAAATCCAAAATAAGACAACTCTGAGATACCACTAAGCACCTGTCAGATTGGCTAAGAGGACAGGAAAAGATAATGACAAATGTTGGAGGGGATATGGGAAAACTGGAACACTGATGCATTGTTGGTGGAGTTGTGAATGGAGCCAACCATTTTGGAAAACAATTTATACTTATAAAGTTATCAAACTATGCATACCTTTTGATATATCCCAAAGAGATATTAAAGAAGGGAAAGGGACCTGTATATGCAAAAATGTTTGTGGCAGCCCTTTTCATAGTGGCTAGAAACTGGAAATTGAATGGATGCCCATCAATTGGAGAATGGCTGAATAAATTATGGTATTTGAATACTATGGAATATTATTGTTCTGTAAAAAATGACCAGCAGGATGAATATAGAGAAGTTTGGAGAGACTTACATGAACTGATGTTAAGTGAAATGAGCAGCACCAGGAGATCATTATACACTTCAACAACAATACCATATTGTTGGAATCCTTACTAACTGCTAACTAATTAGAGTTGGTCTAATCTTACAAGAAGATGTTTTGGGCAGAACCTGAAACAAGGTACTAAGTAGAACTAATTAATACAAGGCTTGTGTTCACACCTTTACTCATTGGAGTTCAATGAGTTCACACCTCCCTTGAAGCTCTTTGGGCCAGAGAGCACTATGGGAGAAAACCCACAATCCCTCTCTTGAAGGAGCATAAATAGAGCTTCAATGGGCCAGTCAAGGAAGTTCTTCAGAGTGAAGAAGCTACAAGTCGAGATTTCTCCGGAATGAAATGAAAAGTGGAGCTGGCTGGAGGCTGAAGAAAGCAGAGGCAGAGGCTGAAGGACAAAACCTTTGGATTTGGTGACATTCAGAGGGAGCTCTTTGAACCAAGCAGAGAGATAGGCCTCTAAGCTAACCGGGCTATATTGGAGATAATAAAAGATCTGAACTTTTATCACCTGGCTGAATTTTGAGAAGAACAAGAACTCCAACATTTGAACTCCTAACACTATATGAGAATCAATTCTGATGGAAGTGGTTATCTTCAGCAATGAGAGGATCCAAATCAGTTCCAATTGATCTGTAATGAACAGAACCAGCAACACCCAGCAAAAGAACACTGGGAAGTGAATGTGGACTGCTTGCAGTTTTACCTTTCTAAATCTGATTTTTCTTGTGCAACAAGAGAACTGTATAAATATGCACACATATATTGTATTTAAGATATACTTTAACATGTTTAACATGTATGAGACTGCCTGACATCTAGGGGAGGTAGTGGAGGGAAGGAAGGGAAAAGTTGGAACAGAAGTGATTACAAGGGACAATGTTGAAAAATTACCCATGCATATATTCTGTCAATACAAAGCTATAATAATAAAATAATAGGCCAAAAAATTGTCCTTTTCATTTTATTAGCTAATTGGCTATTTTGACATACTATAATTGTTAGATTTGCATTTTCTTCCTTTCTATTTTATTTTTGTGCTGACTCTTCTCTCTGTTTTAATTCCAATTTCTTCTCCATTCTTTTGATATTAATCTTGTACTGCAGGTTCTCTAAACTCTATTCTCCCCATTCCCTTTCTCTGTTCTATCCTACATTTATTGAATTTACCTAAATTGCTAATTTACTGTTCTTTCTACTTTTCTCCCATCCAAGATGTGTGTGATTCAAACTTCCCCATTCCCTATCCCCATATTCTTAGCTTTTAAGACTCTAACTTGACTACTTATACAACATATTATCTGATATAGAAATTCTTAAATTTAACCATTAAATACTTTCTCTCCTTTTCCAAAGACCTGTGGATATATATCCATTAATACTTTTGCTCTTTATTAAAAAATGTGCCCATTATTATATTACTTTCTATAGTATGGAATTAAGGATTTTTAAAAAAAGATTCTTATATCCTAGGTAGCTTATGACTCCCATTTACCTTTATATTCTCCAAAGTTAGTCACTGGTTTGTATAAAATTCGTGTATCCTTTTAAATGGCATTTTATTTCTGTTAAGCCACTTTTATGCTTCTGTATTTTAAAATATAAATATGTCATTGTCTTCTACTTTCGAAAATTTTATTTTTCATGTCCTAAGTTGTCTACTCTATAATTTTTTTTCTGCTTTGACAGCTCAAATTTCTTACTTGACTTCTACCTTAATATCTTATTTTGAACCATAGCTTTAAAATAATTTTTTTGAAAGATTCTGGAGCTCCTTGATATTGATTCATGAAGTTTTGAAAATCTGTAGAATATTCTTTTTCAATGAGAGTATTTAGTTTGTTTAAGTCCATTGCACAGTATTTATTTTATATGCGATGGATTAAATTTTTTTTCTTCCATATTAATGGATTTTATTGCTATCTTAACTATTTGGAATCTAGTTTTATGCTCAAAGTTTCTCACTTGATTTTTTATGTTGGCACATTTTTCTATTCTTGGTGATATTTTCTGGTGTTCCTTTTTTTTTCCTCTTTGATACATCCATTCTTCTTCCACCATTATGATGTATACCTTTACTCCTTCATAGGCATCTTGGTCTAGAGGGTCAACCTTAAGTTTACACATGCAGTGTCCTGGTAGCATTCCTGCCTTTTGTAATATATATATAAAAAGAGAGACCCCCACCTAGAATTCTATTTATCCCTTGGTTAGGGACACCTCTTTTTATCTAATTCTGTTCTATATTCTTCCTCCATCATTCTTTTCTCCCAGTACATACACATACATACATACACATACAAGCACAATCTCCTTCCTTTTTGTGACTGAGCTAAATCAATGCTTTTTGAATTTTTGTGGGAATAGGAGCCACTTTTATCTGTAACCTGAAAGCCAAGCCTGTGAAATTGTTTGCACTGATCATAGCCAACACAGAGGTAATCCTAAAGTTGGGAAGGATGGATTGGGATTTTAATTTATTTCAATTCTTTGATGCTTTTTGTCCTTGGAAGATATTTTTTATCTTCTTAGCCTGCGAATTTAGCTTTAATCCTCATATATTTGGTATATTTTTCCTTTACCCCCCTTCAAAGGATTTCAGCTTGTGGAATTATATAGAAAAAAACCAGTCTGGCATCTTAATGAACTCATCAAAAACTTCTTTAGTGTGTACTTAAGGTCATATAACCTGATTTAAAAACCCTGGACTTACCATTTACTACTTGTATTCATTTGACTTAGTCAGGTTGTCTGGGTTTCAGCTTTGTCCTTTCTAAAATGAAGGACTAGATTGGATGACCTCTAAAATTCTATAGATAAAGCACTGAATATCATTTTATTCAGAGCACAATTAACAATTTTGGCAATATAATTATTGGGGAGACATTAGAGCCCACTTCATGGGAGTCAGCAAAGAGATGACTCAGTAGAAGTTAAATTTAGTCACAATTAACAGGAAGTATTATGCTATAATTTATTAGTTTAACTAATTATTTTGCTAATTAGGGGCTAAACCAAGTTGTTTTCATCTGCAGGATGGATGCAATAAGCATTCTCTTAGTTTTGATAGAATGGAACAAAGTTCAGGTTGCCCTCTTGCTCTAATGAAGATACATGCATGAGATACAAACCTTATTACATAAAACATATTTCTTGTCCTTGGAGCTTACTGTGTAGTAGGACTTTAAGACAAATAAAGAAATAATCATACTAAAAATGAAAAATGAATAAGAGAAGTGACAAACCAACTACTAAATTGATCTATTAGAAGAATCAAGATAGAGTGTAGCATTTCTTTAAAAGATTATTGAATATAATTCCCCTGAGGAGAGGATAATTTTTTCCCCTTTGTTTTTCTTCTTTATAACAGTTTTGTGCACATGATAGATGTATAAAAGATGTTTGTTAGATGTTTTAACATGAATGAAGAGTAGAAATTCCTCAAATAGATGGGGAACAAGAAAAAGCACAAGGCATCATAGT
Organism: Antechinus flavipes; assembly: GCF_016432865.1. Classification (NCBI taxonomy): domain Eukaryota; kingdom Metazoa; phylum Chordata; class Mammalia; order Dasyuromorphia; family Dasyuridae; genus Antechinus; species Antechinus flavipes. Next base: position 317,621,480 of record NC_067401.1, read on the forward strand.
TTTGGGAGGTTAAAAGCTTTTATTATGGGAGAAAACATATGATGTTTCCTTTCCTATATCACATTGTCCTGTGAAGTGAATCATATCTACAACCTAATTGAACTTCTGTTATCTCTTCTGAGGAGGTATCTCTAAGACTAACTCCATGAATATTGTTAATCTCATTTTGCCACATCTTGCTTCTCATTAGAGTAATCCTGTCCCCACCATTCACCATCACCTAGTCTCTCTCAAATTAGATAAAGATAGTTGGCAGTTTATGTTCAAGAATGAGGAAATTCATGGTCAGTTTAGAACCATATAGCCACAAAAAGATTTAGACGAAATTGCTGAACTTATTTCTTGAATATTGAGTACAATTTTTAGACCATTTGTTTTTCTGACTTTTAAAACCACCTCTGGATTCTTGATAAACATTAAAGAGGCTGAAAAGAGAAGGCTTTTTACCACACATTCCCTTTTGCATGATTTTAAAACTGCTAAAGTATTTTTGCTGTGGCTGTAAAAGTGAAATGCTTGGAAAATAAAAAGCACGGGAAACAAAGCTAAGTGGTTTTCTCTCAAAATTTCATATCCACCTGAAGGACATCTCACCTGTGAACAGTGCTTATTAAGTTTCTTTCAAGAGAGTGGGACCTATAATTTATGAATGCTGCAGGTGTGAACCAACCTCTGAAGCCTTTTCCAAGGGAATGAAAGAACGTTAATCATTATTCATGGCTGAGATATTCTATTTATTCTGTGGCAGCACAAGAATTCCTTTTTCTCTATTGAATGCTCAAGACCTACAATTTTATTATTATAGTCAAGGGTTTTGCAACAATGAAAGATTCCCCTTTAGAATTATGTATATTTCGGTCTGCTTTTTTGGACAAACTGAATTTTTAAAAAATAGTTTGTAAAATGACCAAAGGAATATTTGCTTGAAAAAAAAAGATAAAGCATTTGTTTTTATTTTATAGAATTACTCATCTTATGCAAAAAGACATATGCATGCCTACTATCACAAGTTAAGTAGCATTACAATGAACTTTGCCAACTTTTTTTGGTTTCCCTGGAATTTGATTATTTTGAGTGGGGTACCATGAACTAGCAGAGAGCTCGCCAGATTTTATATCAAGAAGAGTTGAATCTCATCTCTGCTATTTATTGGTCATATAACAGCATAAATTATTTTGCTAAAATTGTTGAAAACAAATGGGCCATTGACAAGGGTCAATCTTTTTTGTTTTGTTTTTGTGAAATGAAGATTTTTACTATATCTGTATTAGTAAGAAGCAATTTAACCTACATACCAAAAGTCCAATCTATATTACACTTTACTTCAGAATATTCATGATCATAGCACCATACAGGGATTTTATTAAGTAAAATTCATTCTCATTCCATTCCAAAATTTTTGAATCTCAACATCTTCCTACTCAAAAGCTATTTTGTAATATATTTACATATTTGATATCTAAATCAGTATGATTATGATTACCATTTTTCCTCCTTTTGAAACAGCAATCAGTGTAAACATTTATGAAGTGAAAACAGACTTTGGATTCTTGATAAAATAAAATTGGAAGTTTCAAAGGGAGAGAACTACTTCATTTTCTTTTAGCACTTAAAAATTTATTGGATTCAAAAAACTTTATAAATAAGCATCCATTTCCAAGTATAATATTTAAAAAGATGATTATTACTGAAATGTTTCCTTCTAGGAAGAGAATTGTCAAGAAAATTTATTCAATAGTTGAGCCAACTAGTGCTGCTAATATAAGATAGCAAATGAAATACTGGCTATAGGAGATACAGTACAGCAGAGTAGATAGCATACTTCTTAGGAATGAAGATAACATAGGCTCATATTCTGCCTCTGATTCAACCTAGTGTTGTGCTTGCTGTAGTAAGTGACTCAACCTTTCAGTGCATCAGGCAATTCAAAGAATATAAAATACAGAAAAATTTTGTCTCTGCTTCAGGACAGAGATTTATCTTTCTGGGTACTTCCTTCACTGAGAAAATCAAAGGTGTAGTCAAAAAATTAATAGAATGAATTACCCAATTCTTTAAATTAGCCTGTTACTTTACATGCATTATTTTTTCCTATTAAATTAACAGTTCCTTAAGGACAGAAATATATTCCATAAGACTGGATAACAATAATTTACACTTATCAAATTTACATAAAAGTTTGAGATTTGACAATGATTTTTTTCCACAACTACCTGTGAGCTGGGTACTTTTAATTATTTTGTTCCTCATCTTACAGTTCAAGCTTAGAAACTTTAAATTACTTAGAGTCACAGGATTTCATTATAGTAGACCTAAAAGTGGAAGAGCCATCAGTGGCCATTTTATAGATGAGAAAATCAAGGTCCTATGTAGTGAAATGACATCCAGGGTAATACAGATAAACATTAGGGACTAGATTTGAATCTCTGTCCTCTGTGACACTGCTGTTTCATTTAGTAAATGCCAGAAACAGGATGTAAATCTAGTTTTCCTGACATGAAATTCTCTGTGCCTTTTACTCCATGATGCTACCTCATAATAATGTAACAAAAATTCCCAACCAGTGTACTGCCCACAATACAGAACAAATGTTTATTTAATGAATGCATGAGTGAATGAACATTTTCTCAAATAATTTTAGTTATAAAAATCTTCAGAGCGTTTGAGTATAATCAACATATTTCTACAATATTCAAAATTTTATTCATCTATATTCACTTAATAAGGTTACAATTTAATAACTAGAAGGCAAAAGTAGGATTCTCCTCTTTTCATTTTCTGTGACTTCATGTGTTTTTTTTTTTTTTTTTTACAATTTCATCCAAATACAAACCAAAAAAAAAAAAAAAAAAAAAAAAGAATAAAGATGTGCCCAACTATCAGAAATGTTTCACTATGAAACTAAAATGGAACCACAAATCCAATCTGCGGAGCTTTGGGTAGGAATAAGAACCCACCAATTTTTCCTTTTCCAGAGAGAGCAAAAAAGATTGTTCTGTGGTTCACAAGGCTTTGGGAAGGCTTTGGGGGCATGGAAAAATGTCTAGTTGCAGTTGGCTAATGTAAGGAGGTAGCATAAGATTGAAACTAACCCAGTCTTGAATTGTTTCAGACTTTGTTTGAAAGACTTCCTATAATACCAGTCACTAGCTGATTAAGTATGGGGCATGCTATTGACCATGTTCACTTATTATCTTGAAAAATGCTAGAAGCATTGTAGTAGCCACAAATGGTTAGAAGAACTTCAATTTTATATTGGGCCTAAATCATTGAAACTCTAATTGTCTCATGGATCATATTGCCAGGGTGAGGCATTTGGCTGATCCTGGCTATCGAGAAAGAAAACCATTTCACATTTTCTAGTACTTCAATTAAAAACTTGCAGATATTCCCTTTTGGGGTTTCTTGCTGCAAGAAATATCTCCCCCCACCCCCAACCTATGTAGTAGGTAAGCCAAATAGTCAACTTGAATGGATACTACATTTTAATCAAATGAAAACACATTTTAAAATTTTAGATATTTTTTCTTAATGTCACATCTATGTGCTTCCTCCATTCCAATTCAGAGAGCCAACTTTTGTTACAAAGAATAAAATGAGAAATAAGGATGAAGGTGGGAGCTGAGAGGGGTTGGGGGAATAGTTCAGCAAAAGCAACTAATAATTTAACTGTCTGACTGCATTTGTAGTATTTTATACCCAGAGTTCTCATCTGAAGAAAAGGAAAGGTGTTAACATTTTCATATGTCTTCTTTGGGACCAGTTTGATCATTATGATTACACTATATTCAATCATATTGTTGCTATATTGACTCATTTACAATTTGCAGTCTCTCTCTCTCTCTCTCTCTCTCTCTTTCTCTTTATATATATACATATATATATATTATTTTCTTGATTTTGTTTAACTTAATTTTATATCAGTTCATTTCAGTCTTCTCATGCTTCTCTTAATTATTCATATTTATCATGCCTGATGGAATACTAATATTTTCATATATTTTGTGTGCCACAATTTGTTAAGCAACATATGAATCAATGATCATCTACTTTATTTTCAATTCTTTTCTACCACAAAAAAGTGCTGCTAGAAATATTTTGTTGGGTATGATACATTTCTTTCCAACTTTGAATTATGTGTGGTATATGCATAGCAAAGTACTCCATCTTATATTTATAGGTCCTTACTGATGAATGTCCAAGACTGTGGGGGACAGTGAGGTGGGAGAAACTTCTATTGAGGCAGAGCTCCCAGAAACCACCCAGTAACTCAATCACCAAACATTAAGAAAAATAGGACTCTGTGGAGACATTTCAACAAATCAGTTTGTTCCTTCTCCTTGCCATCTGGCATGAGCTTTGATTTTACTAGTAGTTTCTTTCTCATTGATCCAGAAGGTTCCTAAAATTTTATTTTTATCCCAAATACTTCATATTTATTCCATTCTTATGTTAATAACTAGAAATTGCTTGTCCCTTATTGGCAATTGTACCATTGTATGAGCCTTGGTTAAGGTTACTTACTGAATATTCTCAGGACTGTACTAATCTTGACCTACTGCAAGGCTACTACCGGTCTTATAGAACTACACGCATTGCTAAATCTAGTAAAATTCTCATTAGAACATATTGAACACATGTTCTCTTTTACTTGTCCAGGAATTTACTTTCCATTAAAACATACATATGAGAGGTGGGGAGGGAAGGGGGAAGAAAGGAGAGAGACAGAGAGAAAGGGAGGAAAGGAGGGAAGGAAGAAGGGAGGGAAGGAGGGAGGAAGGGAAGGAGAAGAGAGGGAGTCGAGAAAAAAAAGATTTCCTTATATTACATGGTCCTAAGCATCACCAAATCCAAATATAACTGGAATTTGGAACTCAAAAACCAGTCTAAATTTCTCCAAATTGTCCGAAGAAACAGAATTGAACAGTTTCTCCACCCACCTTCTCAAAGTGAAGTAGAAATTGCTCTCAAATGCTAGTTATAAACGTGTAATCTGAACTCCAGCCACTCCACAGGGCTGCAGAAGAATTTACGATCTGCTAAATATTTCCTTTGTTCTTCCCAGTGGTAGCCTGCTGCAGCAATTAGAAAGCAACCGGCTCCACATGGAAACTGGCATTTTTCTAAAGAATTGGTGATCACAATTAAAAACCTCAGTGAACAGGATTGGGTACCCTTGTATAATCTTTGACTTCTGCATTTCTTTCAAATTCCTATTTTCTAAAATGATCTCGCCCCATAATGCTTTCTGCTCTTTACTTTAGTTTTTATTTATTAATTTGTTTGCTAGGAGCTTGACTGAAAACAGCCATTGTAGTCTATTATAAATCCATTTTGGGTGATTTATAAAAACTATTGTCCATAGAATGATGAATCGTTTCAGAAGTTATAGGAAAAGATTGGTTTGGATTTTTTTTTTTTTGATGCTGTTGTCTAAAAAAAAAATCTGACTTTTTTTTTTTTAGTCTCAATGACAGTAAAATTTAAACTTCCTACAAAAGTAAGAAGTCCTACCAATACAATCCTCAGTGAGCAATCAACCATTATTAATTATCAGTAGGAGGCAGTATGGTTTCAGTAAAGCAGGATTCAATAAACTGTTATCCTATTTGGTTGTGAAATCAGGTTCTATGGTTAATTGAGTTACATATATATATGCAAATATATACTAGATTAATAAAATTCATATACAAATTTCATTATGACATGCTACTACTCAAACTCTTTTTGTGAATATTCCCACTTCTCATGAAGAAAAAAAAATCTAGATTAATTAGTTTGACAGTCTAGGCCCTTCACATCTTATAACTTGTATCTGCAACTTTATCTCACTGACCTCTCTTTGTTTATATTATTTATATTGTATTGTTTTCTATAAAATTATATTTATCAATACTATAGTCCTATATACTGTCTTATATCTAGGCATTTGTCCAATGATTCATTGTAATGAAAATGTCCTTCCTCCATATATAAGCCTAATTTAATACCCACCCAGATCAAAACTCATCATTTCCATTGATTTCTTTCCTAAATCTTTTGACCATAAGTATTATATTTCTTCTTTGAACTCTTATAGCATATCACTCAGCTGTTTCATATGCATTGATAATATATTATTTTCTACCCTATTTAGTTATGCTCACAATTTAGCTTCTTTTCTAGATTATAAACTCTGAAACAGGCAGCATGTTACTTATTTTTGTACTACTTAATGATTGGGATATTATGTAGGATTTCAAAAGTTTTAATGACATTATAGGCTTTAAATAGTTGACAATGGCACTAAGGCTTTTGAAACAATCTACATAGGCATTGAATATATACTTCTTGAATTAAATTATGTCACTACTTTTCAAAGAATGTGACTAAAAATCTATTCATCTGTTACTAACTGGTAAAGTCATTCAGATGTTGGTAGATGACATTCTGTTGATTTCAGTCCCTTAAGTGAAACCCACAATAGCTAGCATTTATATGGCACTTTAAGCAAAGAACTTTACAAATGTTACCTCATTTTATCATCACAATAACTATGAAGATAGATGCTGTTATTATCAAATGGTTGAGGAAACTGAGGTACAGAGAGGTGAAGTGACTTGCCCCGCTAGTTAGATCCTGAGGCAGAATTTGAATTTAGGAATTCCTGATTTCAAGTCCAATGAACTATGCACTGAACTACCATTATCTCAAAAATATGTAAAATAATAACAATAACAAATACCATCAACTTCATCATCTGGTGTAATGGAAAGTCCAAGTGGATAAATATCTATTTTCTATGCTACAATAAACAATACCTATGGAGTTGATCCATCACTTTATTGTGGATTGATAATGGAAATGGCCAGTAATCTGGAACCAAATTTGAGGAAGAGAGAGTAGATTGCATGACTTTTAGAAAATTATATGTGTGTGTGTATATACGCATATATATATATATACATACATATATATAATTTTAATCACTTCAAGCTTTTTTCTGAAACTAAGGCATGTTTTTAACTCTAATATTCTTCTAATTATGCTGTTTGTTTCTGAGTCATGGAAAATTTCAGTTTAGATGAACTGAAAAAAAGAATATAAAAAGATACAATGAGGGTTTAGGGAAATTTAAATAGTTGTTATCAAAGAAATGAAAGAACAGGAAACATTTTGGCCAGTAATACAGTGAAATATAACAAAGAGATATTCTGCATGCTCTATTAGTATTCATAATAACATAGAAAAGACAGTGGAGAAGGTCCCCTAATTCAAGGACTGGAGTTCTTGTAGCAAAGTTATGAGGGAACAGAATTAATTAATTAATGGAACCTGGCTTGGATTAATTTCTGTACTTTGGCAAGATTCTTTCTTGTTTTACTGTTCTTTTCAATGATGATGGTCATCATTCATATTGTTTTCCTATTTGTACTTAGTTTTCTGTCACTTTGTAGTAATCTTCCAATTTTCCTCTGAATTTCTGCAGTTTATTATTTATTCTTTTCTTATCTTCTTTGGACCTGATTTCATTGCTATAGGGAAATCTTGGTATGTTTGTAGGCACCAATAAAGGAATATAGATAGAGTGTGGGAGAGATTGAGGAGCATGTTTGAAATCTCTAAGATTTATTATCCTGAAGTCTTATCCAGTATATATTAAAAAATATCCATGAAAAACTACCACTTTAAGAAATCAGAACCCAACTATACTTTGAAATATGCCAGCAGGATTGAAAATTACAATTCTTATTTTGCTCAGCAGTTTCTTATGGTTTATTATATGAATATATTAAACAAAAATACCACTTCTTATTACCTTTCAGAGGAAACAGGAACTGTCCCAAAACATATTTCAGAATGGAATTATAATGAAAATAAGAGGACAAAAATGAAGAGTATTTCCCTAGAGAGAAGTAAATCACTTAGATATATCAGAAAATAATTCTGTGTAGATGATTTTGGTTATATGTTATTTATATTCTTTTGTTGTATATTTCTGTAGCTATGGTAATGTGTACTTAATTCTGAGAAGACAAAATCCCTTTATATTTTCTCATGATGTCTGGTAAATGGCCTAGAATACAGAGAGCTAAGTATTTGCTGATTAGTTGGATAAGATGCAATGACAGAAAAAAATCTTAACAAAAATTTGATAATATTAACTCTTAACAAAGCAAGCAATAAAATAGCAGAACAAAAAGTAAAAATTTTATTTTGAGCCTTTTATCAAGAATATTTATATTAGTCTTAAGAAAAAGAAGAACTAAATAACTTTGTAATAACCAAGCAAAGAAAACATCTCCACCTCATCTCCTCCTACATTGTCCTGCCATTGTCACCTTCAACCAAATTTTTCTTGCCATCTCTTTTTTCTATTGCTCTGTTTCTCTCTCTCCCCCTTTTTAGCCTCCCTTTCTCTTTTTCTCTTCTCTTCTCTTCTCTTCTCTTCTCTTCTCTTCTCTTCTCTTCTCTTCTCTTTTCTTCTCTTCTCTTCTCTTCTCTTCTCTTCTCTTCTCTTCTCTCTCTTCTCTTCTCTTCTTTTCTCTTCTCTCTCTGTCTCTCTACTCTTGTCGCTGTCTTTCTATCTTTGTCTTTTTCTCTGTCTTTATCTCTCTCTGTCAATGTGTCTATCTCTCTGCCTCCCTTGCATTTCTCTCTCTCTCTCTCTCTCTCTCTCTCTCTCTCTCTCTCTCTCTCTCTCTCTCTCTCTCCTCCCCTCCTTCTCCATCTGTCTGTCTTTCAACTTTAATCTCTCTATCCACTGGGGATTCCCTATTGACTACAAACATGCTAACGACTCACTCATCATAAAAAAACAACAAAATAAAACAAAAACAAAAACACAATAACAACAATAACAAAACCCTCCTTTGATTCATTTATTCCCATTAGCTACCAATCCATATCTCTCTTCTCTTTTGTAGCTAAACTCCTCCAGAAGGTCTCTAAGCAATACCTCTATTTCCTTCCTCTCATTCACTTAACTCTCCACTCTGGTTTCTGTCCTCATCATTTACCTGAATCTACTTTCACAAAAATCAGAAGTGATCTGTGAATTACTAAATTGAAGGCCTTTTCACATTCATCCATCTTAACCTTTTCACAATTTTTACAGTTGTCAATAACCCTCTTACCATAGTCTCTCTTTTCTCCCCCAGTATTTGTGTTACTTGCTTTCACGTAATCTTTGTCCTACCTATCTGACTTTCTCTTTTCTTGGAAATTCATTCAGGTCACACATTCTGTTGTAGGTTTTTTACCAAACTCTCTTCTCTTCTGTTTCTACACTGTTTTGTTTGGTGATTTATCAGCTCCCATGGATTCAGTTATCATCTCTATGAAGAGGATTCACAAATATATTTATTTATCCCTAACATTTCTCCTGACTTGTAGATTCAGTAAAATGGGAATATGTTGTTATGAAGATTTGTAAGAGACATAGCACTGTGACACATACTAGGCATTTAATAGATGGCTATTTCATTTTTCCTGAACCGTTACTAATTCTCAATGATTTCTTTCTTTATTTCATTTATTAAAATTATTGCTAATCTTTATAATTCAGCCAAATATGTTACTATGACTTTTTAAAATCTTTTTTAATAATTTAAAAATACTTAAATGGATGATATAATTATACATACAAAAAGATACATACAGAGAACTATGGATTTTTATCATATTCAGTCCTATGGCTGCTAACTTTCCTACCAGTTTTTAACAATTGAATAATGCTTTATTCCATAAGTATCTCAAGTTTTAATTTCTCAGACAATAGTTTTTAGTATTCATCTTCTTTTTTTAATTTTTTACCATGTTCTACTCATAATTTTCCTCCATTATTTTGCAAGCAAAATATAATTTTTCATAATTGTAGTTTTTCCTATTTTGTTACCTGTTAATGATTTGACAATTTATTTTTAAAATAATTGCCCAAATTGTCTTCATTTTCTCTCATATGCACTGTTATAACTTTATTTAACCATGTGAAATAACTTGATTTAGCATTGTATTAAATCTGCAAATTAGTAAATTGCCATTTTTACTATATTTGCTTGACTTAAGAATAAACAAGACATATGACTCTATTTAGTTATTCCTCCATTTCCTTCAAAATATTTTTTAATTATCTTTATATGGGTTCCTAATTTTCTTATCAAGCTATTGTCTACATATGTAATGTGAATATATATAGATATATATCCTATCATTTAAATGAATTCTTTCTATTCTTTATTGTAATAATTTTATTATTTAACAAAATTTTATATGTACAAGATTCTACTTTCACCATATTTCTCCCCCATTCCTTTCTTCATATAAAATTATTCCTTATTTTAAAAAAAGAGAAAAAAGGAAAAGAATCAACAATATTAACCCATTGTTGTTTTTGTTGTTAAAACCCATCAAGGATTTTTCTTAGAAAACATTTTTTCCTCCAGCACATTTTCAGATGAGGAAACTGAAACTTACCCAGGATCACATAGGTAGTAATTGTCTGATACTAAATCTTCCTGACTCCAGGTTCCATTGATCTAACATTATAAACAATTTTCCACATTTCTGCATAGGTGTATATGAGAAGGTCTTTACATATTTTAAAGACAAGCCTTTTGAAATTTTTAAACATTCATTTTCTATTATTAAATGGTTGTTTTTTCCATTTACATAATTGTAGTCATAGTATATATCATGTTCTTGTTTCTGCTTACTTTACTTTGTATCACGTTATCTAAGTCTTTCCAAGCTTCTTTATATTCATAATGTTTATTCCAAATGAATAATCATCTGTTTCCAGTTGTTTGCTACTATAAAAATGTGCTGCTCTACATACTTTTAAGTTAATGACCTCAATAACTAGCAGTGAAACTTCTGGATTAAAGCGTTTGACATTTGAGTTTTTTTTTTTTTGCATGATTTTAAATTGTATTCCAGAAATGCATTAATTCACAGCTCCATATAGCGTGTCTTTTTTTTTTTTTAGCATAACTCTATCTATAATCCTTCCAATACTATTTCCAAATTTTATCATATTTGCCTGATTTCTAGTTGTAAAGTAATATTCTAGTATTACATTTCTCTTTTTATTAGTGAACTTCAGCATTCTTTCATATCATTGTTAATAGTTCTTCCTTTTTTTGAGAATTGTTTATTCAAATCTTTTGAATATCTACTAGAGAATGGCTTTTGATTTTATCTATTTTTATTTGTTATTTATAATCTTGGATAACACTTTTCATAAATACTTGATACAAATTTCCTTTTTCATGCAATCACTTCTCTTATGTTTGATGCATTAATTTTACCCATATGCAGAATCTTTTATATAATCAAAATTATCTATTTTATCTTCTATATGTATTTTTATTCTTCATTTAATTAAGAATTTATCTTTTACCCATAGCTATAGTTATGATCAACTTCTATTTTTTTTTTTTTTATGGCAGGAGCATTAACATTTAGTTTGCATATCTGCTTTGTAGTTACTGTGAAATATGTGTAAGTTGTAGCTGCAAATCTAATTTCTATGAGATTAATTTCTAGTTTTCCCAGAAATTATCAGGGAATAGTGAATCACTTAAATGTTGAAATTTATCAAGCTCTGAGCAATTAAGTTCCATTATTTCTGTTTTATAATATACTTTGAAGGTATGAAGTATTAGTCTTCTCATTCCTATTGTTCTCCTTATATTATTTCTCTAGCTATTCTAAGAACTTTTTTCTTTGAGATTAATTTCTTATGATTTTATGATCTTCTACCAATTATTCCTTTAGTAGTTTGATTAATCTGTAAATTTACTTTGGTGGTATTGATATTAAGGAAAAAACAATTGGCGCAACTCAACTTATCAGTAAATATTTCTCCATGTATTTAAGGGATTCTTTATTTTTAAGGACTATTTTGTAATTAAATCTATATGTCTTTTATCTGTTTTAGTAAATTAACTGTCAAATATTTTATTAATTTGTGGTTATTTCAAAAGGAATATTCCTTTCATATTACTTCTGTTTTGATTTTGTTATTATATAGTAAGGATGTTGCTTCTAGTGGGTTTGTTTTGTAACCTGCAACTCTGCTGAAGCATGTATCAATTAGCTTAGTTTTTTTTTCTGATTCCTTAGGATTTTCCAAATAAATCGTCAAACATTAGTAACTAGAGATAATTTTGGCTAATTTTTGGCTATCTTAATTTTTTAAGATATGAGCACTATACTTTTTCAAAGCTTTTTTGGAATCTAATGATCTGATCATATAGTCTTGATTATGATTTATTACATTATAATACTGAGAATTTTTTTCTTCTGAAATTAAAAGATTTTTGAAATACCTTTGTAAGCTCAATTTATTTGTAAGGTCATGATGGAGGTTTTCTGATAATTTTATTTTCATTTATTTTATTGTTTAAAAAATCATATTCATTAAATGATACAGGTTTCTCTTTTTTATGCTTCTTTAGGTGTGGGTTATTTAGATTTTTATTCTTCAGATTTAGATATTAGTATTTTTTGGAGGGGAGAATTTAGGTAGTTGAACTTTTTCTTGACATTTAGAAATAGTCCATATTTACCCTTTAAAAGTTCAGTAAAATTCACCTTTAAATCTGCGTGGGTATTGTTCTTATTGTTCTTGTTGTTGTTTAATACAAAATTGTGTTCTGAGATTCCGCATTTAAATTGTATTATTAGTTTGAACATTTTATGCTTTTGTGGATCCTATTTTTTTTTCTAAAGATTTGTGAACTTATTAGTGTAAGGTAATGTTTTAGTAATCATGAACTTTAAACAATTTCTTCTGATTTAACTTTTTTTTCTTTTTCTCTTGTTAGGATTCTTACAAGGTGCTAAATCAATGGAATTGATGAGATAATGATTCTCTAATTTATATGTACTTAGTACTATAAATTCCACAAGATTCACACCTTTAAAAGAGCATATATAAGAAGAAGCTATCAGGGCCAAAGAAGCCAAGCCCACTAGAGGACAAGCCCACTAGAAGAGAAACCCATTAGAAGCTCAGAGCCTCAGATCCAGTTGAAGCGATTCACAAGTCAGAGAAGGCAGCTTAAGCTCTCGTAACCAAGACTACAGAAGGCCTCTAAGAAAAACTAGCCAAGGCCCAAGTGAAGGAGATACAACTTGGAAAGAGACAATAAAGGATTTGGACTTTAATTCCTGGCTGCATTTGGGGTAATCAATGAACTGAAAGGAAGGCTGCTCCCAAAAGCCCCCCAAGAAACCTGCTCCCAGAGAACATCACATTTTAGAGAAGAATATTATTCTCTAATTTTCTAATTAATATTTCTTTAAATTTCTATTTTTACAATTTCTGATTTTGATGACTGTTGGAATCCTTACTAACTGCTAAGTAGTTAGAGTTGATTTAATCTTACAAAAAGATGTTTTGGGCAGAACCTGAAACAAGGTACTAAGTAGAACTACCCATAATCCCTCTCTCTGGAAGGAGCATAAATAGGCCAATGGGCCAGTCGGAGAGTTCTGGAGAGAGTGAAGACGCTACAAGTCGAGATTTCAGCGGAATGACATGAAGAGTTGGAGCTGGCTGGACGCTGAAGAAAGCAGAGGCAGAGGCTGAAGGACCAGACCTTTGGATTTGATGACATTCGGAGAGAGCTCTTGGAACCAAGCAGAGAGATAGGCCTCTAAGCTAACCGGGCTATATTGGAGATATTAAAAGATCTGAACTTTTATCACCTGGCTGCTTTTTGAGAAGAAAAAGCTCACAACATTTTGGCGTCCTGAACGTGGGACAAACAGACCCCTCAGTGGATTTCAGTGGAAAAGCTCCGATCCTGATTCAAGTGGAAAAGCCCCGATCCTGATTCAAGTGGAAAAGCCTCTGATCCTGATCCAGTGGAAAAGACTTCAACCCAGAAATTAGGGTGAGTGCAACAAAGAAATTTTGTTAGAAGAGTTAAAGTAGAATTTCAGCTAAGATGGGACAGATATTTAGAAAACAGCCTGTTTCTGTTCAAGGAAAATGTTTAGAGAGCATTATCAAAGTTATGGAAAGCCAAGGTTTAATTATAAGTTTACAGCAAATCACTGAACTTTTACAAACTGTAAAGGACATATGTCCTGGTTTCTCTCTTGATAAGGAATTAGATCTAAATGAATGGAAATTGGTTGGAGAGGATCTTTGTCAATTCTATGATAAAAATGGGCCTAACTCAATAATTAATACATATAATGTAATACAATTGGCTATAAGAAGTTATTTAAGTGATAGAATGATGAAAAGGAAAGTACAGGAGGAAGAAATGCCAACTTTACTAGGTGAAAAGGAGGATGAATCAGATGAGAATGGAGTTAATTACAATTCTGAGTATGATACTTCACAGCAGGAGGAATTAGGTGATTCCACATCTCATGACCCTCCCCCCACAATTAACCCTTCATGGGTGGAACAAGGGGGAGGGAGAGAGACAGAAACACAGTCAGCTTCTCCTGTAAAGCAGAATTTAACAAGATTAGAAAAAGCATTAATTAAAGCAAAAAATGAAGGAGAAGATATATCTGATCTTATAAATGCATATCCTGTGATTGAAGAGCTCAACTCCTCAGGTCAAAAAGAGAGAAAATACACTCCTTTTAATTTGGGAAAAATTAAAGATTTGAAAAAGGGTTGCACTCTTTATGGGGCTACATCATCTTATGTGAAGACAGAGTTTTATTTGCTTCTTTATGTAAGTTTAGATTTTTAAAGTTTAAATTTAGCTAATCTTTAATCATTTATTATTTATGGTCATTATTTATTTTGATATTCTTATTTGTATTTCCCTTTGTTACTGTATTTGATGTTTTTCCTTTTCCGTTTCCTTTCTGTCTCCCTCCCATTCCTTCTTCTTTTTATAGCAGAGAATTAATTCATTAATCTTGTAAGTTTTTGGACTTTTAGAAATATGAATTTGCCTATAGATTTGTTTTGCCTCAATATCATAGATTTTTATGAATTTTTCATTATCTTTGATGAAAATTCAATGTTAAGATTTGTATAATTTCCTCTTTCATCAAGCAATTATATAATAAATTACTTTTCAGTTGTCACAGCACCACATCTTTTATTCATTTCATTTATGTTTGTTGGTCATTTTATTGCATGGTAGTTTATTTTTAAAAATAATGTGTGCAATATCTCATTTTTTTCTATTTGCTTATATTTTCTTTGTAGCTCATCTTATCAACCTTTGGGTTAAGTAATCTGAATTCTGGAGTTAAATGTACGTTCTTTGTCATTGAATTTTCTCTATATTTCTGCTAAATCTCATTTGTTGAAATTTCAATCACTATTATTCCTTGTTTCTATTTTTTAAGAGTTATATACTGAGAATGAAGTGGCAGAATATTACACTATTTTTTAAAATCAAATTTTTGACTCTAAAAGATGTGTAGCTTTTCTTTCAGAATTTGCTACAGATTTATTAGTTATATATACTCAAGGGGCATAAATGTCATTTTTTCATAGATCATACAATAATGTCCTTTTCCACTGGTTTAAATTCATTTTGAATATATTTCAAACTTTTTGGATTAAATCTTGTAAAATGTATATTGTTGCAGTATACCTTTTCATTCTTTCTATGAATGTTTTGCATTTTATTGGAGAGTTTAGCCCATCTATATTCATCATTAATTTTTTTGAGTTTTTTTCCTTCAGTTATTCTTTTGAAGATGAGTAGACACTATTATTTTAATAAGTATTATTAATCAAAATTTAACAGAAAAAATATTTCCAGATACCTTATTTTATATTAGCATTTATGTTCATTACTACTTTGACTTGATTTCCTCTTTATCAAAGATAGAAGTTTGGCAGAGACACAAGGTAGCAGAGAAAAAAATTGTAACTGCCAAATCTTCCCCAAAACTTCTACTAATAACCACAGAAATCAACAAACAGAAATTTGAGAGGGAAAGTCAAGAAAAAGCCACAATGAGTCTTTTTCTAGCCTAGGGACCCTTAGGAAAACAGAGATGTCTGCACACTTGGTGTTAGGATTAGCTGAGGCACAGCATAGTAGAATTGGCACCAAGTGCTGATTGTGTCAGGAAACCTAAATGAGGAGTGATTGGAGTTGCAGCAGTTAGTCTAGTAACCAGCATAGTAAGGAAACTGAATATCTGTTCAGAAAGCAATCCAAAGGTACCCTTGGATACTGGAAACAGGATTAGGAGCCACTTGGAAATTCTGTCACTCATTACAATGTTTGGCATCACAATCCCAGGATAAAGGGAGTGATTTTAGTCATAAGGGAGGTAGGGCCTTCCCTGGGTAAAGACCAGATTATAAACCATGAGGCCAATGACCAGACTTCTTCCAAGATCACATTACTTTAAAGACTTCAAAAACATACAGGCTCCCGATCAAGCTGTGAAATAGGACATAATAGACAGCAGCTTAGTTAATAGTGAATGTTATTTTGACTATCATAAATATCCAAATTAACTACAAAGGACATGTAGAGAAATTATATCTTCATCCAGAGAAAGAACTGATAAAAGTATATATGAAACAATTTCACACACACACACATATACACATGCATGTTTCCATATATATATATGTATACACACACACACACACACACACACACACACTTTTTGGTGTCTAATGATAGACATCTCTAGAATGGGAAGGGGAAAGAGGCAAGAAAAAAATGGGAAAAAAATCCATAATAATTTTGTTGTATATTTGAAAGTAGTAACAAGTTGTTCTTAGATTTGCATTTTATGTACACTCATCTTTTTATTATGCTATATTACAGAAATGTTTCTTTTATTCCTGAAATATATATTAATATTTTAAAAAGAATAGGGGAGAAAGAAGAAAAAAAAAGCACTGACAATACAAAAAAGGCAAACACATGGTTCCTGTCCTTAAGAAGAATATTTTAATGGAGGAAATTCTATGCAGGCAAATATGTATACACGATGTATATACAAATGTAAATGGGAATATAGATATTAGGAATGAGCAGTGGTGGTGATAGGGATAGTTATAGATAAAAGGCCTCTTGTAGTAAGTAGAATTTGAGCTGAATCTTGAAGTCAGCTAGCAAAGCCAGGAGGCAAAGGTAAGGAGAGAACGCACACTATGCATGAGAGATAGCCAGTGAAAAGAAATGGATTTGGGAGTTGTAGAGATATTAAAAGGAAATGAATAGGTATAGAGTATAAGATATTAGAATAATATAAAAGGGTCAAATTGTGAAAGATTTAATAAGCTAAATAGAAATTTTGTATTTGATCCTTGAGGTAATAAGCTGCCTGGAGTTTTGAGTAAGAGATAACCTTCTCTTTTGGAACATCCCTTTAAACTGGAATAGAGAGACCTGAAGCAGAGAGACCAACTAGAAGATTACTGTAATAAGCTAAACATGAAGAGATGAAGGCCTGCTGCACAAGGTAGCAATATAATTAGATGAAGGGAATAAATAAAGAGAAATATTGTGAGGAGAGAAATGACAAAACTTCACAATAGATTAGATATGTAGAATAAATATGAATCAGGAGTTGAGGAGAAAACCAAGATTTAAACCTGGTCAACTGGGGGGAAATCATAATAATAACAGTAAGAAGAGTCAGCATTTATATAATACTTTAAATTTTTCAAAGCAATTTATAAATATTATTTTATTGATCTTTATAACAACTTTGGGAGGTAGATGCTGTTATTATCAACATTTTACTTGTGATGAAACCAGAGAACAGATTGGTTAAATGACTTGTGCAGTCACATAGCTTATAATTGTCTAAGATCAGGTTTGAACTAAGGAATCCCTGACTCTCATTCCAACTCTCTGTTTACTGTACTACCTACCTGGAATTCAGAAGCTGGGAACATTTGAAGAGAAAGATAATGAGTTTTATCTCAGATATGTTGAGTTTGAGACTAGAAGGAATTTAGTTTGAGACATCCAAGGGGCATAAAATCTATGGACTTAGCTTTTTTCAACAGTGAGGTGACTCAAGGCAGTTCAAATAGACTTATGATGGAAAGAGCCATCTGCATCTAAAAAGAGAACTATGGAGACAAAATGGGAATCAAAGCATAGCATTTTATCTTTTTTGGTGTTGGTGGTGGTGTTTTTTTTTTACTTTTGATCTGATTTTTTTTATGCAGAATAATGAAGATGGAAATATTTTTAAAAGAATTATACATGTTAAACCTATAATGGATTGCTTACTGTCTAGGGAAGGAGATGGGAGGAATAAAGGAGAAAAAATTGGAACACAGGTTTTGCAAAGGAGGATGTTAATTATCTTTGCATGTATTTGGGAAAAAATAAGGTTATTATAAAAATAATTTTTATAAGTCATCAAGATCTTACAAGAACTAGCTTTATTATTTAGTTCCTGGGGACTTACTTCTTCTTCTATAAAGAGAGACATTGCAGTCTGAGAAAATTTTTAGATTTGATGCAAGCCAATCCTAACAGTCTAATTCTATGATTTGGGGAGTAATTCTAGGACTGAGAGGAGTTGTAGGACTAAGGAGCAATAATTACTATCCAAAAGTGGAAGATAAAAGAGATGTTGCTTCAACAATGTTTGAAACAGGGGACAGATTCAGCAAGCAGCTCTGCTCTTAGGAATGTGAATTTGCATCTGATGTTACTATTGATTCCATGTTGTATAATGGACTGTTAGAATGGTTTAAGCACTGGTTGGAATAGTACATCAGACATAGAAGTCTGGAGATGGGTTTTTGCAATTGGATTTATGATTGTGCACATTACCAATGAAGACCCAAGTTCAAGAATATAAAGGACAAGGAAAAGAGAGAACTGGTTCTTATCCCACCCCCCAAAAAATCCAGTAACGGGGCTTCTCTTCATAAGTTCTATAAGGCCATTTTCTCAAATCATCCCATCATGTTGTTGTTGCTGTAATTCTTTCCCAATAGAATGCATATAAGAGAGGCCTTTTACACTTACCTCTATTTAGAATCAGTTATCTGCTTCTCTATTGTAGTGTCAGGTAAGTACTCACTGTTTCTTCCCAATTATTTTGTTTATCTTCATATTCTGATCAAGGAAATCTTGTGAATTCCTAGGCATGTTTACCTGTGCTCAGCTTATAAAATTGCTTCTGACTTCTATTAAAGCCACATGTTTAATTCCAAGGGCACTAGCCCAGAATCCTACATGGTTAGATTTTAAGAAACTTTTGGTAGTTTGTCTTAAGTAACTATGTCAGAATAAATGGAACCCAAACTGTGAATGCTTAATGTTTTCATATATGTCAATCTTCTGCACTGTATTGTTTGCACAAAGTAAAACCTTTGAGAGAAATCCAATGTGCCTGCTGCCCCATTGAGTAATTCTCAAAATATAGGGGGCTGGTAACATTTAAAAAAAAACCTTCAAATTTTATTTTGATGGTAGGTTTTTTTTATATTTTGAAAGAGAATTTGGAATAAATAATAAGTTTCTCTTCATAATTTGAAATAACTAAAAACCTTTTTAAAATACATTTTTATTTAGAAGATATTGCATGGAAGATAAATGAATACACTAGTGACTTTAATTTTTTTAAATCAGTAATATTTTTAAGTCTGCAATTTTTTTAGTAAAAAATGTTTCAAAGCAAAGTGAAAATATAAAGAATATGTTGAGGACAAAATCACTTTACTTACTTTTCAAACTGATCTAGCATTTAGGTAAAAGGTTTTTGGATCGTTGATTGCAGTTTTGTAATGAACAAATTCAATTCAAGATGGTGCAAAATAAGAACACTGATTCTTGAGCAAAAAGATCTGGATTCAAATTTTACTGCTGACTTTTTATTTTTGTTGAGTCATTTCAATAATGCCTGACTCTTAATGACGTCATTTTGGAGTTTTTTTTGGTAAAGGTACCAGTGTGATTCGCTGTTTTCTTCTCTAATTCATTTTATAGAAGCAGAAACTGAAGCAAATAGGGTTAAGGGACTAGTCCAAGGTCATGTAGCAGTAAGTGAGCCTGTTTTTAACTCTTAAAGAGGAATTCTAAGACCAGTGTTCTATCCACTGAAACACCTAGCTGTACCTACTCTTTTTTTTTTTAATTTACTCTCTCATACCCTTATTTTATTAACATAGGAATTAAGAAAGTTGAACTAAATGGATTCTGAGGTCCCCTCTAGTTTTTATTCTGTGATCTGTGAATCTGAAAAGTTTTTATTAAGGAATTATGATAATATATTAAGGAATTTATTAAGGAATTATTAAGGAATTATGATGCAATCATTGTGTTGACAATATGAATGAAAACAGACACAGCCCACAATAAGCTTACATTCCACTACACAGATAAGCAAATGCAAAATGTCCAGAATAAATTTACATTAGTAGTTGAATAATAATAATTTCATTTATTAACTATCCAAAAGTCTTTTAAGAAACACTGTACAAGTTCTATTAAAATTCTTTGCTATAGGTATTTTGATCCATTTACTGGGGGTTGGGGGAAACTGTCATGGTATTATTTATCTGTTAAGAAATGCAACAATGAAATGAAGTAAGAAGAGTGCGTCTCATTTGGACAAACTAGGCGTCAGTAGCTTGTGCCATCAGTCTCTGATTATTTTTATACTTTGTTTGACAGACACTTCTGGAAACGTCTTCTAGTTTTAAGTCGTCAGCACAGCTCCGAGGCAAAGTTCCTTACGTATCTTTAAATACTGTTAAGCTGATTGGCATTTGCTCACCCCCATCTCTATAAGAATCATGGATCTGACTTGGCAAGAGGTCCCTCCTTCCTTCCTTTTTTTTTTTTTTTTAAGTTGAGCAGCTGCCCTCTGAATGCAAACCCATCTGGTCTTATTTGAGGAAAAAAAAAATGGGGGGGTGGGTAAAATTAAAATCAGTTCTCCCTAATTAGGGGAAAATTGTGTGTCAACAATTGAAAGGTCTTTTCCTACTTAGGGGCTGACATTTCTACAAAGAGCTTAATTGCTTGCATGGGCCTAAAGGGTTATGTTCCTTTTTTAAGCTTCATGTGCTCTCAGCCAAATACTCTCTCGGACATGCTGCTGCGAGTGGTTTTTGGATCACCAACAGCTCTTGCTATTTTAGGCTGTGTCACAACTCGAACTTGTAATTAATTTGGATGATCCTGACAATCATAATTATGACAGTTCTTGCTTTTGATAAGACTATCTTAAGCATCTCCTTGCCGAGAGAATCATAAAGCCAGTGTTCAGCATCTGGGGAGATGTCTAGAGGAAAGCAAAGAAAGTTTTGTGTAAAGGACAAAATCCTCTTCTTAGTTTTAGGTGATAGAGAATAAGGATTGGATTAATAACTTCATGGTAAAGGGCCTCCCTCTACCCATGCAAGTGGGCATTCTAAAAGAGATGACTAGAGCACTTAGTTTCTGAGTCTCAAAGATGTTGGACTTGTGTGCTTTGAATTAAATTTTTCCTAGTTACAAAAACCATCTCTTTCACCAGCACTGACTCTCTTCATGTTTTTTTTTTAACCTACAATTTTTTAAATAGCTTTTTATTTACAAGTTATATGGATGGGTAATTTTACAGCATTGACAATTGCCAAACCTTTTGTTCCAATTTTTCCCCTCTTTCCCCCCACCCCCTCCCCTAGATGGCAGGATGACCAGTAGATGTTAAATATATTAAAGTATAAATTAGATACACAATAAGTATACATGACCAAACTGTTATTTTGCTGTACAAAAATTTTAGTAGTTCAACCAAATGTATAATCCTAATAGATGTCTCAGTTTCATATGTACAATCTATACATGCAAATATGCATACAAGCATGCATGCACATACAAATACTCAGAGATGCACACATGCACACATGGTATGTAAATTTTTTTCTCTCTCTGAGAAACCAATATCACTGGACCTGACTTTTATGTCTGTCATCTTTTTTTCTCTTTCCTTTCTTTTTTGCCCCTGTAACTTCTCCTTTCTTTATAAGAAAATATTTATCAACTGCATGACTGTGAGCATGTCATTTAACATCTTATTTTAAGTTTCTTATCTTTAAAGTGGAAATATGATAATACCTATCTCAGAGGGTTGTGATTGTTGTTCAATTATATCCAACTCTTTTTGAGTTTGGGTTTATTTTATTTTTTGGCAAAAATGATGAAGTATTTTTAAAAATTGCTTCTCCAGAAAAGGAGATTTCATTACTGATGAGGAAACTGAGGCAAACAGGGTTAAATAATTTGCCCAGTGTGATACAGCTAGTGTCTGAGGCTAAATGTGAACTTCAGGCCCAGCACACTTTCCACAACACAATCTTCCAGAAGTTTAAAATGAGATTCAAATAAGGAATGACTATAAAGTATTTAACAATCATTTAAGGAAAAATGATAAAGACTGATCCTGTGATTTAACTGATTTCTTCATTTGAAGGAATACCACTTGTATCTATTTAGGTCAGCACCTCAGCTATTTAACCTTAGATAATGGCCTAGAGTACTCCTGAAGAAGAAGAGAAAGGGTGAAAGTCTGCAGAAAGATCTGAGTTAAAATGCAATTTTATTAGCTAAATAACCTTGAACAAATGACTTAATCTCTGTTTGCCTCAGTTTTCTCAACTGTAAAATAAATTTAAAAACTTACTTTTTTTTCACTTTTCTAAAGGCTTTTCTCAGACTCTAATATAAAGAGTCCCTATCACCTACTCAAATGAAGGGGGAAAAAAAAAACTAGGGGCCAGCTGAGGTAGACGTCTTTCAAAATATCAAAGAAAAAAAAAACATCTGAGTACTAGATACTATCATCTATCTATCTATATATCTGCATATAGATGTAGATTAATAGATAGATGATAGATGATGATGATAGATAGTTGATAGATATGTATGTATATGGGAGAGGGGGATAGATAGAGACAGTAGGGGAGGGAGGGAGAGAGAGAGAGAGAGAGAGAGAGAGAGAGAGAGAGAGAGTAATATGCTGTTATGAAAAGCACACTAGATTAATAGTTGGGAGACTTGAGTTTCTAGGCTCTTACCATGGATTCACTGTGAGGCTTCAATTAGGTCATTTCACTTTCCTGGGACTTATTCTCCTCATCTATAAAATGACAGGATTATGCTGGATGATCCCTAAAATTGTTTTTAGCTTCAATATTTCTTTTGCTCTAGGATTCTAAGTTTGTTAGCTGAAAAGAAAATGACTTTTCAAATGAGTTAATATGTGTAAAGTGTCCAGCATAGTGCTTGGCACATTTTAAGTGCTTAATAGATGTTTATATCTTTTTCTTCTCCAAAAAGAGATTTATAGTTCAACTATATTTTATAGTTTGTAAATATAAACTATTTTTATTTTTTATTTTATAGTTTCATATAGTTTATAATTCAACATTTATCTGTGACCTGGTCCTATATTTCACAATTCACTCTGTATACACATATCAATATCATACTGAAAACTCCATTGAGATTATTTAATATTTTATTTAGTTCTGTTGCGTAATGCATTATGAGAATGCTTATGCTTATTTTAGAATAATATTTTTGAATTCCTAGAGGCAATGTTAAAAAAATTGGCCTCTGATATTAAACTTAAAATTTGAAAAACTGGCTTCCAAAGTGCATGGGTTTATAATTGATCACTTTTGTTTTGTTCTAATACTTTATTTGTTAGATTTTTGCCCTGTGAATCTTAAGGAAAGTTGATATGCAAAATGAATGCTTTGGGTAGCTGACTTTTATTCACATGTTATTTTGCTTTAGAAATTAGTCAACTGTCAATATGGGGAATATCATTGAATTGAGAGGACTGTGTTTTCTCTTCACCTGCTGCTAAGTCAATGTGCGCTCTAGAAAAAGTGACAATTTCCTAGTGCTTCATACCCCCATCTATAAAATGTAAACAAAAGAGTTTGAAAAAAAATCTGACCATGTACAGATTAAGTTTGTCACTACACATTTCTCTAAGTTGATGAAGCGCTAACAGGGAATGGGCACTATTTTGCAAGTGGTCAGCACTAACTTAAATCTGAGCATTCACAGATAGTGTCAGACTACAGTTCAGTTAGATCAGACCTCTGGAACTATGAGCTATGTGATCAGGTGCCTGACTCTCTCAGATAGTGTCCTGGACACATAGAAAGCTGGACCAGAGGTACTTAGCCTCAATGCATTTCCCCAGCAAGGCGATAGTGGCAGGGTTGCAAGGGCTGGGAGGAAAGTGAATTTGCTAATCGACATCCAATCTTTGGCACAGGCTATTAATCTACCTATAAACTTTTCAAGGATTGACGATAGTACCTGTTCTTCCCTATCTCACAGGATGTTGTAAATAATTGAAATGATCTATGTGAAATTCCCGGAGCTTCTTGGAAGGAACACATTTAAGGTATTATTTATAAGTGATTATTTGTTTTCTGAGGGTAAAATCATCTGCTTGCTTCTCATTGCATTCAGTGATGTCTTATAATATAGCTGGCTTTATACAGGATTGAAATATGTTTTGACTTCATGACATTAGGCATTAAGAAAATTTAGTAAACTGATCTTACTTTGGACTAGAAAAAATTAAATAAGTGCATAAAACTGTCCAATATAAATGTTCGCCAAATGAAAGTTCTTTAAAATTAATTACAAGGTAGTTGCTTGGTTTGTTTTTAAATATTTTAAAACACATTGTATACGTTTGTTGTTGTTGAATATGTATGCCTCATTTGCTTGTTTTTATTTAGATGAGTTTTTGTGTAATATAGGCCTTAATTTTGAGACACATATGCATATGAAAGTAATCATTTTGATAAATTACTATATATGTGTATTCTAAGCAAGGAAAGGAATGGAATTCATCTTGCCTCAGATATAGGTCTCTATGAGTAAGCAAAAACCACTTTTTGGGTCCAAACTGTCTTCAAAAACTTATGGAACAATTCTTTCTTGTGGAAATTTTAAGAACAGTTTATGCTAAACATACATTCTTGAATATGATTAATTTAGAATTCTGAACACTCCAGTGCTTGCCTAGCTCCACTGAATAGAAAAGTTAAATACTGATTTTATGTTCTATATTTTTGATTTTTAATAATCCCCAGAGAACATATCCTAACCCTTTTCACCTTGCAGAATGTACTGCATTTTAGACTCATAGTACTTTTTAAAAGCTTTGGATAAACTATTTTATGAAAACAAAAGCAATGAAATTTATTGTTTGTGGAAAATTCAAATATGAAGACATTGAAAGTGAACACAGCATATTTATATGGCAAAAATTACTATTTTGTATTGAGGAAAGTATCAGAAAATAGAATCAAAGGAGAATCTAAGTAACTGCTCCTTCAAAGTCATTTATTACAGCATGATTCAGAAATAAAAAGGTGAAAAGGTCATAGAATAAAAAAAAAGTTTCCTTGAAGCTTTCTGATACTTAAAAAAAAGAAAGAGAATAAAAGCATCTCTTTTCTATGTATACATATAGACATATATGTGTGTGTGTGTATATAACATGAATATATATACACATATATATATATATAATTTGTCTTTCTTTGTTTTCAATCTTTCTTTCTTTTAAATCTTATTTTCTTCTATGCTTCCTCCAAAAACTACATATAATAAAATCATTTGTTGTCTAAAAGTCTGATCTTGCATGAATCACCCATCTTTGTCAAAATTTTGAGGTTATAAATGTGAGGCTAATTGAGCAATCTGACAAGGTGAATACACGTAAGTGCTTTATAATATCTTTCAACACTTGAACTATGGCACATTTAAAACGTCAGAATATTCCAGCAAGTGGAACACACCACCCACATCACCCACCTTGTGCTGATAAAGCTCAAAATGTGTTTGTGAATTTCCGAGTTGGGACTGGCAGTGAATGTTGGCCTATTCTTAAATATTTATTTTCAACAGTGCTTACATGATGCCAAAACAATTTGTTGAGAAGTAGAAAACTCATCTAATCAGCTGGTTACTTTGATTACAAAATGCTAAACCATTGGTTTGTTTTTTCTTTTTTTCATCAAAATGAATTCTTTCTTTTGGGTTCATGATAGAATCTTACGAAATTCAAGAAGAAAAAAAAATAAAACAACTAAAAAGTTTTGAGGAATTATTTTAGTTCATTTTGTATGTAGTGCATTTCAGGGTATAGTAATCCTATTTTTAATAGATACTGTCTTTTCTTGATTTGTGAGAAAATCTATGCTTACCAAACCATAGATTTAGAGTTGGGAAAGTCCTTTGATGTCAATGAGTCTCATCCCCTCATTTTACAAATGAGAAAATGAATGCCAAAGAAATTAAGAAACTTGCTGATAAGTATCCAAGGCAGAATTCAAACCCAACTCCACATTTAGTTTCAACTTATTATACCACTCTGCCTCTTGGTAAAAGAGAGGTCTTAAAAAAAACAAACAAAAAAAAAAAACTACTGAAGGAAAAAAAATCATAACCACTAAAAAACAATATCCCTTCATCTTTTCTTCTCTACCACAATTTCAGTGGTGAGAATTCTTTTATCAAATCTAATACTCCCCCCAACATCCCCCCCCACTCCCCGCCAAGCCATTGCTGACAATCTATAGACACCAATGTGGATCATTTGACTATGAGTCAGGAGAACTAACTTTCAATGCCAGCTGTAGACCTCAGCAAATACTATATGACCTGAATATGTCATCTGACTTCTCTGTCCCCTCATTTTCGTAGTATTTAAATCACATCAAGATTTCATGGCTTTTGACTCTACCTCTAAGGTAGGATTTCACTTTTAAAAGTCTATGATTCCATTGATTCATGGTACTTTCTGTCTAAATTCTGCAGATATTATACATCAAAGTTATTTACAAGGAGATGAAGGATTATTGGTCCAAATATACTCATCTTACTGTGGAATCTCTTGAGTTTTTTTTTTTTAAGAAGTTTCTGAATTTTTACATAAATATCATAAAGTAAATTCTTTTGTTTTTCTTGCTGAGGCAATTGGGGTTAAATGACTTGTTCAGGCTCACACAGCTAGGAAGTATTAAGTGCCTGAGGTCAGATTTGAACTCAAGTCCTGACTTTGGGGCCAGTACTCTACCCACCGCACCATCTAACTGCCTTCACAAACTGCAATAAAAACACAATTAAAGATAAATTTCCATGAAAACATTTAATTAGGATTATTAGATTACAAAATGCTTAAGAGTCATAATACCTGGGTGGATTAAATTGTTCTGACCTTCATGGACAAAAAGAGTAGATTTTGTGTACTTTGCAGTTCTTAATAAGGTCATCATAAATTTATAGCTAGAAGAAACATTAGAGACCATCTCTCTCAAAATTCTCATTTATAGAGGAGGAAACTAGGAACCTTAAGAGTGAAATATGTTATGCAAGGTGGTAAAAGGAAGAAATGAGATTTGAACCCACATTTGCTTACACAAAATCTATTTGGTCAAGTTGCTCTTCCATCAGACCCAAAAATTATTTTTAAAAACTTTGGAGAAAAGATTTCACTTCTATTGGCCTCAGATTCTTTACCTTTTAAATGAGTGAATGAGATTATATGACCTATATAGTTTCTTCCAGATCTAAATCTCTAATTCTAGGCTATCAAAAACCTCGTCTTTAATATAGATACTTTCAACAGTGACTCCCATTGGAATATTCATCTAATCAATGTTCTAGCTGAACCCTATGACAAACACATAACAGATTTACTTGATCCATTTCCCAGACATCTCAATATTTGGCTAACTTTTCTGATAAGTGGCCTATGTTAAATTAATCTAGTTTAAACTATTCAATAAGCTTATAGATTTTGCCATTATAGAGTACAGAAAAAATATCTTTTTTCAAAATTATGTATTTAAAATTACTTATATCTGAAGATAATGATTCTTACTATTAATGCTAATATTAATGTTAATGTGAGGATAAAGACATGTAATTACCCAACACAGAGACTATTTATTACCTTTTTGTTTCCTGCTGAAGTTGTCATTTATAGACTCTAGAATGGTTATGCTACTCCAGAAAAAGGAGTGACTTATTGAGTAATTTTCCATCATACTATAAAGATAGAAAAGAAGAAATAACACCCTAATATCCATTTTTGAGGAAAATGGGGTAACTGGAATTATGTGTATATTTTCTATAAATTGTAATTTCAGTAATATGTAAGTATAGAACAATGATCTGACCAACAGCATTTAAATGTAAAACTTGAATTATTTAGTATGTAAAACAGCACATAATTCAAATTGGTTGATTCTAGAAGTTGTTCTGTTAAAAACTTTTGATCACTTTCTGCTCCCTGCTTAAACTATTCCCTGGTTCTCCTGTAATGATGATCAGTCTATTGATTTATCATTTATTCTTGCCCTGACTCTCATAATAGCTAGTCATATAGCTTTGGGCCTGATTTCTATTCCAATGGAGTAGCCTGATTTTCCTTAGTGCAAATTATTTTGAAGACAAATCGAAATGAGGATTCTTATAAACCAAAATAAAGGGTATGATGCTCCATGATAATAAGTTTAGATTGCTACTAATAAAAATTCATCTCCATGAAAAATCAGAAGAGAAAGTGTTCTTGGGTTCCTATAGAGGGGATTTAGATTAGTGATGAGAAAGACACCCCTCAAAGATGGTGAAATATTTTTTCATGTTTATAGGAATCTTGACATTATGTAGAAGCTTACAGAGAGGGTGCTTCCTTTTTCAAACACATTCCAAACTTTTGTTTCTGTGAAAAACAAAATTCAAAACAATTTATACATAATTAATTCAGACACAAGTCATTAATTAATTAACTTTTATATATAAAGCTTTTTATTTTCAAAATACATGCATAGTTTTTAATATTCACCCTTGCAAAACCTTGTGTTACAATTTTTTTCCTTCCTTCTCTTCCCCTCCCCTAGAGAACAAGTAGCCCAATATATGTTAAACGTGCAATTCTTCTATACAGATTTCCACAAATATCATGCTGCACAAGAAAAATTATATTAAAAAGGAAAAAAGTGAAAAAGAAAACAAACTGCAAGCAAACAACAGCAATATTATATTGTCATCCATACTCAGTTCTCACAGTCGTCTCTCTGGGTGCAGATGGCTCTCTTTATCACAAGATCATTGGAACTGAACTGAATCATCTTGCTATTGAAAAGAGCCCTGTCCATCAGAATTGATCACTGTAAAATCTTGTTGTTGTGTACAATATTGTCCTGGTTTTGCTCATTTCACTTAGCATCAGTTCATGTAAGTCTCTCTCTGGATCTCTCTGAAATCATCCTACTGATCATTTCTTACAGAACAATAATATTCCTTAACATTCATATACTGTAACTTATTAACTTTTTAATGCAGGGAGTACCTAACTTTTCTTTTGTTTGACCAAACTTCATGAGTAACAGAGAGAAGGAAGGAGGAAATAAGATATGCTCAGAAAATTAAGTCCTTATTAGGAAAGAGAGGAAAGGCAGTTGCCGCCCGGGAGTTTCTCTCTTCTTTTATCTCCGGTCCCCCATGGCTTCGCAGAACCGCGACCCCGCTGCTGCCAGCGCTGCCGCCGCCTCCCGTAAGGCGACCGAGCCTGGGGCGGGCGCGGCTCGCAGGTCCATTGGCAAGAGGTTACAGCAGGAGTTGATGACCCTAATGATGTCGGGAGACAAAGGAATTTCTGCCTTCCCAGAGTCAGACAATCTCTTCAAATGGGTTGGAACTATCCATGGGGCAGCTGGGACGGTATATGAAGACCTAAGGTACAAGCTGTCCTTGGAGTTTCCCAGCGGTTACCCATATAATGCTCCCACTGTGAAATTTGTCACACCTTGTTACTATCCTAATGTGGACACCCAAGGCAATATCTGTTTGGATATCCTCAAGGACAAGTGGTCAGCTCTGTATGATGTCAGGACCATCCTACTATCCATCCAGAGCCTGCTGGGAGAACCCAACATTGATAGCCCCTTGAACACACATGCTGCTGAACTTTGGACAAACCCCACAGCCTTTAAAAAGTACCTGCTGGAAACCTACATAAAGCAGGTGACTAGCCAAGAGCCCTGACCCTGGCTGTCCAGTCTGCCTTCCCTTCATCTTGTGTGTATGTGTGTGTGTGTGTGTGTGTGTGTGTGTATCTTTTTCCCTTCCTCATAATGTCTTCTATCTCTTTTCTTCTGTACAGGACTCTATCATAGACTCTTCTTTTTTTTTTCTCTTAAACTCTAGACTAGCCCTCAATATTAATGTATAAATAAATTTTGGGTTTTTTTTTAACTAGGAAAGAGAGGAAATTTGCAGTGGCTTATTCTGTCCCCCTCCCTATCTTCTCTACTTCCAGGAATCTCAGCTAACCTCAATTAGTGAAGTGTGGTAGCAACAGCTAGTCATGAGATCTACCAGATCAGCCTATGAGGATTACCAGTAGCTCATAATCAAGCGGAGAAAGATCTTTGTTCCCAATGGAAATCATCATATTTAAATTCTTGCTTATCTGCAAATTGGTCATTTCTACATGTGAACCAAAACATAAAAATATCTCAGTGAGAAAGTTACAAAAAAGGGAATTGGGTAGCTGATAACAAGGGCCAATATGATAATTAAATTTAAATACAAAAGATTGTAAGGTTAGTCTCTTTACTTGTGGAATTGGCATAGATTTTGATTCCCTTTAGTGGTGCAGTAGGCCTGGTATGATGAACATTGCTTTCATAAATGACCTTTGACACTTACTGGATTTGTGATTCAACAAATCACTTAACCCCTAGTTACCTTAGTTTTCTCATCTGTAAAGTGGAGGTGATAATAGCATGTGTTTCCCAAGTTGTGAGCATCAAATGAGAAAATATTTGTAAAACACTCTGCAATCATAAATGGTAGTTAAAATTATGATTATATGCAGTTGAATTCGTTAATAATAAGTTTAGAAAGGTGAAATCATTTTGGAATATAATACTTATAAAATCAAAAGTAGCTAGATAGCTCAGTGGATAGAACAGTGGGTCTAAAGTCAGCTAGATGATAGAATGGAGAGAGTGCTGCACTTGGAGTCAGGAAGACTTATTCCTGAGTCCGAATCTGACCTCAAACACTTTCTCGCTGTGTGATCCTGAGCAAGTAATTTAACCCTCTTTGTCTCAATTTCCTCATTGTAAAGTAATATGGAGAAGGAAATGGCAAACCACTCCACTATCTTTATCAAGAAAATCTCAAATGGATCGCTAAAAGTCAAAAATAAAACAAAATGGAACAAAAACAATCAGAAATTTTTTGATGATTTTATTGGCTACCTTTTGATATCATAATCTAATCTAAATGTGCTTCATATTTTGATATGGTTAAAATTTTGGATCTTTGAAATCACCACTAAATATTACAAGTACCAAGAATTTAATTATTAATATCAATGCTATTGTTTGACATGGTTTGGGACTGGTGAGTTCTGTGGTAGGAAAATATTTTACCAGAAATTGTTGATAATGTAAATGTTCCTAAGATATATAATCTGCAATAAAATATGGTGGCATATTCACAAAATGCATGCTTTAATACACGACTAACAATTTAACAAATGTCATTTTAAAAAGTTAAATATACTAGAATACCTCTATAATGTTTTCCAGGGAACTGGAGGTTTTTTGGTGTTATCTGATCCTCTTTGGGCTCATGTCCAGGATTTTAAAAAATGAAAAGTATAGGCAGGAAAATGTTAAATGGAGGCATATTGTGATGAATTTTCACTATATAGTATTTGTTTTAAAGGGTTTAACTTAATATATAGCACAGTGAAACTTTGTTTTTTCATGCATAATAGATTAAAAAATTTAGTCCCTGGAAAACATTACCAGTGAGTTGCACTGAGTAACAAATCCACAAAGCAATACAGCCAAAGTTTTTATGTTTTTTCCTAGTTCCGTTATTTTTTCATCACTGTCCTGAGCAGATTTTTAACTTTTAAATAGGTCCCATTTATTCCCAAATAGACATCCTTACTTAGAAGGGAAGTTGTAAGAGTACAGATGAAATTTCATTGCCATGCATATGGTCACACCTTGTCAGAATTTGGATACTAAATTTCACTGCAGTATTGATATTTGTGTACATTTAAAGTGACATGATTTGGCAAAAGAACAGTATCTCTTTTTTGAGTTAGTAGTGCATATAGTGATGACTGACCATGTACTACAAGGTTAAAACAATTTTAAAAAATTGTTTGCTAAAGTGATAAGAACAAGAGTCATGTTTTTCCTAATTTCATTTTCAGTTGGCCACTAAGTTCAGCCAATAGGTGAACAAACACTTGAGCTAAAGTGTTCTTTACTCAAATGGATGGGAAGGGCAAGGACAATTTTTAAAAATTGACTCAGATTTTTCGCAATATTAATCCATAGCTTCAGAACTAAGTCATTTTGGGGGTTTATTTTTATTTTTCTATAAAGTAATAATTAGAATTAGGTTTTACATAGTGATTTAAAGTTTGCAAAGTATATTACATATGTTATCTTATTTGATACTCACAACCACTTTGGGAGAAAACTATTTTTATCATTCTCATTTCACAGATGAGGAAGCTGAGTTTTAGAAAAATCAATTCCCAAATTCACACACCAAATAAAATATGTTATGCCTAGCTGTTTGTTTTTTAACTACATTTTTATTACATTATAACTTTGTGTGTAGCAAAACTAAAATGGAAAATTTGATCTTTCCCATCCAAAAAGTCAAAATGTGTTAACAGATCAAAAAAAAAAAAGTTCTAATAGAAATATAACTTAGAGAATACCTTTTTTTTTGAGATAAGGATTAGAGGGGAGGAAGTCTTTTTCTATAAATGTCCAATTCCTACCAAAAAAGAGGGTTTAAAAATGAACAAATGACATTTTGTTATATAGTGATGAATGACTGTAGAAATGCCACTTTTGTATATGGATCAGGGTAGCAATCTGGGCCTATTTTTTGGTTTTCATTATAATTGTTTTTATTTCCCATAGAGTTTAATTTTTTTTGGGGGGGGAGGAAGGTATTGGTTATTGTATTATTGGGTATGTTCCAGATGACTCCAAATTCAACATTTTTTTTATTGTACCATGCTGTTATCTTATCTGACAAAACATTTTAATTACACCTGAATTTTAAGAAAATTGAATACACATACATAAACACACACATACAAAAAACAAATGAAAAAACAGCTATGTTGTTTAAAATATTAGTTAATAACTTGAATATAGTCTTAGATGGTGTGCTTCTCAAATTTTTTGATTACACAAAGCTAGGAGGGACAGCTCAAATAATATATGGCAGTCTGAATAAAAACATTGTTTGAAAACTAATGCAGACAAAATCAGAAGGGAATCAATAAATTGGGAAATCATTTTTACATTTAATGGTTCTGATAAAATCCTCATTTTAAAAATATATAAAGAACTGACTCAAATTTATAAGAATTCAAGCAATTCTCCAATTGATAAATGGTCAAAGGGTATGAATACAATTTTCAGATGAATAAATTAAAAATATTTCTAATCATATGAGAAGGTACTCTGAATCACTATTGATCAGAGAAATGCAAATTAAGACAACTAAGATACCACTACATACCTGTCAGATTGGTTAAGATGACAGGAAAAGACAAGGATAAATATTGGAGGGGATGTAGGAAAACTGGAACACTAATACATTGTTGGTGGAGTTGTGAACTCATCCAGCCATTCTGGAGAGCAATTTGGAACTATGTTCAAAAAGTTATCAAACTGTGCATAAATTTTAACCCAGAAAATTTTTTGGTTTTCATTGTAATTTGGCCTATACCCCAAAGAGATCTTAAAGGAAAGAAAGGGATCTACATGTGCAAAAATGTTTGTGGCAGCCATTTTCATAGGAGCAAGAAACTGGAAACTGAGTGAAGGCCTATCAGTTGGAGAATGGCTAAATAAGTTATGGTATGTAAATGTTATGGAATATTATTGTTCTATAGGAAATGTTCAAAAAGATGATTTTAGAGATGTCTGGAGAGACTTATATGAACTAATGCTAAGTGAAATGAGCAGAACCAAGAGATCATTGTACACAATAACATTAATATTATAGAATGATCCATTCTGATGAACATGACTCTTTATAACAATGAGACGATTGATGCCAGTTCCAATGATCTTGTGATAAAGAGAGCCTTCATCTACACCCAAAAAGAGGACTATAGGAACTAAATGTGAATCACAATAAACATTCTCACTCTTTTTGTTTGCTTGCATTTTGTTTTCTTACTCATTTGCTTTCTTTTTTTGATCTGATTTTTCTTGTGCAGCAAGAGAATTGTATAAATGTTTATACATATCGTATTTAACATATATTTTAACATATTTAATATATATTGAATTGCTTGCCATCCAGGGGAAGGGGGTAAAGGGAAAGAGGAGAAGCTATGAAACACAAGACTATGCAAGAGTCAATGTTATTAAATTATCATGCATATGTTTTGAAAATAAAAAGCTCTATAAAAAAATAAAACAATGTTTGACAGATTAGAGTGTTAGGCAGAATCTAAGATGGTTTTCTTTTTTTTTTTTTTCTAAGATGGTTTTCAATAGAGATTACATTTAAAATTTTGAACTTAGTATGCCCATTATTTGCCTTTGTCAGGGTAGCTTTAAATTATTGTGTTAAGTTTTTTAGTTTATGGAATAAAATCAGCATTTCTGTAACATAGTATAATTTTTTTTAATTGCACATAAAACCAAAAATATATTATGCATAACTTGTTATTCTTTTAAAATATATAATAAAAATGTCATTTAAATTTCTTTTTTCTGCTCTCCATTAGATTATCATTAGACACACAAAGATATAGATAGATTTATAGACATGTTTATATAATATAAATATATAACTAATAAAAATAAAATAACATAAATGAATACAATAATAAAATAAATAAAACACAAGAATACAAAAATAAATAAATGATTAAAGTAAATCAATAACAAAGATAAATAATGTGATACAAATATATTTATAAATCTAGGTGTATATGTATATACATATATTTGCATATATGTAAAATTATTCTATACATACATCTATTTATCAGTTCTTTCTCTGGTTATGTCCTTTATACTTAATTTGCATGTTTATAATAATCAAAATAACTTATTCATTCAAAGTTACTCTTAAAACAATATTTCTATTACAATGTATAGTATACAGTATATGATACTCATTTTGCTCTTCATTATTTCATACAAGTCTTTCTATGGTTTTCTAAGATGATCAAGTTCTTCATTTCTTATGTCACATTAATATTTCATCATAATCCTACGTCACAACTTGTTTAGTCATTGTCAATTGATGGGAAATCTTGTAATTTCCAGCTTTTTTCTATTGTGTTCAGTTCTGAGTACCATACTTTAGGAATGACATTGATCAACTAAAGACAATCTAAAGAATAACTGGGCAATTAAGGCCTATGTCATATGAGAACAAGCTTTGAAGGACTAACAAATGAAAAAAAGGTTAAGGTAGTCCCCAGAATTTAGTACTAGGAACAATAAGTATATGTGACAAATTTAGATTTGATATCAGGAAAAATTTTCTAACACTCAAGAGCTAGTCATAAGCTAAATGGCTTCCTCTGTATTTAGTGGGTACCCTCTCATTTAATACAAAGTATAGAAGAATAATTGTGAAGTATGATTTAGCAAAGATTCCTTAGTGGTATCCTATCTCTAAATTCAATTATCTTTCATGCCAATGTTGCTAATAATTTATAAGTATTACTTGATTGAACTTCATAACTATTCCAACTCTTTAGATACTTCCCTTTCCCACATCTTCACTTTAATGGAAATTCTTTTGCCTCAATTTTTCCCAGAGCACATTTTCTGCAAGTCTTCTGCCTCCTCCTATTCTTTGTAATTCCGGTAATATCTTATATGTGAACTCTTTGTGAGTATAAATTGTTCCATTCATTATATTTGTATTCCTAACACTGGACATATGTTCTTTACACATACTAGGCACTTAGTAAATGCTTGTTGATTAATTATATTACCTTTATCTAAGTGCATTCTGTACCCATTCTTCTGTAGGATGCAAATTGAGTGAGGGTCTGAGTCATTGTTATGTTTGTATTCCAAACTTTAATACAATGCTTTGCATTTCCTCTTAATATTTTACAAGTAAGAAAGGTTACTTGTAAAAAATTAAATAACTTGCTGGAGGCCCTGACCCAATACCAATGAAAGCACTAGAATAGAAAAACAAGTTTCCTACTCTATATTTGAATCTCAGTATAATATATTATACTAAACTTGTTAGAGAAGTAGACAGTTGGGGTTATCATTACTCAAATCAGAGGGCATATTTCTCTCTGATATATGTTGGAAAGATAGAAAATGGTCCTTAGGTTAGAAAAGAAGATTAATTAGTTATAAATAGTCACTGAAAGAAAAATTGCACTGATGGCCAATGCAAAATAATCAAATAATTAAAATAATGTCAAATCAGATGCAGTTGAAATATTTAGGTCATATTTAAAGGTCCATTCTGGGCTTTTGTTGATTGCAAATGGATACCTATTTGCAGGTTCACACAGGACAGTAACATAACAATACATCTAAGTCCTAGAGACAAGTTATCCCATGAAAGGTAGTCTAATTGTTTCCCAAGAAACATGAGCTGGCTAAACAAATAAACCAGTAACCTGTCTTTACTGTGTATATTCAAACTGTCCAGTTTCATTTGATGATGTGTTTCTGTTTTTAAACTGTAAGTAGTCAGGACTTTTCATTTTAAAAAAAATGTCTGTAGGGAGCAGAAAGGCAGGAATTATTGAAAACCCACGGTCCATTATGTTTTGAGACTGTGCATAGAGATTAAGCAACATTTTTGTTGAAAGACAAAAGCAAAGCCCTTGGTGCCAAGAGGAAATGATCTCTCAGAAAGGAAATGATAGGTTGAATAGCTTTAGTTTACTTTCACCTCTGAGATCTTGGTTTAAAGCCATCTCTGCTATCCCTGACAGAGCAAAGTAAAAGAATGCACTGAGACTAAAAGCCACTGTGAGAAAAGCAGTCTTAGCACAAATTCAAAAAAAGTTAGTAGCTATATAAAAATAAGATAGAAATAAGTGTTTCTGCAATTTTATATTTGACTTTTTAAAATCATATATTTGAGGGGGAGAGTTTAAACAATATGGGTCAAATCTAATAGGATATTATTTAACTTGAGGAAACAAAGATTCTTATACTTTTTTTTAAATTAAGTCAGCAGAAATAAAGTCCACTAATTATTACCAACATTTCATAACATTTAATTTATGTCTCAATTTATGTCTTTCTTTCAAATACACATGAAGGAATCCAAAAGAACAAATTCTGGTTAGATTATGGTCCAATTATTTATTTTACTTTAGGGTTTTACAACTTAACATATTCTACAGGCATATTTTAACCCGAGTTTTATACATGACATTGCTGTTCATTCATGAGACCAAATCTATGGTCAAGGCTCTCAATGAAGAAAAGTATTACATCTCCCTATCATTGTAAAAAAAAAAAAGGGACTTTACTAAATAGTATTAGGCAACAATAAAGTCTAGTAGGTTAGGAGTAGGATTTATTTTAACTCACATTTGCTAACTTTATATGTCAAAATGTTAAAGATGGGTTTCTAACAAGATAATATGTTAGAAATGCCTGGGTTACACATATATATGGATACTCACATATTTGTATGTGTGTATAATTACACATAGGGGAAACTAAGGAATCCGAATAATTTTACTTAGCTTTTTTTTTTCCTATATGCAACTCTTATGTTTAACACGTTTATATATGCACAAAGACATACATCTCTTTCTCTATTATAATGGTATGAAGAATTGTACATCTATATTACATGAATATGTGGTTATATAACTTTGTGTATGTGTGTATATGACTATATATTGTAGAGCAAGTGCCAGTCTGCATTTGTAGAAGAAATTTTTCACTAGATACTTCCTGTGCTATTGATGTTATAGAAAGGCATGAAGTAGAAAGAATATAAATATGAATATATAGAGATATATCTGAACATCAATATATACATATGTGTATGTCTGAGTTTACACACATGTATATATGTGGTATATGTATTCACATGTACATATACACACATACATAGAAAACCAAGAAAATGAACAATAATAAATTGTGATAATGAATAATATCAACTAGGGTTGTAATGTGGGATAGTTATCAATTTGGAATTAATATAAGAAGCTTAACTTAATTCCTACATATTTGTGTTAATGATAATATTTTTCCCATGAGTAAGATGGTGAAGGTAAAATGTGTCTAATTCTCTCAACCATATCTCCCTTTAGGCAGGCAAGCTGGTCAAGATGAGGCAAAAAGGCACCCTGAGGGAGAGATATTATATGGCAGACAAGTCAAACCATTCTCATCACCTCAAACATTGTCACCACTCAATCTCTGATGGAAAGTCTTACTCCTATTTCTTGGGACCCAGCCCATGACAAAAATATAAAATATACTCTATAACATATTGCATTCAAAAGAACATATTTTACCTCAGTAGAAACATTCATCATTCAGCTTACTTATTTTTGTCTTTTGTTATTCACAGTATCAAAAAAAGAAAAAAAATGTACAAAAGTTTTAATACCTTAAAACATTACTAAGCCTTTTTAGATTCCCTTTATTAAATTAAAAGAAAGAAGGAGAGCCTGGTTCAGAGCCAAAGCTACATTGAGTTGACATGAACCATCATAACTAAATTGAAAAAAAAATTATGGAATTATAGACTAAAAAAGTAGAGTTGGAATAGAATATTTATTTTTAACTGTCATATTTTGCTGCCATGTGTATCACTAGAGTAAAGTGATACAACAATTTGGTCATCAAAACCAAAAGCATCTCCTCACAGAAAGATTCAAAAATGTATTAGCCCACAAACATTTTTATAAGTCCAAAGCATTTTCTTAACTCTGTTCTACTTCTAAGAAAACTTTACAGATGGTAGGTAACCATAGTAATTCCAAGTACAATGAGTTATATTTTAGTTTTTACAATATTCTTATTTTCTTATTTGGACAAAAATTTATTTGAAACAAAACTAATTCCACAATCATTTCTGAAGAACTTGCTATGTGAAAGGTATATGCAAAAACATTACTAGGATAATTGCAATTTATAATCAAAATCTTTTTTGTAAATGATGAAAAAATAGAGAAATTCTATGAAGAATCAATCAATCAATAAGTATTTGTTATGTCAGATGCTAGATATTGGCAATACTAACACAAAAATGAAATAGTCCCTACCTTCAAGAGGCTTACATTGTACCAAGGGAAACAGTATCTACATGTAAAAGTCTATATGATACATGAGTAGACTCAAGGTGACCTTGAACCAAAAGGGACCAGCAGCTGAGAGAATCAAAAAAGACCTCCTGCAGAAGGCATTGTTTGAATGAAATCTTAAAGGAAACCAGAAACTCCTAAGGTCAAAGGTAAAAAGAGAGAACATTGCAGATATTGAGAACAGGAGTCAGAGCAAAAGCAGAGACAGGAACGTTGTTCATGAAAAGTAGCAAGTAGATGGCTAACTGTACATTATAGGCGGGAGGAGAGGAGGGCGGTAGGTTAAAAAATGAGAAAGGCAGAAAGAAACAAGGTTGTAAATAGCTTTACATGCTAAATTCAGGACTTTTTAGATGAGCTTGGAGGTCACATGGAGCCAGTGAAATTCAACTATAGAGGGGTGAGAAATGACATGATCAGATCTATGATTTAAAGATGTATGGAGGATTGTTTATAGTCAGAGAATGGCTTCAGCCTAAAAGGCCATTTAAAAGATATTGATAGTAACAAATGATTATAGCTTGATAATTGAGTAATAGTTGTAGCAGAAGAAAAGAAGGAGAAATATTCAAGAAATGCCATGAAGATGATAAGGTGAATGAGTATGAATCTGACACCAAAGTTATGAACCTGAGTAACTAGAAGCATGGTGATGTCATTAATAGCAACAAGCAAGTTTAGAAAGAGTAATGATATTGGGGGAATGAAGTTTGTTAAGAAGATCCTTCAAATTTAATTAGCATAGTCTTTGATACTAAGAGAAAATGATGTAAAAGTGGACATATGTAAGGACGGCAAAAAAAAAAAAACAACAAAAACATAACAACAACATTTTGGTATATGTTGCTAAGGAGCAAGGAATGAGAGATCAAAAGCTTAGCACAGTACCTAGTAGATAAATGCTTGTTGATTGATGGATGAAAGGCTTTTTTAGACTACATAGAAGACTTCTAAATAATGAATACTTTCTTTGAGAAAATAGCTCTAATATGTTGGACAGGGAAAGCAGAAAATAATACCATAAAATGAAGTAATTAGACTTTAATTAAAAGGAAATGACTCCTTAATGATATGGAAGTTATTCCAAAATTACCGGTATATAATCAAACTTGTTAAAACAAAGTTGATACAAAAGTAGTCATATAAAAGTGAAGAAAAGATAATGTGTACAAGGAGAACAATTCCTGCCTGACCTATTTAAAGTGGATGTTGAAAAAGAAAAATGAGAAATAGATAGAATAATGGACATGGACATTGATCATCACCATTTCTTAAGGAAATTTTACTAACATAGCTCAGTTATCATGATGAGAATAACCACAAAGGTTAAAAACCACTTCAATCAGCATATACTAAGATACAGAGAGAAATAGCTTAAGGGAACCCAACTTTCTAGTAAATACTCTGTTGTAAAATATTGTAGCAAAAGGTGAGAGAAGATACCTCATCTGACAGTGGAGTATGAAGGTAGCATGTGGTTGCTACTCTTGGCAATTCTCTTGTCTCTGCTCCTTTAATCTATTGATGCCAGAATTTAAGATGTAAGTTACCAATCAAAAGTGTGAAAAATATATCTGCTAATGTGAATGACCTCTGAGAACAGTCATGAACTGGGAAGAAGAGGATTGGGCAAAGGGGTGTCATGATATGGGAAACATTTTTCCCCTTAGCTCTTACTTCTCAGTTTCAACTTCATGGTTCCAAAAAACACAAATCCTTTTTTTAATATTTCTCCCCCATTTCCTTGGGCATGGTGACAGCTGTTAGAAGGTTTAATAACATGACTGAGTTTCATATTTCTTTAGTTTAATTTTTAAACTTTGCTTTGCTATAATAAACTTGCTATTTAAAAGTCAGTTATTTTAAGTCCATTGAATGAATGAAACTGGGCAATGAAGACTATTGAATGAGAATTGAGAGGAGAGATAAAAGGTTTTTTCTTATATGAATAATTTTGGAACAAATTTTAAGTTATACTAAAGTTATACCAAACCTGAACACAGTACCCAGTTGTTATAAGCTGAGAGAACTTGAAATAGTAGTCTAGAAGTTTGTAGACTAAGTATCCTCTGGTGAGCATTGATGACACATAGATGTGTTTAGGAAAGTCTGTGCATGCCCTCTTCTTAACTATTGGTTTGAATGTAGGGTCCCCTGATACCCAAATTATATACTATACCTCAACTTGTCATTAATTGATTCATTAGTTAAAGTGACAGATTCCTTTTCTGCAGATTATAGAGAGCAAGAAAATGAACTAGATTTGGGTTGCTACTGTTTCTGCAAAAGGATAATATATTATATATGTAGCTTATATTTACTGTCACAACTAGAAGAAATAGTGGAAAGTAAAATAAATTTAAAGAAAAGTTAATGTGAGAAACAACAAATCAAAGCATCTCAAGGGCATGATGGATGAAACTGAGAGATAGCAATTGAACCAAAAAAAAAATAAAGGAAAATATTTTTACAAGCAAGTCTTTTCAGGATTAGGGACAGTAAAGTTGGCACTTTGGGACTCTAAAATGATACCTGAATGTATAATACTATATGGAAATGACACTGAAAACAACAAAGATCAGAGGACCAGTTAGATTAAATCAGGCATATTCATATATGCATATACATATAGCATATATTTATGTGTGTATACATGCGTACATGAGCATATATTTATATAATGTATATATATATATACATACATATACACACACAAATACATACAGGGAAGAGAGACAGACAGATGGGGGGAGACAGAGAAAGAGAGAGAGAGAGAAAGAGAGAGAGAGAGAGTTAGACAGACAGAGACAGAGACAGAGAGACAGAGACAGAGACAGAGAGACAGAGAAAAGAGAGAGAGAGACAAATAGAGAGGTGTCTGGGGTCAGGGCAACACACTTTTGAGGGTATTGTGATAATTCTTAAGATTTCTTGAAAAGTCATGGAAAAAATCTTAAACTTTATTATTACATATTCAAGATAAGAAAAATCTTTCCAACAATTAACTCATGCCTATTTTCCCTTTCTATACTTTTAGGTTTTTTTTTTTTTTTATTTTTACTGAAAGAAATGAATAAACATTTATATAGAGCCTTTTATGTGCCAGGTACTAAGCTAGGTGCTTTATATTTATAAATAGATAATCTGCATATATATATTCATATACATATATGTATATAAATACACATACCAATTGCTCCTTACAACA
Source organism: Antechinus flavipes (assembly GCF_016432865.1). NCBI lineage: Eukaryota > Metazoa > Chordata > Mammalia > Dasyuromorphia > Dasyuridae > Antechinus > Antechinus flavipes. The sequence continues at coordinate 317,663,979 of NC_067401.1, forward strand.
ATCCTATGAGGTAAGTTTTTTTTTTTTAATTCCCATTTTACAGTTAAGAAAATTGAAACAAATAGAAAATAAATGACTTACCTTAGACCCCACAGCAAATTAGCATCTGTGACTAGATTTGAAATCAGGTCTTCCAGACTTCAGGCCCAGAACTCTAGACCATCAAGGGCTTGAGAAAAAAGAATTGCTCTATACTCCTAGGGACATTCTTGATAAATGTATAAGAAGGGAACTGGAAGATTTTTGCAAATGATAATCTATAACCAGGTATGATTGTATATAATTCCTGTTATTAATGAGGCTGTCTAGTTTTGCTAGAAGTTCTGAGATTCATTGTGTTTATATTAAGGTTAGTGACTATTCGTTAACCCTGAGGGTGGGGGAAACAGACCGGGTTGCCTAAGGAATGGAAAACCAGTACAGATTGGAAACAGAGCAGGGTGAAGTTGCTATGCCAATCAGCAGTGGCATTGGGCCCATGAGTAATCATTTCACAAGCAATCTGGGAAAGATAGAGACCCAATTTCTTTAAAACAAAAACACAAAAACCCAAAGATATTCTATCCTTTATGATACAAATAATGTTATTTATATTATATATATATACATATATATATATTATAGTAATACAAATAGACCAAAAGATTCAGAGAAATCAAAATACCATTATGATTATTATTTAATTATAAAAGTACTTTATTTGGTATAACCAATATTGCCTTAAAGATTCTCTGTGAAGTATCGGTCATGTATATATCAAAAAATTTCATGATTCCTTGGATTTATTGATATTATATTGATATGATGATCAAATAAATGATTTAGACATATGCAGATATAAATTAGGAAGATGTATATCCATTAATTACTTCCAGATATTTTTGTCTATAGATGTTATTGTCCTCATTACAGAATATTGAAGAGCACCTAAATAATGACTAAGCTCAAAAGAGTTTGGCTTATCTATCCACATAGGAAAAACCAAGTAGATGAAGAATGCATTTTATCTAGATTAAGATATGCAACTGTTGGGCAGAACACGATGCTTGTCATATATATATATATATATATATATATGCAGAGAGAGAGAGAGAGAGAATATAGATGCTGTCATATATATAGCAGACTTTGAATATGGACCATGAAGAACAAAGTACAGGACAAAGTACAGAAGAAAAGTTATTTGTTCTTTGGAAATTTTATGGTATTTTAAAATATTTGTAAATGTCTTCCTAAAATAACATTTTTTTGACACCAATATTGTTCTGGTGATACTATTCACCAAAAAGCAAGAGTACTATCATATTTGAATTATTGAAAATGTCAAAGTATAGGAACAGGTCACAATATATTACTTAACACAAAACTACATCAAAAGTGGCATAAGGTATTTTAATTAAGGAAATATAAAATTGGAAGTGGAGCTATGAAAATAATGAAGGAGAACTGGTAGATAGTCTTTGTATGTTCCACTGGAATCCAAACAATGTTAGAAAATCCAGAAGAAATATTTGCCACAGTTGGTGAAATTCATTGTATAGGGGTTTGGGGAGGAAGCACATGAGTTATATTGAGTTATATTGGTTGAATGGGTTTATGTGGATTGTGAATCTACACAGCACTATGTATGCATAGCTGTATGAGGTGTTCAGGGAGGATTAGTATCTCTCTACTGAGCCCCTTTTAAGGCTGCTCATGTACCTTTTGATGTCCACATCTCACCCAACTCTTACCCGTGGCTCCAACAGGTTTTAGCATAAGCAAAGGCCATACTCCAATAAAAATTTTCTTGGCAGACTGGCTAAACTACATTAAGGGAAACTAACAGGCCTTAAATCAGTCAATGAATTAGGAGAATCTCTGCATGAAGTTTGTGAAGACTTTGCCCAGCACAGTGGGTAGACAAAAACAATTTGTTCCAATGTCATGGCAGCTGAAGCATGTACTGTGTAGCCCTTAAAGTTTTTATAAATATCATAGATACCAGAATCATCCACAGCATCCCAGGCCATTGCTAATTGTCTTGGCTTTGTTTTGCCACTGCACTTCAATACTTCTGGAAGAGAGTGTGAGGCTGACACCTTTGACAACTTTGTCTCACTGAAATCCAATTTACCTGAGTTAAAACATCACCCACAATGCCATTAGTCTTCTTTGAAAATGAAGGATGAACTACAAAAGCAACCTATCTATTTATATAACTTATTTGATTGACTATATCAATAAGATCATAAATTTATCAAAATCTGAATTTTAATTATGAAATCTTAAGGATTATTTCAGTTATGTTCCCCTTGATTCTACTTCATGGTATTATAAGTAAGAAAACTGAGGCACTAAGAGATTAAGAATCAGGTTCACATAATAAATTGAAGAGCCAAGAAAAGCACTCGTCTGTCTTCTCAGTCCTAAATCATCTCTTTTTCTATTATCCTATTCTATCTCCCATACAGAAGGCCAAAATACAGAGAAATCAAGGATATAAAAAGTACATGATATTGTCACCATTAAGTTAAAAAAAAAAACTATTTGTTTCAAAGGCTTACATAATGTCAGCAGCTTTGTCATTTATTTGTAGTTATTTCAAATTTATCATCATAAAACCTTTATAAAAGTCTATGTCCTTACACAGTTTCTATTTTTATATTTATACTGTCACATCTTAAATGCTTCATTCATTGGCTGCTTGCTAAATCAACTAGGCAGTCAGTCACACTTAAATAACATCATTTATTTCTCATTGTAATGGATGGTCTTTTATAACATAGACATTGCTCTCAGGTTCACTCTCCTGCTTGTGAATTATTAGGTTATCTTACCATCAATAACTGTCAGAAAGAAATAAAGTATCCAGTACAAAATTTCCCCTTGTGATTTAAGAAAAAAGATGGAGAAGAGGAAGCTGTCAAATGGCCTCGAAGGGCCTTAGAAGTGAGAAACGGGAAGAAATAAAGCTTGAAACATTTATTCTGGTATTAACATAGACAGGGTTAGAAGCTGGGGGACATGAGAGAAAATAGGTATTGATGGAATTTGAAACTACAATGGAACTAACACATTTTTAGAACTTTGGAGAAATTTGATGAAGCTGAATAGTTTACATAGCATACATCATCTATACCTTTTTGTATTTCATTATATTCTCACTTGAAAAATATAGACTTGTTTCCTGAAATAAAAATATAACACAGAAAAAGCATAGTAGAGATGTCCCTTGTCTGCACAGTGTTTGGAGATGAATGGATATTTATATTTTACTGCTTTGTTTTCTCTCTCTCTCAATCTCATTCTCCCCGCTTTTCTCTCCCCCTCCCCACCCGTGTCTGTGAGACTTTTTGTCTGATTTAACACTATCACTGTCATATGATTCCTATGAACTAGTATTCACCTAAAAGTTACTTGGATAAGCTTACTTTATAGTCAAAGGAAAAACAAAATAGTAATTTGAACTTAAACATTTTAACTATAAGCATTAAATACCCTTGTCTTTGTCTTTATTTGTCCTCCAAAGAGCAATGAAGAGGCATTCTCCCAGCTGCTTTTCCCCAGTATCTTATGTAGAGTTGTGATAATCCTTCCTAATTTCACTTAACCTATAAGGTATTGAGGAAGTTCTCTTATCATGTGTCTTGTCATAACACTATTTGTCAGAATAGTCCACATTATTCTAAGGGATTATGAGGGAGTTTACAGACAACCAATCAAATAGATTACACAAATGGGCTAGGTTCTGTGTAGCTTTAGTGCCTTGTATGACCTTACAATCTATGATTGTATAACTAAGTGCTGAAAAATTTTAGGTGTAGAATAGTAACATGTAGAGGAGCAAGAAATGTTTCATCTAAAGAAAAACAAATTCAAATTCTAAATTCTGAGTGTGAAAAATTATCTTTAAAAGGATATTTGTCTCAGTTTATTTAAATTAATACATTGGCACTAAAGAGGATTTTCTTTTAAAATTTCTTTTTTGATAATTTAAAATATAATTATTTTAAGTAGGACTTTACTTTGAATATATCTTTAAAGGAAATCTGTCACTAAGCATAAAAAATTCATTTCAAATGATTTCAAATAATCCCAAATATTTATTCCCAAGGGACACCTTTCAGTCTCCAGCTGGGTTCCTGAAGGAGAGTGATATTTGAAACCTACAATTAAAGTTACCCAATCCTAGCTAGTACTCTTTAAAAGACTAAAGGGCTTTACAGTACCCTATCAAAGAAGCTCATAACTAACTTATACTGCTTACTGCATGTATAACTAATAAAGTGCTGAAAGTATTCTGGTGGGATTAATTTCTTGACACTGATTTAACATTCCAGGAATAATAATTTGCAGGAGCCAAAACTACATTGTGAAGCAAAATCAGCACATTTAGATAGTAAATTTAGCAGTAAAATAAAATCACCAATAAACTCTCTTATTAGAGATCTGTGGCTTGGAACTTTGAGATATTCTGTAATTATTGATGAGAAATATTATTTACATTTTAAAATAATTCCTTTCAAAGGAATTTTAACAATAATATAAAAGTTGTGCAAGCTTTAAGAGGAGATAGGATTCAGTATAGAGTGACAAACCTTTCTCTCTTTCTAACTTCCATATTTCTATTGTTAGCACTACCAGTCTTATAGTCATGCCATTTTGCAGCTTTTGAATAATCATTAGCTTTTCCACCTCCCTCACTTTTCAAATCTGATCAGTTGCCAAGTCTTGTTGAGCTTATATATCTACATTCACATTTATTACTTTTCTCTACTTTTGCCACTTTTTGTCTTACACCCAACTACCACACCAGTTTAGAAGTTTATCCACTTTTGCCTGGACCATTGAAGTAGCTTCCCAATGGGTCTCCTAGTATGCTGTCCTTACCCTCAAAAATCCATTACCCATAGAACTAATAAACTGATATTCCTGAAGCATAAATCTGACCATTAAATTCTAGTTTCTCGCTCTTATCTCTAGGATAGCATAAAATTTTCTCTATTTAGCTTTTAATAGTCTTTAACAATTTTTGTCTTACTAACTTTTTCAGAAATTGCATGTTTTTCCTTTAAATGTTCTATGGAATATGGAATTTGCCAATCCCCATAAACATTCTGTTTCCTGTGCCATTCCATGATCTGTACCTTGTGTCTAGAAGGACACATCTTTATATCTAGTTAATAAAAATTCTAGCTTTCTTCAAAGTTCTCCTAAAATGTCAACTTCTATGGTGTGTTTATCTTAATTCCACTCCTACCCCCATCCCAATGGCTAATGCCCTATTCTGTAAATTATTTTGCATATATTTTGCATTAAAATTTCTATGTACATGTGGTTTCCTCCCCAAAAGAATGTAAGCTTCTTCAGCTACACCTAAAGAAAGAACACTGGGAAATGAATGTAAACTATTTGCACTTTTGTTTTTCTTCCCGGGTTATTTTTATCTTCTGAATCCAATTCTCCCTGTGCAACAAGAGAACTGCTCGGTTCTGCACACATATATTGTATTTAGGATATACTGCAACATATTTAACATATATAGGACTGCTTGCCATGTAGGGGAGGGAGTGGAGGGAGAGAGGGGAAAAATTGGAACAGAACCGAGTGCAAGGGACAATGTTGTAAAAAAATTTATCCTGGCATGGGTTCTGTCAATAAAAAGTTATTATAAAATAAAATAAAAAAAAAGAATGTAAGCTTCTTGAGGACAGAGACTATTTCCTTTCTTTATCTTTGTTTCTCCAATGTATTTAAATAGATGTTTAATAAATTGTTATTGAGATGAATTCTGAATGTTATATCCTTAACAAGTCATTTGTCCATAACATGTACATGCAAATCCACTTGGTATAAAGATACATGGATATATACAAATTCTATGGATATCCACATAGCAAGCAGCTATCCACAAGGTAAGAGATAACAGTTCCAGTTCTATGACTAGAGTATTGCCCATCTAAGGTAAGATTTCATTATACTATGGGAACTGGATGGCCTAAACTAGACTGGCTCACAACATGCTACAGCAATTAAGATTGAGTTGGGAAAGAGAAAGAGGCAGCTTTCATATGAAGAGTTCAGATAGAACCTGGATGACCATCTCTAGCAGATGCTGTTGAAGAATTTCGTGAATTTTGTAGGAGACTGAACTAGATAATCTTCAATGACTCTTCCAAATCTAATAGCCTATAATCATGAAAACAGAAAATAATTGTCATCATAATTTTTATCCCTATTACCCAAACTCCATTGCTATTCCCAACAATAAGCATCCCTTCTTGCTTTTCACATTATCAGTTATAGTCATATTAGCAGACATAAATTATTTTATTTCCTTCCCCCAATCACTGTTGCCCTTAATGCTAATTTAAACTAAATTTTAACACCATAAAATGCTAAGTAAATGAGGCTATGAGGTTTTCACTCTACCCCCAGGGTGACAGTATGCATATATTTGAGATCTTACAGAGATGAAGATCAATACACACTGGATTCATTTAAAAGCCAAAGGATGAGAAAATGATAACTATAAGGGAAACAATGAAGAGATAAGTGAAGCCTTCTCAATTAATTTTAATGGTGATTTTGCAAAAGATCAAAAAAAAAAATAATAAAAACTCTTTACATTCACAAGAAGGAGGAAACTACCCTGAAAATTAATGGAATCACTGAAGGCCTGATGAAAAACAAAAAAAATGAATAATCATAGAAGAAAGTTCTTTCATCTGGTCTTTCCTGAGGAAAACAGAATCAAATTTGGACAGAAATTATCTCTTTTGACCAAGAATCCCCTCTAAAACATCTCTATGAATTTATCTATTCTCTACTTGAAGAACATCCACTATATTCTCAAGGCAGTTTATTGCTTATTTGAATACTTCTAATAATTAGTAATTGTCCTTCTATCAAATGAAAAAAAATTGCCTTTCTACAATTACTTCCTTTATTCCTAGTTCTGCTCTTTGCCACTATATAAAAATAGTTCTAATTCTCATTACATAAGACTTCCCTTCAAATATTCAAAGACAACTTACATGATAACCCTAAATCTTTTCTTCTTATGAAGCCCTGTTAATTAGCTCAACTCTTCCCTGAGATGCATGTCATAGTTACTAGATCAAAAGATGATAAAAACATGAGACATTTTGTACTTAAAAAAAAGAAATAGATGGAGATAAATAAGTTGGCTGAGATGACATTTACCAGAATATGTTGAAAGAATCTCAGGTGAAGAGCAGCTAGGTGGCTCAGTGGATAGAGCACCAGCCCTGAAATCAGAAGGACCTGAGTTCAAATCTGGTCTCAGACACTTAATACTTACTAGCTGTGTGACCCTGGGCAGGTCACTTAATCCTAATTGCCTCAGGGAGGGAAGATTATTTCAAATGAAATTGCTGAATGGTTACCAAAAATTCGTAACAAATAGAGGGTGCTAGTGCTAACAACTTCACTGCTGAAATGACTATTACTGGTAAAAAGCATTTTATAAAGATGATAGAATCTATAAATACTTAACCTTGAATCAAATACAATTTATTTTGGAAGAAGCAATATAATTTTTGCAGAGAGAGGTCACATCTTGTTAAAACATTAGTCTTATGTGAAGGAGGGAAATAATGTATATATACATTATAGGAAGCCAGATAATCTCTCTATTTACTGCTCCATTTATCTACTCTCCTGCAATATAAACAAAAATAAGCATACTTCATTACCTCATCATTTAGTGATTTTGTCAGGGTATATATCTCCTTTTCTAAAACAGACAATAGCTTCTCTATGACATTTAGGTTTTTACTAAGCTAATTTTTCAGAAATCCAATGCAATAAAATAAGATGATCAACATTTGGCAGTTATGAGCTCTCCCAATTTAATTATTCAAACTCCACCTGGTACTACTAACTGTTTGGCATTGGTCAAGTTCCTTAGTGTCATTGGGTATCAATTTCTTCATCTGTAAAAAGAGAACAATTAGAACATGATGATATTCATAATTGTTTCCAATTCTAAATGTGTGATCCTATGATCCATGTTTGATACATTACTCTGTACAAAATGAAATTAGCAAGAATCTTCATATCTATTTAAATATTTCACTTTTTTCATTGATAAAATGTCCATTTCATCTTTTCTCTTTTTATATCTTGTTCACTTTCCACTAATTATTGCTTAAATATCTCTTCTCCCAAGAGCTTTTCCTAACAAAAATTAAATATGACCAAGGAAAATAAATCAAATGAGTACATTGGCCATGTCTACAAATATTTGCTTTATTCCACACCACTAAACAATCATTCCTCTTTCCCAGGGGATAGGAGTCCACACTTTATGATTAATCTTATTTCTTCAACAGTATTTTATTTTTCAAAATACAAGTAAAGATAGTTTTCAACATTCATTTTTGCAAAACTTTGCATCACTAGTCTTCTGAAATCATATTGGCTTTTCTACACAATGTTCAAATCTCTATAATCTTCAATTATTCATCTACTTTACATTTTTGTGATCATCATGTTAGTTTTGTTTATTTATACATCAGTTCATACTTTTTCTTTTTTCAATTGTCAGTGATTCTTCATATTTGTACTTTTATGCAATAACATGTCATTCTATTTACTAATTACATTTTGTTCAGACACTAACCCTAGGTATCCATTTTGTTTCTAGTTTTGTTTTAAATAGTTTATAAAGATTTTTGTATATTACAGGTCATTTCCTTTTGGCTTTGACCTCTCTGGGATATATAATGTAATGGTATCACTGTCATGGAGTATATGTAGTTTAATGACTTTACAATTGTAGTTCTATATTATTTTGCTCAAAAGTTGAGTGACTTGATAGGTTTATCAATGCATTCATATGCCTATTATCTCAGAAGCTCTCCAACATTTGATATATTTGATAAAACACAATTCCCACAAACTTTAGTAAATACTTTCAAATTTCATTATGTGTAAGCTCATTTATTACCTCATGGGCAACTGTCTAATGATAACCTTACACATTTGACAGATATTGAGTCCATTGCATAACTTCTGAAAGCATATCTAGTTTAGGAAGACCTTCCAGCAAGGCTACGAGAAACTACATTCATTTTCATTTCACAACAAAGATTAAACACTTCAGTGGCAATCGTGCAAAAATTTTGTGGACATGAGTAACTTATATCATGTAAGCTTTGAAAAATGTTGAAAAACAAAAGTATCCTTAATTTAATTAGATGTTTTGTCTACATGTAAAAAGAGGATTGATGTTAAATAGTTTTAGAGATTTAAATAGAAAAGTTTGAGAAAATGAAAAACTAAAAAAAAAAAAAAAAAATTGACCAATCTATGTAAGTGCATTTGATCAGGTATTCTCCCCAAAGTGAAATTTCCATTCCACATCTTAGCTACCACTGCTAAACTTAGAGAATCAGATCTTTGGCTAATTACTCATGAGATATAATATCACAAAAATATTGGTCATAAAAAGCAAAGTCTTTCATATAATAATAAACTTCAAAGTCACACCAAGATGAATAAGGAAGTAAGGCAAATTATCATTTGTTTTGAAATGCAATCCTCAATGAAGTATTGTTTGAGGATTGAGCAAAAATGCATAAACAGTGATGTTATGGATTTCATTTGTGAAATGAATGTGAGCCTTGATGATCAGCTATGTTTGCTAAATGGAAAGGGAAAACTAATTTTAATTGTGAATGTTCATTTGGGCATTTATCACAAATGTAAGAGATTAAAATCCTTCATTTAGTTTAAATCTTAAACTTTTTTTCCAGTAAAATTTAGATAATTTCCCTTTAAAATGACCAATTTTGAAGTATCTAAGCTATAGAATACAGTGTACAGTTTTAAAACTCCGTTGAGAACATTAAGACTGAACTTCAAAATGAGCTAAGGCTATAGAGCAGGGATGCTTCACCTGTGGTCAAATCAAGTCAAGTCAAAAAGTCAATACACATTTGTTAAAGACCTACTATGTACGAGATACTATACTAAGCTCTGGGAATACAAAATGGGGGAGATAGTCTTTGCTTTCAAAGAACCCACAGACTGACAACCCCCCAGTCCCACTCACTCACAAATAGATTTCAGAAGATCCATTCATGAACTTGGATAGGAAAGAACATCACATTTTAACTTTCACTCATCTGTCACTGAAAATTTGCATATATTTCAACTATTAAAACATATTCATACATTATTATGGGAATGGGGTCCATAGAATTCACCAGACTGCCAGAGTATATGACACACACAAAAAGACTTACATACTTTGCCATAGAAGAAAGCTAATAACAAAAAAAAAAAAAAAAAAAAAAACACAACAACAACAACAACAAAAACAAACAAAAAAAACTTTTTTAAATAGCTAGAGAAGAGAATTTCAAAGGGATGATCATCAGGAGCTGATGATAATGAATAAAGGATAGAAGGTAAACTTGCTCAATTCTTTTATTTTGTGTTTTTCCTGTCAAAGATAATGGTTTTGCCCTGGAAATGTAAGAAGAGTAAAGATAGGGGAAAGTGGTTTAGAGAAAATTTAAGTACAAAATAATTGGGTAAATACCTGGTTACTTTATGTGTTCAAGTCACAAGATCAATATGAGCTAAACCCAGAGTACTAAAAGAATTACAAAATATATTGAATGAGCTTTGAAAGAACATGGAGAATTAGAGAAGTTACTTCAGAATTGGACAAGGAAAAATAAAGTGATTTCCCTTCCACCAAAAAAAGGAAGATAAATATATCTACAAACTACAGATGAATAAGACTTTGGTTCCATGCAAAATTCTAAAGTATATATAAAAAAGTGGCTAATTTTGTGCATAGACATATATTACTAAGAGGTAACATGACTTCATCATGAAAAAGACACAATAAATTATTTGTTTGGTAGATTAGTGAAATGGTGTATATTAAATGGTTTACCTAGATTTTAGCAAAGTTTTGTCAAATGCTATTCTTTATATATATCTATATCTATATATGTAGATATAGATAGATATAGATATAGATATAGATATAGATATCTTTTTATTGATAGAACGCATGCCAGGGTAATTTTTTATAGCATTATCCCTTGCATTCATTTCTGTTCCGATTTTTCCCCTCCCTCCCTCCACCCTTCCCCCCAGATGGCAAGCAGTCCTTTACATGTTGAATAGGTTACAGTATATCCTGGATACAATATATGTGTGCAGAACCGGACAGTTTTCTTGTTGCACAGGGAGAATTGAATTCAGAAGGTATAAATAACCTGGGAAGAAAAACAAAAATGCAAGCAGTTTATATTCATTTCCCAGTGTTCTTTCTCTGGGTGTAGCTGCTTCTGTCCATCTTTGATCAATTAAGGCTCTCTTTATTGAAGAGATCCACTTCCATCAGAATACATCCTCAAACAGTATCATTGTTGAGGTATATAATGATCTCCTGGTCCTGCTCATTTCACTCAGCATCAGTTCATGTAAGTCTCGCCAGTCCTCTCTGTGTTAATCCTGCTGGTCATTCCTTACAAGTTGGAGTTTTATCAACTTTTATCATTTTTATCTTTATGAGTTGGATAGAGGTGCAAATGGCATGCTTATAAAATTTAATAATATGAGAAGCTGAAAGGAATAGTTAGCATATTTGATGACAGAATTTGGATTGGCAAAGATCTTGACAGACTAAAATCCAATAAGGATATATATGAACTCTTTCTCTTGGGGTCAGAAACATCTGCATCACAGGTATAAATTGAGGAAATCATGGAAAGATAAGAATTCATTTTGAAAAATAAAAAGATTTGAGAAATTTAGTAAATTGAAAGCTCAAATGAATCAGAAGTGCAATTCATCATTCTTCATCAGCCAAGAAAATCAATGTGATTTTTTTGATCTTGTGTATATTGATGTAGAGGTAGCCAGGTGGTTCATTGGATAGAGTTCTGAAACTAGAATCAGGAAGAATTATCTTCCTGAATTTAAATATGGCCTTAACTACCTTCTAGTTATGTGACCTTGGGTTAAGATATTTAACCTTATTTGCCTCAGTTTTCTCATCTATAAAATGTCCTGGAGAAAGAAATTTTTAAAACTATTCCAATATCTCTGCCAAGAAAAATCCAAAAATGGGATCATGAAGAGTCAGACCCAATTGAACAAGAGTAAAATTGGTCTAAGAAAGTTCTAATTACTTTGTAGTCTGCCTTAGTTAGACTACACTTGAAGTAGATTTTCAGTTCTGGGGACTGCACATAGGAAAGTTACTGATAAGCTAGACAAAATTCAGAAAATATCTAGGAGAAACTGACCAGCATGGTGATAAGCCTTGAATTTATTTCATATGAGGAGAGGTTGAAGGAGTTTAAGATTTTTATTTTAGAAAAGAGAAAATATAAGGGGGAATAATTGATAGAGTCAAATATTTGAAGAGTTATCAAGAGAAAGAGAGCCTCAGGGGGCAGAACTGGGAATGATGGATGGAAACTGCAAAGTGGAAAATTTGTTTGGTATCAGATATGTATTTGGAGGAAGAGGGAATTTCCTTCTAATAACAACAACAAAAAGAGTGAGAATGTTATGTTGTAATCCACACTCAATTCCCACATCTCTGGGTGTGTATGGCTCTCTTCATGACAAGATCATTGGAACTGGTATCAATCAGTTCATTGTTGGAAAGATTCATGTTCATCAGAATTTATCATTGTATAATATTGATGTTGTCATGTACAATGTTCTCCTGGTTCTGCTCATTTCACTTAGCATCAGTTCATCTCTAAAATTTCTCTCTAAAATCATCCTCTTGATCATTTCTCATAGAACAATTATATTCCATAACATTCATATTCCATAACTTATTCAGCTATTTTCCAACTGATGGGCTTCCATTCAATTTCCAGTTTCTTGCCACTACAAAAAGGGTTGTCACAAACATTTTTGCACATGTGGGTCCCTTTCTTTTCTTTAAGACCAAAGGAAATTGCATTATAGGCTCAATAGAAACATTACTGCTATGATTAGAAATAATTTTAATTTCATCTGAAAATTGTCTGTTCATATCCTTTGACTATTTATCAATTGGAGAATGGCGTGGATTCCTATAAATTTGAGTCAATTTTCTATATATTTTAGAAATGAGGCCATTATCAGAACCCTTAAATGTAATAATTATTTCCCAATTTATTGCTTCCCTTCTGATCTTGTCTGAAATAGTTTTGTTTGTACAAAAACTTTTTAACTTAATATAATCAAAATTTTCTCTCTAGTGTTCAATTATGAGTTCCAGTTCTTTTTTGGACAGTCCCTTTTCCACAGATCTGAGAAGTAAACTATCCTATGTTCTGCTAATTTACTTATAATATCACTTTTTATGTCTAAATCATTAATCCATTTAGATCTTATCTTTGTATGTGGTGTTAGATGTAGGTCACTGCCTAGTTTCTTCCATACTAGTTTCCAATTTTCCCAGCAGTTTTTGTCAAATAGTGAATTCTCATCCCAAAAACTGCGATCTTTGGGTTTGTCAAATGTTAGATTGCTATAGTTATTGACTATTTTGTCCTGTGATCCTAAATTATTTCACTGATCAACTACTCTATTTCTTAGCCAGTATCAAATGGATTTGATGACTGCTGCTTTATACTATAGTTTTAGATCTGGTACAACTAGGCCACCTTTATTAGCATTTTTTTTTCATTAATTCCCTTTAAATTCTTGACCTTTTATTCTTCTAGATGAACTTTGTTACTATTTTTTCTAGATCTGTAAAACAATTTCTTAGGAGTTTGATTGGTATGGCACTAAATAAGTAGATTAATTTAGATAGTATAATAGAGTTAATATTATTTCAGCCTACCCATGATCACTTGATAATTTTCCAACTGATTAGATCTGTCTTAATTTGTATAGAAAGTGTTTTGTAATTATGTTCATATAGTTCCTGACTTTCCTTTGGCAGATAGATTTCCAAATATTTTATCCTATAGACAGTGATTTTTAGTGGAATTTCTTTTTGTATCTCTTGCTGCTGAACTTTGTTGGTAATATTCAAAAATGCTGATATTTTGTGTGGATTTATTTTGTATCCTGCAACTTTGCTAAAGTTGTGGATTGTTTCTAGTAGTGTTTTAATTGATTCTTTAGGATTCTCCAAGTATACCATGATATCATCTGCAAAGAGTGATAATTTGGCTTTCTCATTACCTAATCTAATTCCTTTAAGAAGAGTAATGTTTTTGGTTAATTAAACTGGAGATTCTTACCAGGTCAAATAATTATTTTTAAAAATCTTTTGGTTAAAACCCTAAATGACATAGTTTCAGATTATCTTTCTAACTATATCACATACCACTATCCTTCATTCACCAGTCAAAATAGTCCATTAGTTATTCCTCAATTTTGTTTTTCCTGTTTATATGTGATTATAAAGTATTTTTTTTTTGGCTGAGGCAATTGTGGTCAAGTGACTTGCCCAGGGTCACACAGCTAGATGATTATAAAGTCTTGAAAATCAACTTTCCATGCGAAAAGTTTCTCCTCCTTCAGGGCCCAGATTAAATGCTAAAATTGCATTCAAAAAGTTTTCCCTGGATTCTCTCTTCTTTCCACAGCCACTTAGAACTAATGTTCTCTGCCTCCTCAAATTTTCCTGCTCACATCATATTTGAACTTTTTCTGTGAGGTTTATTAAAATTTATAGTCATACATTTATTTGTCTTAGTCCTCCCACATAGTAAGTTCCTTGAAGGCAAGACCTCCTCTGTTTTTTTTTTTTCTCTTCAAATGCTCACTACAATATCCTGAAGATAGCATTCAAAAAATTGAGTTGAACAAAATTTTGTAAACAAATATTAAAAGCATGGAAGAACAAATCAAATAACATAACTATTAACAATATAATATTTTCCATCTTTGGTTGCAGTGGGGAAAAACATTAAAAGTCTGCTTCACAATGAGATGGTTGCTCTAAGGAGATCAAGATTGAAAAAAAAATAGTATTTTTTAATATAGTAGTATTAAAGGTATAGTTGGCACTTCAGGTTTACCATGATTTACCAGTTGTAACTTGCCACTGAGTTGACAGCCAAACTCTATACATCAAGATTACTAAGAAGGGTGGGTCAATTTCTCTTTATCCCTGAAATTTGATATCCATGCTAAGAGTCTCATTCATCCTGTCTTTGTGTGAGGGTAAAGCAATGAATAGCTGATAATATTCTTAAACATACAATTAAGAAACCCAGCTTAATGAATTGGCTTACAGATGTCAGCTTTTAACCAGAAATATGTTAAGAGACTAAGAACAAAGCATCTGTTTTTGTAAATCAATTTGAAAAAGTGCTCAAAAAGTCTTGAAAATTATGTTCTCTCTCAATATCATATCTATGAGACAATCACATTTGTCAAGCCCTTTTCATCATTAAAAAAAACAAAACAAAACTATTTTATAACTATCACAGATTGTCAAAATTGGAAGGACATCTGAAGGCATTCTAACTTAACTTATACCTGAACAGGGACCTACTTTGTAGTATTCCACTCTGTGGTATTCCAATCTCTGGTTGAAGGCCTGCAGTGATGTAGAACTCAATATATATTGATCTATCTCAGTTCATTTGGAAGAAGCTGTAAGTTTTAGTTTTAGTTTTAGTTTTTCCCCCCTTAGAGAGAAAATTTGCATCTACAATATCCTGCAGTATTGTCCCTAGTTCTCCCCTTTGGGCCAAGTAAAATAAATTTAATCCCTCTTATGTATATAATAGCCTTTAAAATACTTGAGGACAGTTATCATGTCCCATCTAAACTTTCTTTTCATCATCGAGGCTTATCCACTCTCTCTTTCAACTGATTCCTGTTTGATGTGATTTGAAATCTCCTATGTCTTCTAAATATACAATAAATCGTCAATGTCCTTCTTAAATTGAAGTATTTCAAACCAAACATAGTTATCTAGATGTTTTGAATTAATTTATCCAGATGAGGTCTTTGAAGGGTGATGTACAGTTGTATAATCTCAATCATTCTTGATATATTTCTATTCATATAGCTATTACTGTCATTACTGTTAACCTTCACTTAACTATTCAATTCCAATTTCCTCTTCCATAAAATGGAGACAATAATAACACTTAGCTCACAAAATTATTGTGAGTTCTAAATAAGATAGCACATATAAAGAGCTTTCAAAACTTTAAGTATTACATAAATGCCAGCTATTTATATTATTTTAGTGAAGTAAGAAGACTAGTACCACTGACCTAGTAGTTGACTTGGATTTATATATCTAAAAAGGCTAAGCTACCTGATATTTTAATCTTCATTATTACAGAAGGAACACATTTTCCAGATAGTAGTGAGATTTAATAAAAAGAAGAAATAAAAATTACTTATTAAGCACTTACTAGAGTCAGGTACTATACTAAGCATTGGAGATATAAATAGAAATCTAAATAGTCCTTGGATCTCAAGAAGGTTATATTCTTATGAGGAAAGAATCATATATAGTGATATCTAAGAAAGGGAATTGTAATTTGGTAAATCAGAAAGATTGTGAGCAACAGTAATAATAATAGCGCATATTTAGTGATACTTTAAGACATGCAAGGTGTTTTTTTTTTTTTTTTTTGGTTTTGTTTTGTTTTTTACAAATATCTCATTTTATCCTTATAACAATCCTAGGAGGTGACATTATTATTATCGCAATTTTCTGTCTACTGCCTTTATTTCCTTTTCTCTCACTCATTCCTCAAACTTTTACAACCTGGCTTTTGACATTAACACTCAGCTGAAATTGTCATCCCCAAAGTTACTAATGATCATTAGTTGATAAATCTCTAGTCTTTTTTCACTATTCATTCTTTTCAATCTAATTATTACATTTGAAACTGGTGGCCACCATCTTTTGGATAATCTTTCCCCATTAAAGTTTTCATGATACTATTCTTTCCTGTCTAATGACTACAAATTCCTAGTCTCCTTGGATGATTCATCAGTCTTATTATGCTCTTTCATTTTAGGTGTTCTACATTCTGCTGTCTTGACCCCCATTCATTCTCTGCCTACCCCATACTCACTATCTTAGTAACTTAATGATATCCCATAGGTTTAACTATTGTCTCTTTTGAGATGACTCATATCTGTATATGTATGCGTGCATGTAGAATGTACAGACACATGTGCACATGTATAACTGTTACATATGTGTGCTCCCATGTGTATATGTATATTAATAAATATGCATACATATTCATGTGTGTATTGTGTGAATATGTATGTTTGTGTACCCATACATCTCTAATCTCTGTTCTCGATCTTTATTCCTACTTAATCATTTGTATATTGGATATTTCAAAATAGATTTCCTTGAGATTTCAAACTTGGTTTTTTTCAACTGAACTCATTATCTTTCTTCCTAAACCTTTCCAAACTTTCCTATTTGTGTCAAAAGCACCTTCATTCTTTTTGAAACAAAGGTTCATAATGTCCAATTATCCTAGCTATACTCCTCACTCCTCCTCACGTTACATATTCAATCAGTTGCCAAATCTTGCCATTTTTGTCTTTACCATATTTCTCATGTCTGACCTCTTTTCTCCTCTCATGCACCTAAATTCAAGTGCAGTGTAGGGATTATTATTTTTAAATTAAATTTAAAAATTCAAATTTGTCGACCATTTATTTTTCCTCCCTCCTAAGAAACTGAGAAAATAAAGAAAAACAAAACTCTTATAACAAATAAACAGTCAAATAAAACAAATTCCCAGAGAAATTATGTTCAAAAATTTGTCTTTTTCTGCATGTTAAACATCACTTCTCCATTGGAAGGTGGCTAACTTTCATAATTGGTAGTCTGAATTCATGGCTGATCATTTCATTGATCAGAGTTCTTAAGTTTCTCAAACTTGTCCATCTTTGCAACGCTGTTACTATATAAATTCTTTTCTTCATCCTCTTCAGTTAAAACTTCTTTAGTTTATACAAATTTTCCCAGTTTTCTCTGAAACTATTACTTTCATCACATTTCTCCTGTTATACTAGTATAACTAGTCTAACTACTAGTATACTAGTATGTGACTACCTTCAGTTATGATAACTTATTTAACCTTTCCTCAATTTTTATCACTTTTAAAATTTCCTATTCTTTGCCATCAAAAAAGAGTATTTACATTTTGGGGTAATATGAGTCTTCTTTTTGGCTCTCTTTGAGATAGGCTCAGTATCTGCATCAATGTGTTCAATGACATGAATAGTTTAGGAACTTTTGTGGCCAGTTCCAAATTATTTATGAGAATGGCTGGATTATTTCATATCTCTCAGTATATCAATATGCCATTTTTTCTATAGTCTCTTCAATATCTGTCATTTTCCCTTTTTTGTCATCTTTGCAATGTTACTGGATGTGAAATAGAACTTCAGAATTGTTTTAATGTGTATTTTCCTGATTATTAGTTGATTTAAAATATTTCTTTATATGGCTATAGAAAACTTAGCTATCGTCTCTTGAAAACTGCCTGCTCATATACTTTGACCATCTAGTAATTGGTGAATGGCCCTTATACTTATATTTTAATCACCTTGATATATATCAGCTTGGAAATGAAAACTATTAGAAAAACTTTCTGTAAAGATACTTTCTTTATTACCTATATTATTGTAACAAGCTCTTGTTTTCTGTGCTTCAAGTCATTTACCTCTCCAGTATATCCTAAAACGTGCTTCTAAATTAATTTTCCTTAAGTACAGATCTGATCATGTCATCCCCTACTAAAGCAGCTTCAAAGGTTTCTAATTCCTTTTTAGATCAACTAAGCTCATCTAGTTAGCCTTTAAAGCCTTACACAGCTTGGTCCCAATGGATTTTTCCATCATCTCTGGACATTATTCCCTTTCCCACACACTGTAAGGCAGACAAAATGGCCTCCACTTTACATTTGGTACTCCATTTCCCATCTTTGTGCCTTTTTGAATTGGTAGTGCCACATATCTGGAATGTATTCCTCCTTAATTCTTCCTAATTAATTCTTTCCTTCTTTTAAGATGCAATTAAGACATTATTATATGCATGGATTCTTTCTAGATTCCCTTTACTGCTACTGTCCTCTTTTCCAAAATAATTTCCAATTAACATATGCACACATACACATGTACATATGCATGTGTTTATTACACAAATGCTTATAGATGTACTTGTATATAAATATTTATAGTATGCATAATATGTACCTATATTTGTACTTATTCATTTTATATGTATACATATTATATATGTATATATATATATTTTACATGTATACTTTTTTCATGTATATACTTATTGTCTTTCTCTTCTTGAGAGTAAAAATTGTTTCAATTGGCATCCTCAGAATAGGGTCTGCCCAAAGTAAATCTATAATCAATACTAATTGATTTATTAACAGGGCTTATTGATCAATTGAATGAGTATAGGACTTGAGTATGATTTCAAAGACTAAGAAAAAGTTCTGGATTGATGACATTGAAAAGAACAAATTCAGTAGGATCATAAAGGAAATAACCAGACTGCAAGGAGTTAAGTGATGGTGGGAAAATGGAGGGAATGGGAATTAATTTTTTTAAAGAAATTCAGTAATGCAAAGAAAGAGAGGATGGTAGCTGGAGGGGATGGAATGGTTAAGAGAAGGCTTACTATATAAATCTTTTAGAGTGCCAAAATGGCCTATAATCAAATAAACTCACTAATTGTTCACTAAAGTAAATTGGAAAGACTAGACTTCAGAAAGTTTTCATTATAAGGTTGACTGATAATGTATTGGACTATACTTCTGTTCATAAGCATGCAATCCAAGTGGTTTATTGCAATTTAGTAATTTTCCATACATTGACAATGAAAAAGCAAATAAATAACCATGTTAATTAGGTCTGAAGAAATGTATTGAAATGATCAAATCTTTCATCTTTCCACTTCAAAATCAGAGAATGATAATATTTCCTTTTTAGGGAGAGGTAAAATGTGAATTTTCTTTCTTACTACTTATTTCTAACCTATATTTCCCATGTCAGCCCACTACCTTGATTTTGTCTATTTTAGAACTTTTTCAGTGAATATTTTTCATTGAGAAAACTTTACATATCTATCCTGAGGAGGATGGGACTGGCTGCTAGAGCTTAATGAGAGTTTATATCTTAGATTTCATTTTCACTTTTTTTTTTTTTAAATCCAAGGTGATTACAGATTTAACACAAATCCAAAAGACCCAAAGTGAGATTATGGGACATCTGAAATATTAAAAAAAAAAAAAAAAGAGGGATAAACTCAATAGAGAAAAATAAATGAGAAAAACTTAGGAAGCAATTTAGTACTTCAGATTATGAAGAAAATTATATATATACATTTGACATGAAGGTGGAAGTAGCAGGAATTAAGGACTTGGCAGAATACCCAAAGCATTAGGCTACAAAAAAGAGGGGAGGGAAAGTCCTTTTTTGTTTACTATGTTAATGAGACCACACCTGGAACACGGCATTTAATCTGGGATATCTTTTTACAAGAAAAACTGGAAACAGTTCAGAGATAAGCAGAAAGAATGATTAATGGGTTGGACAAATTGAAATGAAGTAAGATTTAAAAGATCTAAATTGTCTGGCTGTTTAACAGATGACTAAAAGTGGGCATGATAATTGTTTATAAATACCTGAAGTTTGAGTATAAACATGGAGAATGAAGAACTATACTGTATGGTATAAAAAAGAATTTAACTAGAAAAAAGGAGAAAATTTAAAAGGAAATTCTATGACCCTGTCTTCTTAGGAATATATGAATCTACTCTTTATAAATGTTATCAAGAATGAGGAAGTTTATTATAGAAAGTAGAATAGAGGAGAATGATTTAACAGGTCTTTTGTAGATCAAATTTCTTGAGAGTTTCATAAACTAGTAGAGACTCATTTTAGTTTGATTTGCTTTTTCAGAATTATTCCAAAAGTGTGTCAGTATATGAAGTTTAAAAAAAACAATCCAATCTCATAGCAAATAGGATTTAGGGGACTCTTGTTCAGTCTTGTTTCAGATCTATTTACTCTACTTATCTCCCCCTACACATTATTGTTTGTAAAGCAACAGATGAGATTAAAAAAAATTAGTGAATACATTTTACATAGACCTTCAAGAATTTCTCATCCCTTTCCCCAAAAAACTTAATGATATTTGATTCAGAATAATTTAAATCCTGCTTATTTTTAGGACTATGCACAAGTCCATGATTTTTTTTTTCATTTCTTCAAATTGGTATTAGCTAAAATTCATGGAGAGCCTAAAAAGGGAAAATAGGGGATTCTGTTATATCAGTAATCTTATTATTTTTATCAAGTTCCAGTTCACTGTATTTTCTGATTTTTAGCATGCTGATTTTTAGCCTAAAATCTGTCTTTATAGAAAGTGGCACTTTCCACTTTAAAGTTGATTTTAAATGAAATTAAAATAAAATATTTTGGGTTGTTTGACACTAAAGAAAGCTTTTGCCTCTTCACTTTTATGAAGCTCAATTGTAAAATGAAGTCATGTATATGAAAGGTAAGATGGAAAGAAAATAAACAAATAAACTTTAGACATAGAATAAAGAGATCTGGGTTCTGGTTTTAGCCCTGCCAATAATTTTCTGTTTAAACTTTCAACAAATCACTTCATCTCTCTAGAACCTCAGTTTTTCTCCATCTATAAAAGTAATGGATTAGGCTAATAATCTTCAACTCCATTAAAGACAGCTCTAGGAGTCTATGATTCCACCTAGATTTAATATAAATAACAAATCCTGTGATATGGTTCCATGTATTAGATTTGCACTTGAATTTATAATATATAAAATATATAATTATATAAATCATTGGTTCCACTCCAAAGGAAATTGGCATTGTGCATTTGAATAATGCCACCACATCAGGGCATTTATAACATACTAGTCAGAATTTAAGAAGCAATTTAGTAATTCAAATACATGAAAAATTACATATGCATTTGGCATGAATGTAAAAACACTACAGCTTAATGAGGCTGCTAAATTCTAGATGTCAATATAAAAACCCCATCATTCAGAAAATGTTGGCCATAGAAAGGATCTTATGTCATTACTTTTTTTCTCCCACACTCACAAGCAATTGGATATTTCTACTTTTTCTTCTTATGTCTAAATTTTTGTACCATCTCATAGTATTGACTCAAGTTGAAATAAGTGTAAGATTGATATTTAGGTTGAATCAGTGCATCTGCACTTTCAAAATCTCTGAATTGTTTGTATCTAAGCTAGATTATTTAAAATAAATGATCAATGCTGATGCCAATAGCAAAAACTGTTAAGTTGATCAATCCAAAATAGAATTTATATTGTGATATTATAGAATTTGGGGTATAATGTGTCTTTCTGGTCACATGGGAAGAACATGCTTAAAACATGTTTTTTTTCTGGGAAACAGAGAATTAGTTCACTTTTTAAAAATCCATTTTATAAAAAAAATTATTTTCATTATGAACGTAACAGCAAATATGAATATTCCAATATGCAATGAAAAGATGTTACAAACTCTGTTAGAAACTGTGAACTTCTATTACATGCCATTAAAAAATGGACAATAACTCCCAGAAGTGAGAGACTATTAAAAAAAATTCTTTTTATCTCCAGTGTGTAGTACAGTTTCCAATAATGTTTAATGGATATACTTTTTTCTTTCTTTGTTTTTTTTTTTTTTGCTTTATTCTCTCAACCAATTAATATCTTATCGTAATACAAACCATCCTTCATTGAAACAAATAAGCATAGTCAAGTAAAAACAGTTAACACATTAGTCCTCTTTGAAAATTTATTTCCTGTTCTGCAGCTCTAAGCCATTTTTGCCAAAAAAGTGGGAAATCTTTCATCATTAGTCTTTTGACATTGTGTTTGGCCATTGCATTTATAATAATTCTTAAATCTTTCAGTTATTTTCTTTTACATTATGGTTGTTAATGTATAAATCATCTTGATGGTTCTTCATATGAATTCTGGAGAGTCTTATAGGAATCTCCACTATCCCATATTAGTTAGGTTCCTAGAACTTTGGTAAATCTTCCCCTTAAGATATTAAGAATTCCTGTGAAGATTCAGGTTATTTTAATTCATCAGCTAGACTAGTCTGCACCAGCATAAAGGCTCCCATCCTTTCTTCCCCAGATTTTAAATTGAAAATCAATTTTGTCAGTCAGCCTTCAATAGTTTTCAGAAAGGAAATTTACTAAAATCACATATTAAAAATAGTTGATACAAAGAAGTCTCCTAAATATCTGTGATACATTCTTATAAATATACACAGAATGCAGGGACAAGTGGATTCAAGCTAAGAAAACACGAGTCAAAGGAATAACATAGTTCTGGGATGTTGGGGGGAGTCCTTTTCACTAGTTGATGTGGTGATCAAGAAGATACTCTTAAGCATAATGTAGTTTCTTTTCTGGGTTCCTTATAAAGCCATAAGTTCAGTATATCTGCCTAAGCTTGGGATTGGGTAGAATGTGCTGATGCTAAGACACTAATGAGAAAGTAAGTCCAAAAATTCTACAGATACTTTCATGCTCATGAGATACTGTGAAGAGGGGAAGAAACCCAATATTAAACATGAATCCATTTTCCCCACCTCAGATTGTTTCTTCTCAGTGCATTTAGATAGAATGCCAGTCTCTCCAGTTTCTGGAATAGCTTGTACTATAGACAATACCAAGAACATAACCAAGTTTCCCTTGTGTGTATATCATGTGGTTTTTGTGCAGTATCATCTCAGTTTGAAGAGCTTTTTGAACTTGCTCAAAAGTTATGATTTATTATTCTGACATTTAGTTTAATTGAAGTGAGGCTGGGAAAAGCAGTCACCTCCTCCTTACATTTTTCTCATATTATGCATCAGTTCATATAAATCTTGAAGGATTTTTCTGAATCTGTCAATCATGATTTCTTATGACACAATTTGTATCATATCTTTATCAGAAATTTGATGCATATATATTTTCAGTTGCTTTCTTTCTAATTTATCTACTTTGTTTTATTTGTGCAAAACCTTTTTCAATTTTACATCATTAAAATTGTTAATTTTATCTCTTATATACATCTCTATTCCATGTTTAGTCAAGAACTGTCTTCTATTTATAGTTAAGATTTCTCTTTTCTCCTTTAATTTATTTATAATGTGACCTTTTTATGTTTAGCCCATGTGGTCCTGTCCTATCCATATTTGTTATTATTTGTTGGAATAGTATCAGAATATATTCTAAATCAGAATTCTGCCACATGCTATCTAGTTTTCAGAGAAGTTTTGATTGAATAGGTTAGTCTTTACTCCAGCAGGAAGTGCTCTTCAATTTATCAGAAAATTATACTGCTAAGTTTGATTTCGCTAATCTTATTTACTAAAATTCTTGCACTGATAAACATTCTGTCTTTTAATCAATATTAAATAACTGCTACTTTTTTAAAGAATAATTTGAGATCTGGAACTGAGAGTCCTCTTTTATTCTTATTTTTAAAAGGAAAAACATTTCTCTTAAGATTCTTGATTTTCTGTTTATTCTTCCAGATGAATTTTCTAATTGTCGTGTCCAGTTCCTACGAAGTAACTCTGTAGTAGTTTGGTGGATATGGCCTTAAATCTGCAAATTCATTTAGGTAATGTTACTTTTATTGCTATCAGAGCCTAATAATGAGCAATTGCTATCCCAAGAATGACTGTTTTTTTTTTATTTCTATAATGAGTATTTTAAAACTGGAATCATAAAAAACCTGAAGTACAGATCTTATCTTTAAAAAAAAAATCCATCTTAGTCCATATAATTTTACCTAGAGTTCTCCCTTAATATCTTTTACTTTCATATTTTCACACAGGGTTTGAAGTTAAAACTACACTATATTTACTTTGATGCTTTAATTAATCTTTAATTTAATTCCTGGAAATACTCCCTCCAACAATGGACATCACAACTAATCCATGTATATATCCTGTGTGACTGTCAATCACATCTCACTTTAAATTCTTTTTGAGGTCCATTCAAAACTATATTCTAAAGTAAGAAAATTATAGAATCAATTTTTTGAAAGTTTGTATTTGATTAGTTATAAGAATACTTGTGAAATTTATGATTGTCACACACCTTTAGGGAAACTACCATAAGAATTAGTTTCAACATATTTTAATATTAGCATAAAATTATTTTCTAATTGCATATTTTCTGTCATAAATTGTGTATCTTGGCTGAATAGATAAATTTCTGCAAACATATTTGTTTGGATATAGTTAATGTGGCAGAAGTTACAGTTTAAAATAGGATGGATATTTATAATGCTGATAACTTGCCTAAAAAAAAAACACAAAAATAATAGTATGGCATTTTTATTTATAAAATACTTAGGAGAAGACTTTTATCTTCCCCAGATTCTGAATCCTGCTCCTCCCACCCCTTAATTCAAAGGCAATAGCATACTGTAATATTTTACAACAAAATGAGACACAAAGATTAAAGATAACTTGTAGTTGGAATTAGCATATACTTAGAATATAGTTATGGATGCTTTTTGCCTATCATAAATAAAACTTTCATTATATATGAAGAGCATAAAGGAAGTCATTTGTTACTAATACTATTAATATCATCCCATATGATTTTGTGGTTTTTTTAAAGCACATTAATAGCAATTAATTCAATTTTGATAAGATAATTTATGTTAATGATTAGTGGCTCAATCATCAATATTGAATGACAATATAGAGACATACTATTACTTCATGCTAAAAGTAGAAAGCCAATTTGAGGGGATTGGGGTGTTTTAATAGAACTTAATAACTTCAAATAATAGCATTCTACAATGACAAGGAAGAATCCAAGATTAATGTTAGGCGACTTAGTTCAGGGACAGTGAGAATAGGAAGTAACAGGAAAGATTTACAACTAACAATCCCAACTAAGTAAGCTGGACTTGAATTATCCAGGATGTGCAGAAATGGAGGATAGTTAGTAGAAGAAGATATGTGAGGGAGGGAGATGGAAGGAAAAAATAAAGGAAGATATTAATTAGGAATACACAGAAACATTTCACTTTCTCATAAGTAAAGAAGTAGAATTAATGGAACTTCTAAAAGAAAAAAAAAAACTAAAACCTTGCTGCTTCTCCTTCTCAACAAATACACATATGTATTTAATGAAATTTTGTCATTATACAAGAAAGCTACATACTATTTTTGGAAGGAGAGTCTTTTCTAGACAAACCAATTTCAGCAGCATATTGTGCTATGAGTTATATGAAACTCATGATAGAATTAGTTATTTTGAAGTTTGAATAAATTTAATTTTGATTTCTAAATTGTGACTCATAGTCTAGGATCACAGCTCTAAAATGAAAGGTTGCATTTTTTTCCACTTGTGAAAATGTAGTTCAAATGGTCACTGTATTAAGCAATAGCCATGGATTGTGAATAAACCCCTGTAAAAGAAAACATAACTTTTTAAAAATCTAGAAAACCAAAACTCTAAAAGAAATATGATAAGGGAAGTGGTATTGCCATTCTTTTTACTAGAAGTCAAAAGAGATGACTATCCAGAGAAGTGGCCTATTAGAGAGAGGAAAAAAATCAATGGATTTAGTTTTAGGACCTCAGTTATAATCCCCAATTTGCCTGTTAGTATCTCTGTGATCTTGAGCAAGCTGCTTTCTGGGCCTCAGTTGCCTCATCTAGAAAATGAGGGAGTTGGAGGAGCTCACCTTTAAGGACATTTCCAGTTCTAAATCAATGACTTAGGATCTCATGATTTCCGCCCCTCCCCTCCCTCCTCAGCTCTCCATGGATAGTAGCACCACAAAATTCTGTTTGTCTGCAAAACACTAATTGAAGTAACTTATTTAAAATGCTCTAGGAATCTAAGGTAGATGAGTAGTAAGTGTCCCGGTCAGCAATAGAATGATATGCAAAGTACAAACAAAACTTATCTTCACACAATGCACCGCATATCTACCATATCATATCTATCATTAATTTTTAAGTTTGGTCTTAAAAGGAATGATGGTGGTAGTGGGAATATTACAAAGTATGTACTTTTTAAAAATTTCTAAACCATAAAAATTGTAAAATTATTTTAACACCAATGACTTTTTAATTCAAATATAGTTCAAGTTCTGTTTGTTTCTTTTATAGAAAAGGTTGTAAGAGACTCAACCCAGGGGATAGTGACTTTATCTGCCTCAATGTTCAGTTTTTAAAAAATTGTTCCTTTTAGCTGTCAATAGGTGTTCTTTCACATAGATATATTTAGGTGAGGAAACAATCCTGCTAGTCATAAAGTTTTTCTTTCTGGTCATCAAAGCAAAGAGACTTCCAGTCAGTAGAAGGAAAAGTCAGATCTGGGGCATGGCCCAGAACATATACTCATCTAAAACGGTAATTCTAGCTAATATCCAATAAGGAAAGAAAAAATGACAATTTTCAGTAATTTTGCTATTCACACCACAATTATTAAGCCTGAGTATTTGTTTAATGAAGTCCTGGTCCTTGATCAGAAGAGTTAAGACAATTCCTTGGCTTTTATTTTCTTTTTTGTGTGAATGTCAGGAAGATGATAGATGGCTAAATAGATAGAAAGATAGAAAAATGGATGGATGCATGTAGATGAATTTAAATCTACAAATAGTAGTTTTCAAGGCAGAAACTTATCAAAATAAATAATCATGTTTGAAAAGAGATGGGAACATAAATATATTTACTATTTGTCCTATATGGCTTTGCACAGACTTTGATAAATTCTATCTATATGTAGATACACACTCAGAAGTATCAAGTAAAAACCATTGCTTCACCAAGATGCTTGTAAAATTATTGAGCTGAGTGAGTGAGTACTTCTGGAATTCAATTTTGGCCGGATTGACCTTTGACTTCTGCTCAGGATTCCCATACCTGCCACAGAGCTGAAGTGGCACAATCCCTTCTGGTATAGCACATTCCAAAGCTGGTTACTCCTTCATTTATTCGTGTCACATAGCTATCTGTCAGAGGCTTATGAATAGCATAGGGGTGGCACTTGGGTAGAGAGGAGGAAAGTAGCAATAAGGATACCGGGGAAAAAAAATCTTCCTGCCAGTTTCTTTTTCCTCCAAGAGGGAAAAAAAAAATACCCCTCTTTCCCATACTCCATTCCCCCAGACTCACGGGCAAAATAGAAACAACTTGGACGCAGGGGAATGGAAGCAAATCCTATATGTGTGTGTGTGTGTGTGTGTGTGTGTGTGTGTGTGTGTGTGTCTGTGTTTTTGGAAGAGAGAGAAGAGAGGAGGGAAGGAGAAAGAAAGGGAGGGTGGAGAGAAGGGACAGAAGGACGAAGGGAGGAAGAAAGGGACAAAAAGAGAGCTGGGGGGGTGAGAGGGAAGAGGGAGAGAAAGGAGAGGAAGAGAGAGCGACAGAGAGAGAGAGAGAGAGAGAGAGAGAGAGAGAGAGAGAGAGAGAGAGAAGAGAGAGAGAGAGAGAGAGAGAGAGAGAGAGAGAGAGAGAGAGAGAGAGAGAGAGAGAGAGAGAGAGAGAGAGAGAGAGAAGAGAGGAAGAGAGAGAGGAGAGAGGAGAGAGAGAGAGAGAGAGAGAGAGAGAGAGAGAGAGAGAGAGAGAGAGAGAGAGAGAGAGAGGAGAGAGAGAGAGGAGAGAGAGAGAGAGAGAGAGAGAGAGAGAGAGAGAGAGAGAGAGAGAGAGAGAGAGAGAGAGAGAGAAGAGAGAGAGAGAGAGAGAGAGAGAGAGGAGAGAGAGAGAGAGAGAGAGAGAGAGAGAGAGAGAGAGAGGAGAGAGAGAGAGAGAGAGACTGTGGGAGGATCTTGTAGAATTCCTCAAGTAGCAGGTGGGGGAATCGTGGTCCAAAGAGTTCTTCCAATATCGTTGGGAGGGTGTGGGATGGGAGTGTGCTGCCTCAGGTAGCAGGAAAGTCTTTGCCAGGGCTAAGAAGAAACTTAGGAGGTAGGTCATAGCCTTGCCACAGCTTACTTCCAAGGTCCCCAACAATAGAGCCCATCGGCTCCCTTGTCCAGCCTTCCACCAATGACTGCGTTCAGCAGTCTGAATTGAAATGAGCAGAATTCAGTCTTGTCCACTTGCTTTCACCCGGTAACCTCCTAAACTACAGCTTGCCGGTCCAATATTTTCTTCGGCTTCATTGTGCCATCGCAGCCTCCTCGCCCTGCTGCAGCATCGGGAACGGCTGTGGAGGTGGCGATTGTAGGCGCAGCCTCAGGAGTAGCGGCGGCGACAGCAGCAGTAGCGGCGGCAGCAGCAGTCTCAGCCACCCCTCAGCAGGCGTTGCCTGCTCCGGCTCCTAGCTTTTGCACAAGTGCGAAGCAGCTCCTGCGCCGGGGCACGCTCCACTTAGGGTTCCCTAGGGCTTCTTTTTAAACTCAGAAAACACCACCCCCGTCCAGCGCCTCCCCCACCCCAAACGATTAATAGCCCTGGAAACTGGGCAAAGGCACCCTCTCCTCAGGACAGAACAGTGTTTGACAACTACCAGAGTGGGGGCTTTCTCTTGGCTTTTTTTTTCTTTTGTTTTGGAAGTCACTCAAAAGTTTTGGCCCATTTCCTTTCTTTTTCCCTCTCTGAGCTTAGACGTCTCCTCTCACGGACCCCCACCCCCTTTCTTCTCTCCCACTTGTGTACACTAGTTGTTGGGGTGTGTGTGGATAGGCTAAGGGGATGTCCTGCTTTCACCAAAGGAACAACAGAAAGGGAAAACTTAGACATCCAGAAGGGAGGAGAATAAATAAATAAGTACATACCCATACAGTCTATACAAACGGATCAGAGGCTAAAAAAAAAAAAAAAAAAAGTTTAAAATTGCGGCTGTCGGGGCACCAGCAGGGGTGAGTATTCCATCTTCCTAACTCCCTTAGAAGTCCGGCGAAATTTTGCTTTTTGGGGGTCATTGTTCTTCGTTTGTGATTAGTCCTTAATTCTCCCTAAGGAAATGTGCCCAGCTCAGGCTGAAAGTTGCTGGAGAGAGGGGGGAGGGACAGGGGGAGGGCTGCGGGGAGGACTCTGAAAAGACCGGGGGAGAGAGTGAGAGTGAGAGAGTGAGAGAGAGAGAGAGTGAGAGAGAGAGAAAGAGAGAGAGAGAGAGAGAGAGAGAGAGAGAGAGAGAGAGAGAGAGAGAGAGAGAGAGAGAGAGAGAGAGAGAGAGAGAGATTGGCGAAGATCAGCAAGCTGTAGAGTTGAAGTGGGGGGAAAAGGGGTGATGAATAGTGGAGGGGATGGTTCTTGCACTATGTCGGAGCGATCAGCCTGAAACCTGTTTTCCTCGTACCTTGTGGACTTTGAACTCTGGTGTGGGTACCGGGGCTGCTTCTCCCCTGACAAACTTTCTGCTCCACTTCAGGTGATGTCTCTCTAGCTTGCTCTGAATTTTTTTCGTCTCGCCACTTCCCTGGAAATCTTGTTACAGGGGGTCGGGGAAATTCTTTGCGAACTCTAACTTAGATCCCGGCTGACGGTTCATTGTTTCTTCCTCCTTTACTTACTTGTCCTTGACTTCCCTATCCAATAATAATAATGATAATAATAATAAATTCTCCTCGATGAGCCTTTGTCAACTTTGCTACCTTTCTCCGTCTGTTTTAAATTTATATTTTGAGAATTCATCTTAATTGTGTGGGCGTAAAGATGAAGAGCCATAATGCCTAGAAATGTAGCAATCTTGGGGTCCATTTTTTGTATTTGTTGGGGTACACGGTAATAAATCCTGCAGTTTCCTTTTAAACTGGAGGCACGAACAGTTTCCAATGACTTTTATGAGCACGTCCACCATGGTGTTCCGTGTTTAATAATTTTTTATGTGCCGTGGAGCGAACAGCTTGTGGAGTTTGCCAGAATCCGTGAAATTAGCCGAGAGTTGTCAAAAGAATTACACTGGCTCTCTATGGATGCAGTGGAAAGGGTACAGTTTTCCCCTCCCACAGCCGAACAAATGCAGCGTGACTATAGAAGAGAGACCGTTCTTGGAAACTAGGTCTTCTGTACCAGTCAAGAGGAATCTCTAAGACAGCTTTTTTTTTTTTTTTTTTCCGTATCGTTTAGTTGTATTTGCAAGTTGACAGTTTGCATGGTTGTTTAATCTGCGCCCTACAGCATCCAAAAATCTTTGCTTAGTAGCACTTAAATATTATCCTTTCTTTGTATACAAAACTCAGAACATCTTGGAGTTATTAAGAGAGTTTACTGATGGAATCTCCAGGCAAAGCAGATGGGCAAAACAGTAAGGGAGAGTTTAATTTTGCAGACAATCACAAAGTGAATTCTCCATGCGTTTTCCCTACCTCCTTGCCCTAAGGGAAGAACATTTGTCTTTTACTATGATTGCATGGGTTTGCTTCCATTCATACATTCTTTCTCTAGCTCCTTCCTCACTAAAGTGGAGAAGAAACTCAAACCATTCAATAATACTAATCCGAGGACAGCTAGGGAAGGTGTAGGTTCCTCTTGCCTGGTGCAGTATAGAAGTGCAGACACATGTGTTTTGGTTTCAAGACAGTTCCACGTGGAGGACCTCTGTGTGCGTGTGTGTTGTGTACTTGATCTGTGAGGAGGTAACTGGATTCTCCGTGTTCAAACCCAGTGGGCTGTTGGCCATTAATTTGCCTCTCTGGCTGTCATTACAGACACTTCCAAAATCTGATACCTAAGAGAACCAACAGGTTAGATTTCACACTAAGGGCTCATACTTAACAGTTTTCTTTTTCCCTTCCTTACCTCTCTCTGGCTCGCACCCTGAGATAAATGTAATTGATTGAGAGAAATTTATCTTCAACGATATGGCACTCTTATTGACAGCAACTGTTTGATTTCTCCATAGGTATCTGTCAATTTCCAGGTCAAACTCCAGCGGGATTTAGGTGGGAGCTTTAATAAATTTTAACACAGCAGCGTAATGTCAATACTAGGCTTCTGAAGTTTCATTTGAATTTCGGAGACTGACAGTATTAAAGGGCGCTGGTGTTGTTTTTTAACTTCTTCGACTCAGGGGGTCGCTAAAAAAGGATTTTCTCATAACGCCTGATTTTGAACAACAACTGCAACAACAACAAAACATTTTTGACTCTTGTGGGAACTCAAGCTCTAAGCGCCAAACACGGGATGAGTCAGATAAAAGATAAGGAAAATATGAAATAAATCTTTAATATTTGCCATAGACAAATCTAAGGAATAAATGTATTCTTAAGTATTTATATGTACATTTTAAGTAAAGATTAAATATTCAATTAATTGATCGACAATTAAGCTGAAAGAAAATAAGCAGTTTTATGCCGTCTGGAATGCCAGAAACAGTGATGTGTATAACTAGGAGACTAATTTTTATTGCAGCAAGAGAACAAATGCAAAAAAAAAAAAAATCACTACTTTAAACTTATTGTTGATTATATACAATAGAAAAGGTTTAAGCCAATTATTTACAGATCAACTATTAGAAATTATTGTAGAAGAAAGTTTATCTCAGTTTAACCTTTCCAACTAATACAATAATGCTAATCTTAAAAAAAAAAAGCTTTTCATTTTTTATTTTAAGAAACATTTCATTGTCTAATTAATTGTTTTTAAACATTAACAATTTAAGAGTTTAGAAACATTTATCTTCAAATATTGTTTCAATGCTTAAAATTTTATAGTATACAAAATTTATTTTATATACAATGATTAGAACAAAACTTAAATTAAGTCAATTTTAATTTATTTGATTCTGCCTTTTTATAGAAATGGACAGTATTTGAGACAGAAAAATAATTTATTTTCCTGAAAAGAAATGTTTGCTAGTCATATCAATTATATAATTTTCCTATATTGCAATTTTCAGTCTAACTTGAAGTTAAAACATGCAAAATCCAATATTTTTACAAAGTTAAAGTTCTCATTTTCTATCATAATTATACTCCTAAAAATGAAGATGTGAAAATCCCATCTTTTAAAGTAATTTCAAGTTCCTCTTTTTCTCAATATGAAAGACCTCTTCTTGTGTGAAAAAAATATGTATGTATGTATCTCGATACTTTCATACATATTTGGGAGAATTTCTATCTCAGAGAGTTCCCTTTTTACTTATGTTGAGACTTTGGGTGTAAATAAATGGTACACAGCCACTGGAAATACAGTGTCCAGTTTCATGTTTTTAATCTCTGTTGCAAGCTCTAAATGATTGATGCTAAATTCTAAAAATACATTTGTGTGGCTTGGCGTTTTATTTTATTTATTTTATGCAGTGGAATTAAATGAACCATATTTCTTAGAAAAGTAAGGGGACATAAGCATAACTATTGTTATGAAAGTTGAGTACATTGGATAGTTCACATTCCATCTTTTAAATGATAAAATTAAATGAGATTCACTCATTGAAACCACATACCTTTTATACAAAATTTGAGTAGAAGGGAGATAATCCTTTTCAAGACTTAGTGAAGTGTTAAGTAATTTAAGACTAGAAGTATTTATTATGTTTTTCATTATTTTTTTTTCTGTTAGGTAAATGAAGGGACATTATGAACTTTGAGTGAAACAGGTCTCCCTTTCTAAGGAGTTTATTCAGCATAGTTCTACGTTGCAGCTGCTGATCATATTTCATAGAGCTGCTAAAGCACTTAAAACCTAAAATTAGGTACTGTCTGGTAGTAAATATTTCAGATCACTGCTTTAAGAAATAAATAGAAAAGTGTGCTAACAAAAGTAGAAGACATTTTGAGTACTGCCTCTAAAAAATGAACAAATATGTTACAAGCCTGACAAGTTCCTCACAAATGGAAAGGATACTTCCATTTCTTAAACTCTTATAATGGCTCTCTAAGAGAATCTTAAACTAATTGTATTCAAAAGCATAGTGAAGGATTTTATTATAATAGTTACTAGTTAAAAGAAACTGATACTAGTAAGCACTGGATGAAGTTGCAAAGTTCTCCTGTTAAATCTTTCTCACTGACCTAAGAATTGAAATAATAATTCAGGTGCTTCATATATTGACCAGTGTGTTATAAATTGTTATAAAATGTGAACGATATCTAATTTTAGGAAGTATTGCATTTAGCAGTTAAATATATTTCAAGATGGTAATTTTGAATTTTCAAAAATTTAATTTGTATCTGAAAACAAAAAAATTAAACAAAAGCAGCATATTCCATAAGTAGTAATACAACTTTCAGGTACTTTTCAAGTATTTTAAAACTTTGATAAAGATATAGGTTATAGATATAATCTGCATTTGGTGGCACATTGTATATCTATGTATATATGTGGATATGTATACACACAATATAACACAGTTATCTGAATATATTTCCTATGAAAGAAATACAGTATTATAAATGACTTCTATTGACATTGGGAGAAAATGGGTAATGTTGTTCCATTGTAAAATAGAGAGTATTTTAAGTTATCAAAATCACATTTGTACAGGTGGCTATGAACTGTTTTAGTGATTTCATTAATGAATCTTACTGTTGCCTTGTATGTCATCAAAAAATGATCATTGATCTTAAAGCCTTGAAACAATTGTATATAGTTAGATATTTGAAACCTTTAGGCTTTTTGTTGACCCTTTTCTCACCCCTGAGATTTCAGTACAGAGTAATATTGAAGACATAAAGCATTTTGCTGCTTCAGACATTCATAATTCTTCTCATATTTAAAATTCTGTGATATATTAAATGTGTAATTGACAAACTTAGTGACCTACAAAAGTTGAATTACTTTTGACTGTATTTTTGAGACATGGAAAAAATTCTGTGTTTTCTTTGGATGAGATATTGAATATTATACTTTAGAAATAGGTTTTTGTTGTGGAGACTTTGGACAAAGGCCAGATATTATTATGCAGTAATGGTTTCAGAGTAGTGCTTTTATTAGGATAATGCAGCAGACCAATTTTGAAGTTTCATGTGTAAAAGCATATATTACTTAAAAGCACATTTCAAAATAAGATATGACACTATCTTTCTCTTTGTTGTTGTTTTGTTCCCTCTAGGGACTTTAAAGCTCTATTTTCCTATGATTTCTATATTAGACTTAAAAGTAGAAAAAATAGTTGCTTTGTGAGCATCATGACATTTTGCAAATGTTAAGTGGTTTATAAGATAATGATTTTATTTTCTGATTGCTTTTCTTTTGAATACTAGCTGTGAACTACTTTATTAAATGTTCATATTGATCTTACATAAAGGATACCTTTAGAGGTCATGACTGATTTAGAGATAGATACATATATATAATATTATCATTGTATTGTTTGTATATATATATATACATATATATATGTATATATATATGTATATATATATATATATTAGATAATCCATACCCAGCCATTTAAAAGAAAATTTGCCTTTTATAATGTCAAAATGTGAATCTTTGATATTCTTTCCCAAAGGAAAATAATGTTATATTTTATATATCATTTAGATATGTTCAAAGAAATAATCCTCAAAAGAAAATAGTAAATACAATTTCTTTGGCCTTGTGGATTATTTTTAGTGAATATCAAAGTTTTTACAACAATTTCATAATATTTCATTCTATAAATTCAGAGCAAAAACTTTGCGTGTATTTTCCTATGTTTTTAACATACTGTTGCTCCCAAACCAGTAGGAATTGTTAAGTAGTTCAAATTATTACAGTTTTACTTTTGTTTTACATTAGTAATTTGAATCCCCTATATGTGTATTACATATAATATGTAATGTGATTATATGTACATAATAATAATAATGATAAGTAGCATTTATATAGTGCTTACTATGTGCTTGGCACTGTACTGAGCACTTTACAAATATTAACTCATTCAAACTTTATAACAACTCTGAGAGATAAGTGCTATTATTATTCCCATTTTAAAGTTAAAGAAACTGAGCCAAACAGAGCTTAAGTGATTTGCCAAGGTTATACAGGCAATAAATATCTGAAGTGAGATTTGAACTCTCGTCTACCTTACTCCAAATTCCCAGTTGTATCCACTATGCCACCTCACTGCTTAACATATATAGATGAAAAAGAGAGAAAGACACACATACACACACATAGACAAACAGAGACAATGAGAGAGAGAGAGAGAGAAGAGAGAGAGAGAGAGAGAGAGAGAGAGAGAGAGAGAGAGAGAGAGAGAGATTTATAGGTATATATGTATAAATTTGTGTATGTTTGTATAGATCATATTTTTCATTCTTCTATTAGCTGAGATTTCTCAAAGCTGGCACTCTATTGATTGATGCATGAAGAATTGTTGCTACTACTTTTTTGCCTTACTTTCACTCCATGTAATAGTTCTATAGAAATAATTAGAATTAAATTATCAATATGTATGAGCTCACATCATGAAGTTTTGGTTAGCTAGGTGACATAGTGCATAGAAATCTGGGACTGGAGTTAGGGAGATCTGAGTTCAAATTCAGCTTTAGACACTTGCTCTATTTAATTATAGTCACCTAAACTCTGCATGACTTAGTTTCCTTAACTATAAAATTAAGATAATATTAGTATTTACCTCATGGTTTTTTTTTTTTTGATGACCAAATGAGAAAATATTTGGCATTATTTGAAATTTTATACATGAGCTCATATAGTATCCCATATGCTACGTCCTATATAGAATTACTCTTTGATTTCCAAGTAAGATTACATATATTTTTGAAAGTTCTTGTTTAAATCCAATCTATATATTAAATTCACCTCTAAATTTCCTTGTGCTTAATTATTTGGTTATTGTTTATTTCATGTGTTGAGTATAATGAAAAGGGAAATAAAATGGTATTGATGTGATACATCTCAGAATTATTGAGCCCTTATACAATGTCAGTTAACCCTTTTCCTACATTACTCACATTAAAGTGAGTTACTATTTTAACCACTATAATCAAAAATCAAACACAATTCCAGTGATCATCTACCTATTCCTTATAAATATTTTTGATTGCTCCTGTTATGCTGAATGAGTATTTACTGAAATGGATAATTCTATCAGATATGTCAATGTTTCTGCATGGCATTTAAGACTCTCTGACTCTCCCTCCCATTTTATATTTTATCCAAGAGCAGAAAAACTAGATTTATGTTTCTTTTATTTATTTTGTGGAATTAAAAACTACCAGCACCACAATGACAACAATTATTGAGTTCCCCTAGCAAACATATGATCACATAGTAGATGTATAATATATACTTGAGCATTAGATCATTAGATCTTTAAACTTCAGAAATGATCAGGTCTAACCCTTCATTTTACAGATGAAGAAATTGTTTCAAGAGAGAAAAAGTGACCTACAATCATAGAATCATAGAATTTTAGAGGTGGTAAGCATTTTACAAATCACATAGTCAATCATCTATCACTTAGTCTGCAAAACAGATCTTGAGGAATAAAGCAACTTGTTCAATATTACACTTGATCCTAATTGAGTCATCTTCCCATCATCATACCATGATGATATTGCTGAGAAGTGTAGAAAAGAGCACTGGTTATGTGTGATCAGTTTTACTTGAAAACATTATGCAGAATCTTACAAAATGTGTAACTTTGATTTGCTTGACATATTTCATATTAACTGTGGTAGGACCAGATAGTTTACTTGGTTACTATCTAGTATAAAAAAAATTCAATATTAATTAGGCTCCCAGCATTTATAGAGTATTGTAGAGATACTGGGATAGATAAGAAATAATATGATCACATGTATTAGGGAACTGATAGAATAGTAAGGAGAAATGATACACACTTAAGTGACTATAAAATAAAATGACACATCTGTGTGGAGTTCTTTTTCTTCTTTAAAATGATATAAGATATAAGATGATGGTTCTCTCTGGAAAAAGGTAGGTTTCTCGGAGGAGATTTTCTGGAGGCTGCTTTAGTTTTAGTTAAGATCAATATTTACCCCAAATGCAGCCAGATGGTAAAAATACAAATGTTTATTTCTCCTTCCAAGTCTTGTCTCTTTCCTTGGGCCCGGATAGCTAGATTCTTAGAGGCCTCTCTCTCTGCTTGGTTCCAAGAGCTCCCTCCGAATGTCTCCAAATCCAAAGGTTCTGTCCTTTAGCCTCTGCCTCTGCTTTCTTCAGCCTCCAGCCAGCACAAAGATGGAATGAATCTCTTGCCTCCTTTACTTGGGGCTGGGCTAGCTTTCTGGTGAGTCTTTCAGACCAGCTTGGTCTCAGTGGGGGAAGTACAGGAGCCCAGCCACCACAGTGGTGTGAGATGTATCTGGTTGTGCCTCTGAGGGAGCCTTCTCAATCTTCAGCTCTACTCCCGACCCATAGCTTCTTTCTCTGAAAACTCTTCTCTCTATGTAATTTGGCTGAATTCTCCCTAAGAGCCTCTGTCTGTATCTTATATATAAGAAAGAGGAATTGTGGGATATGAGAGAGAGGGATTATAGGTTTTTTCCCAGAGTGCTCTATGGCCCTAAGAGCTTCAAGGGAGGTGTGAATTCACAAAGTTACAGTTAATTTTGTGAACTCCCATACTTGTGAACTCCAATGAGTAAAGGTGTGAACACAAGCATTGTATCAATTAGTTCTACTTAGTACCTTGTTTCAGGTTCTGGCCCAAAACATCAGCTCTAATGAGTTAGCAGTTTGTAAAGATTCCAATACATCTGTATGTAAAAATCGTATATGAAATCTTATTTAAGATATGTTTGAAGAAAAAATATTATTGACTCAAGAATTCAGGAAGGCATCATTGAGGTAGTGATATTTTATCTGCAGCTTAAATAATGGATAAAATGTCAACAGACAGAGATGAGACAAAGGCAAAACAAAGGAGGCCATTCAAAGAAGGAGGTGGAGTAGAACTGCTTGGAAGATCTAGCTTATTAATAATCTACAAGGTCCCTAAAAGGGATTAGGGAATACTAAATACTAGAAAATATTTAAAGTCAAATTTTAGAGATTACCCAATACAATAGTCTTATTTTATAGATGAGAGAAAAGAGTCTTAGAAAGATAAAAAAACACACAATTAACAAAGTAGTAAGTGATAAAGTTAGAATTCAAGACTCTCCTTCCTCCAAGATTCTGCTTCCCAAACTGCTTTCTCCACAATGATGACAATAATGATGATGGTGATGGTAATGATTACTATCATGTTTTCACTTCTGTATGACTCTTTTATCACTCCACAGTGGGTTTTGTTGGCAAAAATACTGAAGTCATTTGCCATTTTCTTTCCCAACTCATTGAATAGGTGAAGAAACTGAGTCAAACAGAACTAAGTGACTTGCCCAAGGTCGCA
Source organism: Antechinus flavipes (assembly GCF_016432865.1). Taxonomy (NCBI): domain Eukaryota; kingdom Metazoa; phylum Chordata; class Mammalia; order Dasyuromorphia; family Dasyuridae; genus Antechinus; species Antechinus flavipes. The sequence continues at coordinate 317,703,211 of NC_067401.1, forward strand.
TAAATAGTAAAAGTCTGAGATCATATTTGAACTTAAGAAAAAAGGACTTCCAAGTCCAGCATTCCATATACTGTAGCAATTGACTGATGATGATGATGATGATGATGATGATGATGGTGATAGCTAATATTTATTGAGCTCAAACTTTTTTCAAATGAAAATGTCTAGCAAACTTTGATTATAACTCATTAACTTTATAATTAATTATATGTGTTATTTTTGTGTACATAACATAACTATTGTAACTAATAGCTAATGCTTTATATTTTTCTCCAAACATTTATGATTTATTTATGGCCTATATGAGATATTTAATACACCAGTTGCAAATGTTACCTATACTGTCCCTTGGACAAAAATCTAGTAGTATGAGAGTCAGAGTAGGAAGCCAATAGGTAGAAGGAAAGTATTTTCCTCACTTTTGAGGAGTATTTTTGTAGCTTACCATGAATTGCCTTGGTATATCTATGAATATACTATGGGTGTTTTTGTCAACCTTTGTCTTTCAGTTTTAGAACCCATAACTACCATCTATAATTTTAGAATGGAAAGGCAATAAGTTTTTTTTTTTTGAGTCAAGTTCAAGAAGGATGGATGAGTTCCTTCCACAGTATCTTTTGCAAAATAGCCTGAACAGCACAGAACTTATTACTTAATATTTAGTTGGTTATGATAAAGCTGTATCTGGAAATATCCAAAGCATGCTGCCATTTAAGAAAAATATTTGCATTTTCAGAATCTTATTGCTCTTTACAAATGTATAAATAGCACATTTGACTATCTTGGAATGTTTAATTTAGTATTTTCATCCCAGAACACATATTGAAAGTCATACTGGTATGTTGATAGAAGACACACAAAAAGGTATTTGACAACTGTATAAGATTTCATGTCTGATTACTCTGGGTGGGGAAATGTGGCACGTAGGAAGTAAATCTCTGTTCAGGAAAAAAGCTTGAGTCACCTGAGTTAACTGATCTATTCACAATCCTTTTTCTGTTCTCTTGTCTAGGGTATTTCAATGATTCATTTCAAAGAAAGTAGCCATCATCTGTCTTTCACCAGAGGAAAATGTTTATTTTTATGGGAACTTTTTTCTTTATTAGTCTGTATTGTGAGAAAGTATGAAGTTCCCTGTAAAATGATATGATATACTTTTTAATATTATATTCAGTGTCATATCATATCTTCATTTTTGTAAGTGGAATGTGAAACTTTCTTCTAAACAAGACTTTCATAATTTTCATTTAACACTTAAAATGTTTAAGGAATTTTAATAATAATATGATAGCTGTAACATAGAACATCAAGTTTTGTAAAACACTTTATAAATATTAGCTCATTTTTATCCTCACAAAAATCCTGGGATGTAGGTTTTGTTATTATCTCCATTTTCACAGAAGAGGAAACAAAGGTAATGTTTGATACCAGATTTTATCTAAGTTCTTTGTAACTTCTCATCTAGAACACTATTCATTGCACCACCTAGCCACTTCATTGGTATAACATGATGCTCAAAATTTCAAACACAAATTCTCATTTGTTATTATTTATTATCTCATTAGAAACTAATTACTGAAAAATTAAACAAAATATTTTTGCATAGTGTATTCTATTATAAAGTGTTATCATTAATCTCCATACATTTTTCAGTTAATGCTTGTCTCTACATTTTCTTTGACAAATAAACATATAACATATGACTTATTGTGACTAGAAATAGCTAGAGCTGTTATTTCTTTGTATTAAAGATGTGCAATAAAATTGTCCTCAAAAATCTTGATTCAAAGATTTCCTCAGATATTTGTAAATTGTGTGACTCTGGGCAAGTTATAACTTTTATATTGAGAAAATTGCAACTTTGACCTCCTTCAGTTTCCCAAACGTAAAATGTGGATAAAAATAGCATCTATTATCAGGGTTGTTACGAGAATAAAATATTTGTAAAGCAAATGGTATAGTATCTAGCATAGTTAACATTTAATAAATGCTTTCTTGTAAAGATCAAATGAAATTATGTATACATAAAATATGCAAATTATATATAGATGCAGGTATATTCACCCACAAAAAGTGCTTTGCTAAGTTTAAAAAGAGATCTAAATGCTAGCTATTATAAAGATGTTATTGAAAGGGAAATGTATATTAATACTGAGAAAAAAGATTAAAACTCACTTAATTTCCCATAAAAAGATATATAATAACATTAACCATCTCCATGTATAATTGGGCTAAGCATTTAAATCATTTTGATATGTAATAGAGAAATAATAGTAACAATCATATCTAACTGACTCCAATGTGCCCCTGTTTGCAGTTCATCTGACATTAGGAAACATGTTGAGTAGAGATTCACTTATCTCAGGCTCCTACAAAAATCAAAGTTGTTCCTAATTAGTGAATTTTCCTAAAGCAAATTAGTTGTAGCTCTATCCTTTTTGTAATCCAAAATTTGACTATGGGATTTATATTGTAGCTTTTTTGTTAATGTTCAATGAATGCATAAGATATATTTCCCTGCCCTCAATGAACTTATTTTCTAAAAGAGGCAGATAAAAACATATAAATTCCATCAAGTATTTCTGCATCAATGCTACTTTATAAAAGATTAAGTTGTACTATTTACCTCTCCTTCTAAAAGAGGAATCTTTAATTGAGATAGATTTCAGGCAATTTACAATTTTGTTTTCTTATGTATTTTGATCACTGTACTTAAATCTAATTGATTTTTGTAATATTATATATTTTATTTTATGAATATGAAAATATTTGTGGAAGATTTGTGGAAGAGATGCATAGACATCAGTATATTGATAAAAGAGTCCATGATGCAGAAAAATACCCTACCCTCTCCTCTGGAGTTTAGACTTTGAGTAAATAAGTTGTTTTGACTATTATATACCAAAATTAACTACAACGGATATATGAAGAAAGATGTTATCTGCATCCAGAAAAACAATTGATAAATAGAAATATGCATAGAATAATCTAACATATATATACCTTGTATCTTGTATCTAATGGTGGCCATCTCTAAGGGTGGGGTTGAGAGGAAAGAAAGAAAAGAGAAAAAATAAGTTTACCTGTTAAAAGAATAGCAAGTTGTGCATAATAGATTTCCAGTTTCCTACATGATCTTTTTTTTAAATTATGCTGTTATAGAAATGCTTATTATATTCCATTTATTTGCATATATACATTTATTTATTTATTTAAAGCACCTCATCAGTGGCTTCCATAGTCACAGATCATACTCTTCTGTTACTTAAAACTACAAATATATGATGGATTATAAGAAACAATAAATTGTACATCTCCCCTTGCTTTTGTCTCATATAATGCTGAAGTAATAATTAATACTTTAAAAATATATGATTTTATGAGGGCAAGGCTTTTCTCCATGGGCTGGAATCCCAGCTCATATCCAATTTAATAGACTACCTATGACAGTTACTGTGGCCAAATTTCATAAACCTGATGCCAATTTGGTGATTTACCTTTCTAGACATTTTTGGACTGGTCATTATATGACAGGTAAAAAGATATACAGGCTGTCATCAAATCTATACTTGAAACTTTTCCAGTTTGGCTTCAAGTTAATAAAGCATTTGGGAACTCAAGGTCACTTTCATGTTAAGATGAGGCATCAGAGTAGAATTTTAATGGAGGAGTTTCTGTAAACTGAAGAATAAAAGACATATTTCTACTTGAGGTTTTTAATTTTGGTTTCTCATCTGAGTTCCTTAAGAAACCAATTGGTCCCTCCTCAAATGTTTTCTGCTGAAATCATCTTAATGTCAGTGAGAGTGTTTTTAATCCCTAGATTTACAGATGTAAGAGGCAGTTCCTTTTACACTATATTTGTTTGTTTCAGTATTTGAAAGTGTGGGGATCATAAATCCTTTATGTATCTGTTAAATATATAGTAGGCTTCTTAGTGATAATGAGTGTTCCTTTTTTTTTTTTTTCAGGCATACTGAGGAAGGAAAAAAAATTGTTTAGTTTCTAGTGGTTTGTTTTTAGGCATTTCCCACAAAAAGAACAGGACCCTTCAAAAGCTACTCTAACTTACTCATTTAGCCAAAAAATACTGTCTTATACATCCAAAAATAACATGAAATTTAAATTAGTGTTTCAAATAGTTACACAAATTGTGCTTTTTTCTGTATGAATCACTTTGGTGATGTAATTCATGATTTCCCTGTATTGAGATAGAAGTTGGGCAGCAAATGAGAGCAAGACTATTTTTCTCCTTTTGTTTTTATTTCTTCTCTCTGTCCCTTTGTATATGCTGCCCCCTGTGCCTAGAAAGCCATTTCCTCCTCACCTCAACTTCCCCAATTTCTGAGTTTGCTTCAGAGTTCAACTCAAGGGCCTATATAAGACATTTTTTTTTTAATTATCTCATTTGCTACCATCTTCCTTCCAAATTATTTTGTATTTATTTTTATAAACTTTTATATACAGATTGACTCTTTTGATAAAATATAAGGGTTTTAGGAGAACGGACAATTTAATTCTGTCTTTTTATATCCCATGTCTAGCATAGTGCTGGCACAGGATTGGTGCACAATAAATGCTTGTAGATTAATTTGTAGCTCTTCTCCCAGAACCAAGTGTAATGCTTGAACGTATTAGTCATTTAATACATATTTATTGAATTGAATTAAATTTCATAGAATCATGCAACTGGAGGAAATATTTGAAAATCAGACTATCCCATATGTAATACCCAAATCTGAATTGGAATAGCTAAGAAGTCAGAATCTGAAGCCCACAGGTGTTGTGGGTTTATGATATATATATATATATATTTGCTTATAAGTGGGGATAGAACACAATTATAATCCATTCTTTCTGCTGTGTATTGTTTACCCCTAATTTTGTTGTTTCTAGTGAATGAGAAAAATCTGGAAATTAATATTTTGATTTATTTCTTTAAATCTTCCTTTACCCCCCTCTCCAAACTTGGATTTTATTGGATATTAAGAAAAAGAGGGGAAATAATGAGAGTGGATTTCATTTTTGAATGAAAAAAAAAAAAACATTGGGCTCTGGCTCTTTTGGAAACACAATCTCAGTCAAAATTCATAATAAATAAGTAGGGATTTTACACCATTGTTTTAAAAATTAAGATAGGAATTCTTTTGCCTAGGATAAAACAATTGGGAGTATCATAAGCAGAGGACAGTCTGACCACAGGTGCAGCTGTTCTAGGAAAGTGCCACAGAGATCCTGACCCTTTCTCTGAAAATGTTCCATTGTGATGGAATCTTAGGGATATCATACCTGGTGGGATGAGCCAGGCAATGTCCTTCAGCCAAGACTACGAGGGGAGACATGGGAACAACAGCTGCAGGAAGAAAGCCACCCATCTTTCATCCTCACTTACCCATGTCAGTGCCCTGAAAAAAATTCTTTATTTGCTTTGTGTTCATTACAGTTCTTTCTAGTTAAATATGAGGAAACTGGGGCTCACAGTGATTCAGTAACTTTTTTGAGATCCCAATTAGTGCATAGCCAAGGCAGGATGGAATTCACATCTTCCTATAGGTAGTCCACTGATCTTTATGTTGAATCAAGTTAAGAAAAAGTTCTTTATATTTGTAATTTGAGTCCTATAACCCAAATAATTTATATATATATATATGCATATTATATATATATATATAATTTTTATGACAGTTGTGTTTTGAAACAACATACAAAAACATTATTTCCAGCTTTTCTTTCATGTTTTGTTAATAGCAAGTCATTTAACTTGTCTAAGCCTCTATTTTCTTGTCTGTAAAATGAAGAGGAAATTGTGTTTTTTAATCTTTATAAATCATTTTGTTATGCAGTATGTGAATTTACTTTGTTGTTTTAGAACACATTTATTCTTTTGTGAAAAAATAAATTTTAATAGAATGATTGTTCTATCAGTGGTGTCCAAAGATTTAAGAAGTTTAAAGATCACAGATAATTATAATTATATTTTATTCATCTCAAAAACATTTGGTAACTATAATATACAAGGTTCTATGATGGCACTGGGGATACAAAACCAAAAAAGGAAAAAAAATCTTCCCTTAAGAATCTTATATTCTTCTCAGAGTATTGTAGAAGGCAGTGGATAAATAGTACACAGATCACACAACCATAAAAAAAAGTGATTTCAAGAAAAAAAAAGTAATTATTGTAGGGGATAGAAAAAGCCTCATTAAGGCTATGTGTGCTTTTGTATTTTTTTGTTTATTTCATATTCTTTTTGGGAAGATGACTTCATTTTTATTTGTTTGTTTGGGTTTTTTATTTGTTTTTTAATTTATTTGTTGTATTTTGAGTTCTGAGTTTTTATCCTTACTCCTTCCCAACCAGTTATATTTGTGGCACTATGCAAGGTATACTTCTAAGTCTATTTAAAGGCCTCAATAGTGCTTTTAATCATTCTCTAGCATCTGTATCTTCCTATGAATCTTTTTACAATTTATACATTTATCTTCACTAATCTTCATAGTTGACTTGAATGTTCATGTTATTCATAATAGTTTAGTCATTTACTGTTTTTGAACAATGTTGCTGTTACTGTATATAATGTTATCTTGGTTCTGCTCATTTCACTCTACATTATTGCCTGCAAGTCTTTCCACTTTTTTTTTTCTAAAACCAGGCAGTTCCTCATTTTTTATAGCACAGTGGCATTCCATCACAAGTATGTACCACAATTTACTCAGCCATTTCTCAATTGATGGACATACCTTTTCTAATTCTTTGCCATAGCAAAGATACAACACCTAATTGCCTGTTCATACAGGTTTTTTCCCCCTTTTTCCTTGACAACATTGGGAAGTAGACCTAATAGTGATATTTGTGGCTCAAAGAATATACACAATTTTATATCTTTTTTGATCACAATTCCAAATTGCTCTCCAAAATGGTTGGATAAATTCACATTTGCACCACTAATAATTAGTTTCACAATCTTTTCTTTATGCCCTATAAAATTTGTAATTTTCTCCTTCTATAATTTTGGCCAATTTGATAGATATGAGGTGGTACCTCAAAGTTGTTTTAATTTGCATTTCTTTAATCAATAATGATTTAGAACATTTTATATGACTATATAAATCTTTGATTTTTTCATCAATAAAAATACCAGTAATTAAGCCAAGTATAATGCTTGAACATATTCAGCATTTAATACATATTTATTGAACTGAATTAAACTTTACAGAATCATGTAACTGGAGGAGATATTTGAAAATTAGACTATCCCATTTGTAATGCTTAAATCTTAGTTGGAATAGCCAGTAGTGAAGCCCCCAGATGTTTTGGGTATGTGTTATATTTGTTTGCTTATACTTTGTCCATTTGTAAATTGGGAAATGATCTCATTCTTATAAATTTGACTCATTATCTATATATTTAAGATATGACCTTTATCCAAAAAAGATATTTCCCTCAATTTTCTGACTTCCTTCTAATCTTAGCTACATTGATTTTATTTGTACAAAAGTTTTCAACTTAATGTAATCAGATATATTCATTTTGCATCTCACAATACTCTCTAATTCTTTTCTTATTTATAAATTTGATAGATAATATATCCCACTCTTCTCTAATTTACTTATAGTGAGCCATGCCTTTAATAGTCAGGAATACTGACTATTAAAACTCTTAAGGAACTCTTAATTTTTAGTCCACAAACTTTCAGACTCCAAAGAAGTTCATGAAAATATTTTAGCAGGCCTTAACTTGGGTCTGGTATGGGGGGAAATGAATCTTTATTTGAACACACGTACGGTCTTTTGGAATTCTATATATTTTAGTTTGTGCATTTAAAATCATTATTATGAGAAGGAGCCAATAACCTTCATTAAACTGTTAGAGGGGTCCATGACATTTTAAAAAAGTAAGAATCTTTGGGCTATAGTGAAGACGCAAAACACTCTGGATATATAGGACACAGTGCAAAGACATGGCAGCAGGAATTGTATGAACAGGCAATTAGGTCAGTTAGATTTGAAGATAGTGGATAAAGGAGATTTGAAAGTAAAGAATAGTTCTTTAAAAATTCTGTTGATGTCTTTTATTTTTGTACTAATTATTTCCAGATATACCAATACCTCCTTCTACTTCCTCCCCTACAATGAGCCCTGCCTTGTAATAAAGTTTATGATTCTATGATACTCTAAATGAAAAAAAAAATATCTAAATGAAACTGAGAGTCACTATATTTGCCAATATATACAACATTCTGCCTGGTCTCTTATCTTCTACCACAATCACTCATTTATCTCTTCTTGGGGCCAACAAGCCTCATTTCAGTTATTCAGTTTTTTACTACATTTTTAGCTATCCAATTACTTTCATAATAAATTTGACTGATAACAAAAATAATTTTTGTAACTAACATTTCTCTGATTCTTCAGCTTTTATTAACTAAATTGCCCTCAAAGAACAAATCTTTAATAAGAATATTAAACCATATTTCCCTTCACTCAATTTACATTAACAAGGGTCAGATTATAAGAAGGCAATATATATTCAGAAAATTCTGATTCACAGAAAATTATTTTCCTAATATTCCAGTTAACTACTGTAAGTTGTTCTTTACTGATTAAAAAAAATAATAATGTTCCTCTTTTAAATATAAACCCATTTCCATGGCATTGGGAGAATCTGGCTATCATTTTGTGAGTTGTTTTTCCCTTTGAATAATTCTTGTTATTCTAAGGGACTACAGGACTTAAGCATGCAAAGCAGAAAATTCTATTACTACAGGGAAATTGCTTTTTATCTTTGAGATGGCATTCTCTTGGTAACTTAAGTGCTATATACATATAGACTAGCTGACATTTTCCTCCCAAGAAATTTCATGTATGCAGTTAAAAAAGGTCTTAAATTGATTAAGGATTTGTTATATATTTCCAGAAGCACTCATGAGGACTTTTATGGTTATAAGAGTACTGTGCATTAGAATGCCAGAACCCAAGAAATACGCAAGAGGCTTTCAAAATCATACCAGCCTTCCTCACTGTACCATATGGAGTAGACTAGGGGGAAAAAAAAAGTTAGGTAGGCTCTAAGATGGTAATATTTTAAAAGGCAAGAATATTAACTTATTTCTTTTTTCTATGGATGTTAATTTTATCACTTGCAAATAGAATGGGTGAAATATGTAATTTTATCCCAGGTATAAATGTTAGAACCAATTAACTTCATCTTATTTAGAAAAATGTATTATACAAGATACTTTTTTATACATATGATTGTTTCATTATTTGTCTTTTAATCAAGAAAGGCAAAATTGGTTTTGAAAAGATTAATTACAAATGTATCTTATCCTTAGGAGAGAATTACATTGCTTGTAACATAACCTCTTTACAGTTTGAGAAACTATGACACTATAAAGTTAAGTATTTCCCCTAAGTTATATAGTAAGACAATAGCCAAGTTGTAAATAAAGTACATTTCAAGTTACTTAAATCTCTGATGTTTCATTAAACTAAGCTTTGTTTCCTGCTTCCTCTCTTTTCTCTATTTTTGTTTACATTTCTTTATTATTTGTTATTATTTTCTAATTTCAGGTGATTTTATAAAGATTCATTCTTTCTTAAAAATAGTGTTATTTTAAAGCTGAATTTCAATTTCATCATTCATCTCTTTAAAGGAGTTTTTTTTTTTAGTTTTTAATGACTGAACCTGTGAGATTTACAAAATAGGAAACAGCTGTATTATTATATTACTTGATTAATCTAATAGGAATAATCCCCTCTCCCTACCCCCCTCCCCCAGTCTTACACTATAGGAAAAGAATACTGTTACTTGAAATAGCATATACTTATATTTATGACATAATTTTTGATAGTGACAGGCATATTTAATCTATGAATGCACTAATAATTTTAATCTGTGAATGCTCTAATAATTGGTATCTCTTTAGCTCCCCTTTCAAAATCTTTCCTCTGTACCATACTAGGTATTAAAATGTAAGGAAATATATAGGGGAACTATATAGTTTTAAAGACTGTCATTAGAGAGAAAGCATAACATAATGCATGAATCATTGAATTTGATATTAGAAAGACTTGGTTTCAAATCTTGCCTTAGACCTCTATGAGGTTAGGCAATCCATCTTTCTTGGCTTAAATTTTTGCATCTGTAAAATAGAAATAGCACTAACATTTACCTTTTTAGTCACTGGGGGAATCAAATGAGATAATTTATATAAAACACTTTGTAAACATTTAAAGCAATATATAAATGTTTTCCAGAAATGTATGTTGGAACAAAGATAATTATCTCAACAGTTCTGTGTGTGTGTGTGTGTGTGTGTGTGTGTTCTATGTTTGAACACATTACATTTATTACTTTATGAAACTCATTTTCACTTTAACTTAAGACAAAACCTTACTTTATGTGAAAAAATATGTAGTGTAATAGACAACTTTTTACTTCAATATCCCTTTCCCAAAGTACTTTTTTTTTTTTTTTTGTAAATTTTCTCCTGCCTTCAGAGATTCCCTGGATTTAGGAGCTGGAATATAAGAAAAAAAAGACAAAAAAGACCCAAAATGACATCTTCAAGAAATCTTCCTTCTGTACCCTTATAATTAAAGCTGTTAGTGAGGCTATCAAATATTCAAGTACTATAATGACTATATCATTAACAAAAAATGATGTAATCTTTAAGCATATTTGTAAGTATGGTTTTGAGTACTTTTTTTTGCGATAGACATAATATATTATCAGTAAATTAAACCATCAGTTCAAACTTTCCTGAACAATTTTTAAAATGATATATACACACTTTTACCTGTCTACAAAAATCTTTATAAATTCTAAGAAGGTTTATAGAATTAGTGTTAAATCCTTGTTTTTGGTGCCATTAAGATAGAGATAGAGACCTGGTTTAACAAGTTAGATAGATCTGTGCTCAAGTCACATTTTTGACATATACTGGTTGTGTGACTGTGGGTAAACAATTTAACCCCACAGTGACACAAATAATTGTCAAAAAATTATAAGTAACAAAAAAAAAGATACCAATTGGTATTAGTCCCAAATCCCAATGTACATTTATTGTGTACATGGGCCTCTTGTATAGTGTTTATCCATTTGTTTAGAGTCTTTTGTGGATATTGTATATATGTGCAAATCATATGTGTATGTATATGTGTACATATGTGTGCAGACATGTATGTATATGTGTGTGAGAGAGAGAAGAGAGAAAAGAGGGAGGAAAGCGAGATAGACAGAGAGATACAAAGAGAGAGACAGAGAGAGAGAGAAAAAGAGAGAGACAAACAGACAGAGAGACACACAGAGACAGAAAGACAAAGAGAGACAGAGTTATAGAGAGAGAAAGAGAGAGAGAGACACAGAAAGAGACAGAGAGAGACAAGAGAGATACAGAGACAGAGAGACAGAGAGAGAGAAAGAGAGAAACAGAGGGAGAGAAAGAGAGACAGAGAGAAAAAGAGAGAGAAACAGAGAGAGACAGAGAAGAGAGACAGAGACAAGAGAGAGACAGAGACACATACACAAAGAAAGAGACAGAGAGAGAGACAGAGAGAGACAGAGATAGAGATAGAGACAGAGACACAGAGACACAGAGAGATAGAGACACAGAGAGATAGAGAGACTGTCTTGATATGGCTCACAGGGAGACAAGAATAGATATCACTAGAATTTCTTTCCACTCTTGGCCAAAAGTTTGACCACTCTGCTATCCTCAAAAAGAGGAGATACTGAATTAGAATTATATCTACCTCCTTAAATGTTATTAGTTTAAAGAAAATCTACTTTAAGGTCCATTATAGATTTCTTATTATTATTTCTTTAATGGAAAAAAGGCAGCTCAAGCTTAGGGTCAACTTGCTTCCACCAAATACTAGTTCCACAATAAATATGATATCAAATAGCAAATAAATATATTCATCCAGATTAATAATATAACAGAAATCATAGAAAATAAACATATGAGATTATATACCAGACAATACAGATTGAGGGAGCTCTCCGATTAGGAATGAGACTATCACAGCTCATTCAAAAGGGAGTGCCACTTCTCACCCAAAGAGAAAATTTTTCAGTTTCTGATATAACAATCTGTGGATGAGGACATAATAAAATCTATCATCTCTCATGCCTTCAGTCTTTGTCTCCTTTCAGTGAACTAAAGAGAGGTTGGAATTATACATACTGCTTCTCAAAATTGGAAAACAAAACAAACAAACAAAAAAAACCTCATAATCTTAATCCTTTCCATCAATGCTTGCCTTTAATGCATGTGTGGGGCATTGAATAATCAATTTTCATCAATACAAAGAGTCTCATACCAGTGGCCATGGAGGCTCAAGTTACACTCATATTTTCTACTATTTTAAATTATAGACATTTATGACAGTCATGTCTATGATTTATATTATTTCTAGTTCCTAGTGAAGATCATAAGCTGCAATTATAGATTTGCTTCTATGGGAAATTGTGAATCACTTTACAATATGGTTATGAGAAAAATATTGGTTTGAAGAGCAGTGTGAATTGTGATTCATTAACTTTTTAAGTTCATTATATAAATTGAATTTTTGTAATTATTTTCTGTATAGCAACTCTTAAAAGTACCTATATTTTATTATTCTTAATTATATTCTCTGCTTGAAATGTTACTAAAAGATTAAGAACAGGAAGAAAATAAAAAGTTATTAAGTTGTCACAGTTGAAGCTAAAGCTTGTTATTTTTTAAAGTAAAATATGTAGCTCACAGATATAAATAAGTACCAATCCAGTAGAACCTGCATTACAGTGGGGGCCAAAATAGGATAGACCCTTCTCCGTTAGAGAGCTATTTATTTTGCTATTAATAATGGAAAAGGGAGACTTTCAGAATATTTACTTTGGGACCCAGAATTTATATTTCTTGCTGTAGTTATATTGCTTTTCAAATATTCAAACTCCTTTTTTCTCCTTCTGTCCACACAGCTACAATTCAGACCTGAGAAGGAGGAGGACAAAGAATATGAGAAAATACTTTTCTTCTAGTCTACTTTTTTTAGGAGTACTAAGAAATGGTATACTTTTTCCTACCTTTGAGATTTTAAAATAGTCCAGTCTCTAGATGTCAGCTAAAGAAACAGATTGAATTACACTTTAGGGTTAAGGAATGACCCTCGATTTTTTCCTACCATCAGCCTTATGAAGTCTATGGGATCAAGTTCTATAGCTTCATCTTATAGATGAAGAAACTTGGAGATCTAACATAACTATGTGCATTATTTTGCAGGATATAGAACTGCTCTGACATTTGACATACACACATGATTTTTTTTGTTTTCATAATAGCATATTCATCTGATGAATTGGACCTGATGATTGTATGGGAGGAGAGAAATCTTTTATGGGAAGGGGGGGGGATAAATGATTCAGAGCTACATGTAGAAGGCCACAGAAACTTGGTCTCTCCATTCTCTTTTCTGCTGTTGTTTCCAAAATTCCTTGAGATTACAGACAATTCAATTTTGGAAAATATAAGATCCATCAATGAGAAAGGAAGAACTATGAAGGGTTTAGGGAAACGGAAAAAAATTTTGATTACTTAAAGAAACTTAATATCTGAGCTTTTCTCCTTCCTACTGTTGTATTAGCATGTACCTGATCTTTGAATCAAACACTTAAACACCAGGATTTTTAACTCTTCCCTTCTTAGATTTCTTTCTCCATGGGGATAGTGTGGATATGTGGCAGGTTGAAGATATTATAGATCCAGTGCCTCCATGATTTTATAACTTGGTAACTAAACAATGCCCAACCATATTTTGTTTAGTTTGTAATTAAGACTAGAGTTTGTGTAAAAGTTTTTTTTTCAATTAATTGATTAACAAGTATTTATTGAATGGTTCTATATTATACTGGGAAAGATGAGGAAGCAGAAAGAATATAAGATATTATATGGGTTTTCAGGGAAACATCTTTTGGATTAGAGATAGAACTTAAATCACAAAGTATGGCACAGGGGAAAGTGAAGGAAAGAATCGAGAAGTTTGGCTTTGAAAACCAATTCTACCACTTGTTAGCTGTTTGAAATGTGGAAGTCATTCATTATATTGCTGTGTCTCAACTTCTTGATCTGTCAAACAAGTATAAGAATATTTGTGCTGCTTACTTCACTGCTTTGAGGAAAATGTTTTGCAAAATCAAAAGTTATATGTAAATATTGCATTATAATTGTAGGATTATGGAAAAGAACAAACATCCTGTTTGGTAGACATTATTAAAATCAATAAGAATATTGGTAGGCATGGAATATATATTCAAAATAAATATGGTATTTTAATAATAGTAAATAACTGTAAATATTTTAAAATATTAGAGGAAAAGGAAATTTATAGAGCAGTCACAGAAGATGTTAGAGTGGAGGGTAGAAGTTTTCTTAGGTGTTGGGGATAAGGATGAATATTTCAAGGCAAGGTGAGTTCTATGAAATTGAAAGAAACATGGAAGGGTCTATGGCAGGATGATGGGACTTGTCTTTCTTGAAACATGCAATATTAATTAACAAACATTTCAAGATATTTAAATTTAAAATTGTTTGGTACCAGCCATAGGTACTCTTGTACATTAGATCAGAGAATGCCATCATTAGTGAAGACCAATATAATCAATGAGATGAGGTTTAACTATATTGAATTGTGGGTAAGATTTAGGTAGATCTGAAAGAAAGAAGAGTGTATTATAGATGAAGGGAAGTATATGAGAGAAGTCACCAAGGCAGAAAGAAGCAGAAGATATTCCTTAAACAGAAGATATATACTAGAATATATTTGGAAATAGGTTTGGATAGATTAGGTAGGAATGTGTCTGGAGGGCCTTGGAAGTCTTACAAAAGTGTTGGTACTTAATGTAAAAATAAATTGGAGGAGCAGCTAGGTGGTGCAATGAATAGAGCACCAGCCCTGAAGTCAGGAAGACCTAAGTTCAAATCTGGCCCCAGACACTTAACAATTCCTAGCTGTGTGACCCTGAGCAGGTCACTTAATTCCAATTGCCTCAAAAGAAAAGAACAACAAAAAAATAAATTGGAACTACTTGAAGATTTTAAAATAATGTCATGATATGACAAAAATGTATTTAAGGCAAATTAGTCATGTATTAGCATACAAGATAGAACTGAGACTAATAACACTTCAGTTATAAGGCCCATTAGCAGGTTATGACAATATACATATGCAGTAATGAGAAGATGTACTAGGAAGATGACTAAGAATGGAAAAACAAGAGTAGATATGAGAAAATGACAAAGGAAAAATAAAGAAATAGACACTGACTGGATATAAGGGATACTAGCAAAGACGAAGTTAAAGGTAATTGGAAGCTTGCAAATCTTTATAAATAGAAAAATGATAATGACATTTATGGGGATAAGCAAGTTAGAAGAGGAAGCTGGTTTTGTTTTGTTTTGGAAAGATTGTGATTGTAGTGTGGGGTTTGTTGAGTTTGAAATGATGGAAAACATCCAAATGAGAATGTCCACTGGGCAATTATGGATATGAAAATTGGAGCTCATATAAGAATAAAGATTTGGAAATTATTAAAGACCATGAAAATAGCCTTTCATGAAGACATGAAAATGGATAAACTCGGTCAGAAGGCAAAAAACTGAGCCTTGGTACATATCCAAAGTTAAAGGAATTTAGGGTTCATGAAAAAAATAAAAATGATTTGTTATAAAGCGCATATCTTATATATGTTTGGAGGTAGGAGAGAAAACAATTCAGAACACTTATATTATAAATTGTCCTAAATGAACAATCCTATTGGAAGCATTTCATTAAATTTGTACTTGATAAGTAAAACGATTAACTATCATATTAATAGACAAGATTTCAATATATCTTTGTAGGCTGGAGTGGTCAAAAAACTGAATAAAATTTAAAAGAAATTAATGGAAGGAAAATAAATTATTTGAATGTGAATAAAATAATAACTAACCATGACATTAAATTATATGATAATCTTAATTGGCAGCAATTATTTAAAGAAAAATCTTCAGCTTCAGAAACAATAGAATATAGGAATCATATAGTAATATTTTCATTATGATTGGAAAAATTCTTACAGTCTTTGATTACAAAATACTCATCACATTTTGGCAGCATTTTAAGTACATGATGAGCTGGCTTTGGTATCAGAAAAACCTAGGTTCATGTACTGTTATAGATATATAGATATACACTGTAATTGTGATCCTGAATAAGTCACTTAGCCTGTTAGTGCTCTGGGCAATTTTCTAAGATTTAAGGTGCAGAGAAAGTGTCAATTAGCATTAGTAGGGGCAAGTTGCTTCATTTGAGATATTCCTAAATTAATGAAATTACAAATTAACTTTCTATCCCTCTGACTGAGATTCAGTCTAGTGCCACTCAATCAGTGACTACTCAGGAATGTGAAGTAAAGGAAAAAATGCTGAGTTCAATTCTGAGCTCTCAAAATGCAAAGATAGGGAGTTTTCAAGAAGTTTATAGGAAATTAAGCTTGAAGAGCATTAGTCCGACCCATTCATTGGTAGAGTTGAAGAAATTAACCCCATAAAGTTGAAGCTTCTTTCCCAAGGTACAGAGGAGTCAAGTGGGAGAGTAGGATTAGAATCCAGGTCCTCAAGGGGAAGAAACCCAGGACTTTTTGACACTTGGTAAAACTATATCTTCAAGACAGAATTAGATGAGTAAAGAAATTATAAAAATTGTTTGGAGGGATTGATTGAAATAACATCCCCTGAAAAAGCTGGGTGTGAAAGCCAATGTTATTTCTCACAATTATAAAAGTTATTATTACATTAGGTCATAAGTGCCTGATTTTCATTTCCAGTAAAGACTGAAAAATAGGTAATGGAGTGTGAGGAATTTAGGTTAGATAGAAGATCTTCCTGATAGACTTAATGATGGTAAAACAACTGAAGAATGGATTCACCAAAGAGGAAGGATTTAATAAATAGGATGGTTGCCTATCAACATGTTTGCTGGTAATGTTTTGTTTTAACATTGTTTATCAAAATAAAATTTATTAAGTTATAAATGCATCTATTATTTTTAGAAGTTGGTTTTGAGACGCATTCTGTTTTACCTATATTCAAAATAACTTCAACTCGTGAATTTGAAAGTATATTTATATATGTCTTTATTTGAAGATTCTTAAATTCTGAAAGTACACATTTATATATGTGCAAGTATATACATATGCATAAAATATAGATAAACATGAATATATGTGTGTAGCTATGTGTATACATACACATACATGCATCTATATCCTGACTTAATTACATGAAAATTATAAATTGAATTTATAATAAATTTAATGTGCTCAGGGTTGTCTTAAAAAAAATTCTATTCTATTCAAGTAACTGAGGAGGGAGATAAACTGCAAATTCTCCAAGTTATGCCCAGATCTCTAAATTTTCCATAATTCCCATTTATTTTTATAATGAGTACAAAGAAAAAAGACAAAAGCAAATATCAAATAAGCCCTTACATATGACCCTTCCTTCTCCTTGCCTGTATTATGCAATGGAGTGGGATACTAATAATAGCTTTCTAGAATGTACTTCATGATTCCCTTTTGAAGAAAAGGGAGAACTCTCTCCTTGAGGTCTTTTCAGGTTGAATTCAGCTGGGAAAAAAGTTTAGTTTAAACAAAAGTAGGGTTTACATCTCACTAAGAATCTCATCCACAATATCCTTGACAAATGGCTATCTCACTTCCTATTGACCTCATTAAAAGGGGGCTACTACTCACAAGACAGCCACTTCTGCCTTTGCATTGTTAAGAATTTTTTTTTTTAATGAATTGAAATCTCCTTTTCTGAAACTTCAATCTACTAATCTCACATACCAAGGGCATTTTCCTGTCAAGTGATACTTGCTATAATAAGATTATAGTATAACAATAAAAGTGATCAGATGGATCCTGATATGATTATAACAACAATGATAACAACAATAATCACTAATATTTATAGTATTTATTATATGCCAGGCTTTGTACTAAGTGCTTTACAATTGTTTCCTTATTAACCTTTACAATAATCCTGGTATGTAGGTGCTATTATTATCCCCATTTTATAGTGAGAAAACTAAGGGAAAGAGAGGTTAAATAAGTAGCCCAAGGTCACACAGCTAATAAGCATCTGATACTGAATTTTAACT
Source organism: Antechinus flavipes (assembly GCF_016432865.1). Classification (NCBI taxonomy): domain Eukaryota; kingdom Metazoa; phylum Chordata; class Mammalia; order Dasyuromorphia; family Dasyuridae; genus Antechinus; species Antechinus flavipes. Next base: position 317,721,399 of record NC_067401.1, read on the forward strand.
CATGTCTTCCTGAGTTCAGGTAGGTTAAATAAGTAGCCCAAGGTCACACAGCTAATAAGTATCTGATACTGAATTTTAACTCATGTCTTCCTGAGTTCAGGTATGGCGCACTATCCACTGTGTCATCTAGCTACCACCAATTATAATATAATATTTGACCTATAATTTAATAGTAACTCTCAGTACTCCAAAGTAGGGAATGATGTTCCAATTCTCAGTTATTTACTTGCTATGTGGCCCTAGCCAAGCAACTTGCCCTCTCTAGGTGTCAGTTTTATTTGTAAAATTGTTTGAGGATATTCTAACTCTTGGTCTCTGTGCTGTGTAGTTTCTTTCTTATTGCACTTGTTTTAGTGGTTCCTCCCTAACCAGTAGGATTCTTGCCTTCAAGTTAGGCAAAGATCTAGTTTAAAAAGGCAATACAATGTCAGAGAAGGAAGATAATTATCTACATACTTATGTTTACTAGTTTGGACATGCAATGAAGACCCAGTTAGTATCATCCAGTTCAGGTGCTATCTCCTCTGTGAAACTTTCTGTGATATCTGTACTGCCAAACTCTTCTCCCTTCTTCCTTAGTTTTTCTTGTATTATGTGTGTGTGTATGTGAGTGAATGAGTGTGTGTGTGTGAATATATATATATATGATTTACACTGTAGCATACATTGCCTTATACATTAAGATACTTTATAAATGTTCGCTTAACTGGATTAGTTAACCTATTTGATTTCTCACCAATATCTCACTGATCTTTAAAATGTCATTGAATATTGTCTCAAAATACTAAAACACCAAGATGATGTCGTTGACTTCATTGTCAATGCCACATTCACTTTCATTTGATTTTCCTGTAGTGACAGATTTTTGCTGATTCATTCCCGTCTCTGCTGTGACTAATGGCATGTAAGATTGCTGGCTGGGATTAGAGATGCAGGGTAGGATTGTGGAGCAGAGAAAGCTAACTAGTTCACATGGGCATTCCACCTGACCCTGACTTCATTTGTACATAGCTACTGAAAAACACCAGCCTCAGACTTTGGTGTTATGTAGTATAAGTAGAGACTAAAAACTTCCTTAAGAATTCAACTATGGAATGACAGCATATTACAAGTTAGTGATTTAATCTCCAATAATTTGCAATGGTTGTGACAATTTTACTCATAGTTGAAATCTAGCTAATTTGGCATTTGTGGGTGTTTTTTTTTTTTCTTTCAAAAAATGTGCTGTTACTTGTTTTGATGTTTCTTACATTTTATTTTGCTTCACTTTTTCTCTTGTGTGGCACAATAATGATATAAATATGGATGTAGTATATGATTTAACATATATTTCTACAATGTCTAACATATATTGGACTACTTGCCATTTAAAAGAGGGCATGAGAGAAGGTGGGGAATTGGAACACAGGGTTTTGCAAGGACTAATTTTGAAGAATTGCCCACTCATATGTTTTGAAAAATAAAAAAGCTTTAATAGAAATTTTTAAAAGTTTAAAATGATTTAGAAATTTAGTTTTATTCCTAATAGACTAGAATGAAACAGAAAACTGACATTACCTATTCTGCTTGTTCCTTTGCTATTCCTTACCTCTTTTTAGAAGCAAACCCAAATATTATTACCTACTCTATGAAGCTTTCTCTGATCTCATGAGTTTGTGGTGATCTTCTTGTACTTGATATACCACTCTATTTTATAAATACAATAACAGTAGTAGCAAAAATTTAGAACTACAAGGTTTACAGAGTGTTTTGCATATATTTTCTCAACAGTCTTAACAATACTAAAAAATATGTAATGACTAACCTCATTTCAGATAAGGAAACTGAGGCTAAAAAAAGTTAAATGTCTTGCTCTGAATCACATAAGTACAAAGTACTTAAGGCAATGTATTAAATCCAGTCTTTCTGATTCCAAGTCTACATTCTTATCTATTGTGTCACATATCTCATATCTCTAATGGTCTTCTAATGTAATATTGTATAAATTATCTGTATATTACACCTATTGGTTTTTGTTATTATTCCCTCTTGCACTCGCCTTAGTGACAATATATGGTGTTTCTTCCACAGCTTGGCAGAAGAGCTGTTTAACAGGTGTTTAACAAATGTTTTGGGGTTCCTCCTACTTTTTGCATATGTGGAATGAATAAATGAATATTTCTCGAAGAAAGTAATGCAATTATTTCATGATTTAAATATATAAGACAAAAATGGGGCATTAAAAAGAGAGTATTTCTGGCCCAGGATATGAAGAGTAAGGATACAAAATTCCACAAGCTATTCTTAAAGGTACTTTACTTGGGAGTGGCATAAAATAGTCAGGTATGTGTTGTTAATAAACACAACCATATATTCACCTTCAAAAATGGTTCCTAGGTTACCATTGGTCTCCAAGGTTAGACACCCTTCTTGGGAAAGACTGGGTAATTTGCCATGTTTTGGGGAAGCAAGGTAAATACAATAAAGCATTTCATTGTACACAAAAACTCAAAATAGGAAATAACATTAATAATAATAATAATAAAATAATAGCAATTAGAACTCCACAGGTCATAGGGACTATTTGAGCATAGGAATAACAATAAATTTGATTAGATCACCTGATTCATACAAAGGTTAACTAAATTTGTTCAGGCTAAAGAGGAACTAAAAAGAGTCCAGATTTATCATTCTCTGTAATTTTTTTTAGTATAACTGCTTTTCAGCAGTTATAATCTCTCTCTCTTTCTCTCTCTCTCCCTCTCTTCCTCCTTCTCTCTCTCCTTCCTCTCTCTTAATATAACATATAACATATATATGCCTATATACATATTACATACACACATATTACATACACATATACATAGACTAAAATGAAACAGAAAATATGATAAAAAAAAAGTAATTTTCTAGATTGGAAATTGTAATAGGCATTATATAATTTATAAACCAAGCAATTTTTAGTACCAAGAGACCTAAATCTAAGTATCAACAAGGAATAACTTTCCAAAATTTCAACATGAAAATTCTTATATTGATGTTAAGCTTAGGAGTTTCGGGAGTAATAAAATACTACAGTATGTAATTTATTTCTTTGTAATTGGGTTTCAAAAATAGCTCACTATTTTGTTACTAATGAAAGAACACTTTGGCCCCATTGGGAAGTATGAAGTCAGGTCAGGTGCTCCTTTGTATTCATTGTGGCTCCATTTCATGGACACTTTGGCAGTGTTCCTTTGACATTGTCAGGGTACAGAGTCAGGTGCACAATCAAAGAATGCCTATCTCTGCCTCTCTGAATAGTTGGCCCTAGAATTGGAGATGGGTAATCTTTGCCCTCACCTTTGGCTTTGTTCCTTGGAATTGCTGCCTAATGTTTGGAACCAACAAGTGCCTGACCTAGCTTCCCAACCTCATTAATGAGAATTGAAGGACAGTGAAATTGGGGGAAGGAATAGGGAAGAGGGAGGTAATGTGAGGAAAAAAGACTTTTCTTGGTTCATTTATGACTATACTTAGCAAATAATGGTTAAGATTGTGGGGAAATCACTAGTTGTGAAAATGGCATTTTTCTACAAAATCCCAGTTATCTTCTTTTTAACAGTAGAGTAGATATTTTAATATATATATATATATGTATATATATATATTAATATGTATAATATATATATATATTAATTCAGGTGTACTCAAATGACCTTTCTGATAATCACTATTGTCATTTTTAATAGAAATTATAATTGTCGGCTTTTTAGGAAGGCATCTCATTCCCCAAGGTTACATGGTAGCTTTATGTATATGTACATGTATGTGTATATAATGTATGTACATACACATGTAATATGTATGTGTGTATAATATGATACACATTATTATATGTTATATTAAGAGAGAAAGAGGAGGGAGAAGGAGAAGAAGGGAGACACACACACATACACACACAGAGAGACAAACAAAGAGAGAGAGAGAGAGAGATTAAATTGGGTTAAAATGACTTTAGTGATTCATGTTCAGCTTGTATCTTATTTTCAGCATAGTGCCTTAAAATAGGTGCTTATTCATTTTTTTTTAAGTTGAAGCTTTAAATTGAAGTTACACTATCCTAGTATAAGAGAAAAGTACATGGACATTATGATCCACCATAAGAAACTCATAAAGTTTAGCAGGAACTATACTGTAACACAAAGAATACTTGGATTGGAATCAAAGTATTGGGTTCAAATTCTTATTCTTCTTTCTACTTACTCCTTAGTCTATTGACCTCTTAATTTGTTTATAAAATGAAAGTGATACCTACACAAGTTCTAAGTTCTTTCTGCTTATAAATCTTAAGTAGCATTCCCTATTATAGTACAACTCTCTCTATATAAAATGTTTATCTTAGAATTATGGTAAAGTGGAAGAGGAATTCTGTTTAATTACTAGGAGACCAGAAGTAATGAAAACCAAGGTCTCAATTCATTTGCAAATCTTTACTAGCTATCTCATATCATTTTGACTTGATGGCTCCACTACTTTTTTCTTGCATGCCTATTTGCCTTCTTCCTAAATTATTCTCTCTAAATTTATATTAAATTCTCTAAAATTATATTAAATAGGATAGTGTATCCTATTTTAATTTTATTGTATATATATTTACTCTCCATGTGACCATAGACAAGTCATTTAAACTCTTAAAAACTCAAGTTTCTTCATCTGCAAAATGACTTTAATAATAGTATTTCCATTACAGCTTTGTGTGAGTTGTCTTATTGGGTCAATAATACATTTAAAGTAGTGAAAATACTTGGAAAAACCTTAAATAATATATAAAGGTTAGCTATTATTAGTAGTATTATTTATTACTGGCATGGATGAACTAATATGAAGTACATTCATTTTGTTGGTAAAGAAAAGATTTGATTTCTATCTTAAAGGTTGAATTTGCCAGAATTACAAATATTTAAATTATGATGTGCTCTTGCCTCTATTCTCTTACCATTCTTAATCCTGAGGATTTTCTAAGTGAGTTTTACAATGTAAAACAATATTCTGTTTGCAATTAATCTAGGCAGTTTAACTTTGTTCTATAATGTAAAATCATTGAACTCATAATATTTTAGCATATTAACACATTTAGCAGAGAAAAAAATGACCTTCACCACAAAATAGTTAAATAAAAAAATTAAAAAAACTAAAATTTTAAGGAAAACAATACATAATGACATGGAATACTATTACAAATATTTTCAAATTTGGCATAGAATACTGAACTGCTAGTTGAAAAATAAAACAATTAATCTTTTTTTGTAATCCAAATATACACAACCTTCTTTCTGATTAACTCTTCTATTTTAATAATTATTTATTATATATCATTGCACAGTATATACAACTATAACTATTAATGTTATGATTCATTATTAATAATAGCTATAATAACTATATAATAATAGTCTTTTTGAAAAGGCATCTTTTGTTTCCCAATGTTATGGGATGCCTTTGTTTGTTTTTAAAATACATATATATTTTTTTTTTGCATTCCATATAGGCCTACATGGGAAAAACTTTTCTTTAACATATGTTTGGTATAAGAATTGTGCATATTGGTGTATTATGATAAAAAATGCACTTATAATAAGGTCAACTCAATTGTGTAGGGACTGGGCTTACCGTCAGAAGACTCATCTTTATGAGTTTAAATCTGTCTCAGACACTTACTTGCTACATGACTCTGGGCAAGTTACTTAATTCTGTTTGTCTCGGTTTCCTCGACTGTAAAATGAACTGGAGAAAGAAATGGCAAACCACTCCAGTACCTTTGCAAAACAAAAACAACAACAACAAAAAAAAATGAAGTTCCAAAGAGTTGGATATAACTGAAAAATGACAATTACTATGCATACTATTAGTGTTATAATTATTAATGGTAATATATATTTATTACTAGCATCAGTAGTAGTAATAGTTGACATTATATAACACTTTAAGGCTTATATAATGTTCTCTCTGCCAAAGCTCTTTAAACTGTGGAATTGTGATTCCACGTGAGGTCACAAAACTGCATGTGAGAATTGTAGCTTATGATTTATTATCAGTAATTGTTTCAATTATATGTCTAATTATATGCCTATGTTCCCAAGGTTGCATAAAAATTCTGGGGGCAAAAAAGTCACAGGTGAAAAAAATTTAAGAAGCCCTGTTCTAGGTCCCTATAACTTAAATGTAGTAGGACATTTATTGGTATAACTTCCTGCATTATTATTGATGGAAATGACTATCTCCATTTATGATGGAAAAAACCATTCTCACTTTCATATTTTCTGTTAAATTGTGAATGCTCCAAGGTCAGAAAAGAACATAGTAATTGAATCCTTTGCACAGTTTTATGCTGATTCCTACTTAAAGTGAAGATAATCAAAATATAGCATATATAAATTCTAAGGTATTATCTGAATTCCCATTCTCACAGATGAGTCAGGGCCCCAGAATTCAGCAAGCTAAACCTATTAAGTTCTAGATTAGGGTCAGCAGTGATTCTCTGACATTGTCCCACCCCCAATTCTGTACTCCCCCAACTCCAAGATTATCATTTGAGAATTATTTAGTTAGCCAGACAAGTAGTTTTTTCTTCTTCCCCCCCCTTCCTCCCCCTGTTCTCTATCCTTCGTTCCTTTGTTTCTTCCTGCCTTCCTGCCTGTCTGCCTTCTCTCTTCTTCCTTCCTTCCTTCCTTCCTTCTTTTCTTCTTCCTTCCTTCCTTCCTTCCCTCCTTCCTTCCTTCCCTCCTTCCTTTATTTCTTCCTTCTTTCCTTCCTTTCTCCCTTTTCCTTTCCATCCTTCCTCCCTTTTCCTTTCCTTTCTTCCTTCCTCCCCTTTTCTTTCTTTCCTGTCTTTTCTCTTTCTCTTTTTTAAAAATCTATTCCTCTCATTGTGGAATGAACAAGAAGTACCCCCTAAGCATGATATATAGTCTCCTACCTGGGTTTTTTTATAGAGCTGGAGTCCCATAAGTTCTTGGCTCCCAATGATGCAGACCTTGCCATCATCTTATCTGGAGATATGGTTTAGGATAATTATGGGGGAGATGAGAGCCACTCCTATTTAAGGAATTGATTTAAGATTATTGATTGAAAGATGCAGAGGTCAAATACCTTTCAAAGTTGGTAAGATCTTTCTCTAATCAAAAAGTAGGAGCACCAGTTGAACTCCATCTTTTGAGCTTCTCCTTTCCACCCTATACCTCACTACTCTCATAAGACTACAACTTGTATCTAGAAATGTCACTGAATAGATCTATTCAATCAGGTTTCCTGGAACTAAGTTCATTGCACAATACAATAGCTTATATGGGGGTGAGTTTCTCTACCTTAAATATATGAAACATATCTCAGAGTGCTTTTAATGGAAAAGGAACTCCAACATGAAATATGCTTCATACAATTACATATATATTCTGTGGTTCAGATTCAGTGATCTGTTAATTATGCCTGCCTTAACTTTCATTTCTGGTGCTTATTTGCCTCTCTATACTGTGATGCCAAGTCTCAAAGTCTGGGACTTATTAAGAATACCCAAATGTACTTTTAAAAGGAAGAATATTTTTTTCCAAAGTCTTAGGCTTTGGCCTTGTATCCTTCTTCAATCAAAAGATAGGCTTGTATAGCACTTCAAATATCAAAAACAAGATTGGGGAGTTGAAATTCTTTCATTCTGTAAGCCTTTCTATTAAAAAAGCAAATAAATTTTTGGTTAAAATATTTTCATAAATACCACTCTCCAATTAATATTCAAACTACACAAACTAAGCCCAGGAATACTATTTTCAAAATGACACTCCTAATTATGATTCCTATCATCAAAATGACTGGATGTTACTCACTAAGAAATTTTAGTATAAATTAGTTCACTTATATACCTTCTTCTTCTTGCAGAATTAAGTGACTTTCCCAGAGTCACAAAGTGAGTCAGAGTTTGAGGCTTGATTTGAACTCAGGTCCTCTTGACTTTAGGGTCAGTGCTCTTTTCACTGTGCCATCTAGCTGTCCACATAATCTTTTATGTTAACTATGATTTCTACTTATTATAGTTTTGGGAGTTTTTTTTTTGGTTTATTTTTCTGTGGTACTTAGCTACATACAGCAATTCCAATAGTAAGTAACTTGCCTAAAATATTTTGATACAATTCAGACTGACTTAAACTATACCTTGCATACAGTTGAAGTGTCACCTCCAACCATATTTTGATGATGAAAGACTAGATGTGGCTATCCTTCCATAACTTCTGCTCCAAAGATTCTTACAGAAACCTCTAGAAATGATTGCAAACCTTTTTTCTATTACTTATTAAATAATTTTATTAACCCTCTTGTTTCAATGCAGTTTTTTGCATGACCAGATTTTGCTTTGATGGATTCATTTAACAATTTTTTGATAGGTTCATTTTTATTCCAAATTACTCATCTCACAATTTTCACTCACAACTGATTGTAAATGGGGAGAAATAATGTATGGTTTGGGATTTCTTTGAATGATGAAGATAAAAGGTCTGTTTCTAGTATATCTGCATGTTACAATCCCAAAGCTATAGTTTATGAGTTAGCCCACACTGTTTTAGAGGCTTTCCACTAATGCTATCTCTGAAGTCTAAGAGAGGATCTGGATTTAGGGAAAAAAAATATTATCTCACAGCCTGGTGAGGGTGTCAAATTAAGAGGAAGATTGGCAGAGTCCATCAATGATTTTGTTGATACATAAGAGACAGACAGAAAAGCAGATTATACAAGTAACACGAGTAACATTGATGTATATAACCCTTCATCATTCCTTGAAATTTGATTTCCTCATCAGTACAATCTTTCTAGCTCTGAGTCATTGTTCCACTAATTGCTTTTCCTTCTCTCATTTGATTATGTCACTCCATAGAGATATCCTGGTACATACCCATCCATCCTGGGATATTTCAGTTTATATTTGATTCTCTTTGAACTTTGAACTTTTCTTTGAACCCCCATCTCTTACCACCTCAGGTGGTAACATTTCCCTACTCACAGGATTCCCACTGATTGGCAGGTGTGAACCATTTAACTTTTATGAGCTTTAGTTTCTTTCTTCATCTATAAAATGACTTTTGAGATTCCATCTAGCTCTAAATACATTGTCATTCCCATTGGTTCTAGTGTCATCAAGAATTTTAAATCACTTGGGTTTATTTTCATAATTGTTATTTTTTCAGGTATTACATTGCATTTAAAAGTTTCTCTATTAACATTTTGCATGTTGAGACAAATGGGAAAATTTTAGGAAAGAATTAAGGGTCAGGTTCAGGAAAATGACTTTTGTTTTTTTTTTGTGTGTGTGTGTTTCTCTTTTAGAAATTCCATTCTTAATTTAAGGGGAAAGTGACTTCTACTGGATAGGGAAAAGAAAAGTGATAAAACCACATGGAAGACTCACAGGATTTAAATGAACAATCAGTAAGTCTGAACTATTTTTTTTTAATTACTATAAATGGGACAAAAAAATCTTGCTGTGCATTAAAGTGAGAAGAGATGTTTGTTTTTTATCACATCCATATTTTACTCTGTATACGCATATGTATATGTCATGATTATAATTAGCAGAATTATTTAATATTGCATTCAAAAATTGACATCACATTACTTATATAATGATGATTCAAAAAGTTGATATTTTTTCTAAATTTCCAGGATCATATTTCAGTTGAGAAAATTTTTTTTGATAATATATTAGTTTAATTTGTTTAGTAGTTTCTAATTTTCTGCAAAGAAAAACATTCTGATTCCTTGTTCAGCTTGGAATTTTTGCAACAAACTGCTATTATTTACATTTCCCATTCATCTCTTTTAATTATGGAGTAGTTTTGAAGTCTAACACAGAAAGTGTAAGCCAGCACCAATTTGTTCCTTGGAATGGTATATTAGGACCTGTGGAAGTGTCATGACAGCTGCCCCATATCTGTGTCTATTCAATGTTACTTTACTAAAATACAGGAGTAGTTGCACTGTCAGGTACAAAACATTAAAGTACAAAACTTTAATGTTCTTTATTTTAATTTATACAAATGAATGTAACCTTGAATAATCAGTAATAAATTGTATCATCCCATCAATAATTTCAAAAGCATATGGGAAATTCACCTCAAGAAAATATCTTGAGTTTATAACAGAATCAATTCCTCAAGAAAACCCTCAGAGTTAAGGATGAATATGAGTCAGAGAATAATTTATAAAGACAGTCTTTCCTTATGCTTTCTTCTAAAAACTATCATAAGATTTTGTCAGCTGTGGGGGAAAATTCACTATTTTAAAGATAGTTTGTTCATTCAAATCAAAGCACAAAACAGATTGGAAAAGGACTACACACACACAAACACACACACACACACACATATACATATGTATGGTAATAAAAATAGATACATAGCCATAATAACTATATCTTCTATACACTACGGTATATAATAAACATGAGGAATTGTCTCATGACTAGGATAATTCTGGCAAGGCTTTAGAAATCAGATCTCTATGTGAGGTTACTGGGTTAGCATTCTAGGAGGTTCAACAAAACTAGAAGGATTCATTTGGTATCAGAAATCAGAGCAGACAGTAGTAATTCAGGTCCAGGGAGTCAGGAAAAGTATAAGAGATCATTTTAGTTTCCAAGAGACAATTTCAATGCTGTAGTAATATCCCCTAGAAAAATGATGTATATTCTGATCTAAGTCGGGATGTCTTTCCTCTGATTTGAAAGGCATAGAGGTGAAGGAAATACTGGAAAGTTCTTTTACTAGCTCACCTCTCTTTGGTTCCTTATGAAGTTGTGCTGGTGAGCTCTCTCTTATCACTTTAATATTGTCATCTACTTTTCATGTTTTACATAGTATATTACAGAGCTTATTGGAAGGCTGGAAGTTTAATGCATGATTGGATTTCTAACTTAGTTGAGATTAGCAAGATTATGATGGGGCTGCTGTTGATTATTAAAATTGTACAATATTTACATACCTAAATTTCCAATCTTTTATTCTTTGTCTGGAGTGTTCACAGATCACATGATGACCATCTTGATCCCCTTTAGAAAGTTGAATATCTTTGCTCTTGTCATACAAGTAGTCAAGGATAGAATACAAAAGAAAATGAATTTTCTATATTTGGTAGGGTCTTCTAGATATTTTCTTTGCCAATGATATTTCACTTTTTGCATTAAGCCCCAAAGCATTGCAGAGTCTTGTGAGTGAGATTCATAATTACAAAAAAAGTAGTAGAGTGAGAGAGATTTCTGATAATTTTTAATACTACATTGGGGAAGGGTGTTATATATGTGAAATGTGTCATGCACTTTCAGATTAGGTCATTATATTATTAGTTTTACTAAATGTTTTAATTTGTTACAAGAGACTTTTCCCAAAGTGGAAGTAACCTGTAAATGTCTGTATGAAACATTTTAATAAAACTTTTAAAGGATCATCAATAAAACTCTAAAATAAAATAAAGTAAAGTAAAATAAACAACTGTTGAAGAGCCCTGGGTAAGTGGATGAAAAAGAAAAACAGAGTGGAAACATGTTTTAAGAAAGGGTCCTTTTTATTTTTCCCAATCACAACAAAATGATGGAAGTTAATAAATACATTGTAATTCACAGTAAGTTTATATGTAATAATGCATACAAAAGACATATGTAACACAATTTATTTAAAATGGTTTCTTTAGTAAAATTCACTAGCACAGTATCATTTATTGGAGATTTTGAGTTAACTTCAAAATACTAAGATTTTACTGTTCTGTATTACAGAATTTCTATTAAAAGTTATATGCAAAGAATTAGATTCTGAGGTTAAAATTCCGAGGTGAGATACCAGGTTAAAAAGGACATCATTTCTGCCCCACCTCTTCCCAAAATACTTAGTTTAAGCCTCTAGCCATGTTTCACTTTCCTGTTAGATTCCTCATCAATTACCATGATATTTATCTACTATCTATTCCTTTCTAACCAGTTAGAAATGGGTTAAATTTGCTATCCTTTTTACCTGGTTACTGTTTTCCTGTATATTGTCTCCTATTTTAATGTAAACTTCTTGAGGTTAGGATCTCTGAAATTTTGCTTTTATTTTACCAACACATACATCAGATCACTTTAAATAAATGCTTTTCAATTAGTTAATTTATTAATTAGTTGATCAATTAATAATAATTTAAAAAATAGTGTAAAATAGTGGTAAATGATATATCCAGGAAGTACTGTAGGAAAACTGAAGAGAGATATAACATTTTCATTTAGGAGAATCATGGAAATCTTCTTGAAAATGATAGAAAATGGACAAATGTTTAAGGAAAAGAAAGCTTTTTGACAAGTCAAAAAGAGGGAGGGAGTATATTTCAGTCATGGAGTCACATGAAGCATTATATGATTTTAGTATACTTTCTCCCAAAGTTTATGGAAAGAGTTTGTTCATTTGGATTAGACATAATAACTTAATGATTATAATAGGGAAATAATTGAGCATACTTTTAATTTGATAGTCCGGAAAACAAAGAAACCTTTTCTATTCTGTTTCTGTCTTTATATCTTTAGAATTTATCACAGTGCCTAACACATAATAGATGCTTAATGAATTCTAAATTTTTTTATACCTGTATTTCTATTTCTTTTTATTTTCAAGAAAAACTGAGTAAAGCCTGTGGGCTTTATAGTCTCTAGCTCTTCATTCATTGGGAGGAACAGTGTGGTACCGTATAAAAGGAGTTGACATCAAAAGTTCTGGGCTTGACTACTTCTTCTATAACTTGTTACAAAGTCACTTTATCTCTTGGATACTCAGTTTCTACATTCATTAAAATGCTGTGGTGGTTGGGAGAGTTAGACTTGATGTTGTCCAAGATCCTTTCTGACTATGATTTAAGTTTTTTTGTCTTCTTTACAACCCCTATCATATCCTTACAGTCTGAAACTTATCAAATTGGCTGTTTATCTCCTCAGGGGCTGCACAGAATTATTTGTGCTAACAAGGATCTACTGCCATTTTCTAAGGACCTGGAAATCAGGCCCTAAAATAAAGTCTTATTTTATATGGTTTTGGATACTTTTGCATCAATGCATTTGATAATTCCATAAAAAAAGAATGTCTATTTTGGGTAAAGATTTGGGAATAGATTTTTACATTCCTGTTTCAAGCTTCTTTCCTAGAAACTATAACTAGTTTTAAATTGTTTAGACACAGTATTTTAAAATACATTTTCATAAAGATTCGGGAAAGAATCTAAATGATCCTGGGTAATATGAACAGATAAATAAGATGGATATATGAAAGTTTGGTAGCACTTGTCCTTGAAAGTGATACAATAGATCAAAATATAAACCCCCTCACCTGTGCATGTAAGCTCAGTGAAGATAGCTATTTCTAAATTAAATTTGGTTCTGTGTGAAATAAATGTGCGCCATCTTAAGAAAAAATAGATATTACGAAGTTATGAACTTAGAAAAACATATTACATTATTTTTCTTGATTATTATATGATTTATGGCAGCATTTAATAATAAGAGATTTATTAATCTTGACATCTGCAAAGTACCTCATAGGCATGGTTGATACAAAGAAAAATTACAGAGGGTTACTCTGCCCTCCAGATATCATTTTTTTATTGGAAGGGTAGGGAGGGAGTGTGAGAATATTGGAACATACAAACATGTAAATATAATGCAAAAATATGAAGAGGAAAAGGGAAGAAAAAATCAGACAAGACTAGGGCACTTGGGAAAGGATAGATTATGAATCAGTAGTGGGATCAGGGAAGTCTACTCTCTGAATTAAATCTTGAAGTAAGAGAGGGATTTTGCAAGGCAAACATGAGGAAGAAATGGATTTCAGGTGTAGGGAATAGGATGTCAAATACTGGATTTGGAGAAATTCACAGTTTAGTTATATTGAAACAACATGAAGAGAAATAATTAGAAATAAGAAAAGAAACTGTGCCTTTTTGGGGGAAAGGTGTTAAATCCCAACCTATGAAGTTTATATCTTAACCTTGAGTCAGGAGAGAGACATTGAAAGTTTTTAAGCATACATGGGCAGAATTTTGTCACAACAAGATAATTTTGGCAGCTATTTGGGCACATTGGAGCTGGGAAAGCCATAAGAGAACTATTAGAGTATTCTCTGTGAGAGCTGATAAAATCATTCCCTGAAATGAAAGAAATGTACATGCAGAGAAGGGTATGATTCAAGAAATAATAGAGAGATAGAATTAACAGAATTTAGCAACTAACTTATTGGATATGGGATGTTGGTAGTGATAGAAATGAAAGAGTCAAAGATGATTCCAAAGTTATTAATCTAGATGATTAAGAGGGTAATGTAGGCGTCCACAAAAAGAGACATTTAGTGGAAAGAGCATGAAGTTTGGAACCAGAACATCTATACTTGAACTTTAACTCTGGTACTGATTATGTCACCATGGGCAAGATACTTCATATCTACCTCATAGGGCTATTATCAAATTTGAAAATTGATTTGAAGAGCTTTACAAGTCTTATGTAAATTGAACTTAGTATTATTATTAGGACAAATGGAAGAAGAAGTTTTAAGGGGAAGATGATTAATTCAGGTTTTGATAGGTTTATTTAAGGTGTCAGGTTATTTAAGGTTATTTAAGGTGTTATTTAAGAATGTTTAGGTGATAATGTCGAACAAACAAATATAGATGTTGGGATATGAGAATTTTGGAGAGATATTAGGGCTGGATTATAGATTTTTCAAATGATATAAATAGAGATGATTTTTGAACCCTAGAAAGCAGATGAGATCACAAAGGAAGAGACTTTTCCAGTGAATGGTGATCCCTTTGGGTCTGTGAAATATCATAATGTAACAAGTTCTCAGAACACACACATATATGGAGAGATTTACGCTTAGTTCAGCAAAGATGAAATATGATTATACCTGCATTTTTGGAGAATTTTCTGCAGCTTTGGATGGTTTCAATAGTTTTGGTGCTACCAAGTGAGTTTCATGTTTTCTACTCTTAATTTGGGAATATAGGCTTTATCCTACATATTTATTCTAACCCACCCTCTTCATAACTGTACATCATGTTCTAAACCAAGGTTTCTTAAACTTTTTCCACTCATGACTCCTTTTTCTCATTAGAAATTTTTACATGACCCCTGATATATAAATATATGAAATAGATATAAAAATCAAATATTATTGGTAATAAATCATAATTTAGTGACCCTCACATTGTCATTAAACCCCATATGAAGTCATCAACCACAGTTTAAGAAACTGGTCTACATTTTTGTATAGTTTTATAGTTTCAAAATACTTCATTTATCAGATTTTATTCTCATAAAACTGTGAGATCAGTAAAGTTTTATTATACCTTTTTACACATAGAAAGATTAAGGTTCAGAGGTTATGATTTGCTCAAGTTAACAAAACCATCAAGTGGTTCTACCTGAACTTGAACACAGATTTTGGTACATTCAGTTAATTTCATGCTGTCAACTTGTCTATATAAGTAAACTAACTGCAGTACAAGTTGTGCAGATAGAAATATAATCAGTTTCTGTTATGCATGATTGGTCTTGAGAAACTGAAAATACTGAAAAGATAGTTGGCAATCGCTACACTTAGTGAAGGGTTTAGATTATGTGGAAAATATTTTCTATTCAACCTTAGTATAGTAATCCTAATTAAATCAGTAGCTTTCCAACTGTATGCATAACTGGTTTTATAAAATGTACATGATAGCTCAATTTGGGATAGTCAAACAAAGAGTAAGTATTTTTTAAAGATTGTGGATCTTGGAGAGAGAAAAATAACTGTGGTCTACCTTGCAGAACAAGAGCCATTAGGACATTTTGACCATAGTTTAAAAAAAAAAGAAGAAAGATTTGCAGGCTGAGTAATAATAAATACCTTTGTCTAAGTTATAGTAAACCAGTGATTGGAACAGTTTGATACAAAGGATCATAGCTTGGGTCTCTGGCCATATTATGATGTTTAAAAAAAAAAGAATTCTATAACTGCCTTTTGTCTTCATATTGATGCAGTTGTCCTCATCTCCCTCAGCATAACTTTTTCTTGTGACAAAGAAAAATAGTAAAGTAAAATCACCCAGTTCTATTCATGATTTATTTTATTACAAGATTTGGAAAGCTTGTAGTTTTTATAGGTAGCTTCAACTGTGGTTACTAATTTCATTGCTGTCAGTGTAGAAAAATAGGTCATTGAATAAGGTCGTTATACAGATCCTGAAAACTTGTTCAGTTTTAGGTTTAGTTTATTGGTGCAAATAGATGCATGAATTCTCACAGTCTAAGGATTTTAGCCTATCAAATTTTTATTGAATTCTCTGTTGCTTGTTACTATTGCAGGATCACTCTACTAGGTTCTGTTAGTATAACATGTTTCTTTCCTTGATCAAATTTACAATCTAATTAAGGAAAAATATAAATAATGTACAGATGAAAAATATATTAGTAATAATAGTCACTATTAACAATAATAAAATGTCATTATAGTTCTTTAAGGTTTATGATGTGTTTTGCATATTAAATTTCATTTGTGATAATAGTTAAGTAAAAATATTGTAGTTAAGTAGCAAATACACAATACATAACTAGAGAGCATTAATAAAGGACTGTTAACCATAAAGATGAGTCAGAAAATCTCAGAGTCAGAAGGACCTTTGAATGTCACCTACTACAGACTAGATCAAAATGGGAACTTCCTCTTTAATGTCCCAATCTCCATTCAAGATCCCTAGTAATGGTGAATTCATGGTTACTTTTGGCAGCCCATCCTACTACCAGATAGTTCTATTAGGAAGTTTTTCCCTCATATCCAGCCAAAATTTGTCTGTCTTCCTGCCTTTGACTTTCATTGATTACTACTCCTTTCTCTCTGGGGACAAGTAAATGAGGTTTAATCTCTTTTCCGGATGACTATCCTTCAAATATTTAAGAGTAGTTAAGATGGTTCGTCTCCCCCACCTCCCATTCCCTCCATTCCCAAACAAATATTTCCTTCTCCAGACTTCATATTCTCAGTTTAAGTCCATTCCTTAGTGGTAGAATTTGATGTTTAACATTTTGTTTACCCTCCTCTCTTCATATTATGACTTGACAATGATTTCAAAATTTGGTTCTTTACATGTAAGGCAATACTTTGGTGTCAATTCTAATCAGACCGGATTATGATTGGACTCTTAATTTCCTTGTTCCAACTATTATGCTCCTATCGATCTACCCTAAACTTAAATTAGTTTATTTTGGCTGTCATTTCAATTTGTTGGCCTAGTAAGATTAAAGCACCTTAAAACCTGTTGGTATTTTTCACACAAATTATTTTCTAATTCTTTTTTGGCTTTGCTCTATTTATTTTTTAAATGTTTTTAATTTTTAAAATTTTAAAAGTACAGGTATAAGACTTTATTTTCCTATTTAAATTTGTATTAGTTTAGGCCTATAATTTTAATAGGTCAAGATCTTTTCAGAATTAGATTCTATCATTCATCATACTAACACTCCCACCTATGTATATGCCATCTAGAGTTGAGATGATGATGATACTGATGATGATGTTAGTTGATGTTTATATATTTCTTTTAATACCAATCCATTAATCACTAATTTTTAGGGACTAATTATTTAACCACTTCTGAATCTACATACCCCCTTACTTTCCATCTTGTCCATCTAGAAGAAAATATTCAGATGCATTAATAAATATCTGATTGAAGTCCAAGTATGCTCATATCTATCAAATTTCTCATATTTACTATTCTAGCAGCCCTATGATATGACAAAGTAGATGGAATTTTGAACTTTGAGTCAAGACTATATGTTTGAATTCTGCCTTAGACATTTACCATCTATGAGTCCCCTGATCAAATCACTTAACTTTTGTGAGCTTCAGTTTCTTCATATGGAAGAATGAGGAAAGTAATACCTGTCCTCAAGGAAATAAAATACATAAATAACTTTGGTAGCTTTCAAGTGCTATATCAATGTAATAGATTATTAGTATGAGAGCTGATAAGTGTGTGAAGCCTTAATAATTATCCATCAAGTTAGATTCGTTCCAAGTCAAATTAATTCATAGGTGGAGGAGGAAGGTATTTGTGACCAAAGAACTAGAGGTCATTATTGATCACAAAATAGAAAATTTTGATTATATTAAGTTAAAAAGCTTTTGTACATCTTTCTGTACAACAAGAGAACTATTCGTTTCTGCACATATATATTGTATCTAGGATATACTGTGACATATTTAACATGTATAGGACTGCTTGCCATCTGGGGGAAGGGGTGGAGGGAGGGAGGGGAAAAGTCAGAACAGAAGTGAGTTCAAGGGATAATGTTGTAAAAAATTACCCAGGCCTGAATTCTGTCAATAAAAAGTTATAATTATTAAAAAAAAATAAAGTGATAAACCTTCAAAAAATCAAGTTGACTAATATATCATGAATGTGACTATTATATCTAAATAAAATTATTTGCTCAATTAAAAAAAAGCTTTTGTACAAATAAAACTAATGTAGATAGAATTAGAAGGGAAGCAATAAACTAGAAAAACATTTTTACAGCTAAAGATTCTGATAAAGGCCTCATCTCCAAAATATATAGAGAATTAACTCTAATTTATAAGAAATCAAGCTGTTCTCCGATTGATAAATGGTCAAAGGATATGAACAGACAATTTTTGGGTGAAGAAATTGAAACTATTTATAGTCATATGAAAAGGTGTTCCATATCATTGTTGATCAGAGAAATGCAAATTAAGACAACTTTGAGATACCACTACACACTTCAAATGGGCTAAGATGACAAGAAAAAATAAAAGATGAATGTTGGAGGTATTTGCTGTTTTCTCTGGCCCAGCAAATAGTTACCTCAGATCAGAGAGGTCATCCAGAGTTTTAGTGATCATCCCAAGTCCTGCAACACATTCAACAGTAGAATTTGAGCCTGTTTTAAGAATGTAGTAGAAGGTAAGAAGAATGTGGATGATGTGCAAGAAGATGGGATTTGAAGCTTGAGAAAAATAAGAGAGGTTATTTATGCATGATAGGTAATCAGAGAAGAATAAAAAAAAAGGCAAAAAGTTAAAAAAAATTTTCTATTTTACCAAAAAAATTAATATTATCTGAACCATGAAATAGTTCACTGGTCCTAACAGCTTATCTTTTACCATCAAGCCATTAGAAAAAATAAAAGAGAATATAATGCTGCCAATTGCCTTTTGGGGAAAGTTCTATGTATCTTTTTTATGTGTCTAAAAGTCTGTCCAAAAAAAAAAAAAAGAAGCCTATAAATGTGGACAAAATGATTACATTCCTAATATCAGAATTGGTCTTCCAAAGATGTAGGTGGCCATCAATGTAGCATTGTAAAGATATCCATTCTGGTATTAGAGCTCATTGTGATGTTAGCAGTTTCATCAGACTGAGTAAGGATTTAATCTTCTTTAACAATGCATTTCCCTTCTAAAAATAATTAACTCTTATTATAAATGATCAGATGGATTTCTTACATGATAGGAGAGTTCAGGGTCACAAAAGAACCCTGGGCATATGGAAAGCAGGAAGCCCAATGAAAGAAGACAGATAACAAATGAAAGATGCTGGGATGGAGTGGGGAAGAGATGAAGAAATTGAAACTATTTCTAGTCATGTGAAAAGGTTTTCCAAATCAAGAGTGGGGAAGAGATACAATTTATCTACTTCACAATTTTTTCTAAAAGCCAATCTTGGAATATTCAGGTTATGTATTCCATTTTTCTTCTAGTTTCTTACACTTTCAGGAAAAAATAAAATTTTAATATTTTTATTTATATTAAAAATTTTTAGTTTATTCTGTTAAATGTGTGCTCATTAAAAATATCACATCAAGTAATATAGATTAAACACAAGTATAGATCTCATCAGGACAACTAAATAATCTGTTTTCTTCTATTTCCTATCATTAAACCCCAAAATTCTGAACTGTGTGATTGTGCTAAACATGTGGGTTTTTTCCCATACATAATAACCTATTCAGTCCCATTTTACAAGGTTATATTTAGTTTATGATTATTGAATAGACCCATGTTGAAATTAACTTCAATTTAAGATCTTCTGCATTGAACTTTGAGTAAATCTATATACATATGTAGTTTTTTTTTAAGATTTGGGAAACTTAAATCAATCATTTCTAACTCTCACTGAATTGTTGTTCATTTGCAGGAATGTCTGAAATCACTTTTGAGCCTGTGCTAGGCTTAAGAGACAGCTACAGTAAGGGTGCTAAGCACTTTTCTTTGTTTGTTTGCTTTTTCTCTTAGTTAGTATTTACTGCTCAATCAGCATTAACAGAAGAAAAATAATTTGGCTGCTAACTTACTAGTTTAGAATTTCAAAGGGCCTCATTAGAGACTGATGTAATTTCATCCTCTGGATCTTTTATATAACAGAGTGCACCTTTAGGTTAATTCATTACAACCTAGGATTAAACAATAGATTGAAGCTGAATGGTACTAGGATCCAAAAGTTGTTGTTTTTCAAAGTATTTTTACACACACATATCTTCATTTATCTATCTACCTATCTATTTATTTCTGCAGGATATACTACTTCTTTAGAATAGAGCAAAGATATTTTCTGACATCTTGAGTATACCAAGACACATTTTTGTTTTGGATTGCAACTTCTTTATTCATTGGAATTTTCCCTGAGGTTTTTCTTAAAATAACTGTCCTGTCTCCAAATATTTTGTCATCATTGCAAATATTTTCTAAAATATTAGATGATCATTAGGTAACTGATTTTTAAAATTTCATTTTAAAAGCCTTGACAAATGCATGGGATTAGATTTTGCAGAGTATTTTTTTTCTTTAAAAGTGTGCATTCTTAGGGTAGTTTTTACTTTGCAGTCAAAGAATGTATTACTGCCATTTAAATATGAGAAAAGGAGACATAAGAAAAAGTCTAATGCAGATTTTGAAAATAGCAAAGTGCTTTGAAATGTTATTGTAAGAAAGCCTGAAGGAAAGGGATAGGACATACTTTTCCTTGGTACAAGGTTATATCAGAAGAGAAAACTCACTGTACCAATGCAAATTCATACCTTATCTGTCAATAATACAGTATCGCAAACATGTTAATGCTTTAAAAAAAAAATAATGTTTTAATAATTTGAATATTTTAAAAACTCAAAGAGTTTTGAGATTTACTTTCTTATTTTTTCAATAATAAAGAGATTTAATGGCTTGAAACAGTACTAACACTTTGGGACACCCCAATTTACAGAGCTGCCTAGAATACTGAGAAGTCAAATGATGTGTCAAAGGTCACACATTGGATTGTGTCAGGGGCAGAACTTGGACTCAGACCTAGACTTAAACCCTTGCTCCAAGACTGTTGCTCAACCCACTAAGATGTATTTCTCATAATGCAAAAGACTGCTTAGCATGAATCAATGAACTGGCAAGCATTCCTTTATCAAGTGCTTAATACATGACAGACATTGCACTCGATAGGCATTGGGGATATATAGACAATAGGGAAATAGTTTTATAAAGCTTATACTTTAAAAGAAGAGACAACTTGAAAAAGCTATTAGTATATATAGAACACACAGAACAGACTAACTGGTGGGGTGGTAGCAAAGATATTAGCAGCAGGAGAAACATACTTCATGAGGAGAATGGTCATTGGGCTGTCTTGAAAGAAATCTAAGATGCCAAGATTCAAGAGAAAGAATGGAGTGATAGCTAGTATAAAGGAACAAAATAAAGATAGCATTTGTTCTGTGAGGAAGAGAAAGATCAGGTTATTTGGGCTATGTTATATATGACGGGAAATCATGTTTATTAAAACATTGTAAAGTTGTGAAGAGTTTTACATTTCAAATAAAGGAGGATTTTGTTTGTTTGCTTGCTTTTAGTTGTTGTTTATTTTAAATTTGTATCCTAGAAGAAATAAGGAGTTATTTGAACTTCCTGGATGTACAATCATATCAGAGCTTTAGGAAAATATTTTAGTTTCTTTATGGAAAAAAAGATTAAAAAACCAAGAGAGCAGGAAACTACTTAGAAAGCTTTTAACAAGATAAACACAAATGTGATAGCAAAGATTTACCATTTGGTTAATGTCTAGTGGCTCTTTTCTTTGAAGTCTTTCATATAAAAATTTACTCATCTTGATACATTTTATGTCTTTGGTTCCTCCATTATTCTGTATTTTGTTTTGTATTACCTACATTGATTTATGGAAGGGTATTTTTTTCCAAATTCACTTTGTGTACTTTTCTTTGTTTATTAAGAATTCCTTGTGTTAGAATATCCAGACATACATGACATGCTGATGTTAATTTTCTGCACATAGTATCATCTATCATTTTCAGTTGGATATTTACAGAAGTGTTGTATCTAGAAAGCCATCTATTTCAGCCTCTTATTTTGTAAATAAAAAAGTGAGGATCAGCAAAATAAAAATGACTTGAATAAGGTCACATAAGTCAGACATAGCCAAGGCAGTAATCATATTGAGTATCTCTGACTCCAAATCCACTTTTCTTTCTAAAGTGTCCACATTTATGTCTTTTATTCCTGTCGACATTACTGCAAAATTTTTTATTGTTATAGAATCAAAACTCCTTTGATCTACCTATTTTTACTGAGCACAGAGTATTCTCTAAAATTAAAATAATACTATTAAATTTCTTATCATTAATGCTCATTTTGTATATTTAAAGAGTTATTGCTCTGCTTAAGTCAGGAACACATCCTGAAAAGGAGATTGTGGTATAATTATTTTTACTTTTACATTCATTATGTTTAAAAAATTACTAGCAATTGATTATCCTTTTCAATTCCATAAAGGTTCTCTCAGATGAATTTCTTTCTTTCTTTCTTTCTTTTTTAAATAATGCTTACTTTGATAACTTTTTATTGACAGAACCCATGCCAGGGTAATTTTTTACAGCATTATCCTTTGCACTCACTTCTGTTCCGATTTTTCCCCTCCTTCCCTCCACCCCCTCCCCCAGATGGCAAGCAGTTCTTTACATGTTAAATAGGTTACAATAAATAGGTTAGATACAATATATGTGTGCAGAACCGAACAGTTCTCTTGTTGCATAGGGAGAATTGGATTCAGAAGGCATAAATAACCCAGGAAGAAAAACAAAAATGCAAGCAGTTTATATTCATTTCCCAGTGTTCTTTCTTTGGGTGTAGCTGCTTCTGTCCATCCTTGACCAATTGAAACTTAATTAGCTCTCTTTATCGAAGAGATCCACTTCCATCAGAATACATCCTTAAACAGTATCGTTGTTGAGGTATATAACAATCTCCTAATTCTGCTCATTTCACTTAGCATCAGTTCATGTAAGTCTTGCCAGTCCTCTCTTTATTCATCCTGCTGGTCATTTCTTACAGAACAATAATATTCCATAACGTTCATATACCACAATTTACTCAACCATTCTCCAATTGATGGACATCCATTCATTTTCCAGCTTCTAGCCACTACAAACAGGGCTGCCACAAACATTTTGGCACATACAGATCCCTTTCCCTTCTTTAGTATCTCTTTGGGATATAAGCCTAGTACAAACACTGCTGGATCAAAGGGTATGCACGGTTTGATAACTTTTTGAGCATTGTTCCAAATTGCTCTCCAGAATGGCTGGATGTGTTCACAATTCCACCAACAATGTATCAGATGAATTTCATCAGCTAGCAGAAGAGATGCAAAAATATTAAAGGAATTAGAGTGTAACTCTGGAATAATGATACATGGCAATTATACTATGATTAAATGATATGCATTCATCTGGTGCCATGTTTTCTGTTAGGTGTTTTTCCTTAAAATAGTTGTTAAAGGGACTGAATTCAATTAGTAAAGCAGGAGGATTCACGATCTATTCCTATTTCTGATACAGCATAGGTTATTTGACCATGAATAATTTAATTTGATCTCAGTGCTCCAGATAACTCCCTAAAACTGCTAATCTAGGGCATCAGAAAGTGTTTCTACAATGATAAAATTATAATTTCCCCCTCCTCTTAATAAAACCACAACAAAGAAAGGAATAATATGTTTAGCAGTAGTAATAAGACAGGTAGTAGTAGCAACAGTAATAACCATATGGAATAATTCATTTATACACATTATTTTATAATCTCATTTGACTTTCCAAATTGATTTTCTGGGTGGGGATAACTAGTATTACTATCACCATTTTAATGTGTGGGAGACTAGACTATGACTTTGTCTATAATGGTACTTGTCACATAATAGGTATTTGCTGTTTGATATTTTCTTTATGTTTGTATAATATTTATTATATACCATGTGTAATATATTGATCTATAATTTATATTTTTATATATGTATGTGTATATACATATATATGCATACCATATGTCACATGTATGTATATGTGTGTGTGTCTATCTACACAGACACATAGATGTTCACTCCGCAACAGTAGAGATTGTTTTCTTTATGCCTGGGATGTAGTAATTCCCTAATAAATTTTTGTTATGATTGATACCAATGCATGTTCTCTGCAACTTACAGAGTTTTAGGAAGTTTCCTAAAGCACTAAAAATTAATTGATTTGCCCAGGTTCTAATACCATTATATGTCAGAAGTGGCATCATGTCAGTCTTTAATACTTCCAAAGGAAATATTTGAAAATCAGAATATTTCCCCCCTTTTTTTCTGATTGGCCACCAACTTCCCTCAGGGATTTCACACAGTTCATGTGAGTATATACTATAGTATTTATTATAGTCATACTATAGGATTCCCACTTAGGGATCAGTTCTTTGATGCACCTTCCTTTAATTGTTACTCTGACAGCTGCTTCTTCATTGTCCTCTCTTTCCTTCTAACTTACTGAACTGTTGCACTTCCACTGGACTCTTATAATTTATTGCCTTCTTGTCTGCTTCCTCTTTGCTTCAACTCCCTATCACCGCTATTTCATCAGCCTCTATTCCATCAATGGTTCATTGTTCTGCTGCCACTGTCATCCATACCCAGTAAGTGTCATGATTCCTTTTGCTTTGGAGTGCTGTTTACTGCTCCGACTTAACATTGGTTCTTCTTTACAATACTATTGCCCTTGTTTTGGCTTTGTTGTCCTAATTTCCCACTGTTACCACTCCTCCTTAAAAGATACTGCAAACTTGTAAATATTATAATTATTTTAAAGTGAAATAGCTAAAGTCTCTCTTGTATATTCCATATATCTAATATGTTGTCAAATACTGTTCACTCTGTCTTCATAATTTCTGTTATATGAGTTCTATTTTCTCTTCTGACATTTGGGTACAATCTCTCATCTTACTCCTAGTTTATTGTAATAATCTGCTTCTTCATTTTCTTGCCATAAGACCCCCTCCCTACTCCAATTCATTCAGTGGTTGATGATTTTCCTAAAGTACAGATCTATTTTATGACTGCCTTCTTCTTCATTCAATAAATTCCAGTGGCCCTTTATCATTTTCAGAATCAAATATAAAATCAAATTTGATGTTTTAAATACTTTACAATCTGGCTCCCTAATACGTTTCCAATTTCCATATACCTTACTCATTATACTCTATCATTCAGTGACACTGATCTCTTTGGTGATCTTTGAACAAGATACTATTGTATCTGGCTGGCTGAATGGCTGACCCTCCATTTCTGGAGCTTTCTTTCCTTTTATCTTCATCTCCTGGTCTTTTTGAGTGCTTTTAAATTCCAGCTAAAATCCCATCTTCTACAAGATACTTTTTCAAATCTTTCTTAATGTCATTGTATTCCCTCTGTTGATTATTTCCAGTTTATATGATGTTTACACGTAATTGTTTACATGTTATCTTCCACATTAGATTATAAACTCTTTAAGATAGGAGCTGGTTTTTTGCCTTTCTTTGTATTCCTAAGGTTTAGTACAGGGCCCAGCACATAGTAGGTACTTAATAAATGTTTTCTTATAAATATATTTCAGCTCATCCAGGCCAAGAATGCTTTTTATAATTGGGGATTTGTGATTTTTCTCCAGGCAAAAGTTCTTCTCAAGCCTCTACAGGAATTAATTCTTGCTTGAATCACCCAAAAACCATATATATTTTCTACTCTGAGTCAGTTAATATTGAGCATTCTCTCATTATCTCATCTCTGTTTATGAATGGTGTTCTACCTAAATGGAACTTTCTTTTGAATCTTGAAATTAAGATGGATTAGTTTATTACTTCTCTCCACTCCCCTTTCTAGTCACCATCTTCTTCTTGGGAGCTGAGTGTACCGTGCAATTATTACTGGCTGCTTTCTCAAAACTTAAAAATGGATAGAGCTGGGGCATAGACTATGTATGGTTCATCAAAGCTACTCCTACAACATATGCCCATGACTCTACTCAGAGACTAAAAGTTCTGTTTGAGTCAGTGATGAAGATTCATGTACATGTAGAGTACATATACATATAAAAAAATCAGCTTTGAATCGGATTTTTCCGTAGGAGAAAAATTAATAACACAAGTACTAGTTTTTAATCTAATTTCTACAACATTTTTAAATTGTCACAAAGAAAACAAAACCAACAGTAATTGTAAACACTAATTGTAATTATAAAAATTGATATTGATTTGCATTTCATATACAAAAAATATAGTCAAATGAAAAGTAATATGATTATATGGATTGGCAATTCAATTTATTATTTTAGAAATGAGTTTTCATCTCCTATAACATATTAAACTTTTTCATTAAACAAAAATACAGAGATTTAACCTCATGAGAGGATAATGAATGAAACTTTTTTTTTAAAACCTTCATTTTTTAAAAATAGTTTTAAGATTAATGGCTTGGGTTGCATCAAATTCTATATAGATAAACGTACATGTGATCAATAACACAAAATCTGCCAAATGCTACAAGAAGAACATTTTAAATGATATAGTAGATACTATTGCACGTCCTTTAGTAAAGTGCTGGATCAAATATGTTGTTCATCTGACTTTTTCCTTATATTCACAAGTACTCCCCAAGGGTAGCTGGAGTTCCTAATTACATTAATACTATATACATTATAGAGAATGGGTCTTCAGTAATAAACTGAGCATTGATTAATGCAGAAGATCAAACAGGTCAAAAACCAAATAGATTTAAAGTTATGTTAGGAGGCATATATTTGATGTCATTTGGAATATTTTTTGGGTGAATGGATATTTTATTCCTCCTTTCATTTCAACAATCCAATCCATTCATCATGTATCAAGAATGCAAAACTTTGTGCTAGACTGTGGGATTTTCATGGCAAAACTAAACTAAACATACTCTGATCCTCAAGCAGGTTCCATACTAGTAGAGGAAGAGCAAAATAACTGAGGCACAGGAAACATTTTCCTAAAGAGATAGGAGGCAAACTGGGTTTTGATAGACTATAAATATTGGAAAATGCAGAGGTGATGAAGTAGTAAATTCTAAGCTTGAGGAATGCAGTCTCAAAACCAGTAGAAAATGAATTTGGGTGAGGAGCCTAGTCAGTATAGTTTGAAATGTCGATATGGCAAGAGGAGTACAATATATATTTCATTTTATTTTTTGCTATTTGGTTTAAAAATTGATTCAAATATCCTGGTTTTAGCAGACATTCTCAGTAAATGTGTAGATAGTTGAAGTGTGCAAACAACTGTATAGCTTAATTTACTACAGTGTCTGCCACAAAGCAGATGCTTAATAAATACTTATTACTGACTTAGGGATAGCTTTGTTATCTTCTTGAACTCATCTATATGATTTGTTGGTTAGGTGTCCTATCTGTAGTCTAATCCCACATCTCACTTTTGCCTCTCTCTTCATTGATAACATAAATAAAAATTCTCCATCATTTCCTGGTTTCCTTAATCACAATGATATTTCACCAATGCCTTTCCTCCCCTTCTGTAAATTCTTTTCCTTTTGAATAAAGTAGATAATTGCCAACATATAGTTTTAGAACTAGAAAAACCCATATCCTTTCTAATTATAGCTAAATAAAAGAAAAATGTTGTTTATATACATATATATGATCCTGGGCGAGTCACTTTACCCTATTTGCCTCAGTAATAAATGTTCTCTAAATGAACTAGAGATGGAAATGACAATGCACGCCAGTATCTTTGCCACAAAAACTACAAATGAGGTCAAAAGAGTTGGACACGACAGGAAAAAAAACAAAATAGTGTAACACACATATTGATAGAGATATATAAGTAAATCTATGTGCATAAACACTTTGTCTATTTAGAAAATGACTGTTTTTAGAGACATTACAAAGTCTAAGTAACAAATGTTATGAAATACAATATATTCTAACTTTAAATAATTGTGTTCAGAATGGGCATTTTAATGCATTTAAAATTCTAATATGTAACTCATATGTATATTTTTATGTAAATATATTTTACAACTGAGGGATCACAACTATTGAATTGATTTTTCTATACTGCCTAGAATAATATCATACACAAATTATTCTTGATACTAAATATATGCATGCACTAAATATATACATATGCATACATGTATAAACATGTATTATATATGTAGACATGTGTAAACATGCTCTTCCAAAATCTTATTGAAGTTCTATTGGTATAGGTATATCTACATGTAGATATAAACATGGTGATATATCCATCTATAGTATATATACATATGTGTATATACACGTACAATATCCTCAGTCTTAATGAAGCTACGATTGATAGCTTAATACTACACTAAGGCTTTTGGAAAACTGTCTATGAATATGTGTATGCACGTATACATATATATATATATGCATATATTTGTATATAAGTGCATATAATTACCAGTAAGCATCTCTTTAGAGTTGTTTTTGTTTATTTGTTTCATTTGGGTTTTTGGTAAATTAAAATTAGTTGTACTAGATGGCATCCAGCTTTAAATTCTATAATTATGTGACCATCTGAATTAGAGCTTTATTTACATTATTTTAAAAATCATTTGTTTAAAGTCAATTTTCTATTCTTGGTAGATTTATTAATACCTGTCACTTCTATGAATTTCTACCAGTATATTTACATTTCACAGTTTTAGCAGAGACTCAACCTAATGGCAATATTTCATACTTGCAAGGAAAATATTAGGTCTTATTCAAGTTAATAATTTTCCTTAATAATATAATTATCAACAAGATATATGGATGAATGTGATAATTGTTCTTTCTTGCTTAATGGTATCATATCAATTCCCTGTATTATAAGGAAAAACTTTACTCTTAATAGAGAGAAGTGACTGAAGATATTCTCTTTGTAAAGTGCTTTTTCTTCTAGCACACACACCCCCTTTTTTGCTTATACCTTTATGGTGTTACTTTCAATCATTTATTCAAAATTTATTGTAACCTGGTTACTTTGGGGGGTGATAAATTTTTATAGTGGCTTGTATCATTTTCAAGAGTTGCCTAATTGATTTAAAGGTTTGGAATGGGGGAGGATTATGAGCATATTTTCATGAGGTAGGCCTTTTAAAAGCACTAATGAGCATAATAACTAGGTCATTACTGCATCTGCTCTACTTTCCTTCAGTTTTCTGTACTTTCAAAACAGTGCCAGTACCTATAAAATTAAGAGTAAAGTGTTTGCAGAACTCAGAGGAACATCTTGCTGAAGGCCAATTCCAGCTGGGTTTTGGACTTTTCATAGCATATGTTTCATATTTTAGAGCCTGTGTCTCATTTGTAACTGTAATGAAATGGACTTATTTCTGTGTTGTTACACTAACAAAAATGTATTCCTATGTAGTATGAGTATTTTGGCTACATATAGTGATTGTAGTCTTCTACAAGAAACTTCTGTTTCTTGAAATTGACACTTTCAATTGATCTGGATAATGAACTATTAAATATGTATAATATTGATGATTTTTCCAGAAAATGTGTATTCTTAAGGGAAAATAATGATTAATTAATATAATATTTTGTTTAATATTAGGTTTTTATTTTATTTTTTTATTTTTATAAAGGCATTTTGGCAGCTATGTGGTGCAGTAGGTAAAGTTCTAGGTCTGGGGTTAGAAACAATTCAACTCAAAGTCAAACTCATATACTTACGAATAGTGTTATCTTGGACAAGTATTTTTATCTCTAACTCTGTTTTCTCAACTGAAAAATTGGAATAATAATAGCATCAATCTCCCAGAGTTATGTGAGGATCTAATGAAATAGTATTTATATATCACTTATCACAATCTGTCAAACAATCCATTCAGTGATAATAGATTGGGAAATGGTATGGAGAAGGCTGTGTGTGTGTGGTAGATCATAATTAAGGTTGTTGATCTTGAGTGTAGTATCAGTCAGGATGTCATGGCAGGTATGATACTTGGTAGGACAGGCTCATTTTGTTATTGATGAAAGCTGGGAATTGTCATTGAGTATAGTAGTAGAGTGTAGGAGTTCCTAGCTCCAATATTCTATGTACAGTTGTTGTTTGTCTTTCATTCTCGAAGAATTTTATAACAGGGAGATGAGGCCAAGAAATTCAAATGAATTAGATTTAGGTGAGGGAGAGCTTTGCAAGGGCACCTGCATCACTTTTCTCTCCAGAGCTATCTGGGACCAGTCGCCAGATATAGATTAGGATGACTAGAGATGGCCTGATTAGTATGAATAATGTATCCCCCTAAATAGGCCATATTATTTGAATTTGCATTGCATATTCTCATTTACTGTAATCAATGAGCATATTTTACACACACACACACACACACACACACACACACAAATGATTATAGCTTCTGAATAGGACAGATTTGAAAACACTTAAAGGGATTCATTATTTTTTCCCCATTGGCACTTTTCTCTCCCTGTTTTTTAATTTTTGACTCATGCTTTTAAAATTGATATTTAACATCACTTTTGCATGTCTGACTTTTTAGACACGATTTCTCTTTACGTGAACTTTATACATAATTATCCCATCCTGGTCCAATATTCCTTTTTACCGAAATGGATATCTCAGAGTTAATTCCATTACTTCATCACTTTGTTTTGCCCTCCATCTCTAATATCCTTTCTATCAAGGAACTAAATGGTTATTTATTGATTTTATATGTGAGCTTCTCCCCTCCCCCTGCCACCTGGAGAATAAAAACACTCCTGCTCTGCTCTGCTTCCCAGTTCTAGTAGATGTATCAATCCATCTTTGAATAGGGTGATCCTCTTACTAGTTATTGCCAACACATTTTATAAATTTTATATTATATTTTCTTATATATACAAATAGTTATGTGTACCATATAAAACAACAGTTACATATTTTTATGTGTATATGTATGTGTCTATATGTATATGTATGTATACACATGCATAGAAAGAACTAAAAAGTAAGACAGAGACAGATGGGGTGGAGTGAAAGAACATGAGAGAAATTTAGTCCTTTCTTTCCCTTATAAAACTCTACAGAAGTGATATTTTGAACTCTTAAAGATTGTGAACATTGATTTTTTATTATGAATTTTTACAGTATTTTCCCAGGCATAGAAGTTAAATTTATAGGTCTTTAATTTTTAGGTTTATTCTCACTTTTACAATATTGACACTATTGGTGTTTTTTGCTTATATTTGTTTTCCCAGCACTTAGCACATTGCTTAGTACATATAATAAATGCTTAAAAAATCCTCTCTTTCCTCCCTTCTTGTCTTCCTCCCTTCTTGTCTTCCTCCCTTCTTGTCTTCCTCCCTTCTTGTCTTCCTCCCTTCTTGTCTTCCACCTTTCTTGTCTTCCTCCCTTCTTGTGTTCCTCCCCCTCTCCTTTCTCCACTGCCCTGCTCCTCTCCTTTCTCTAATTCTCTTCTTTCTTGCTTCCTCCCTTCTTCCCTCCCTGTCATCCTCCTTTTCTTTCTGTTTCCCTTCACTCCTATCTAGATTTTTATGTACCCGACCTCCTTGAGTTTTCAAAATATATAATCAGCAGTAACAGCTTAAAAATTAATAGTAACACCCCCCCTATAAACCTTTAGATAGGATATCTCTATGAATCACTGTTCCTCCTCTGCTGAAACTTCCTGAAATCAGTTAAGATTGTAGGTACCCTTAATAGAAATGGGGAAATTAGAAACTATAGCAGATAATTATATAAAAAAGTAAATGAATTTTCAAGATAATAACAATTTGTTTCAATCCCCAAACTCTTACTTTGAGGATCAACCCCTTAAGCAAAGATAAATAATTAAATATACAAAATCACAAACTTAGAACTAGAAAGAATTTTAGAATTCATTGAATCCAATAGTTTCTTTTTATTTTTTGAGGAAACTGAGGCCCACAGAGAAGTTAAATGACTTGTTATCGGAGCTCATATAAGGAAGATTCCAATTCAGATTCCGAGGAATAGAAAAATTTAATGAAATTTCCTATGTTATAATAGAAGCATCAAGTTTTTTTTTTGGTACCAAGTAAAAATCTTTTCTAGCTATGCATACATATGCATATGTGCACATGCATTTTAACACACTTACATTCATATAGTAGATATAAATATCTACCATAATAGATATTAAGAAAAGTAGAAAGCTCTATCTTGAATTTTTGATTTAATTTAAAAGTAGTTATTGGCTATATACAATGCACATGTAATGAATCTTATTTTTTAATGATCTGTACTTAAAACAATTGTCCAGATGAGGCAGTTTAACTTGAATTTGGCTATACCTTTTTTTTTTTTTTTTGACTATTCAATGTATACAACACACTTTTTTTTTCTGGCATTTAATCCTGGAAAGATTTAACTGGAAATATTACAACTTAAGTATTTTAATTTGAAAATTCATTTTAAGTGAGTCTCTCGTCATCCATACTCCACAGACCCTACTCTAACATATTTTAGCTGGAAGATACTACAATCATTACACATTCATTTGGCAGAATAACTGAAATTTAAAATGACTTCCTGTTGTGTAGAATATTAGGAAAAAGAAGCAAGGTGCAAATAAGACTCTTAGACAACACTCTTTTATTGCTAAAAATAAAAACTGCTGTGGATGAAGTCTAAAGCCTAGAAAACCTGCCATGTGACTATAGTCCCTCTTCCCTGTACTTCCCTACACCTTCACCATCCCAGCATGCAGTCTATTTACAGGGACTAAAACAAAGACAAAAGAACAAAACTAACTGGTGTGATCTGGATCAGAATTCCCAAAGATATTTACAAAAACAGAAATTTGACTTGTAAGAGAGGTGAGAGAGAAACTAGCTCTTTTCATAGTAAGCTATCACAGGAAATAGAAACCATGTTAAAGTCAAGAATCATGAAATGATGGAATTACATAGTGAATTGTGTGATTCTTCTTGTCTTCTATATGTCTAAATCTGTTAGAATAAAACTCACAACCTCTCCTCCCAGCCCAAATACAACAGGGTTGTATGTTGTATAAGTGAATATTTTCACTGAGTATTAGCTTTATAGATTTTTTCTTAAAAGCTTAAGGTGCTTTAGGCTAGAAAATCAACTTGTGAGACTTCTATCAGTAACTTTATGACAATTGCTAAGTAATATTATAAAGCAAACCAGAGTAGTTTCTGCACATATTCCTGAATTCACTTTATTTTAATATAGTAACAATTATTAAAATGTATTGGAGATAATTAATACTAAAATGATCCATAATCCACAATCATAGCTAATGAGTGGAAAAGCTAGAAATGTTATCTGTAGAATGAGAGAGAGGAGGGAGTAAATTGAAATGGAGTAATGGAGAATCAGGGAACTTGGGTTTGAATCTGTGGCTCTGGCACATGTTGCTAATGTGATCTTGGACATTCAACTTAAACACCTCTCTCCTCTCTTTCTCTCTCCATTGGCCTTGGGCCTCATTTCCCTTATTTGAAAAAAAGTGAGAGGATGGATCAGGATCATGAGTGTCAAATGTACAGCTGGAGGTCCAGGCTAGAATAGAAGTAATTGGGAAATATTTAATAAAATATGGAAACATATAATAAAAGATAATTAATATCACATTTTAAACCTCAGTCAATGTGTGGCTATAGGGATGCTGTAATGAATAAAAATTCTGAGAGGCAGAGTTTCTTGGTAATTAATAATCAATTTATTACTTAGGCTAGCCAGCAATCAATAAATTCATAGTCAATGGTTTTATTTCAGTAACCTGCACACAGTGGAAATCCTGAGAATCTTAAATACCCTTCTGAAAAGGAATGCCTCTGACAAGTGAATACCAACTCTGCTGAACATTTAGTGAGGCTGCTAGGAACTTGGCTTGATCATGAGACTCGGGAGCCTTCAACAATCTAGACAGATGAATCCATCTCCAACTAGACTTGTATGACTGGGTTTCTCTTTCATGAGTAGGGACATGAATGGGAGGGGTACAAAAAAGGAGCTCCTTTCCCCAAGATTTGGACTTGTCTAGACTGGATTCTGTCTATACTCTGGACTGAACTTAGGTTTCCTGGTTGTGTAGGGTCCCTCTCAAAATTAAAGATTATATTCCTTGGAGACTAAGGGAAATTTCATCAATCAGCCATCTCCTTCACAAATTGACTGGCCTTTTACAGGAGCTAAACCCAGAAAGAAAATAGGAAACAATCCTGGATCACAATTTGATTATTACTTATTTGTAAAATAGAATGATGATAATTATTTCTCTCAGTCCTTAATAAACAGATTGGTGGCTCCCATCTCTATTTGACTTTAAAAACATTGGTCTAGATGGTTTCTAAGATCTCTCTAGATTGAGAGCTGATTCTATAGAATGAGAGTTTCTCTGTGCAAATGACTTAAACTTTTTGGTCCTCACTTTCCTTATCTGTAAAATGACAGGGTTTCATGAGATGTCCTTTAAGGTACCTTTCTCAAAACTAAAATTTCCTAATTGATCTTTTTATGTATATATCTTCCTGACTAGATTTTATATCCTTTGAGGACAAGAACTATTGTAAAAATATATTTCCTATTCTGAGCATAATGCAAGAAATGTTTCTTATTTTCATTTTTGAAAGTTGGGATGATGATAACTAATTTTGAATGTTGGAATCTTTATGGAATCCTTTTG
Source organism: Antechinus flavipes (assembly GCF_016432865.1). Taxonomy (NCBI): domain Eukaryota; kingdom Metazoa; phylum Chordata; class Mammalia; order Dasyuromorphia; family Dasyuridae; genus Antechinus; species Antechinus flavipes. The sequence continues at coordinate 317,756,439 of NC_067401.1, forward strand.
CATTTCCAGCATCCAAATAACTATCTGTTTATCTCCAGAATTAAAACTACTCTTTGCTGAAATGAAATGTACTGGATATACCGAGCTGGAACTAATTTATGTGCAGCTTGAACTGGCATAGCTGCAGCAGTTTTGTGAAATACAGATTTGTCTCTCCATGTCTTTTCTGTTATCTCTTTAATAGCTTCTTCATTAGGTCTTTGCAGGTCTGGGTCATCTGCATTCATTGCTTATTTAAGAACCGTAAGTCGTAAGGTTTCTGTGAATAAGTTTTTTCATCTGAAAAATAAAGAAGTTGGATCCAATCACACATAACTTGAAGGTCCCTTCTAGTCTTAACATTCTATAATTCTAAAACAAACATTTTGTCTTTTAACTCTTCTTAGTAAGAATTTCCAAAGTTCAGCAAGTGCTGCAGTGACTTTGGCCTAAAAGTTGGGGAGGGAAGCTTATAGAGATAAAGAAGTTGTATAACTTAGCTGGGAAACAATTTTTAACAACAATTGTCTCTGATAAAGGCTTTATTTCTCAAATATATAGGGAACTGAATTTTATATGCAAGCCATTCTGTAACTGATAAATGGTCAAAGGATATTTTTCAGATGAAGAAATGAAAGCTATCTATAGGCATATGAAGATTTGCTTTAAATCACTTTTTTATTAGATAAATGTAAATTAAAAGAACTCTGATGTGTCACCACACCTCTCAGATTGCCTCATATTACAAAAAAAAGAAAGATGACAAATGTTGGAGAAAATGTGAGACAATTGGGACACTGATGCATTGTTGTTGGAATTATGAACTGACCCAACCATTCTGAAAAGTATTTAGGAACTCTGCAAAAGACAATTAAATTGTGGATACCCTTTGATTTAACAATACTCCTAGTAGTTCTCTAACCCAAAGAGATCATAAAAAAGGGAGAGAGGACTTACTTGTACAAAAGTATTCATAGCAACTCTTTTCATGGCAAAATATTGGAAATTTAGGGAATCCCCTCAATTGGAAAATGGCTGAAGAAGCCATGGTCTATGATTATAATAAAATATTATAATAATTATTAAAATTATAATAAAATGCTATTATGCAGTAAGAAATGAACAAGGATATTGCAGAAAAAACTGAAAAGATTTGTATAACTGATAAAAAGTAAAATGAACAGGACCAGGAAAACATTGCATATAGTGTCAGCAACATTGTGTGATAAATCAAACATACTGATCTGAGACAAGTACAAAGGATTCATGAAGAAAATGTTGTCAATATCAAGACAAATAACTGATGGACTCTGAATGCACATAGAAGTACACTTTTTTTAAAACTTATTTTGTTCTTTTTCATGTTTTGTTTTCCTTTTGATCTGTTTCTTCTTTCACAACTGTGCCTAATATGGAAATATGTTCTGTCGTATGTGTGACCTATGTCAAATTGTTTACCATTTTTAAAAAAGAAAAGGGGAGGGGAGGAAAAAAAATAGAATTCAAAATCATGTAAAAATGAATGGAAAAATTGTCTTGAAATTGAGGAAAAAGAAATACCATAAAATGATATTAGTTCTTTTTGTCAGTTCAACAAAAATTAAATGCCTAGCACATATGTTGTACCTTGTTAAGTAATTTCTTAGTTTTTAAATTTTTATTGATACTTTTTTATTTTTATATTATCTTTATTTGAAAATTTAACATCCTTCTTTCCCTAATCATAAAAAAGAAAAACAGGGAAAAACAATTTAGCCAGCAACTGAGTCTGACAGTATGTGGAATGTTCCACATGTCTAGTCCCTCAACTCTGCCAAGAACAATGAAAAGAATATTTTCTCATATTTTCTTCCAGCCAAAGTTGATCATTATAATTATGATTTGGGGCATTTTCTGTTGTGATCTAGTTCAGATGGATCTGAATCGGTCCCTGTTCAGGTGCCAAAATGTGATGAGCTTTTTCTTCTCAAAACGCAGCCAGGTGATAAAAGTTCAGATCTTTTATTATCTCCAATATAGCCCGGTTAGCTTAGAGGCCTATCTCTCTGCTTGGTTCCAAGAGCTCTCTCCGAATGTCGCCAAATCCAAAGGTCTGATCCTTCAGCCTCTGCCTCTGCTTTCTTCAGCCTCCAGCCAGCTCCATTCTTCATGTCATTCCCGGAGAAATCTCGACTTGTAGCGTCTTCACTCTGAAGAACTTCTTCGACTGGCCCATTGGCCTCTTTATGCTCCTTCCAGAGAGAGGGATTATGGGTTTTCTCCCATAGTGCTCTCTGGCCCAAAGAGCTTCAAGGGAGGTATAAACTCATTGAACTCCAATGAGTAAAGGTGTGAACACAAGCCTTGTATTAATTAGTTCTACTTAGTACCTTGTTTCAGGTTCTGCCCAAAACATCTTCTTGTAAGATTAGATCAACTCTAATTAGTTAGCAGTTAGTAAGGATTCCAACATTTTTCCATGTTATTTTTTTTCCTTTTATGTTGTTGTAATCAATGTGTATGCTATTTGTCTGGTCTTCATTGGAAATGATGAAAATTATGCCTCAGTTATTATGTCTTCCCATGCTTTTCTAAATTTTTCATATTCTTCTGTTTTAATAAAACCTATGAGATATTAGATAATTTAATAGATTTATATTATTATCACTTTAGGTGCTCCTTCCTCTAGCACAATTGGAAACTCACCATGCCTCATCTTGTAGGATAATTTTATTGGCTGCCTTTGTTTATTTTCATGTTTAGTGGGTCTAATTCTAAAGGATGTTCTCTTTTATCCCTCCCTTTCTCTGGGTGATCAATCCACTTTCTTTTCTAGAACCATTCAATCTTAAGCATAGAATCATGGAATGGTAGATCTAGATCTAGACAACAATTCAGTGATCCAACTTTCTTATTTTACAAATGCAGAAATTGAGACCTTGAGAATTTAAATGACTTTCCCAAATCACACAGGTAGTAAGCAGTGTAGGCTCTATTTGAACTTGCATCTTTTTACTGAACAGTAGGTGCAGTCTTTCCTTTGTAATGTAATTCACGTCATTTTGTGAAAATCAGTAAAAATTATTTTCATTGATGATCAAAATATTCAAATTGTGTAGTTTTATTCAATAATCTTAAATATCTGGCAAAATGTTATAGTTCACCTGTTTTTTTAATATATCTATATATGTGACTGCTCTAAAGATGTAAAGATTATCTGTGCACAGTCTGCTGTGTTTTATGGCCCTAAGTTAGTTAACTGACCACAGATAGACACAAATTAAGTGTGAATGATATGCTGAGCTTGTAGAATCATAGAACTATAGTTGGAATAACTTCAGTTCTTTATATTTATAAAGGAGGAAACTCAGACCAAGAGAAATAAAATAATTTGTTCTAAATTATACAAACTAGTAACTTCTACTAATATCATATGCTTAATTTTCTCACTCATATAACATCCCTTTATCCCTTCTTGTATGGATTGTTGTCTTCCTTTGAGCAGGTTGCTTCCAAATACAAATATTTTCCTCCAAGAGAAAGAAGAATATCTGTCCTCTTTGCAACACTGACTTATTGGGCCCTTAATGTTTTAATTCAAGAGATTTATGAAAACATTGTTCTTAAAACTCTACAGTCTTGACATTTTCTATTATGTGAACACTACATGCTGAAAAGTATTCCATATCTAACTTTCCCCTACTCCCAAGAGAAGGTGCCTCTGTTTAAATTAGACCATTACATAAGGTCAGATTCAGCTGTTTGGTGAATTCCTTGTCTGTAAGCTCCTCTGAAATTTGGCTCAGCTCCCAAGGCATCCACATTTGACATCACAACACACATGCTATGAGATTAAAAAACATTATAAACCATAATTTATGATGTCAGAGTGTTGATAATCGGAGGAAAAGATGCATATGTTAACATATAAGTACATACATATATAAAAATTTGATCTGCAATAGAGAAATGAAAATACATTTTAAAAGATTTCTTTAAATATTTATATGTTTTCCTGCAATTTTGTTTCTGTTGACATGAAACAGTGAACATTAAAATAATAATGAAGAAAATAACTTACAATATTTAAAAGGTAAATAAGTTCAATTAAAATTGTTCTTGATTTACAAGAAAAACTCATCTTGTGATAATATTTGTAGACTTAAATCTATGTAGAAATGAGAAACATTCCCCTTTTGTTGGATTATTTTCTATAATTATATTTTAAATATTTCTGGATACTCTATAACAATTTTAATCCACTTTTGTAAACAAAGCACAAGAACTTAAACATGACTCATTAGCAATCCTAAATTATAAAAGAACTGGGTTTGACAGGGATCCTCACCAGTACCCTTTAAAAAAAATAGACATCACATGTATTTAATCCACACTTGCAATCATTTTTAAAAGTAGGGAATGATTTATGTATAAGAAAAACATTTTTATTATTTTGTAGTAGGGCATTTATTGCACACACAGTAAGTGTTATAACAAAAACAAATATACAATTGGGATATTGTGTTTAAATTATCTTCTGTCATGTACTATATAAGCCCACAATAGATTTAAATATATTTAAGCCACCATCTGGGAAAAAGCAAAAGCTGTTCCAGAGTCCAGTATATGATGAATGTTAGTCCAAGGTTCATTAGTAGTCTCCTAGCACGTCTCCATATCCTGAATCATTTCTTCAATAGTACGAAAGAATTCCAACATCCGTACTATATCCCAAAGGTTTTCAGTATTTTCAATAGATCACGACATTACTTTGGACTCCATAAAGAGCCAAATCAATGAAGTTAAAATTTATTACATTTAGATTTTCTTGTGGTCTACAGAGATTAAATTCAGTCCTACTACCTCTTCTAGGAATTTCAAGAGTCTTGTATATATTGTGCCAAAATCATACTGGAAACGGCTATCATAAAATAAAAACATATCCCTTTATCTTTAATGGCTATTGCATTATTTTAATACATATTTTGGAAATATATCCACAGGCCTTAAAGTGTTTTAGCAATAAGTACATTTTATTTTTATCCCTTTTGCCCAAGACATTCAGAAGGACATAGATTTTAAGATTTTTAAAAAATCTTGTGGATCAGAGATAGTTTCCAAGAATGGCCCCAGGGATGCCAATTGCTCTAACTTCTTAAACTTCTTTCCATAACTCTACATTGAATGTTATGTGTTCCATAACCAAAGAAAAACATCTTCCTCTCCCCTTTTCCCTCTCTCCCCTCCTCTTTCCCCCATAAATATTGCCACCCAGAGGAGGCTAGGTAGAATAATCCATAGGGTATTGGACTTGGAGTCTGGAAGAATTGAATTTGAATTTGGCCTCAGACAGCATTTACCTACCATGTGATTATTGGCAATGAACTGTTCTTAGCCTCAGTTTCTTCATATGTAAAAAAATATGTAATCTGCTTTATATTCTTCTTTTGAGAATCAGATGAGATAATGCTTATGAATCACATTTTAAATTTTATACTATATAAAAAATTGCTAATATTATCATTTTGGGGAGACTTAACAAATATCATTGTCTCTTTGAGAGAGCAAGCAGTTTCAATCAGACTAAAGCCTTAAGTATGTTTTAGAAAATATATCTCATAATTTTAATACCAAACAGATTCATTTCTTCTAGAGCTTTTAGACTAAATGTTTTTTTTTTCCTACACTAATTTTTGTAATAAAATATTTTATTCTATAATAATTAAAATATGATAAAAACAATATTAACTAAAGGACACATAATATACATATAGGCAATATTACACTTTGAATTTCTGAATCCTTAAGATTTAATTCATTTTCTAACTTCTATTTTCCTCTCTTTAAAAAACAACAACAAAGTTTTCAGGAATTTAAATTAGGACCATTGCCTCTTATATCCAATACTTCAGTTTCTTAGAATTACAAACTTGCAATATTTTTTCTATGTTATGGAAAACATGTATACTGTATGGCAAAGGTGTTTGTCAAGGTTTAGAGTACTTACAAAACTTGTTCTAATCCAAATGTTTCAATATATAAAATTTTAACTGGAATAGAAGTTGATAATGAACTTTTTGGAAGAGATTTTTTTTAAGGTAGATTCTGAGATTTCAATTGACAAAAAGCATCTATATTGAACATTTATAGTTTTTATGTATTTATAATTAAGTTCATGAAGAAGGCAACCCTTTCCCTGTCAACATAAAAATATATCTACATGTTAAAGATATGAAGGAATACTTAAATGAGTCTTTATTCCTCTATCTGATTAAAGTAACTCCACACCAGAACCTTGGAGGGTGATTTTCATTAATTTCCTATTTATCTTACCATGTTGAGTTTCTTACTTTATTAAAAGACTAATAAAATCATTTACCACAATAAGATAATGTGGTAACATGAAGGTTTACTTTGAAACTGAATCTCTTTTTCTTGTTTTAAACTTGTGGATCTTTCAGCCTTTTGGCACAGGAAAGGCAATGAGATTAGGCACGTGAAAACATTACAAAATCAAATCCTGTGTTAGTTCATGGAACAATTTTGATGGAAGGGTTTTATAGGTTATTTTTGCTCATTAAACCATAGATTGAAATTGGACTAGACTGGAGGGAAAACAGGTATCACTATTTACTAAGAACACAGGTAAATGCATAGGTAAGGAAGTTCAGAATGAAATAATTTGCCTTTATATTTCCTTCCAATTAGAAAGAAATATTCCCTTCCAATTTAAAAATGAGTTTGCTTTACTATCTGTTATTTTTCCTTGTGGGTAATAGTGTGTGTGTGTGTGTGTGTGTGTGTTCATAATAGTAGACATTTCATCACTCAGTGAGAGGTTGTATTATTTGGGAAAAAAGGAAGGACAAAGTATAAAGCATATATATGAAAACATAGCACATTGATGTGATATTTGCTGATTTTGTAGTAAATTGTTTCATAAGGCTTTTTATAGTAGTTATTAAATCTACAGCAGCAAGAATGGATTGATAGGCAAGGATGGCTGGAGAAGGAAAAAGCATTTAAGTGCCTACTTTGTGCCAGGCATTATACCAAGCTCTTTACAAATAATTGTTGTTATCTAAGTCCCTACTATTTCTGTCATTTATTTGTAATTTGATCTTCACTTGAAAATAATATAACTTCACTAACTCTATAATCACATTTTGTAAGGATCATAATATAGTTTAAAGTATTTAGACTTATGATTGGTAGAGCCCAGCTTCAAATTCCAGCTCTGTCACTTTGGTTTCATGTTTAACCTAGGAAATACAGTTTCCTCATCTGGAACACAGGAATAACAACTATAATACTTGTCTCATAGTGTTGTCATATTAGAATTAAATGGCAAGATGAAAGTGAGAATCTCTTTCTTTTGCTAGTGGAGACCCTCGCAAATCATTGTCCTTTTTAGATTTGTAAAGGGTTTTTCAAATTCTTAAAACTATAAATGCTAGCTGCTGTTGCTGCTCCTACTTCTGCTACTACTTTGTATTTAGGTAGATTGATTATTACCTTCCTATATTCCATGGGTATATTTTCATAAAATTCCCATTTCCTGTCATTTAATAGACTAACTTTAAGTACTATAATTTCCAAAGATAGATATTTGTTTTATCATTAATTTACATTTTTGTACAAAAATTAAAATGAAACATTCAATGAAAATGACTTTTAAATACAGAACTATTGTTATTTGAATATTAAATAAGTACAGACATACAATCCAGATATAAGACTAAAAGTTGGTTGTTGATTTTATCTGTTGATTTTAGGGCTTCAGTGGATAAGAAATATGTTTGAAGGAGACTTTGATCCTTCAATGAATCTGATATTTCATGATTTCTGTGCTTTAAGTCTTTAGGAGAAAAAAAAATAACTAATTCACTGCATCTAGCTGTCCCCAAATTCCGTATGACATACCTCTTCTATGACATCTTGACATCTGACCTCCTTTTGCTCCTTCTTCCCACCTGTTACTCTTAAGTGGACCTCCAGAGACCCTGATCTCCTGCCTAAAAAATTTAATCATTCAACTTTGGAACTCTTACCTTAAGACTGAGCTATTCTGATTAGTGAAGGAGGGAGATTAAATTTAAGTAACCTAGTGCATTAGCTGACCCATATCAATCCATCCAGGGCATCTTGCCATTCATCTGCCATGACACCAAGGTGCATACTTTCACTTCCTTTTCTGGAAAGTATATGACAATTTCCTTTCCTACAGTTTGAATCATCATGTCTATGTCCAAAGTTCCCTCACCTGGTTTCCATTTCCTTATATGTAATGCTTGCTTCTTTTAGAATATAAGTTCTTTAAGAGCAACGATTGTCTAATTTTTTTAAATTTTATTCCTAGTGGCAGATAATAAATATTTTATGTGAATTAAGCAATTCATTCATTCCTATATGGATTGAAAACTGATATAGAGTTGGCAATTATAAAAATCACTTCTCTTTAGACCATAATAATTTCCAATTAGTCAGATACAAAACTGAAAACTAGCTTCATAGTTTGTGAAATGTTGTGTGACAAAAATATTAATGTTATAAAATCATTCTTTATCTTCCTTAATATCTCCATATAATAGATTATTTCTTCTTCCACCTAGATGGCAAGGTCCTATATGTATTTCTTCCTTTTGGATTTTTTCTTTAAATGAACCCAGATCTGCCATTGCAGCTCAGATTTCATTTGTCCTGTACAATTACCCAGAGCCATAAATAGGGTGGGGCAACTGGAGCTTTGTCCCAAGACACTGAATTTAGAGGGCACCAAATTTGGAGATCTAACAACACTTATAGCCTTTCAGCAGCATAGAAACAGCAGAGCTTAGCACCTAGTTAGCAAGAATGGTTAGCTAAAATGGAAAGTTCCCAGATGATGGGCTTGGGTAAACTTCTCCCTTCTCATTTCCATTCTACTCTTGTATTGCCACTTCTTTTTGTCCCATGTCCCAACATCTATATTGGATGAAGGCTCATTTCTTGCCACTTTCCTCAGATCCAGAAGAAAAAAAGTAATCCAGTTGTGGTTTTGCATTTACTTACTGACTTAGTTGGCTTTTTTGCTTCCACATCATGCTCAAAATACACATTTCTGATATTGTTTCAAAAACTCGACTAGAAATTCTTATGATTTCAGATATCATTATCATCGTGTTGTCTTATAGTCTTCACAGTCTTGAACTATCTTTAAAGCCATAAACTTCTTACATATTGAGCTATGAAGCTGCATTTAACTTTCTTCTTTATATTGCCACACATTAATAAAGCAAGCTGTTGCTGTTGGATCTCTCCTATTTCCACACTTAAAACATACTTCTGTGAATCTATCATTAACTTTCTAATGAAATGTATAAAGTCTTCAAGCACTTAGACTCTTTCTTTTTCTCCCTCCCCTCAATTCTTAGATAGTGTGGTGTAGAAGATAGAGAATTGGCCTTGCAGTCAAGAAAAATAGCATTCAAATCCATATCTGATACATACCAACTTCAAATCCAACTGTATGATATTTGGCTAGTTTTTAACCACCATTTCTTCACCACCAGGCTGAGCTCCTCAGGATTGCAGAATTACTGTAATTTCTCTAATATTTAAAGTTCACAGATGTCTGCTTTTTTTGTTTGGCTATCCAATGAATGTTTTACTTTTTTTGACAATCAAGTAGGTTCATGTTTTAGGGTTTATGCATCTTTCATTCTCATTATACATTGCTGAATGTTGAAGCAAATTTTTGATAGGATGAAGAATATAAAGGCACAATAAAATGATAATTTGAAAAAGAAAGTAGTTATGACTCATTTGAGACTTTTTTTTTAATTTGAGGACTTAAAAAATTATGTGTGTTTGTTGATAGTGTTGCCCATAGAAAAACCAAAAGTATAAGAATTATACCTATTTATCATACATGGATATACATTTCAATGTTTATATACTTCTACTTTGTATATTATATAAGCTCGTTTTAACTTCCCCCTGCTACCAAATTTATTTCTAAACTCTTTTTTTCTCCATATTCCTATCACTCCCATAAATATGTGTGATGTTAAGGAATATGAATTATTTTAATTTTATTCTAAACAAAACAACTTAATTAATATGCTTGCTATATAGAAAACAATGAAATGTCACATATACACCCAGTTCTTTGAATATAGTCTGAATTGTAGAGAGGGCACAGGCTTTATAATCTCTTGGATGTCATGCTTACTCTCTCTTTTTTTTTTTTAACAAACTACTGTATAGTCCAACTCTTCTACATGATTTTAACACCCTGAATTCTAAAACACCAATTTTTCATTCAGAATGCTTTATTTTCATACTTGGAACACTTCTACATAACTTTTGAGGCATCTTTTCTATCTGCCTTTGTGATGGAACCTTTTGAGATATCTTTTTTTGATGACTCAAACCTTATCTTCATCATCATAAAACTTAATATATTCATTTACATGAATAAATATCTTCAGTATAATATCCTAGAAGTAAAAAAGGAAAATAAGGCCTCTTTTATATACAATTAGCATGAAATAACTCATAGCCACAATATTTAGCAATTGCTAGGAAAAAACCTGAACCAAATAAAGTTAATACCTGAAATAGGAATCCATGATGAGACATGGGAACCACCCCATTTTCCCACTGATCTAATAAGGGTGAATAATTTTGGGTGGTCCCTACCTTTATAACACAACTTATACAGAACATTCTATTCAAAACAACATTTTAGCTTTCCCTAGCTAACCTCGGCAAAAACCATGTGTCTATGCTGAGGGAAAATCCACCCGCATGGAAAGAAGCCAGTCTCCTGGAACTTAGTAGAGTCCCTGGACAATAAAGATCTGTGATTACTGAGGCGGCACAGAATTTCAGTTTTCAGGCCACTAAATCACACTTGGCCTCCACAGCTGTGTAGTCAGGGGAGTCTGCAGATATTATTCAGGACAGCAACCACAAGGCCTGTTTTTTATAGAATATTTTTCCCAGTGTTTTTGGAAACCCATCAAGTGTTAATGCTAAGGGTTTTTTGGAAACATTGAAATTTCTCTCCCTCTCTCCCTTCTCTCCCTCTCTCCCTCTCCCCTTCTCTCCCTCTCTCCCTCTCCCCTTCTCTCCCTCTCTCCCTCTCCCCTTCTCTCCCTCTCTCCCTCTCCCCTTCTCTCCCTCTCTCCCTCTCTCCTTCTCTCCCTCTCTCTTTCTCTCCCTCTCTCCTTCTCTCCTTTTCTCTCTTTCTCCTTCTCTCCCTCTCTCCCTGTCTCTCTCTCTCCCTCTCTCCCTCCCTCTGTCTCTTCGTCTCTCTGTGTCTCCCCCATGTCCCCCACCCTGTCTCTGTCTGTCTCTCTCTCTTTCTCTTTAAATAAAGATTTTAGAATTTAGTTTAAAAAGTTAGAGAGAATATGATCTCTTTTATGTCAATAAAAGCATTTTGTGAAAATAATTAAGAAGGAAACTATTTTAAAGTAATATTTTAGTTTTCACTGTTCTCAAGTACTATCACTTTTTTGAAAACTCAGAGAAAAATGTTATTATTCAAAGAGTGATAAGGGGAGAGTGGTGAGAAACAAAGAATCTAAGTGTGTGACATAAGAAAGAACACTAGTTCTGGAATCATATGACCTGGGTCCAAAACAGCATATAGAAAGTTATGTGATCCTCATGGAGCCTCATTTTCTTCAACTATAGAATGAAGGGGTTGTACTTTGAGATCCTTTAATGGCCTATGACTCTATGTTGAAGGATATAAAATAACACGTGAAAACAGAATATATTTGGGGAAGTTGCTACAAATCCATAGGGCTTTATAACAAGAAATATTTAATTTTAATCTGAGTCAGCATGAAAAAAATCAATATATTTGAATTAGGGTGGAAATTTTTAATTAAATACATGTTTTTTCCCTTTCTTTTTAAACAAAAGTAGCTTTTATTCCTTAACTGTACTTCCATATTTAGACTTTTATTCTTAAAAACCTGTTTTCAAGGTTTTTCTGATGGAGCTCCACATTGGTATGTATTGGCTACCAGAATGTGGTAACTTAAAAAAGAGGAGGGGGCAGACATGTAAAGTCAACAGGAACAGAGTGTTTTTAGAAGTGTCAGTGGAAAGGTCTGGCTAACTCAAGCAAGCTGTGAGACTATGCAGTGCACATTCCATAAAGCACTTATGCTTTTCCATAGGGTATCATACAAACCCAACTGGGGTTCATACAACTCATTTTAGCTGATCTCAATGTATATGTAAGCAAATGATTTGTATTTCTGTTGAAGAGACTTTTGTTAATTCTCACCTCTATAAGCTAAAAACCCCTCTAATTCTATTAAAAGCCTGCCAAAATTGAATAGTTCTCAGCAAATATTTAATACTAGAAAAGATTTTAATATTCATTGCTTTTTAATTATTGAAAAGGAATCTTTAAAAGAATTTGATTATATAAATGCGAATACATTGATTTGTGTCCTTGAAGTGTCGTAAGATCATACTATCCATCATAATTCAATGATAGTTGCCACATAACTATTTACAAAATAAAATTGTATTATTATGGGCAGCTAGGTGGTACAGTGGATAGAGTATAAGGGCAGAAGTCTGGAAGACTCATCTTCTTGAGTTCAGTCTTTTTTCAGACACTTAGTCTCAGACAATGTGGTCTCAGACACTTACTAGCTGAGTGACCCTAGGCATGTCATTTAACCCTGTTTGCCTCAGTTTCTCATCTGTAAAATAAGGTGGAAAAGGAAATAGCAACTCACTCCAGTATCTCTACCAAAAAATCTTAAATGGAGTCACGAAAGGTCAGACATGACTGAAAAACAACATTGGATTTGTCATAACAAATATCTAAATTAGCTTTGCTGCAAAATAGAGCATTTTCTTAAGGAAATGGTATTAAAGAGAAGTTGCTTATGTGGTTAGATAAACACCTATATTCACTTGAGGTTTGAGTATTTAACTTAAATTATTTATGTATTTAACTTTAACATTGGTATTATGTTAAATATTCAAAATTAAAGACTGATTTACAATGTCAGTTTAATGTCCATTTCAGTATCATCTTTTTTGAAACTACTAAATGTTTTTTTTTTTTTTTTTGCTTTCTTTATATCCCTTTTATATATTTAAAACAGGAATGTATATTGAGGTAAAGAAATGGAGCTACTTATTTTCTTCAAATAAAGAAGGATTAACTTCTACTAACTCTATAGTTCCTTATCACAACTTCCAAAGAGATGCTCAGAACCCTGTTACTCTAAGACCCAGACCTCTCAAAGAAATGTTTCCATGAAATGGATCCCTCCTCAGACAGAAAAAAAATGATATTTTTAGAACCACATTGAAATCATGGAAAAGGGAAAGGGATTTATAGGAAATTAATATTCAACCAAATTTGCTATCATGAAATTAATCCTCAAATTTTATTCACTGAAACAAAAATTCAGATATCTGTTCTCTAAGAGGAGCATTGGGATCATTTTAATTTCACTCCTTTATAATCCATGTATAATGATCCTATACTTCTTGTTTGCTTTGGGAATGGGAAGTTCCATATTTTTTATGAATAAAGTGTCAAACAAAATGAGAAGGGTAAGGATGGCTAGACATCATTAGATGTACTTCCTTTATCGGCAAAGTATTATTGTAATTTAATATTGAATATTCATGTTAAATATTAATATTGAAGTATTATAATACTTTAATATCTGTAAAATAGTAGAACAAATCCAATTAGTCTTATCCTCACTGTTATATGTGATGACCGCGTTTAGCACCCAGAGTATATTAGAATCAGCCAGAGTCAGAATAAGGGAAAATGCTTGATCTTTATTCTTTGTGGAGGTAAAGGAGAATGGAGATCTGAAGTGAGAGCAATTGTGACATGAATGCGGCCAGCAATGCCTCTGGTTCTCACATTCCACCCACCAAATCCTCTATGCAATCTCCTATACAACACATCAAACTTGCACAGAGAGTGGGTGGGGCCATTCTTTCTCCAAGCATATATTAATAGAGTATTGTCCAATTGCTAATTAGCCTCAAGTGCTAAGAGGGACCTCAGTGCAACAAGAGCTTCAAGAGCTTCAGCCCATTACAGTTATATTTATTTTTAAGAATACAGTTAAATATAGGTAGTTTTATAGAGTTAACTTATTTTCAATGGACATTTGTACTTCTAATAATAGTAGTCACTTATATAGCACTTTATGTATGCAAAGCATATTATTTATTAAGTGGGGTTTTGGCCATTGGGGCTTTAGTCCTAGGAGTATACAGGTCTGGTGAGCTTGCTTCTAGATCTACAGTATGTCATTGAGAATCCTGGTAATTGGGGCAGCTAGGTGGTATAGTGGATAGAGCACTAGCCTTGAAGTCAGGAGGACCTGAGTTCAAATCTGGCTTTAGACACTTAACACTTCCTAGCTGTGTGACCCTGGACAAGTCACTTAACCCCAATTGCTACAGCAAAAAGAGAGAGAGAGAGAGAGAATGAACATCCTGGTAATTTACTTCAGAAGATGTACTAGTACTAACTTATTTCCTGTATGCTTGATTTTCAAGTTAAAAAAAAAAGATTTTGGTTTGGCTATTGGGTGGGAACTTACTTTTGTAGTACATGGGAAAGGATGTCATCGGTCAGTCAGTCAATCAAACCAATCAATCATTTATATTTATTTTTGTTCAGCTATATTTTAATTGTGTTCAGCTACCATTTATCATTTAGCATTTTCTTGGCAAAGTTACTATAGGAGCTAGAATAGCATGCCATTTCCTTCTTCAACTCATTTTACAGATGAAGACATGAGGCAAACACAGTTAAGTGACTTGCCCAGGGTAATACAGTTAATGTGCTTCTGAGACCCGATTTGAACGCATGAAGATGAGTCTTCCTGATTCTGAGTGTAGTATTCTATCTATTGTGCCACCTAGTTGCCCAAAGTGGATATAGAAAATAATAAAACTAGACATTTCAGACATTTGACAAAGTCAAACTGGTCTGTTAATAGAAAAATTTTGAAGTGCTGTCAGATCTTGCAATTTACCATAATCTATTCCCCTGTTGTTGATGGTGATGATTTTTAGAGCCAGGTATTCTGTAAGTTTAATACATATCTGTTATTATTATTGACCAGTAAACTGAGGAAAACAGGGTTGCTCAGAGTCACACATCTAGAAAGTGTTTGAGGCTGGATTTTAACTCGGAAAGATGAGTCTTCCTGACTCCTGGTATGGCATTCTATCCACTGCATCATCTAGCTGCTAACATTTATTAAGTGCCTACTATATCCATGGGATTTGAATAAAAAATAGAGATTCAAAGAAAGTAAAAACAAACAAAAAACAGCCTTTGTTCTGACAGAGCCTTCAGTTTAATGAGGGAAGGAAGATGTAATCAACTGTGGATAAACAAGATAGTATATAAAATGAATTGGGGGTAATTAACAAAGCAAAGGAATCAATGTTAAGAGATAAGGAAAAGCTTTTTTTTTTTTTTTTTGATAGAATGTGTGGTTTTAGCAAGAACTTGAGAGAATTTAAAGTGGGAATAGAGAACATGTCAGGTATGAGCAGCATTAATGAAAATTCCCAGAGTTGGAAAATGGAGTTTTGGAGGAATAATAAAGAAGCCAGTATCACTGAATCATAGAATATGTGATGGGTTATAAGTTATAAGAAGACTGTAAAGATTGGAGAGGAGCAATTAGTGAAGGACTTTGAATACCAAGTAGAAGATTTTATATTTGATCCTAGAAGTAATAGGGAGCTACTGGAGATTAGTGAGTAAGGAGGAAGGACTGTGGTGCTTAGTTCTGTGAAATAAGAATATCATTTTGAAATCTGAGCAGAAGCTAGGCTGGAGTGGGGATTGGTTTGTGGCAGTGAGAACAACCAGCAGATTACTGAATAGCCCAGGCTTGAGGTGATGAGGGCCTGAAGCAAGTTGGCAATGTTTCTTTCTTCCTGGTTACATTTGTTTGAAGAAAATAAACTATTATGAGTCTCCAAGTTATCATAATAGTGATTTCAATGAATTCAGTGAATTCAATACTGGTGATATGCTAGTCCCCTTTTTACATAAGAAGATACAGAGAGATTAAATGATTTGCCTATAGTCGTATAGCTATTAAGTGCCAGAACCAGAATCTGGATCCAAATTCTTCAAATTTAGCACTCTTTTCATTATTCCATATTGCCTAGAAAGGAAGATGGACTTCAAGTGAGGAAAAAACCCACAATTGATTCCTGCCTCTGGTACTTACTAGTTGTGTGAACATGGACAAGCCACTTACACTTAAGGGTAAACCTTACCTTCTTCTGAGTTTATGTTTATCTTCAAGCTCCTTTCTTATCTTACATAGTCCTTCCTCTCCTAAGCATTCAGCATGTATTGATATTTGATACTTCCAAAGATCTCTGAATGCATGTGTAGTCATTCCAACAATGACCCTGGCCATTTCTTCAGATTTTAATTTATATGATTGTTACCTTTACAAATCCACTCACTGGGTTGTATGCTTCCTTCTTGTTTTCATATCTCTGATATGTCAATAAAGAGATTAAAGTATTCCACTATTTTCTCTAATTATAATGTGAATAACTTCTCCTTGCCTTATTCTGAGCATCCTTATCTTCATTCATGTCTAACACTTCAGGCTGTAAGTCATCATTGGTAACATGCTAATCCCTGGTTATGCCCACTATGCATCTTTCACTGCCATTTAGGTTATTTATAATTTAGATAGCAGCATGTTTGTCTTAGACAAATGCTGTAAATGGATAATGAGCTGGGGCAAGTCTTGAATAGCCAGGGAGATTGGATTGGATTGCACTTGAAAGAGTCCATGATGCTCCTAATGATCCCAAATTTCTGTTTGATAGTGGTACAGAAAAGAACCAATACTATTTAATATGAGGTTCTTCTTAGTGATTTCATTACTATCAGAACATCTTTTAAAATAAATAAATGGAATATAATTTACATCAAAAGTTATCTTATTGCCTTGTGTGGTTATCATAGACTTGACATATATACTTTAGAAAGCTTTTTCCTATGTGACATGTACACAAATGTACAGGCACATGTGCATGTGTTCTAATTTGCACATTATAAGTTTTTATGTTGACTATATCTATTATATGACCATATATAATAGCTTTATGGCAACAATAATATAATGTGTCATATGTACAACTAAATAGCACAGTACCAGATTTGACTCAGAAAGACCTGTGTTCAAACCTGGTCTAATATAGTTGCTATGTGACCCTAAGCAAGTCACTTAACTTTTGTTTGCCTCAGTTTCTCAATTATAAAATGGGAATTATAATAGTGCTATGTCTCGGGATTGTTGTGAGGAGCAAATAATTATTGCAACATGATTGAATGAATGAAATGAAAATTGTATAGTATCTGGCACACAATAAGTTGATGCTGTACAAATGTTAGCTATTATGATGTTTATTATTTTAAAATATATATGCACACATAATATATATTCATAAGATCATAGGAATTATTGAATATAATTTGTTTTACAGATAAGGAAATAAAGGTACAAGAGGTTAGGTAATTCCTCAGAGTCATACAACTAATAAGTTTCTGAAATGAGATTTAAACTCAGTTCTTCATGACTTCAGATCTAGTGCCCAACACATTATCGTTCTAAATAATTAAATATAGTTCCATTTATTTTCAGTAACCAATAACTTATGCATCAAGTTTTATTTTGTTTTCTATGAATGAGTCATATCTTTGTTATATCATATTGACTTCTGATTTTCCCAGGAATATTATCACTATAATTTAGAGGATTGCCTGTACATAATAAATCTTATGACATTTTAAATCTTATTTTTTTTTGATTCAAGGCCAATAGAGATTTGGAAAAGGCAAATGTTAAAAATCAAATTAATTTATTTAGATTTCAAATATATAACATCTAACAAAGTTTTCTTTAAATTAACAAAATTTAAGAAATCAAGAGAAAATGAAGAGACTGATATTCAAACAACCCATGAGTGTCTGGGTTTTATCCATTTTATACTTTCCTTCTAGTGAGATTTTAGTCATTAAGCCTCTCTCTTAGAATCTCCTGAGAATTGCAAGACAACATCTTCATTTCGCATCCCAAGATGTTTTTCCCCTTAAAAGTGTTTTATTTTTTTCTTCAATTACATGTAAAGATAGTTTTCAACATTGATTTTTGTAAGATTTTGAGTTCCACATTTTCCTCCTTTCCTCCTTTTCCTTCCCTCTCCCTAAGACAGTAAGCAATCTGATATAGGTTTATACATATACAATTTTGTTAAATATATTTCCACATTAGTCATATTATGAAAGAATAATCAGAACAAATGAGAAAAATCACAAGGAAAAAAAAACATAAAAAGTGAAAATAGTACTCTTTGATCTACATTCAAAGTCCATACTTCTTTATCTGGATGTATAAGCATTTTTCCATTGGTAGTCTTTTGGAATTGTCTTGGATCATTATATTATTGAGAAGAGCTGAGGTGATCCTAGTTGATCACTATACAATGATGCTCTCCTGGTTCTGTCATTTCACTCAGCATAAATTCAGGTAAATCTTTCCAGGTGTTTTTGAACTTTGCCATTCATCATTTCTTATAGAATATTAGTATTCTATTACATTCATATACTGCAGTTTGTTTAGCCATTTCCCAGTTAATGGGCATCATCTTAATTTCTAATTTTTTGCTACCACAAAAAGAGTTGCTATAAATATTTTTGTACATGTGGGTCCTTCCCCCTTTTTATGATCTCTCTGGTTTGTAGACCTAATAATACATACCAAATTTCATAACATACCCCAAAGTTTGTGGATATATTAGTTTTGAATCCCAAAGAACCAGTCTCACTTATTCAGAAATATGTTTCATTAGGTCTTATTTTTCTTAGTTCTGGTTAGTTAAGGCAAGTTCACAAACAGAACCTTTTTCTCTACACACACACACACACACACACACACACACACACCCCTCTTTTCAAATATCTAGAAGGTAATAAATTGTCAGTGTAATTATGATATTTATAACACTAGCATGGAGAGGCTAACTATATAGTAGTGTCTCACACTTCTTGAACAATCTCCTCAGAATATTTCTGAGGAAGTATTGTATGATTTTATTAAGAGCAATTCCTTAAACTAAATAATTACAAAAATCCATCAGCTGGCTCTCTATGGGCAGGAATTCAGATAAGCTGAATCAGCTGTTTACTTACCACGTTGCTGCATCAACCAAGCAGTTGGAAGCAAATAGAGGTCATAGTAAAACAGATCAGATTTATCCTCTGGGCTAGGGATAGAAGCCCAGGAAATTTTTCCTTCATCAGAATACTGTTGTTAAATAGATACTAACATGACAGCTTTTTCCTCTCAAATCAGAAATGGCATCAAATGGCAAGATCAGGGCTTCTTAAATTTTTTCCACTTATGACCCCTTTTAGCACAAGATATTTTTATATGACTTCAATATATATATAATAGGTATACAAATCAAGCATTTACTGATAATAAATCATAAAAAAAGTTTTAAAAATTCTAAAAATATTCATTAATATACATATGATTTTACCATTTATTAAAGATAAAAGCAAATTTACACACTAATGAGATGGATATGTTTGCTTATCTTTACATAAAAAATTAAATCTTGGAGGGATATTTGATACCTTTTAGTTCTGCCAAGTTTTTCATGGCCCCCACATTCAGTTATGTGACCCCCATATGGGGTGATGAGCCACAGGTTAATAAACTTTTCTCTAGATTGTATGAAGGGAAAAAGCTATTCTTGGAACTCTTTTACAATTGGATTATGCCAACAAAAATTTCATATTACCAAAGCTTTTTTTCTTAGTTTTCTCCATAGTTCTTTTTCTATTAGAATCTAAGTTCCTTGAGGAAAGAGACATTTTTGCTTTGTATTCCCAATGCTTAACAGAATTCCTGACACACAATACTTAACTGATAAATGTTTATTGATTGACAGTGACTCAGGAAGGATTTTACTTTCTGCTATATTTTTTTCATTCTTCCAATTTCTTTAATTTGGTCCTTCAGTTTTGTTTTGTTTTTTATAGCTTTTTATTTACAAAGCATATGCATGGGTAATTTTTTTCAACATTGACTCTTGTAAACACTTCTGTTCCAATTTTTCCCCTCCTTCCCTCTACCCCATCCCTTAGATGGCAGGCAGCCCCATACATGTTAAACCTGTTAAAGTATATGTTAAATACAATATATGTATACATATTTATACAGTTATCTTGCAACACAAGAAATATTGGATTTAGAAAGAAGGTAAAAATAACCTGGAGAGAAAAGCAAAAATGTAAGCAAACAAAAACAGAAAGAGTACAAATGTTATGTTGTGGGCCACACTCATTTCCCAGTGTTCTTTCACTGGGTGCAGCTGGTTCTGTTCATCACTGATCAATTGGAACTGATTTGGATCCTCTCATTGCCAAAGGTAGCCACTTCCATCAGAATTGATCCTCATATAGTATTGTTGTTGAAATGGATAATGATCTCCTAGTTCTATTCATTTCACTTAGCATCAGTTCATGTAAGTCTCTCCAAACCTCTCTGTATTCATCCTGCTGGTCATTTCTTATAGAACAATAATATTCCATAACATCCATATACCATAATTTATTCAGCCATTCTCCAATTGGTGGGCATTCCTTCAATTTCCAGTTTCTAGTCACTATGAAAAGGGCTGCCACAAACATTTTTGCACCTACAGGTCCCTTTCCCTTCTTTAATATCTCTTTCGGATATAAGCCCAGTAGTAACACTCTTGGATCAAAGGGTATGCACAGTTTGATAACTTTTTGAGTATAGTTCCAAATCCAGAATGGTTGGATCCATTCACAACTCCATCAACAATGCATCAGTGTCCCAGTTTTCCAACATTCCCTCCAACATTCATCATTATCTTTCTCTGTCATCCTAGCCAATCTGACAAGTATGTAGTGATATCTCAGAATTGTCTTAATTTGCATTTCCTTGATCAATAATTATTGGGAACACCTTTGCATATATAGAAATAATTTCAATTTCCTCATCTGAAAATTGTTCATATCCTTTGACCATTTATCAATTGGAGAATGGCTTGATTTCTTATAGATTAGTCAATTCTCTATATATTTTGAAAATGAGGTCTTTATCAGAACCTTTAACTATAAAAATGTTTTCCCAGTTTATTGATTTCCTTTTAATCTTGTCTGCATTAGTTTTGTCTGTACAAAAGCTTTTTAACTTGATATAATCAAAAATTTCTATTTTGTGATCAATAATGATGTCCAGTTCTTTTTTGGTCACAAATTCCTTCCTCCTCCACAAGTCTAAGAGGTAAACTGTCCTATGTTTTTCTAATTTACTTATAATCTCATTCTTTTTGCCTAAATCATGAACCCATTTTGATCTTATCTTGGTGTATGGTGTTAAATGTGTGTTTATGCCTAGTTTCTGCCATATTAATTTCCAGTTTTCCCAGTAATTTTTGTCAAATAGTGAATTCTTATCCCCAAAATTGGGATCTTTGGGTTTGTCAAACATTAGATTGCTATCGGTTGACTATTTTGTCCTATGAACCTAACCTATTCCACTGATCAACTAGTCTATTTCTTAGCCAAAACCAAATGGTTTGGTGACCGCTGCTTTATAATATAGTTTTAGATCAGGTACAGCTAGGCCACCTTCATTTAATTTTTTTTTTTCATTAGTTCCCTTGAAATTCTTGAACTTTTGCTCTTCTAGATGAATTTTGTTGTTATTTTTTTTTTTTTGTAGGTCATTAAACTAGTTTCTTGGGAGTGGTTCTTCAGTTTTGAATCTATATTACTTAACTGTGTTCAGTGGCTTAAATTAGACCTTCCTAGTACTCAGAGAATTCTTTTTACTTGTGATATAAAAATTCAACTAGTCTCTCCTACGAAGTCCTTATTTATATTCTCCCACTAATTACATGATTGGTTATTTTGTGAATTTTAATCTCTTGTAACATAATAATTTACATGCAAATGAACTGAGGCAATTCAATGCCTTGAAGCCTATTTCAATTCATCATTTTCAATGTTCCATTTCTAATAATCTATGTCTTTGACAATTATGTTTTCATATTCAAATATTATCAGTTTTTAATAATTAATAATCTTGTCTTTGTTCCTTTAAACCACCAAACTGTTCATGTGCAAACAAGGCATTATATCAATCATCCCATGCCAGGGAAGGTTATTAACGTCTTTATATATAGTCCACAGTTAATTTTCTGCCCCTTTTACAACTAAACTCTTCACAAGTAAGATGGCAGAGTAAATCCAGGAAGCTGCTTGAACTCTCCTCGTTTCCCTTGAAAACAACATTAAATCAAGCCTTTGAACAGAGTCTGACAAAATAAAACTACTCTATAGCTCAAAAAAAGATTGGAAAAACTTCAAGAACATTGGGATGAAAAGTGTATTCACCCCAGCTCAGACAGACTCTAGGAAAGCCAGCAAATCAGCAACTAAGACCTTCAATCTTAGTGGATCAGTACAGGAGCAGATGGGGGGGCGGGGAGGGGCAGCAACTTTTAGTCCTAGCTCATAAGGCAAACTCTGGGAAACCAGGCTGTTTCCTGAAAAAGAGCAGACAAAGCTACCCCCTGAAAACACAGCGGGCCCCTGTGCTCAGAAGCTCCACAGGATGCTCGGGATCGTATCACCTTTATCCCAGGAGCAGTATTCAATCATAAAATTATAAATAAGAAATACCAAAAGAAAAGAAAATGAGCAAGAAACACAAAAGAATCTTTACCATAGAAAGCTATTGTAGTGATAGGAAAGATCAAAACACCAATTCAGATGAAGACAAAAAATCCATAGAGCAAAACCCAAAAAGTGATATGAATTAGTCTCAAGACCAAAGAGGCTTCTTGGAAGTGCTCATAAAAGATTTTAAAAGGTAAATAAGAAAGGTAAAAGAAAAAATGAGAAAAGAAATAAGAGATATAAAGAAGAATTAGCAGCTTAGAAAAGGAAAAAAAAATGAAGAAAACAACTCCTTAAAAAATACAATTGGTCAAATGTACTGAAGAAAAACACCATGTTCCAAAGTAAAATTAATCAAGTGGGAAAAAAGATACAAAAGCTAACATAATTAAATCCCATATTAAAAACTAGACTAGGGCAAATGAAAGCTGACAACCTATGCAAAAGAAAGAATCAAGCAAACAAACTGAAAACAATGAAAAAAATCAAATAAAATGTGAAATACTTAAAACAGCCATCCTGGGAAATAGATTCAGAAAAGACAATTTAAAAATTATTGACCTACCTGAAGACCATGACCAAAAAAAAAAAAGAGCCTGGATAGCATTTTTCAAGAGTATTTATTAAGGAAAGCTGCTCCAATATTCTAGAAATAGAGAGGAAATACTCACTGAAAGAATCCATTTTTCACCTTTGGAAAGAAATCTCACAAGGAAAATCCAAAGAAACATTGTTGCAAAATACCAGAACTACAATCTCAAGGAAAAAAAAATATTGCAAGCTGCCAGACAAAAACAATTCAAACACATAGGAGTAATAGCCAGTATTACCCAGGATCTGGCAATTCTATAATAAATAATCAGAGGGTATGGAATACCATATTTTGAAAGGCAAAGGACTTAGGTTTACAACCAAGAATTAACTACCCAATGAGACTCAGCATCATTTTTCAGGGGAGATGATGGGTTTTCAATGAAGCAAGAGACTCAATCATTTCTATCGAAAAAATCAGAACTAAACAGAAAATTTAATCTCCAAACATAGGACTTAAGTGAAACACAGAAAGATAAAGGGGGAATATATATATATTTATATGTGTATGTATATGTATGTGTGTATACATATGTTTATATGTGTGTATATGCATGTGCATATATACATACATATGCATGCATACATGAGTATGTGCATATACATATTTATGTGAAATTATATGTGCACATGTATACATGCATGTTTATATCTGGGCATGTGCATGCACACATGCACTTTTATATATTTACATGTGTGTATGCATGTGTGTGCGTGCATACATGTATGTACACATCTGTACATGTTTGTTTATGTATTTAGATTGCTATATATGTATGTATGCTGCATACACATTTATATATTTATGTGTGCGTATTATGCATGTGTGTTTGTGCATGTGTACATGTGTATACATGTGTTTGTATATTTATATGTGTTGCATTGTGCATGCACGTTTATTTGTATGTGTGTGCATGTGCATACATGCATGTCTGTGTGTGCACATGTTTATGCATTCATGTGTGTATTGTATTATGCATGCATATGTTTCTATATTTATGTGCATACATGTACACATGCATATTTGTATATTAATATGTGTGCGCATGTAGTGTGTTTATATATGTTCACATGTATGTGTGTATGTTTATATGCGTGCATTGTAGTATTGTGTATGCATGTATGTTTACATATTTATATTATATGTGTGCATTGTAGTATTGTGTATGCGTGTATGTTTACATATTTATATTGTATGTGTGCATTGTAGTATTGTGTATGCGTGTATGTTTACATATTTATATTGTATGTATTACATGTGTGTATGTATGTTTATTGTGTGCATGTGTATGCGTATATATTTATGTGTATGCATGCGTGTATGCATATTTTATATATTTGTGTGTGCATGTGTATGCATATATATTTATATGTGTGTATATGTATGTATGATACATATATATTTATATATGTGTGTGTATGTATATAATTTAAATATTAACCAGTTTACATCCCTACATCTGAAAATGATATATGTAACTCTTAACAACTGTATCTGTGACTAGGGAAGACAGAAGAGGGCATCCCATGGACAGATAGTATGGTTGTGAATGGACTCTGATTTACTGCTATCAAAGAAAAAGACATTAAGGATTAGAAAAATGTCTGTACTGGAAAAAGAGGAAAGGAGAGGTATAATGAGACAAATTAGTTCACATGAAGAGGTGCAAAAGACCTATTGCAATCCAAGGAAAGAAGACAGTGGTATGAGCATTGATTGAAGCTTCCTTGATCTCATCAATTTCGGCTCTAAGAGGAAATAATAAACATTCAGTTGGGTATAATATATCTAATAAAAAAAAAAGTAGTAGAAGAAGGAGGATAGAAGGGAGAGAGCAAAAACACTAGGGAAAAATACATCCTCACAATCAAATGGAGAAAGGCAGAAATAGTAAATGCTTTCTTTTCAGACCACAATGCGATAAAAATTATATGCAGTAGAGGGACAGGGAAAGATTGAATAAAAATCAATTGGAAATTAAGTCTCATTGTAAAAATTAGTGGGTCAAAACAACAAATCACAGAAACAATATATGATTTCATCCAAGAGAACAATAAGACAACATATCAAAACCTAGGGGATTCAGCCAAAGCAGCTCTAAGGAGAAATTTTATATCTCTAAATAGCCTACTTGCCACAACAAACACAAGAACTGTATGAATACGATTACAAAACACTTATCAAACAAAGGAAGTCAGATCTAAACAGGGAAAGAGGAGATCAATGGATTGGGCATACAACTAAAAAATCTAGAAGAAGAAATCTAAAATTCCCAATTATATAAGAAATTAGAAATTCTGAAATTCAGGGAGAGATTATTAATTTAACTTTTCTTAGTTTCAATTGTTATTAGATAAAACTAAGATGTATTTTATGAAAAGCAACAACAACAACAACAAAATTTGATCAGAAAAAGGAATGAATAAAAACCCAAATCACCAGCATCTAAAATGAAAAAAAAAAAAGAATTTGTCCCCATTGAAAAAGAAATTAAAGCAATAATTAGGAGCTATTTTGCTCAACTGTATTGCAGCAAATCTGACAATCTAACTGAAATTGATTAATATCCACAAAAATATAAATTTCTCAAATTAACAGAAGAGGAAATAAACTACTTAAATAGTCTCATCTTAGATAAAGAAATATGGGCTTTAGAAATAAGAAAAGAAAATGAAATTAAAGAAATTAGAATAGGCAATGAGGAAATATAGCTATCACTCTTTGCAGATGATATACTTTGAGAATCCTAGAAAGTCATCCAAAAATCTGCTGAAAACAACCCATAATTTTAGTAAAGTTGCAAGATATAAAATAAACCCATACAAATCATCAACATTTCTATATATCATTGACAAAGCCCAGCAAGAGATTGAAAGAGAAATTCCATTTGAAATAACTGTAGGCAAAATAAAATATCTGGGGGCCTACTTGCCACAACAAACACAGGAACTGTATGAATACGATTACAAAACACTTATCATACAAAGGAAGTCAGATCTAAACAATTGGAAAACATATCAATTGCTCATGGGGTAGGTTGAACTAATATAATAATGACAATTCTGTCCAAATTGATCTACTTTTTCAGTGCCATGCCAATCAAACTGCCAAAAATTATTTTATAGAACTAGGAAAAATAACAAAATTCATCTGGAAGAACAAAAGGTCAAGGATATCAAGGGAGTTAATGAAAAACAAAATAAAAAGGATGGTGGTTTAGCAGTAAACACCTAAAAGTATACTGTCAAAATCATTTGGTACTGGCTAAGAAATAGAGTGATGGATTAGTAGAATAGACACATGACACAGTGATTGAGGGCTATGGTAATCTAGTATTTGATTATTCCAGCTTCTGGAATAAAAACTCACTATTTAATAAAAAATTGTGGAGAAAACTGGAAAATAATATGTCAGAAACTTCGTATAGACCTATATGTCACACCCCATACCAAAATGGGTATAAGATTTGGGCATACATAAGCCCAACAAAATAGTCAAAGTGTAGTTCATACTGCAATCACCTGTGACCTACTAACAGGTGCAGGTCCTTATGCAGATGTCGCAGCACAAATTAGTTATTCTGTAGCAGCATATTAGCAAATTGCTGATAATGCTATCAAAGCGTGGGCTTCTCTCCACAATAAAGATGACAAGGGTGGGGCCTTCACAAAAATAACACAAGGGCCAAATGAATCCTTTGCTGACTTTGTGGGATGCTTGCAGACAGCTATCACAAGAACAAATGGAGAAAATGCAATAACAGACATTTTGATAAGGCAACTTGCTAAGGAAAATGCTAATGAGGTTTGCAGAAGAATTATACTAGGACTGCACAAGGATGCTCCTTTAGAGGAGCTCATAAGACGCTGTGCCACAGTGGGCACAGATGCCTTTTATAGCCAGGCTATGATGCAGACTTCCCAAAATCCAAACATGGGGAGATAGTCCCTCCTGGCAAGGGACTTCTGGAGAGACTCGTAGATGCTTTCAGTGTGGAAAAGTAGGACATCTGAAAGCTCAATGTTGGTATAGAGATAGAATGGGAAAACAAGGTGGGAGAACAAGACCCCAAACCCCATGTCCAAAATGCAACGGAGGCTTCCATTGGGCCTGAGAATACAGACAGATTCAGGGAAACGGGATGAGGGGCCCAGCCCCAGGGCCCAAGGCAAAAAACACTTGGGGCATGATGGCAGCCAATGGTGCACCCAGAGAGTGCCTAGAAGTCCAGTACCCAGACATGACCAATAAGCCAGGAAGCAACCTGATGGCAGAAGGGAATTACAATTGGGGAGAGTAGAGCTGTATGCAGCTGGGACAACTGAGATACCCCCTGGAGAGGTGAAATCTGTTCCTCTCCAGCCTATGGATCCCCTACCTCCAGGCACAGTAGGCTTGACCATTTCACCTCCTTGTATGTACAAAACAGTGTCCATCCACACACTGATGTGGGAAACTGGGGAATGTGTAGATAATATCCCAGTCACTAATACAGGTAGACAATGTGTGACTTATCACCCAGGAGATGTAGTAGCATCAGGTTTACTCATACAGAATCCTAATAATCAGCCTGGTGATAGTCACCCAGGTTCTGACTCCAGACCACAAAATCCAGGAATATTTTGGACTGCAGCTGTGACAGATGACCGACCTATGCTCACTATTTATGTGAACAGAATACCACTAAAAGGATTGGTAGACACAGGTGCAGATCGTACTGTAATTAGAGGTGCCAGCTGGCCCAGTCACTGGCCATAGATTAAGGCAGACACCTATATGTCTGGTATAGGAGGATCAATAGCAGCAGAAGTTAGTGCTGCCCCTATGAAATGGACATTTGAAAATGAAACAGGAGTTTTTACTCCTTTTGTGGTTGAAAAAATCCCCATCAATCTGTGGGGAAGAGACATTTTGCAGCAGATAGGATTAAAATTAAGTACTTCGGCTTTTTAGGCAGGGCTGCTGTTGAAGGCCTGCCAGCACTCTCACCAGTTCCTATTCAGTGGAAAACTGATACACCAGTGTGGGTAGAACAGTGGCCCTTAACAAGAGACTTTAGAAATTCAGAATCTGATGTCATCAACCAACAGAAAAGCAATCAGGACTACAGTTGGGAAGAATACAGGCCTTTTAAGACAACAAGGCAATATCCAGTGCAAATAACTCCAATGTAACTACCAGATGATGAGGAGAAATCCCAAATTTGGTAAATAGAAGGGAATTAGATTAACTGCTTGGGGGAGAGGATTTGCTTGCATCTCTACATGTGGAGAAGGAATCAGATGGGTGCCTACGAGCCACATTCGCCTTGTCCATCACAAAGAGATGGAGCAGACCCTTGAAACAAAGGAGAAGACCCAAGAAATATCAGGTGGTTCTGTTGCTGATTGTGCTCACCATTGAAAGAGCATAGCTGACAATGAGACTGTTAAAAGAACTTTTAAAAATCTTCAGGAATCATTGGATTGAGACAAGATGAGACTGTTTCAGTTCTTGAAAAAACAGCAAGAATCATTGGATTCCTTAAGATGAAAAATTGTTGATGAGACTTTTTGCAGTACTTTCAGTTCATGCTGGCACATGAACTAATGGACCATGGATTCCTTATGAACTATTTCTAGGAGTTATGGACATGTGTAAATTTTCAGGTTGATTCATGCTGTTACATTACTACTAGCCTGTGTTATATTGCTATGTGCTTATGTAAATTATGTATAATGCCTCCCATATTGATGGATTTATGTATACCATGTATGTCTGTTACAAAGTTCTGGCCCATATTGATGGATTTATGTGTACCCCTTCAGAAACCCGATAATCTGATTTGAATTCATATTTCCTTTGGTGTTTTCATCTCCCTTCCTGAGGTGTCAGGAAAGGTGTGATCACCTTTTTTGGGGGTTCACACCTCCTTGAGAAATCAGGGAGGTCATGACCATCCTATGTTCCAAAAACAAAAGAAAGGGGGAGATGTTGGAATCCTTACAAACTGCTAACTAATTAGAGTTGATCTAATCTTACAAGAAGATTTTGGCCAGAACCTGAAACAAGGTACTAAGTAGAACTATTAATACAAGGCTTGTGTTCACACCTTTACTCATTGGAGTTCACAAGTATTCCAGCTTCACAAAGTAAACTTTCTAACTTCAAGGGAGTTCACACCTCCCTTAAAGCTCTTCGGGCCAGAGAGCACTATGGGAGAAAACCCATAATCCCTCTCTCTCGTATCCCACAATTCCTCCTTCTTGGATAAAAGAAACAGACAGAGGCTCTCGGTCAGATTTCAGTGGAGTTACGCCAGAAGCCCTCTCTCCGCGGCAAGGCAAGAGAGAATACATTTTTCCACTTGGCTGGCTGGTCGCAGAAGAGAGTTCAGCTGGACTGGAGAGGAGCGACTCTGGTGGCAGACGAAGAGTTTTCAGAAGATAAAGCTACGAGTGAGAGTTCAGTGGACAACCAGATTCATCTTCATCTCACACCACTGTAGCTGGTGGCTGGGCTCCTGCACGCCCCCCACTGAGACCAAGCTGGTCTGAAAGACTCACCAGAAAGCTAGCCGAGCCCCCAGTGAAGGAGACAAGAGATTCATTCCATCTCTGTGTCGGTCGGAGGCTGAAGAAAGCAGAGGCAGAGGCTGAAGGACAGAACCTTTGGATTTGGAGACATCCGGAGGGCTCTAAGCTAAACCGGCTGTGTTTTGAGAAGAACAAGAACTCCAACATTTGAACTCATAACAAAAAAGAACAATGGAGATTGAATGTAAATCAACACATGCTAAAAAAAAAAATAAATAAATAATAATTTCTTCTCTAGCTATCCAGTCTTCACACATACACATGCCTACACACACACACACACACACACACACACACACACACACACCACATACACACACACCCCATTATTAATGAATAGATTATCTCAATAAATTGAAAACTTTCTGTTTGCATGGATGTTGTAGACCTATAAACATAGGTTTTGGACCTTAAATTTTATCAATATGTATTTTGCCAATATTAAGTATGTATTTGTTTGTATTTTGTGTGTGTGTGTGAGAGAGAGAGAGAGACAGGCAGGCAGGCAGAGAGGCAGGCAGGCAGAGACAGAGAGAGAGACAGAGACACACAGAGAGAGACAGAGAGAGACAGAGACAGAAAGAGACAGAGGGAGACATAGAGAGGAAGGGAGGGAGATAGAGAGAGGGAGGGAGGGAAGGAGACAGACAGAAAGAGGGAGGGAGGGAGACAGAGAAAGGGAGGGAGGGAGAAAGAGAGAGGGAGGGAGGGAGACAGAGAGAGGGAGACAGACAGAGTGAGGGAGGGAGACAGAGAGCAAGGGAGAGAGGGAGAGAGTGCACGAGGGAGAGAGCGAGCGTGCCAGGGAGAGGGAGAGAGAGAGAGAGAGAAAGGAAGAGAGAGAGAGAGAGAGAGAGAGAGAGAGAGAGAGAGAGAGAGAGAGAGAGAGAGAGACGGAGGGAGAGAGCAGGACATAGAGGGACAGAGACAGAGACACAGAGGGACAGAGGCAGAGACAGAGAAGGGAGGACAGAGACAGAGAGGGAGGGGGATAGAGACAGAGACAGAGAGAGAGGGGGACAAACACACACAAAGAGAGGGACAGAGACAGACAGATGGACACGGAGGTGGGACTTCAACAAAATTTTTCTTGGTTTCAAGTTTGGTTGTCTATCAGCTATACCATGCTAATGCTGCTGTGCCTTTTTTTTAATTTTTGGATATATAAATTCTGTGTATACAATGTATATTTGCACACATATGTATACCTACATATCTGTGTATAGATATACGCATGCCTATTTGTATAAACATATACCCATATATGTATATATGTTCACACAAATGTACATGTATATTTCTATTTAACATAGTATATATATTCAAATTTAGCAGATTTTGAGTCCTATTCCATATTTTCTTAATTTACATGAATAGAATAAGAATTTGAAACATTCCACCTCACAAAAAGTTGAAAAATCATAATTGAATCCCTAAACAAACAAAAACTAGCTTATAAGCAGCTTCTATCAAACAATCAAAGAAATCAACCCAATCATAAATACATTATATGAAAAAGGGAACCATCATATTAAAACATTCATATAATTGAAGCAGTTAGTTGGTACAGTGGATAGATCAATGGATATATAGTCAAGAAGACAAATCCAACTCTAGCCTCTGACATTTATTAGCTTTGTGACCATGGTTCTCTCATCTATAAAATAAGTATAATAATAGCTCCTGCCTCTGAGTTATTGTGAGGCTTAAAAGAAACAATAATTATGAAGTTCAGTTCCTGGATACATAGTATTATATGAATATTAGCTATTATTATGTAATATGCTTCTTATATCCAAACCAATGGGAAATAAGGAAAACTAAACTGGACTAATATTTTTAATGCATGTTAATGCAGTTTGTGTGTGTATGTGTGTGTGTGTGTGTGTGTGTGTGTGTGTGTGTGTGTGTGTGTGGTTCACTTGTTTTTTAGACATGCCCAACTCTTAGTGATTCTATTTGGTATTACTTGATTGGCCATTTCCTTCTCCAGTGAAGTAAAACAGTGGTTAAATGAGTTTCCCAGAGTCACAAAGTTAGTAAGTGTCTGAGACTGATTTTGAACTCAGATCTGCCTGATTCCAGGTCCAGTGATCTATTCACTGAGCCTTCTAGCTGTCTCTTCTTTGGATATACACATTAGAATATTTAAATATGTATTCCACACATTATTTCCAGAAATGGCAATTGTTTAAGAAACAAGTAATATGTAGGGGAAGTGGGAAGAGGAATAGCAATAGTAGGAATGAAAAAACCCCAAAATAAATATGGAGTTTCTATTTCTAGCCCATCCATCCCTCATCACTCAGAATTACCCTTTTCCTTTTCAGAAAAGAATGTTCATGTGCCACCTACCTTCCTAATGAGATAAAGAGGAGCCATCTCATCTTTTGTTCTTTAGAGGAGTTCAATTATTTAATAAGTGCAAGTAATTAAGACATTAAGAATTAAAGTGGCTACATATGGCAGCTCTTGAGACTCTGAAGTGGAAGAAATGTTTCCTAGGTTTCTAAGTTTGAATTTCAACAAAACTGAGAAGGCCACAAAAGACTTAATTTTAAAGGAGTTGAGTGGTGATGTTTCTTTTTGAATTATTTTGAAATAATTTTGATTTTTTTCTTTTTGAGTTGAATCTGTTTCATAAATTCTAGGAATTTATGGTATTTGTTATTATTACAATTACAAATAAAATACATGTAGTGTAAGTTAGGGGTGCCAAATGTCTACACTTCAATAGGCATATTTTTTCTTTGACAGCATTGGATCTCTGGGGAATAGAAAGACAATGTTATTTCTTTCTTTTCATCTTGTTTAATTATTAGGTTAGCACCAACATAATTGTATTAAAATTGTTTAATAATGATTATCTTATGGTAGCAAATATAGACTAGATGATTCAATTGCTGGTCTAATCAATTCTTCATAGCAAGAAAAACATTTGGTTAAAGGAATAATTTAACAATTTCATTCTTATCTTATATTCCTGTCTGAACACAGATATATTTACCTTCCCTAAAAACAAATTGTACTTATTTTTAAGTACAAATTTTAAAAATAAGTAATAAGAAAGCTTGTCTTGGAATTCAATTTATACTGCCCCAGTCTTAGTTGATTTGAGAACAATTTTCACCTGCTATCATAATGATCATTTCATAATTTATATGAGAATATTAAGCCAAAATTTTTGAGTTTTGTTTGGAGTAAGTTAAGTAATTTTACAAGTCTGTCTCTTGGCATGACTTGGAACACATAATCCTTTTCCCTTGAATAAATCATTGCACACTGTCTATTGAAAGAAATTTGTTCATTTTACTAATGTGATTTTTATAATTCTGGAAGGGGATAGGGAATATATATATATATATATATAAAATTGCCTTCTCTTCATTATGGATAAAGGCAAAATAATTCTTTAAGAGTTACTCTGAATTAATAAAATAATTGAATTGGCAGATTTCTGGGTTCAAATATCCTTAGTTCAGAAGCATCTTAAGGAATATCTAATTCTGATTTTTAATTTTGTATTATGAAGTATATATTTGTTTTATAAGTATAGTT
The DNA here is from genome assembly GCF_016432865.1 of Antechinus flavipes. NCBI lineage: Eukaryota > Metazoa > Chordata > Mammalia > Dasyuromorphia > Dasyuridae > Antechinus > Antechinus flavipes. The sequence goes on from NC_067401.1 coordinate 317,789,893, forward strand.
GGATTAATAAGGAAGGATCTGTATGAAGACAGAAAAATGGAAAGTAGAAATTTTATGTTTCCTTAAGAGAGAAGGCAATAAAAAACCTATAAAGGCCACAAAAGTTACCCTGCCATTTATAAACAACTGAAGTAGCCTTACATGAATCCAACATATGAATTTAAGGCAAATAACATTGTCAATAGATAAGTGATAGATTCTGAATACCATATTGTCTCTTCTTCATAACAAGAGGGCTAATAGATGTTTATAATTGTTAATTGCTATATAATCTATAAAACAGCCCAGATCATATTCTGATAATGGTAATCAATGGGTAGAATATGGGTAATTAGGAGATTGGTTCCTGGATGCATGGATCCAAGGAGTGTGAATGATATCTTGAGTAAATTCAGAAAATGAAAGTAGATTGTTTGTTTATATGAAAACAATATGTGAGTTTATGAGAATATAGGACAAGAATGATTATAGAAAATAATGTTATTAGGTCGATTTTGCTGTTTATAAATGAGTTCAGGAAGATTTACCTCTAGGATAGACTTTGATCAAAGAATGTCAAAGTGGTAAGAGGTAAGATGATACTGTTGAATTTCCAAAGGATTTAGAGTCAGGTGGACTATGGTTTAAATCATACCTATCTTAATATCTTTGTCTGGTCTCAGTTTCCTCAAATGTAAAATGAGTAAGTTAGCCTGTTGTCCTCTAAAGTATCCTCCAACTTTAAATCTATGATCTCACATTCCTCTCCTATTTAAGTGTTTATAAATTTATATTCTCCTCTTTTCCTCCTCATTAAACTGTAAATTCTTGAGGCAAGGACTAAGTTTTATTTTGCTTTGCTTATTTTTTTTTATATTGCCCAGAATCTACATAATACTTAATCAGTTCTTAAATGTTTGTTATGTTGCATTACATTACCCTGCATTCAGTATGCTGCTGTGTTAAAATTTCAAAGCCAGTTAGGAAATTCAAAGCATGTTCAGTCCTTTTTTCAGTTCTATCCAACTCTTTGTTAACCTCTTTCTTTTTGTGACCCTTCTTCTTGGTAAAGATATATGGAGTGGTTTGTCATTTCCTTCTCTAGCACATTTTACTGAACACAAACTAAGACAAACATGGTTAAATGATTTGCCTAGGGTCATATAAAAGAAGAAAAACTTTAGGATAGGAAGATTTCCCATATTTGGCATTGCTAGAACTCTAACAATAACTCAAGATTCTTGACTGAATCACTGAAGCTAAATTCAAGAGCAATGTGAAGCTATCTACAGAAGATATAAGGCATGAAACTTTTAATTATAGTGAGAGTAATAGAAATTCAAAAAGAAAAGCACAGAATTGGTGGCACCTTTGTACATTTTATAGGCAATTGAGTATTTGCCAAGTGGAAACATTTTGAATAAATAGAATTTAAATATAATTTCCTTTTAAAGATAAAACAGTGCTATCAACATTTTTCACAGCTGCTATTTCACATTGCTATTCTTAGTATTTGTCTGTCTCTTTGTTTTAATTCTAATCCTTTCTAGAGATATTACTTAAGGTCCTTTATATTCTTCCATTCTAGTTTGATTTTAATAGTAGTCCCCTATATAGTTTTTGTATTCTAGTCTCATTGGAATAATAACTGTCCCCCAAATTCATCATTTTGCTTTGTGGCCTTCATTCATAGAGGATGTTCCACTCTCCCATACCTTGAATACATTACCTCCTCTTCTCAGAATCCTTTTCCTTTAACATACAAAATACTCATAAAATTTTCTTAGAATGTTGGGTCTCAGCCCACTTTGAATACTATTCTATCTATACCTATGCCTAGCAAATGTAGCATAAACATATAATATCCAGAATAATATATTGACATAACTATATACATATGCATTATCTTTCTATCTCTCTGTCATCTAATGCCTTCTCAAGGTAAAGTTATTAAGAGTGGGAATTGCAATTTCTTATCTTATGTTTCAGGCAGGTGGCATAGTGGTAGAATCTGGAGTCTAGAAGCCTCATCTTTGTGAATTCAAATCGGGTCTGTGACACTTACTTGCTATGTGGACATGGGCAAGTCACTTAATCCCATTTGCTTCAGTTTCCTCATATTTAAAATGAGTTAGAGAAATGACAAATCACTATTGTATTTCTGCCAAAAACCCTGGGGTCAGACATAATGTGAAACACCTGAATAACAGGAAAATCCCTAGTATCTAACACAGGATCTTCTGTGTACTATATTCTTTTGTTTTTCTTAGGAAGTTCATTGATACTTGTTCAATTTATTTTTCACAAATGACTCTATATAAATATTTTATTCACTCTCCCATTAACCTGGGCATTTTTTATTTTTGTAAATATTTATCCATTTCAGTTAGATTGTCAGACTTGTTGCCATAAAGTTGGACAAAATATCTCCTAATTATTTGTTTGACTTCTTTCTTCATTGGTGATAAGTTCCCCCCTTTGATTTTTGATGCTGGTGATTTAGTTTTTTTTTTTTCTTTCCTTTTTCTGATCAAATTAATGAAAGGTTTATCTATTTTGTTAGTTTTTTTTTTTTCCATAAAGCCAACTCTTACAAAAGTAAGTTCAATAGTTTTTTTTTTTTTTAGTTTCTATTTTATTAATCCTATGAAGTTTCACAATTTATAAATTAGTATTTAATTGGGGGTTTAATTTGTTCTTTTTCTAACTTGTTTAGTTGCATGCCTAATTCATTGATCTCCTCTTTCTCTATTTTGTTCATGTAGCTATTTAGAGATATAAAATTTCCCTTAAGAACTGCTTTGGTTGCAGCCCTAGATTTTGGTATGTTGTCTTATTATTGTTATTTTCTTGGATGAAATTATAAATTGTTTCAGTGATTTGTTGTTTGACCCACTAGTTCTTTAGAATTAGATTAATTTAACTTCCAATTGGTTTTTAGTCTGTCTTCCCCTGCCCCTTTATTGCATATAATTTTTATTGCATTGTGGTCTGAAAAAGCAGCATTTACTATGTCTACCTTTCTTCATTTGATTGTCAAGTTTTCATGCCCTAATACATGGTCATTTTTGTGTAGGTGCCAAGTACTGCCAAGAAAAAAAGGCATACTCTTTTCTGGCCCTATTCAATTTCCTTAGAGGTCTATCATATCTAGGTTTTCTAGGATACGATTAACCTCCCTAGTTTCTTTCCCACATATTTGAATTGTTTTTGTCTCACAGCTTGCAGTATTTTTTCCTTGAGATTCTAGTTCTAGAATTTTGCAACAGTGTTCCTTGGGATTTTCCTTGTGGGATTTCTTTCCAGAATTGATAGATGGATTCTTTCAGTGAGTATTTCCTTCTCTGTTTGGGACATTTATCCTTAATGATCTCTTAAAGAATGCTAACCATGTTCTTTTTTTGGTCATGGCCTTCAGATAGGCCAATAATTTTAAAATTGTCTCTTCTGGATCTATTTTCAAGGTTGCTATTTTTCTAATGAGGTATTTCACTTCTTTTCATTTTTTCATCCTTTTTAATTTGATATTTGCTATCTCAAAAGTCATTAGCTTCCATTTGCCATTTTCTAATTTTTAATGTGTGATTTTCTTCAGTTATCTTTTGTAGCTCTTTTTCCATTTGGTTTATTCTATTTTTAAAGGAGTTGTTTTCTCAGACAATTTTCTCCTTCCTTTTCTAAACTGTTGATTTTCTCATGCATACCTTTCATTTCTTTTCTCATTTTTTTTCTTTTACCTCTCTTAATTACCTTTTTAAGTTTTTTCTGAGCATTTCTAAGAAGGCTGTTTGGGCTTGAGACCAATTTATCTCACTCTTTGAGATTTCTTCTGTGGATATTCCATCCTCTTCTGAGTTTGTATATTTGTCTGCTCTGTCACAATAGTAGCTTTCTATAATTAAGGTTGTTTTGTGTTTCTTGCTCATTTTCTTTCCTTTTCTTTTAGTATTTCCTCTTTTTTTTTTTTTTTTTTTTTTAACTTTTGAGGTAGAGTTCTGCTCCTGTGGTAAAAGTTGCATTGTACTAAGCTTCCTGTGTAGCTCTGAGTGTTGGTTTTGAGCGCAGGACCCCTTGTATTTGGAGGGGGTAGTTTTGCCTGTTCTTTACAGGAAACAGCCCTGGTTTCCCAGAGTTTGCTTTCTGAGCTGGGACAGGGAGCTGCCCCGGTGATTTTCTCCTCTACTGAGCCAGGACTTAAGGTCTTAGTTGCTGATTTGCTAAGCTTTTCTTACTGTCTTTCCCAGAGTCTGTCTGATGTGGGCTGAACACCCTTTTCACCCCAGTGAAACTGACACTTCTTGAAGTTTTTTTTTTAATCTATATTGAGCTGAAGAACAGATTCTGTTCAGAGGCTTGGTTTCATGTAGTTTTTGAGGGAAATTGAGAGAGCTCAAGCAGCTTTACTCCACCATCTTGGCTCCACTCCTGCAACTCCTCCCTTTTTTCCCCCTATGTAGTATATTCCTAATAAATGTTTATTAAATTAATAAAATCATCATTTCATAGTTTTTCCATTATTTCTGATATTTATTTCAATGAATCCTTTGATATATGTTCTCACTGAGAAATTTTTCAATTTTTTTATTTTCATTTTTTTTATTTTAAAAAAATAATCATTAAATATGCCCATTAAAATAAATTTACTACTCAAGATAAATAATTTTGATTACTTTTACATGTAAAATATTTTTATGCATAGAAAATCCATGTAATTTGAATAAGAGTTTTGGATATTCTATTTTGATGCAATCTCCCAAATCAGGAAGGGAACTAGGGGCTCATGAATGCACTGAAAACAAGGAATATTCAAAGTGTAAAATAATTTTTAGTGTGTCAGTCCAGGTAAAGGAGACCATAACCTTCAGAAATGAAGCAGAGGTTGACAATAAACAAAAGGAAAATATTGGACTCTCAACAATGAATCTGAAACCAATTGTACATTTCTATTGTTAAATATGGCACTGTTCTGAACAAAAGGAAATTTAGTCTTGTGAGTTCAAATCTTATATAGAATCTTCATTGAGGTATTCTGATAGTTTGAAGTTAAAAATCAAATGGTTTGCTGAGGGTTCCAAAAGGATTTTTGGGAACTAGACTGTAAATCTTACTTTTATGCTAAGTAAGATTGTAGAACTTGTGAATATGTGTACGTTTTCTGAAAACCAAGTTTTTGGGGAAAAATTCAACTTAGTTTCTGCGGACTCAAACTTACATAGATAATTTAGAATTATGGAATTTTAGAACTAAAGGGAACTTTGGAGATTTTTAGTTGACCTTATTCTTTCTAAATGGATTCCTTTGAGTAGATTAAATACACATAGTAAAGATAAGGAAAATGGCATATATAATGCATTTAGTTATCTCTCAAAAATATTTAAAATTTACACTATGAAAATTGTAAAAAAAAAAAAAAAGTTGCATAAACATGAGACAAGTGTATTTGTGATAGGGAACTACTTTAGAGAATGTAAACCAAGACCATTAGATTAATAGCTTCAGTATGAATGGCTGTCTTTCTGACTCAAAGCAATTGATTTAATTTAGAATTTTAGCACATGATCGAAAAGGTTGAGTATACATTAAAATTTTTCATTTGCCAACAATAGTATTCCACATATTTATATGTTCTATAAAATATATATTAGATTTATTCTGCTTTGCACCATACACCAGTGTAGGAATAATAGTTACACCAGTGTAGGAATAATAGTTAGGCATCATGGAGAAATATTTAGGTTCAATATAAGAAGAAAAACAATATTAACAATTTCTTAATTATTTGAGCCGTTCAAAAATAGCTCAAATAGTTTTTGAGACTGTTAGGTGGCATGATAGGTAGATTGTCAGAAAAACTGCTATTCCTGAGCTACATTATCCTGGGGAAATCTCTTAAACTTTCAGCCTTATTTCTCACATATATTGAGAAGGTTATTGTAAGAATCAAAAGAGATAACATATGCAAAGCTCTTTGAAATGTATACATAGTTTTCTATTATTAGTATCAAAATTTTATTAATTTCTCTTTACTAAAAATCTTTACGCAAGAGAAAAATAACCAGTTGTCAGGATGCATATTTAGATATGTTGGACTAGATAAGTAATGAAATTTCTTCTAATAGACTAATGTTTCACATATACCAGAAAGCTGACACAATAATGTTTGAATCTCATAATATGTAGGGTTACAAAATATCAGGGGAACATGAATTTAGAACTGAAAGGGATGATCTGAGAAAACATGTTAGACAACCCCTTGATCTTCAAATTAAGGAAACTAAGGCTCAGATATGTTATTACTTTCACAAAGTTATACATATTATAATGCTTAATAGCTACAACTGAAAATCATATACCCTTGCTCCAAATCCAGTTCTCATTTTATTATACCATGCTACAAGGGCACAATTTTTTTGCCTAAACTCAGCTTCAAAAAGTTTGGGGAACAACTTTTTAACATTCTTGTTTTCCATTACACCTAATTATCTGGTAGATACAGTCCGGAATTATAGGAGTTTGAAGCTATACCTGTTTAAAAATTCCTTCATCTCCATCCCTGATAAGGCTTTTATTAAATAATTTTAATGGGAAAGAGAAAACTACTTCACAAAGCAACCTATTTCACTTTATGGATGGTCCTGTTGTTAGGAATTTTTTGTTTTACACTGAATACAATTACATCTCTGCAATTTTAGCCATTGTTCTACTGGCTCTAAGAATTAATTCATTTAATGTAAAATTCACTTTGCAAAGTGAAATTCTTTTCACTTATCATAAAATGTATTTTCTTGTAGTATAAAGGAATGTCCAAATATTCTTTTACTATGATTTGGTGAATGTTCATATGTTTACCTTATCAATACTATTAAATTTTATTTATTTTTTAAAAATTTTTATTTAATAATTACTTTATATTGACAGAATCCATGCCAGGGTAATTTTTTTTACAACATTATCCCTTGCATTCCTTTCTGTTCTGATTTTTCCCCTCCCTCCCTCCACCCCCTCTCCTAGATGGCAAGCAGTTTTATATATGTTAGATATGTTGCAGTATATCCTAGATACAATATATGTTTGCAGAACCGAACAGTTCTCTTGTTGTACAGGGAGAATTGGATTCAGAAGGTAAAAATAACCCGGGAAGAGAAACAAAAATGCAAATAGTTCACATTCGTTTCCCAGTGTTCTTTCTTTGGGTGTAGCTGCTTCTGTCCGTTATTTATCAATTGAAACTCAGGTCTCTTTGTCAAAGAAATCCACTTCCATCAAAATATGTCCTCATACAATATCGTTGTCGAAGTGTATAATGATCTCCTGGTTCTGCTCATTTCACTTAGCATCAGTTCATGTAAGTCTCACCAGTCCTCTCTGTATTCATCCTGCTGGTCATTTCTTACAGAACAATAATATTCCATAACATTCATATACCACAATTTACCCAGCCATTCTCCAATTGAAGGGCATCCATTCATTTTCCAGTTTCTAGCCACTACAAACAGGGCTGCCACAAACATTTTGGCACATACAGGTCCCTTTCCCTTCTTTAGTATTTCTTTGGGATATAAGACCAATAGAAACACTGCTGGATCAAAGGGTATGCACAATTTGATAACTTTTTGGGCATAATTCCAGATTGCTCTCCAGAATGGTTGGATTCGTTCACAACTCCACCAACAATGCATTAGTGTCCCAGTTTTCTCGCATCCCCTCCAACATTCATCATTATTTTTTCCTGTCATCTTAGCCAATCTGACAGGTGTGTAGTGGTATCTCAGAGTTGTCTTAATTTGCATTTCTCTGATCAATAATGATTTGGAACACTCTTTCATATGAGTGGTAATAGTTTCAATTTCATCCTCTGAAAATTATCTGTTCATATCCTTTGACCATTTATCAATTGGAGAATGGCTTGATTTCTTTTAAATTTGAGTCAGTTCTCTATATATTTTGGAAATGAGGCCTTTATCAGAACCTTTAACTGTGAAGATGTTTTCCCAGTTTGTTGCTTCCCTTCTAATCTTGCTTGCATTAGTTTTATTTGTACAAAGGCTTTTTAATTTGATGTAATCAAAATTTTCTATTTTGTGATCAGTAATGGTCTCTAGTTCATCTTTGGTCACAAATTTCTTTCTCCTCCACAAGTCTGAGAGATGAACTACTATCCTATGTTCCTCTAATTTATTTATAATCTCGTTCTTTATGCCTAGGTCATGGACCCATTTTGATCTTATCTTGGTATATGGTGTTAAGTGTGGGTCCATGCCTAATTTCTGCCATACTAATTTCCAATTATCCCAGCAATTTTTATCAAATAATGAATTCTTATCCCAGAAGTTAGGGTCTTTGGGTTTGTCAAACACTAGATTGCTTTAGTTGACTATTCTGTCTTGTGAACCTAACCTTTTCCCTGATCCACTAATCTATTTCTTAGCCAATACCAAATGGTTTTGGTGACTGCTGCTTTATAATATAATTTTAGATCAGGTACAGCTAGGCCACCTTCATTTGATTTTTTTTTTCATTAATTCCCTTGAGATTCTCGACTTTTTATTGTTCCATATGAATTTTGTTGTTATTTTTTCTAGATCATTAAAATATTTTCTTGGAAGTCTGATTGGTATAGCATTAAATAAATAGATTAGTTTAGGGAGTATTGTTATCTTTATTATGTTCACTCGGCCAATCCAAGAGCACTTAATATTTTTCCAATTAAAGTCTGACTTTATTTGTGTGGAGACTTTTTTATAATTTTGCTCATATAATTCCTGACTTTCCTTTGGTAGATATATTCCCAAATATTTTATGGTATCAACAGTTATTCTGAATGGAATTTCTCTTTGTATCTTTTGCTGTTGGGTTTTGTTGGTGATGTATAAAAATGCTGAGGATTTATGGGGATTTATTTTGTAGCCAGCTACTTTGCTAAAATTATAAATTATTTCTAATAGCTTTTTAGTCGAATCTCTGGGGTTCTCTAGGTATACCATCATATCATCTGCAAAGAGTGATAGTTTGGTTTCCTCATTGCCTACTCTAATTCCTTTAATATCTTTCTCGACTCTTATTGCAGAGGCTAGTGTTTCTAATACGATATTAAATAATAATGGTGATAGTGGGCAACCTTGCTTCACTCCAGATCTTACTGGGAAAGGTTCCAGTTTTTCCACATTGCATATGATGCTTACTGAAGGTTTTAAATATATGCTCCTGACTATTTCAATGAAAAGTCCATTTATTCCTATGCTCTCAAGTGTTTTTATTAGGAATGGATGTTGGATTTTATCAAATGCTTTTTCTGCATCTATTGAGATGATCATATGTTTTTTGTTTGTTTGGTTATTGATATAGTCAATTATGCTAATAGTTTTCCTAATATTGAACCAGCCCTGCATTCCTGGTATAAATCTTACTTGGTCATAGTGTATTATCCTGGGGATGATTTTCTGTAATCTTTTTGCTAATATATTTTTTTAATTTTTAAATAACTTTTTATTGATAGAATGCATGCTAGGGTAATTTTTTACAGCATTATCCCTTGCATTCACTTCTGTTCCAATTTTTCCCCTCCCTCCCTCCACCCCTTCCCCCAGATGGCAAGAGTCCTTTACATGTTGAATGGGTTGCAGTATGTCCTAGATACAATATATGTGTGCAGAACTGAACAGTTTTCTTGTTGCACAGGGAGAACTGAATTCAGAAGGTATAAATAACCCAGGAAGAAAAACAAACATGCAAGCAGTTTATATTCATTTCCCAGTGTTCTTTCTCTGGGTGTAGCTGCTTCTGTCCATCTTTGATCAATTAAGGCTCTCTTTATTGAAGAGGTCTACTTCCATCAGAATACATCCTCAAACAGTATCGTTGTTGAGGTATATAATGATCTCCTGATTCTGCTCATTGCACTCAGCATCAGTTCATGTAAGTCTCGCCAGTCCTCTCTGTATTCATCCTGCTGGTCATTCCTTACAGAACAATAATATTCCATAACATTCATATACCACAATTTACTCAACCATTCTCCAATTGATGGACATCCTTTCATTTTCCAGCTTCTAGCCACTACAAACAGGGCTGCCACAAACATTTTGGCACATACAGGTCCCTTTCCTTTCTTTAGTATCTCTTTGGGGTATAAGCCCAGTTTTTCTAATATTTTATTTAAGATTTTAGCATCAATATTCATTAGGGAGATCGGTCTATAATTTTCTTTCTCTGTTTTCAGCCTACCTGGTTTAGGTATCAGTACCATGTCTGTGTCATAAAAGAAGTTTGGTAGGACTCCTTCAATCCTGATTTTTTTCAAATAGTTTATTTAGCATTGGAGTTAATTGTTCTTTAAATGTTTGGTAGAATTCACATGTAAATCCATCTGGCCCTGGGGATTTTTTCTTAGGGAGTTGATTGATAGTTTGTTCTATTTCTTTTTCTGAGATGGGACTGTTTAGGATATTTACTTCTTCCTCTGTTAGTTTGGGCAAGCTATATTTTTGGAGGTATTTTTCTATTTCATTTAAGTTGTTGAATTTATTGGCATAAAGTTGGGCAAAGTAACTCCTAATTATTGCTCTAATTTCCTCTTCATTAGTGGTGAGTTCTCCCTTTTCATTTTTAAGACTAACAATTTGATTTTCCTCTTTCCTTTTTTTAATCAGATTTACTAAGGGTTTGTCTATTTTGTTGGTTTTTTCATAGAACCAACTCTTAGTTTTATTAATTAATTCAATAGTTTTTTTTTTTTACTTTCAATTTTATTGATCTCTCCTTTTATTTTTAGAATTTCAAGTTTAGTGTTTGACTGGGGGTTTTTAATTTGTTCCTTTTCTAGCATTTTTAGTTGCAAGTTCAATTCATTGACTTTCTCTTTCTCTATTTTATACAAATAGGCCTCTAGAGCTATGAAATTTCCCCTTATTACCGCTTTGGCTGCATCCCATACATTTTGGTATGATGTCTCATTATTATCATTTTCTTGGGTGAAGTTATTAATTATGTCTATGATTTGCTGTTTCACCCAATCATTCTTTAGTATGAGATTATTTAGTTTCCAATTATTTTTTGGTCTACTTTCCCCTGGCTTTTTGTTGAATGTAATTTTCATTGCATCATGGTCTGAAAAGGATGCATTTACTATTTCTGCCTTACTGCATTTGAGTTTGAGGTTTTTATGTCCTAATATATGGTCAGTTTTTGTATAGGTTCCATGAACTGCTGAAAAGAAAGTGTATTCCTTTCTGTCTCCATTACATTTTCTCCAGAGATCTATCATATCTAACTTTTCTAGTATTCTATTTACCTCTTTGACTTCTTTCTTATTTATTTCGTGGTTTGATTTATCTAATTCTGAGAGTGCAAGGTTAAGATCTCCCACTATTATAGTTTTACTGTCTATTTCTTCTTGCAGCTCTCTTAATTTCTCTTTTAAGAATTTAGATGCTACCCCACTTGGTGCATATATGTTTAATATAGATAGTGCTTCATTATCCATGCTGCCCGTTAACAAGATATAGTGCCCTTCCTTATCTCTTTTAATTAGATCAATTTCTGATTTAGCTTGATCTGAGATCAGGATGGCTAGAAGCATAGTAGATTTTGCTCCAACCTTTTACCTTTAACCTGCATGTATCTCCCCACTTCAGGTGTGTTTCCTGTAAACAACATATTGTAGGATTCTGGCTTTTAATCCATTCTGCTAACTGCTTCCTCTTTATGGGGGAGTTTACCCCATTCACATTTATGGTTAAAATGACCAATTCTGTATTGCTTGCCATCTTGTTAATCCTGGTTTATGCTTTTCTCCCTTTTTTCCCCTTTACCCCCCTTCCCATTATTAAGCTTGTGAGCACCACTTGCTTCTCACAGCCCTCCCTTTTTAGTATCCCTCCCCCCGCCTTAGAGTTCCTCCTCCTATCTTACCCCTTTCCCTCCCAGTTTCCGTATTCCCTTCCGCTTAGCTTATTCCTTCCCTTTTCACTTTTCCCTTCTCACTTCTCAAAGAGGTAGGAAAAGTTTCACTATAGATTGAATATATCTAAAATTTTTCTCTTAAAGCCAATTCTGAAGGCAGTAAGATACCCACTATATTCATCCCCCTCCATTCTTTCTCTCAGATATAATAGGTTTCCTATGCCTCTTCATGAGATGTACTACCCCCACTTTACCCTTTTTCTGGTACAATGTCCTTTCCACTTCAGTTTCTAGAACAAGGTATACATGTATTCTTTATACATCTTTATAGCCGAAATATAGTTCCCAAGATTAATCTTTACCTTTTTAGATTTCTCTTGAGTTCTATATTTGTAGATCAAACTTTTTGTTAAGTTCTGGCTTTTTCATCAAAAATAGGTGAAATTCACTTACTTCATTGAATATCCATCTTCTTCCCTGGAAAAAGATGCTCATTCTCGCTGGGTAAGTTATTTTTGGTTGCATACCAAGTTCCTTAGCCTTTCGGAATATCATATTCCAGGCCCTTCGATCTTTTAATGTGGATGCTGCCAGATCCTGAGTGATCCTTATTGCGGCTCCTTGATACTTGAATTGGGTTTTTCTAGCCGCTTGCAATATTTTTTCCTTTGTCTGAGGGTTCTGGCATTTGGCCACTATATTCCTTGGTGTTTTGATTTTAGGATCCCTTTCAGTGGGTGACCGATGAATTCTTTCAATGTCTATTTTATCCTCTGTTCCTATGACTTCTGGGCAGTTCTCTTTGATAATTTCCTGGAAAATAGTGTCCAGGCTCTTTTTTTCATCATGCTTTTCTGGGAGTCCAATGATTCTCAGATTGTCTCTCCTGGATCTGTTTTCCAGGTCTGTTGTCTTCCCCAGAAGGTATTTCACATTCTTTTCCATTGTTTGATTTTTTTGGATTTGCTTGACTGATTCTTCTTGTCTCCTCGAGTCATTCAATTCCAATTGTTTGATTCTGATTTTCAGTGAAGTATTTTCTTCCCTCACTCTTTTAAAATCTTTTTCTAGTTGTCCCATTGAGTTCTTTTGTGCTATGAAATTTTTTTCCATTTCGCCAATTTTGTTTTTTAGAGAACTATTTTCTGTTTCCAGTTCACCAATCCTATTTTTCAAGGATTTTATTTCTTTATCCAGTCTCTCTTTAACTGAGTGGGATGACTTCTCCAGGCTCTTTTGCCAAGCCTCCCTCTCCTTTTCCCATTTTTCTTCTAGCTCCCTTGTGAGAGGCTTTTTAATTTCCTCCATGAGATTCATCTGTGCTGAGGAACAGATGATCTCCTCCTTTGGGGATTCACCTGCGGACTGTTTGTTTTTAGTCTCCTCAGGATTTAGAGTCTGCTCTCTATCTGTATAGAAGCTGTCAAGGGTTAAAGTCCTCTTCAGTTTCTTGCTCATTCTGTCTAATAATCAAAGACAAACTAGCAAAGAAAAAAAGAAAAAACTGGAATCTTTCTTTGGGGATGGGCTGGGTGGTGTTACCGAGCTTCCTCTACAGACTGGGGGGGGGGGGGGAGAGGCAGCAGTGAGGCATTAGCCCTACTGTGCTTCGCCTGTGCTCTGAGATCCCAGAGTGTGCTGAGTCACTGGGGGGGGGGGGGGGGAGGGGAGGTGGCCAGGTCCCGAGAGACTCCAGCTGTTTGGGGTTGTATTCTTCACCCCCGGTGTTTTTAGCTTCTCTGCTGGGCTGCTGACTTGCTGCCAGGGCAAAGTATCCAGTCCTGTAGCGAAGCTCTCCCCGCAGAGACGGCTGCGATCACTCCCCACCCCCTCTCCAGTCTGCTCCCGTGCTCTCACTGCCGCTGCCCACTGCCTGCGCCTGATCTAAAACCGTCCCAGCCCTCCAGTAAAAACAGACCTTTCTTGGTGAATCTCAAGGATGGCTTCTCTTGGTAACTATTTGTGGGTTTTTAAAACGCGGAGCTACACAGCTGTGTGCCTCCTCTCCGCCATCTTAACCAGAAGTCCCCAATACTATTAAATTTTAACAGTTTTGACCTGTCCTTAATTCTTTATTATTCAAATAAGAGTATTTGTCATTTTTTTTGTCAGTTGCATATAGAAGTCAACCCATTTGCCATCACAACTTAGTGACTACTTTAACAATTCAGTAATTTGGATATGTGTCATATGTATTTTATAGATGCTAAGGGAAGATTTTAAACAGAAAGCAATTATCTCTTCCCTCAAGGATTTCATATTTTGGCTGGAGGTAGAATATATAGACATGTTCCTTTCAAAGGAAGACTCTTATCCTGTGCTCTGTAGTAGAGAAAAAAATACTGACTTGAAAATCAGAAGGCATAAGTTGTAGCCCTAGTTTTGCCAATTATAATTGTATAACTTTGGGCAAATCATTTCATCTCCTTAGGACACAGGTTTCTTAACTGCAAAATGGCAATAATACCTGTTCTAACCTACATTAAGGATTTTGTGGAAATCAAGTAAGATTTAATGTATGTGAAGGTACTTAGGAAAAACATAATGGAAGTATAAGGTAAGGAGATAAGAATTACCCCTCAGTGAGTTCAGACTGATATGGTATAAGAGGATTGTATATATGTTGCTAGAAATGTTTAGCAGTAATGAATGAATGTTATATTATATTTTGTTCAATGATATCTTATGGAGATAGGATTTGAGTCAGCTAATAAACAATCATGAACCACTATAAATATTTTAGCAGGTGGATTCCAATAGACTTTCTGTTATGGAAAAAAAACAAAACAGGAAAACTAAATAATTTAAATGTAAAGTAAATTCTTTTATTTTATATGCTCATGTAATCTTTTTATGTGTCACAACAGGAAATGCTCTTGATCGTATATTTTTCTTTTTTATCATCAGCAGTATCAACTTCAGATACACAAAAATTAAAATTTAGCATTTCAACCAAGGGTCTTTTTTTACTCCTTACATTTTTTAAATTTCTAAGATTGTCATCCCTATTTTTAAGCATTGTATTTTTGGAGGATGAAAATGTATTATTGGAGACTCTTTAGAAAAACTTTGTATGATACCATTGACTACTTTGTAAATGTGAATCAATAGGAATATTTTCCTTTATATTTCTAAAATATATGACTTCTGTGTAGTAATTAATTGGACATTTAGACAATAAGTCCACATACTTTGGTTGGCATATTTTGATTGTGTAGCCGTGAACAAATCATTTAAATTCTTACTACCCCAGATGATTTTGAAGGCTGTAAGCTACTGATGAATAAAAGGGTTTTCCTACAATGAAAAAAATCACATGTTTAGAATGAGACCTACTCCCCCCCATTACTAAAGCAGAGAGAGATTTATTCATAGTCAGTAAACATAAAGCAAGCACTTACTATGTGCCAAATACTATGCTATGAAGTGGGCATGCAAAACAAAACTAAAACATTGTCATTGTCCCCAAGGAGCTCTCACCCTAATGGAGGAGGCAATATACAAATAACTACGTTCTTACAAGAATAGGTACATTGAGCAGATAAAAGGTAATTTAAGAAGAAAATTATTTGGGGAAGGAAAAGCCTCCTTCAAAAGCTGGTATTTGAGCTTAGTCTTGATAGGAACCAGATAAGCTAAGAGGTAGAGATGAGATGGGGAGAGCATTCTAGATAACCAGAACAAAGGCATAAAGTTAGGTAATAAAGCATTGCTTGTGAGAAATAGCAAATAGATCTGTGGATCTGGATTGTAGGTCTTTGGTCAGCTTGTAAAACACTTTAAATAACAAAAAAACTTTATATTTGGTCTTTTATGTACTAGAAGGCCATTAGAGTTTATTTAGTATAGAATGTTGAGAATAAGGAATGTAATATGGTCAGATACTTAGGAAACTCATTTTGACAGGTTAATAGAAGATGAATTGAAATAGAGAGGGGCAGGGAGACCAATTAGAAGTCTATTTTAATAGTCCAGGTGAGATGAGGAAATAGTTATAGGCATGGAAGTTCAGGACCATATAAGAGAGATATTGAGAAGGCAGAAACTAACAGATTTGACAAAAGATTGACTATATGGGGTAAAAGTGAAGAATTAAGAATGATACTGAGGTTGTGAGCTTGTGTGACTGAGAGTTTGATATCTTCCTTTTGGGAAGAGGAAAGGGAGAAGAAACATTTTTTTTTTCTTTTGAATTCTTTTTGCTTGCTAAGTTGATGGGATTCCTAGTTTAAGATAACCAAAAGATAGTTGGTGATAACAACTGAGGAGAGAGACTAGGCCTGAATATATAGCAATAGTAACTATTTACATAGAAATTGAAACCATAGGAGTTAATGTGATTATCATTCAAGATGGTATAAAGGAAGAAGAGGGCAGAAGACAAAACTTTAGAAGATATCCACTATTAGTAAACATAGAGCATGGACAAAGATCCAACAAGAGAGTAAGATGGAACAGTCAGACAAACAGGAAGGGAAATAGGCAAGATATTATCGATTTTTTTTTTCCAGAATCTTATCACATAATCTTTGCTATGCTATTTATTATCTCTGTGATTTTAGGAAAGTTATTAAATCTCTTTGGACCTGAATATCTTCTTAGCTTAGTGACAAATTAAGTCATTTAATATTCAAGACTCATATACTTGTACTAGCTATTTTAAATGTTTGCTATAAAGATCAAAGAAAATAACACATAAAGTGCTTTATAACCACAAAGTATTATAAAAATGATAGCTATTATTATTTAAATTCCATTAAAATCCACCTTCACCAATGGAAATGCCAGGATGTCCAAATTATAATTTCAGACAGAGATTCTGATCTATAAACTTATTTTTTGGATGAAGGATCTTTTAAATAAACTGAATAATATAATTAAAACTAATTTTTGATGATATTTTTGGAAGACCATAGGTTTTTTTATGATGGATACATCATTGCTTAGGAAATATTCCTCTATCCCACATAAATAAAGAAATGTCTCTTAAATGTTTTCACCCCTCAGTCTGGTTAAGTGGTTTTAATATTTTTCTTTTGGTGATTTATCAGAGTATGTATCTTGAGCAAAGTGTGGTAGGCTAAGTATGTTTACAACATAGAAGTATGTGGTTTGCTGGCAGGCTCTAACACATGGTGACTCACATTGGTACATAGCAAATTTTTTTTTAAACATGCACTACTTTTTGTAAAACTATTCACTATTTGCTTTTAGGCAAAACAAAAATCCTTAAGTTTCCATTTTCATTACTTCATACTCTTTGTAAGGATTTTGCTCTTTCCATTAGATACCAAAGTGTTACCCTGAAAATTGGAAAGGATTTATATTTCTCTACATAATTTTTAAAATAAGCTTTTCA
This sequence comes from Antechinus flavipes, assembly GCF_016432865.1. NCBI lineage: Eukaryota > Metazoa > Chordata > Mammalia > Dasyuromorphia > Dasyuridae > Antechinus > Antechinus flavipes. The sequence continues at coordinate 317,807,132 of NC_067401.1, forward strand.
AACTTAATTATGATATTCTTTTGTTTATAAATACCTACAAAGTGATATAAAATGTGAAATAAATGCAATTTTTAACTAGTAAATTTATCTTAGTTTGTTAGACAAAATTAAGAAGTTGTTTTAAGATAAAAAAGAAGCATATTCATACTTGTCAGTTTGTGAGCTTTAATAAATGGATTTTTAGTTAAGGGATCAGATATTATATGAAAATGTGATTTGTTAGAAAGATAATTTTATAATAAAGAACAATTCACCTTCTTGTTTCTAGAATGGTAGAAACTATTAAATAATGCACATTCTCAAAGCCAGACTGAAACCTAGCAAATCCCTGTGTCATCATCAGCATTATTTAAAAGATGGCACAAATGGTGACATCTGGGAGCCAATTCATCATTTAATTAAATTATCCTGTAATGAAATCTCCTGTAATGAGATTAATTTTAATTATTAATCAGGAGTTGACATGGGCACAAGGTATCATGAATAATAAATGAAAGGCTTTGTCTGTTCCATTTCTAAGACAGGACCTACTTTACTGCAACACTGCTTTTTATGGAGCCACTCTAAGTTCTTGCAATGTGATAATCCATGTTGCTGAATTGATTTTCATTTTGAAGTCTATGAAAAAGAAAGATATTGGTCAAGAATTTTAATTGATTCTAAATTTAGAATTTGGAAAAAAATTGTACTCAAAGGTTTTATAAGTGAAATAGTACTCTTCTTAAAAGAAAAATTCATGAACTGGTTAAAGTTATCCAATTTTGGAAAGAAGATTATTTTTCATTGATGGGAGGCAAATTCATTTAGCTAGGAATTAAAATGGTAACTTTAATGGTTTGTGGCATATTTTATGATTAACTTCTGGATTTGTTTTATAAATTATTATAATTTTTCTTTGAACTTGGCAAGGAATAGAAAATTGCTTGACTAATCTAAAATTGTTTATATGAGCATGTATATGTTTTATAAATAGGTATTATAAGCTTGTTTGATCTATATGTACATATAAAGCAATGTGTATATGTATATTGAAAACAAACAAATATATCCATATGTGTGTATGTGTGCATCAAATAACTTAATAGCAGCTTTTGTTTACTTGGTAGATTAAAAGAATTTATAAGATGAGAAATATTGTCTCTTACTTTTAAGCTGGTGTGTGTCCTGAATAAACTTGCCAAAAATTATATATAAATATAAATACATATATATATATATATATACATATATATATATATATGTACATACACACCAACACACGCATATATACATATGTTTTTTTCCTAATGTGAACTGAGGATGAATGCATAACTCAAGGAAATCAGACATATATCATTTCCTTGGTTTTGTTACAAAAAGTCATGGACATTTAGGTGTCTCAGTGGATTGAGTGCCAGTATAGTCTAAGGAAGACTCATCTTTCTGAGTTCAAATCAAATCAAACATTTGCTAGCTCTGTCCTTGGACAAGTCACCTAACTCTGCCTCAGTTTCTTTATCTATCAAATGAGCTGGAACAGGAAATGTAAAACTATTCTTGGATCTTTGTGAACAAAACTTTCAGACTTATTTATTTATTTATTTAGATGTTTTAAAAATTAGATTAAAAAGGAGATTCTTTACCTAGATTGCTACCTAGCCTTAATCACTGAATGGGTGCAGCATTAGTTAAACCTGTTGAAGACTTTAGTTTAAAAAGGCCAAGATCTCCCACTGCATCCAGAGTCATCCCCAGTGGTCCTGATCTATATTTGGCCATTGGACCCAGATGGCTCTGGAGTGGAAAATGAGGCAGGTAACTTTGCACAGTCTTCCCTTATTTAAATCCAATTGACTTGCACATTATGGCATTGCCTCCCTGATGTCATGGTCTTCTTTAAGAATGAAGGACTAATAATAGCCAACAAAATTCCAAATGGTAGCACAAAGAGTAGGACATGACTGAAACAACTGCACAAAAACAACAAAAAGTCACTACTGCACTAAATTCTTCTGCCATTTTCAGTGACTTGTATTAGGCCTTTTTGTGTGTGTGTGTGTGTGTGGGGAGAAGGTACAGTAATTAAGCACTTTCTACCTGCAAAGTCCTATATGAAGTGATGGGGATATAAAGACAGAAAATAACCTAACATTTCAAGCAACTAACACTTTAATGGAACTAGGCAACTTGTAGACAAATAAGTATGATGCAAATATTAAAGGTCCACAGTAGGGTCTCAGAGCTGGACTCTTCCTATGTGTTGTCTTTTGTTTACCTTTGAAACTCAACTTAGTCTAAGATTCAGATTACTCTCTTTTAGCTCATTTTCCTGCCACCTCACTGACAACTCCTTCCCAAGAATTTCAGCCATTGTTAACAAGCCATTTGTAACTCATATTATTGAGAAAAACAAGAATAATTTATAAAAAAGTTAAATTGCTGTCTTATGCACACACACACACACACACACACACACAGAACTGCACTCACACATATTTATGCCTACAGAGAGACAGGTGCATATATGTGTATGTTTTGTGTGCATAGATATTGTCAGCAAGTACTTCCTAGGAATCTAGGGAAATCAAGGATTGAGATTCTTACCCTATCATAGTCCCCATCCTAGGTTAAAATAAGGAAAATGGAAAGTTTTGGGAAACATTTTTCCATTTAGAAGACCATGGAGGGTTGTGTATTTTTGCTGTTTGCTTTGCTTGACACTAAAAAATAGGAAATCACTCTTTACAAAGTATTTTTCTAACATCAATCCTAGAAGATTTATAAAATGAAGGATGGAGAGAGATTAAGTGAGTTCTTGAAGTTTTGAGTCTGGGTCACTGTTTATATAGTGGAGATATGAGCAGAAAGAAGGAAAATGGGAGTATTGAATTAGTGTAATTTTTTCCTGTTCCATAAATTTTTAAAAATTATTTGAAATGGAAAATAAAATTCATCAAGCCCTATTGGTTCTTAATACCTATATTTAATGCCAAATACTTCTACAAATGAGTAAGGCTCTGGTACATCCATATTATTTTGTTGTTGTTCAATCATTTCTGTTATGACTCCATTTGAGATTTTTTGACAAAGATAATGGATTGCCATTTTCTTCTCCAGTTCATTTGACAGATAAGGAAACTAAAGTAAATAGTTTTAAAAGACTTGCTAGTAAGTATCTGATATCAAAATTGAACACAGGAAGATGATCCTGACTCTAGAGCAAGTATTCTATCCACTGGGCCATCTAATTGCCACATCAGTGTTATGTATTAGAAAAGTAAAAGGAGAGAACCCACACATAAAGTCTTCATATTCAAACTGGACTTATTGAAGAGCATTCTATATAACTAGCAAGGACTTAACATAAGTGGAGACTTGGAATATTGAAATGGCTTTCCAACTTTCCCTTATAATACAGAAAGTTTTGATCTCCCGTGATCTCCCATGATTTCACCTATTTTCCACAGTTCCCTGAGATTCTATCTCAGTGACTGGTGAAGAAGTAAAAATTATCTGTTAACTCTGCATTTAGATGAACACTTTGGCATCTTTGACCACTATAAATGGTCAAGGCTGAAGAAGGGACAAAAAGTGAGCAAAGGTAGAAAAGAAAACCTACTTCATACTATGGCCCACTTTGCTTTTCTTGCAGAGATAAGGACTTTAGCTAGCTTCTGAGAATTTTTCAGTCTGTGGGTCTGTTCCTCTGAAGCCAAGAACTTACAAAACAGTGCATGACAAAACAGTGAAGGGGGATGTCAACTTTCTCTCGTGCTTTGAATCTTTTTTAAATTTAATTTATTTTGAATAAAAGAAATAAAATAAGCATTTCTATGACATTGCAGATCTCTCTCTCTTTTATTCTACTGTTTCATGTGTAATCTAGCTTTCTTATGGCCCCTTTTTTCTTCTTTCCCCTCTAGAGATGTCTATTATTAGACACAATATCATTCTATACATACTTCTATTTATTAATTCCTTCTCTGAATATAGATAATTCCTTCTTTCATATGTCCTTTGTAGTTAATATGTCTTTAAAATAATCAAAATGATTTACAGTCACTCAAAATTGTTTTTAAAACAAGATTGTTGTTACTGTCTTGCTTCTTTTCATTTTTTTTACTTTCATCATTTCATGCAAATCAATGTTTTTAAGATCACCAAGCTCATTATTTCTTACAGCACTTTAGCATTCCATCACTATCATATGCCAATCCCCAACTGATGGCCATTCTCACAATTTTTATTTTTTGTCATCACAAGGAGAGCTCTTCTAAATATTTTAGAACATTACTATATTCTCTTCCTTCTCCCCTAATCATCTTGGGGACCAGATCTAGAATGTGAGTCATTCCCCAGTTGATAAATGGTCAAAGGATATGGACAGGGAGTTTTCCATTAAAGAAATAAAAACAATTTAAAGTCATATGAAAAATGCTCCAAATCATTATTAATTGATCAAAATAATTGACAAGAATCTGAGTTTTACCAACCTTGAAGCCATCTATAAATGCCAGCAAGAATGACTTTCATGATGATGGTGATGATGTAGAATAAGTAGAAGTAATAGTAATTTCTTCCAAGATGACAATCATAATCAATCTATGTTTATCCTCCCAAAAATTCACCATTAGATGATCACTTTTCATGTTACTTTTTTACTTCCTTACTTTTTCTGGATATTGAGAGAATATCACCAAAGCAATCAATCTATCTTTTTTGGGGTAATTATAAGCCTTTTGAAGAATAATCATTTTTAATTCTAAAGACACTGATGTGTTCTCTCTCACTGCTGTGTAGCATTATTTTTTTTTTAGAATATTTGATAGTCATTAATGCTTTCATTAATTGTTGTTCAGTCATTTCATTTATGCACAATTATTCATGACCCATTTTGGGTTTGCCTGGCAAAGATACTGGCATAGTTTGCTATTTCCTTCTCTGACTCATTTTACAGATGAAATTGAGACAAACAGGGTAATGTGACTCGCTCAAGGACACATAGCTAATAAATATCTGAATCCAGATTTAAACTCAGGAAGAGAAGTCTACCTTCTTTCTGGCCTGACACAATCACATTCTTTTAAATGAGCTTTTTTTCCCATGAAACATTTGGGATCATTAAAGTAGTTTTGTAATTTGCTGAAGGTGATCCATTCATTGTGCTCTCTGTGATTTCGTGGAATTTATAGTATTGTAAGTAAATATAATAAGTACCCAAATAGGTATTGCATTGTATTGAATTCGTACATATGGCTGTATAAATTTGTCTGTTTATTTGTTTTAAATAATAAATAAAATAAATGTATTATTAATATATTATATTTATAATATAATAATGTATATTAATATAATGTGATTACATAATATGATATAATAATAATAATAATAAATAAAATAAAATTTAAAAACTGCATTAAAGCTTTTGGGACAATGTGTGTATGTTTGTTTGTGTGTATGTGTGTGTGTGTGTGTGTGTGTGTCTGCTAACAGAAGCTCTATGAAGAGTTATATGAAGTTGGAATGGATAGGAATGTCATTACCTAACAGAGGGATCAGAGAAGATCTTTTGGAAAAGATAGCATTTGAGTTGGATTCCATGGATGGATAGGAATTCAACAAATGAAGAGGGAGAGGGAGCACATTTCATGCATAAGGAACAACATAAAAAGGGGTTTAAGGTGCTAATGCTTCTGTCACTGAAGAATACATTCTCTAATTTTTTCCTCTTCTACCGTTTCTTAAGAAAAACGGGACCCTTTTCAGTCTTTGGTTATAGTTCTCTATGAGATAACATATTAATTTTGATTCTGGTTGTAAATGCAAGTAATTGTAGATCATATAATAGAGTTCATTGAAATTTAAAAAGTTTTGCAAACTTCACAGCACAATGATAAGGTTGATCATGCAAACATTATTTCCAAACTACAAATCAGGACACTGAGTCCCAAAATGTAATGGGCTGAGGCTTGAGTTGATGCACTGAGGTCCCAAGCACATGAGGCTAAATAGTAATTGGACATACTCCATTAATATATAAGCTTGGAGAAAGAATGGCTCCCGCCCACTCTTTGTGCAAGTCCTGATGTGTTGTATAGGAAATGACGATTTTGGTGGGTGGAGGCAGGAGAGTGGAAAAGGAAGGGGAAGGAGAGACTGCTTGCATTGCCATTGCCATGGCTTTTCAGCTCAGGTCTCTCTCTGCTAGCTGGCTTCCTGTTGCAGCTGCCCATATTGCTATCACAATCTTTCTTGCCCATATTGCTATCGCAATCCTTATTCACCTCTTCACTTCAATAAAGATTGAAGATTTTTCCCTTAACCTGAATTCCTGACTCTGGCTGATTTTAAATAGGCGGTCATTACACCAAAAAGATTTAATGATGTTTTTATGGCCACATACTTAAACACCAGAAATAAAATCAAATTATCTACTGACTTCAGGCATACCCAAGCTCTGGTGCTACAGCTTGCTGATATTGGGGTGTGTGTGTGTGTGTGTGTGTGTGTGTGTGTGTGTGTGTGTTTCATTTTTCTGGTAAAAGAAGAGAATCATTTGGGAAAGTGAGAAGGTTTAACTTGAAAGAATATAAATTTATCTACTTCACATTGAAACAATGCTTTTAGATATCATGAAAGTACCATTTAATTGACTATAACTTGTTAAGCATTATTTTAATCGAATCTTTATTTTGTGGCGATATTAGGTAAAAGATAAGAACTCAAAAATATTAACATTTACAACCTCAAAGGAAATATAAAACAGCTTTCCCAGAAGAACTATTGAAGTTCTCTAAAGAAATGACAAAAGAGTAGTAAAAAAAAAAATTCTAAAAGAAATGAGTGATGTGGAGAAACTTGGGAAAAGAATCAATAACAAAATAAGAAATTAAAAAAAAAATAACTTGCCAAAAGGTAAAAAGAACAGGAATCAAAATTGTTTCAATAATTTATAAGTCTTTCTTACATATATATTTTACTATTCTTTTCATTTTAAATTTTAATTTCCAAGTTCTCTTCCTTATTCTTATTCTCCCTTACCCACTGAAGTGAAGGTCAACAATGATATTTTATCATGTTTACATGTGAAATTATGCAAACATATTTCCATATTTGTCACATTGAAAGGAAGGAAAAAAAGAATAACATGTCAATTTTCACTCAAAGTTCTTCAGTTCTCTTTCTGGAGATGGATAGTACTTTTTCATCATAATTCCTTTGGAACTGCCAAGATTTTCACATTTTTTTTAATTAGATGATTTTATTCAATTTGCCCACTTTGTTTCTTTTTTGTGTGTGTTTATAACAGTGTTTTAAAGTTGTTTTTATTCAAATTTATGATTTTGAGACAATTTAAGCAATTTAAAATGACTGAAATTTGTATTCCCACATTTTAAAATTGCATGTTCATATCTTGTGGCCATTTATCCATGGAGAAATTACTTAATAAAAATTTTTGTCATCTCTATAGATTGAAGCTGCTAGATTTTTTATTAGAAAACTTTGTTATAATAAAATTTTCAACATGTTTTTTTTAATAGCTTTTTATCGACAGTACATATGGTTGGACAATTTTTCAACATTGTCCCTTGCAATCACTTCTGTTTCAACTTTTCCCTTCCTTCCCTCCACTACCTCCCCTAAATGGCAGGCAGTCTCATACATGTTAAACATGTTAAGGTGTATCTTAAATACAATATATGTGTACATATTTGTACAGTTTTCTTGTTGCACAACAAAGATCAGATTTAGAAAGGTTAAAAATAATCTGGGAAGAAAAACAAAAATGCAAGCAAACAACAAGAGAAAGAGTGCAAATGAAAAGTTTTGGTCCACACTCATTTCCCAGTGTTCTTTTGCTGGGTGTAGCTGAGTCTGTTCATTACTGATCAATTGGAATGGATTTAGATCCTAATTTTTGAACATATCCACTTTCATCAGAATTGATCCTCATATAGTATTGTTGTTGAAGTGTATAATGATCTCCTGATTCTGCTCATTTCACTTAGCATCAGTTCATGTAAGTCTCTCCAAGCCTCTCTGTATTCATCCTACTGGTCATTTATTACAGAACAATGATATTCCATAACATTCATATACCACAATTTACTCAGCCATTCTCCAAATGATGGGTATCCATTCAATTTCCAGGTTCTAACCACTACAAAAAGAGCTGAACAAACATTCTTGCACATACAGGTCCCTTTCCCTTCTTTAGTATTTCTTTGGGATATAAGCCCAATAGAAACACTGCTGGGTCAAAGGGTATGCACAATTTGGTAACTTTTTGGGCATAATTCCAGATTGCTCTCCAGAATGGTTGGGTTCGTTCACAACTCCACCAACAATGCATCAGTGTCCCTGTTTTCCCGCATCCCCTCCAACATTCATCATTATTTTTTCCTGTCATCTTAGCCAATCTGACAGGTATGTAGTGGTATCTCAGAGTTGTCTTAATTTGCATTTCTCTGATCAATAGTAATTTGGAACACTCTTTCATATGAGTGATAATAGTTTCAATTTCATCATCTAAAAATTATCTGTTCATATCCTTTGATCATTTATCAATTGGAGTTCTTTCTCTGTTTTCAATCTACCTGGTTTAGGTATTGGTACCATGTCTGTGTCATAAAAGAAATTTGGTAGGATTCCTTCAATCCCTATTTTTTTTCAAATAGCTTATATAGCATTGGAATTAATTGTTCTTTAAATGTTGGTAGAATTCACATGTAAATCCATCTGGTTCTGGGGATTTTTTTCTTAGGGAGTTGATTAATAGCTTGTTCTATTTCTTTTTCTAAAATGGGACTATGTAACCAATTTATTTCTTCTGCTGTTAATCTGGGCAAGCTGTATTTTTGAAGATATTCTTCCATTTCTTTTAAGTTATCGAATTTATTGGCATAAGTTGGGCAAAGTAACTTCTAATTATTGCTCTAATTTCCTCTTCATTAGAGGCAAGTTCTCCCTTTTCATTTTTAAGACTAGCAATTTGATTTTCATCTTTCCTTTTTCTAATCAAATTTACCAAGGGTTTATCTACTTTTGTCATTTTTTTCATAGAACCAGCTCTTAGTTTTATTAATTAATTATTTTTTTTAAAAAACTTTCAATTTTATTAATCTCTCCTTTTATTTTTAGAATGGTAAATTTAGTGTTTGACTGGGGGTTTTTAATTTGCTCCTTTTCTACCTTTTTTATTTGCAAGCCTAATTCATTGACATTCTATTTTATGCAAGTAAGTGGCTTCATCCCACACATTTTGGTATGTCATCTCATTATTGTCATTTTCTTGGGTGAAATTAATTGTGTCTATGATTTGCTGTTTCACCCAATCATTCTTTAGAATGAGATTATTTAGTTTCCAATTATTTTTTGGTCTATTTTCCCCTAGCTTTTTATTGAATGTAATTTTCATTACATTGTGATCTGAAAATGATGCATTTACTATTTCTGCCTTTCTACATTTGAATTTGAGGTTTTTATGTCCTAATATATGGTCAATTTTTGTATAGGTTCCATGAACTATCAAGAAGAAAGTGTACTCCTTTCTGTCTCCATTTAGTTTTCTCCAAAGATTTATCATACCTAACATTTCTAATGTTCTGTTTAACTCTTTGACTTCTTTCTTATTTATTTTGTGGTTTGATTTATCTAATTCTGAGAGTGCAAGTTTGATATTTCCCACTATTATAGTTTTGCTGTCTATTTCTTGTTGCAGCTCTCTTAATTTCTCCTTTAAGAATTTAGGTGCTACACCACTTGGTGCATATATATTTAATATTGATATTACTTCATTATCTATGCTACCTTTTAGCAAGATATAGTGCTCTTCCTTAACTCTTTTAATTAGATAAATTTTTGCTTTTGCTTGATTTGAGATCAGGATGGCAACCACTGCTTTTTTGACTTCACCTGAAGCATAGTAGATTCTGCTCCAACCTTTTACTTTTCCTCTGTATGTATTGCCCTTCTTCAAATGTGTTTCCTTTAAACATCATATTGTAGGATTCTGGCTTTTAATCCAGTCTGCTATCCACTTCCACATTATGGGGGATTTTGCCCCATTCACATTTATGATTAAAATTACTTATTCTCTATTTCCTGCCATCTTGTTAACCCCAGAGTAAGCTTTTCTCTCTTCCTTCCCCTTTACCCCACTCCTCAATATCAAACTTGCGAGCACCACTTGCCTCACGCAGACCTCCCTCTTTAGGATCCCTCCCTCCACCTTAGAGTTTCTCCCTTTTTTTTCAACCTTTTCCTTACAATTTCTGTATTCCCTTCTATTTAGCTTACTCCGCCCCTTTTGACTTTCCCCCCTCCCACTTTTCAGCGAGGTGGGAAGTTTCTCTGTAAATCGAATATATCTAATATTTTTCTCTTTGAGCCAATTCTGATGAATAAGATATACACTATGTTCATCTCCCTCCCTTCTTTTCCTCAGATATAATAGGTTTCCTTTGTCTCTTCATGAGATGTAGCACCTCCACTTTTCCCTTTTTTCTGGTACAATTTCTTTTTCACCTCTAGCTTCTTTTTGTATTATAACAGTAAAACCAAATTATACATGTATTCTTTACATATACTCATAACAGAAATATTCCCAAGATTTCTTTTTACTTTTTTATGCTTATCTTGAGTCCTACATTTGGAGGTCAAGCTTTTTGTTTAGTTCCGGCTTTTTCATTAGAAATAGATGGAATTCACCTATTTCAATGAATATCCTTCTTCTTCCCTGGAAAAGAATGCTAATTTTGGCTAGGTAAGTTATTCTTGGCTGTGTAACAAATTCTTTAGCCTTTTGGAATATCAGATTCCAGGACCTTTGATACTTTAATGTGGATGCTGTTGGATCCTGAGTAATCCTTATTGTGCCTTCTCTGTATTTGAATTGTTTTTTTTTTTTTTTTCTAGCTACTTGTAGTATTTTTTCCTTGGTTTGATAGTTCTGGAATTTAGCTCCAATATTTCTTGGGGTTTTGATTTTGGGATTTATTTCAGTAGTTGATTGATGAATTCTTTCAATGTCTATTTTACCCTCTGTTTCTATAATATCTGGGCAGTTCTCTTTATGATTTCCTGGAAAATAATGTCTAGGCTCTTTTTTTTTTCATCATAAGTTTCAGGAAGTCCAATAATTCCCAGATTATCTCTCCTAGATCTAGTTTCCAGGTCTGTTGTTTTCCCAAGTAGGTATTTAATTTTTTTTTCAATTTTTTCTTTTTTTTTTTGGTGGGGGGGTTATTTGACTAATTCTTGTCATTCATTTCCATTTATTCAATTCTGATTTTTAATGAATTATTTTCTTTGTTTACTTTTTTATTTCCTTTTTGTAATTGTCCAATTGAGTTTTTAAATGAGTTGTTTTGTTCTGTGGAATGTTTTTTTCCATTTTGCCAATTTTATTTTTTAGAGAGTTATTTTCTTTTTCCAATTCACTAATTCTGTTTTTCAGGGTGTGGATTTCTTTATCCACTGTATCTTTTAATGAGTAGGATGACTTATCCAGACCCTCTTGCCAAGCTTTCCTTTCCTTTCCCCAATTTTCTTCTAGCTCTCTTGTAAGAGCCTTTTTAATTTCTTCTATGAGAGCCTTGTGTAGTGGTGACCAGATCATATCCCCCTTTGGGGTTTCATCTAGAAACAATCTGTTTTTAGTCTCCTCAGGGTTTGAACTCTGCTCTCTATCAGTATATAAGCTATCTATAATTAGAGGCTGCTTTAACTTTTTACTCAGTTTGACAAAAAAGAAACAAAGGAAACAAACAAACAAAAAAAATCAACTGCAGTTTGCTTTTGGGGCAGTATGGTATTACCAAGGTTCCTCTACAGACAACAGGAAGTATCAGTGAAGCAGCAGTGGGTCAACAATGGCTGTGCTGTGTCTGCACAGAGGTTGCACTCTGAGAGCATGCTGAATTACTCTGGGTGTTGTGTGGGTGTGGCCAGGTCCCGAGAGACTCTAGCATTTCAGGGTTATAGTCTTTACCCCCGTGTTTATATCTTCTATGCTGATCTACTGGCTTGCTGTCAGAACAAAGTAGCTCACACTGTGGTAAATTTCTCCCCACAAATTTCCCACTGTCTGAGATCACACCCCACCCCGCTCTGGTCTGCTCAGCGTAGCTGCCTTCCATGCCCTTACTGCCAATTTTCCTGACCCTGCGCCTGAGCTAACCATCTCTGCCTACAAGCAAAAATAGACTTTGTCTGGCAAATTTCAAGGATATTTTCTGTTGGTAATGTGTTGTACTCCCAATATTCATGGGTTTTTTCAGTCAAGCACTAATTCCAAGGCCTTTCATAAAAGAAGTAGTTTGAGGGAAAGGAAGAGTTTAATTAGATAGATGCATGTGTCCTTTCTGTCATTTTGGCTCCACCCAGATTTTCACATTTGAACATCCTTACAACATTGCTGTTTCTGTGCACAGTGATCTTCTAGATGTCACTTTAATTTGCATCAGTTCATGTGGATCTAGCCATTTTTTTTTCTGAAAACATACCATTCATCATTTCTTATAGCACCATAGTACCCCATCAAAATCATATGCCACAACTTGTTCAGCCATTTCCCAATTAAGGAGCATCATCTCAATTTCCAATTCGTTGCCACCACAAAAAGAGCTGATCTAAATATATTTTTTTAATAAATAAGTCTCTTTTTTTTCCTTTATTTCTTTGTGATATGTCTTGTAATGGTATTGGTGGCTTAGAAGAGATGCACAGTTTTATAGCCTTTTGATAAGAGTCCCAGAATAGTTTCTAGAATGGACGCATTTACTACTCGACCAACAATTCATTAATTTACTTATTTTTCCCTCATCTTCTCTAGCATTTGCCATTTTTGATAGATGTGAAATGCTAACATAGAATTGTTTTAATTTGTCTTTCTCCAAACAATAGTGATTTACATCATTTTAATACAACCATAGCGAGCTGTGATTTCTTCTTTTGAAAGCTGACTGTTGATATCCTTTGAGCTTTATCACTTGAGTAATGGGTCTTTTATAAATTTCACTCAGCTTTCTATATGTTTAAGAAGTAAGGATTTTATAAGAGAAACAGTATAATTTTATTTTTATGTTTCTTTATTATCTGTACTACCTTTAAGCAAAATGCAGTTTTCCCAATTATCTCTTTCAACTAAGTTTATTTTCATTTTTACTCTGAGATCATGATTGCCACATCTGCTCTCTTCACTTTAGCTGAAGCACAAAAGACATTGCCCCAATCCAACATTTATCCTTTGTGTGTGCGTATCTTTCTGTCCTGCGTGTTTATTTTACATGACATATTCTTGAATTCTAGTTTCCAATCCAATCTGCTATCTACTTCTATTCTATTGATTAGCTCATCACATTCTTCTTTACAGTTATAAAATCTAACTTCATTTCCCTCTATCTCATTTTCTTCTGTTTATCCTTTCTCTCTTTTTATCCAGTCTCCCTTTATAAATCTTCTACCACTCTTTTCTTCCTATTTCCCTACTGGGTAATATAGGTTTCTATATCCAACTGAGTGTATGTATGTATGTATGTATGCATATTTATATGTATCATAAATATTTGTGTCTTTATATATTAATATTTTTCTCTCTTTACATAGATTTTGATAAAAAGGAGGTTTAACCATTTCCTAACAACTCCAACCTCCATACACACATTTTCATCTTCAGTATAAAGGTTTTGTTTTTTTTTTTTTTTTTTCATGCCTTCCTTATGGGAGAAAACTTGAACGATTCTACCTCACTTTTCTCTCTTTTCCAAGTGTTTTTCCCCCTCTCTATACTTTTTGAGGAGAGATCATCCCAACATAACTACTCATACATCTGCTTTTTATGCAGATTCCTTCTAATTGTCCTAATAATGATAATATTCTTAGCAGTAGCATGTATTTTCTTTCCTTTTATATATGTAAGCAGTTGAACTTTATTGAGTCTCTTATAATTATTCTTTCATTTCAATATTCTTATCTTTCTCTTATGTCATGTTTGAATGTTACATTTTCTATCTAGTTCTTTTTTCAATCAGGAATATTTATTAAATACTGGTCTTTCCCCTGAAAGATTATACAAATTTTTGCTGGATAGATTGCAATCTTAGATCCTTTGTCTTAGCAGAATTTCACATCCCAAGCCCTCTGCTCCTTTAATGTGCAACCTAGTAAATCTTCTGTGATCTTGTCTATGGCTCTGTGATATTTGAATATCAAGGCAGTATATTCCTGAAGAATGAAATGAGCAGGACTTGAATACTTTATATAACACTGAATCTATCCACAACTTTGAGCTATAAAAATTATGATAAATTCCCCCCAAAATTGGTGATTAAACATATTATCTACATTTTGCTAGAAGCAGTATGTTTATCACACACACATTTGCACATACACACATGCACGCACACACACATACACACACACACACACACACATAGTAAGAAAGAGAGTGAATCAATAAACAAAGATTTTTTTTTTATTTTTGCTTGGGAATGCATATTTGTTGCAAATCTTTTTCTCTCATTTTTCCAATTTGGAATAAGTATGGGGAAAAGTAAATATATTTCTTCTCATTAAAATATTTTAAATTCTTATTATTTTAGAATAGGTATGGACCAGTGCTACAAATGTGAAATGTTGCATATACTTTTAGATGAAATCACTATATTGTTCAATTTACTTGTTTTATTTCATTATAAGAGATCTTTCAGGATCTCTTTTAATGCTTGTATCAACTTAGGGATACAGGGAGTAGGAATAATATATAAATAACTATAATCAATTCTGAAATAATCGCATCACAGCAATAAAACTTTAAAAAAATTAAACTCTCTTGGCTTTAATTTTCCTATCTGTAAAATGGGAGGATTAGAGATGACTTCCAAAATTCTTTTCAGTTCTAAATCTATGAAACTATAACTAAAAAAATAAAAATTAAAAATTTGCAGAACATATAGATTGAGTGTATATAAAGCAGAGCTTGTAAATTTAGGAAATTATTAAATTGTAAATTTTATAACTGCTCAGTGATTGATTAAAGCTGGTTGAAAATAGTGACAATGTCTTTGGATTTAATTTATAGAAGGATTTTGAGGGCAACTTCTATAAGTTAGCTTATTATTTATTTACTTGTGGAATATAAACAGTATGAAAGTTATCAGGAATAAATATAAAAATCCACTCATATATATGAATATATAATTCATGCTGTTTATAATATTTAACTTATTTCTATTTTTTTGAAATATCCATATGACTGACCAAATATCTTACTTTTTCTACTTTGTGACTTCTTGGAAAGATTTTTTAAAATAATCATGATAAACATAGATAGTTTGTTTGCTAGCATTTATTACATTTATAAAATACTATTTAATATTTTTCTACATATAAAATACAAGAAAAATTTGAAAATTGTGAGAATTTGTTGAATCCTATGTAGAATTGAGTATTCTGTACCTGACTGTGACAGTGAAGAATATATTTTGGGAAGGAAAAGCAATTCTCTCTGACACCATCCAAATTATAAATAAAACACAATCTAAGTTGATTCAGGCATATATTGTAGTTATGTGGCTTTTATGGTTCTGGTCTCACATTAATTCATTTTGGTTTCGATAGCATTTCAAATGCCTAAAAGAGCAGGCTCCCCTTTCAGGATTTCTGGCCCTTAGTCATATGTAAGAGCAGAGAATCAAATTATTACAGTTGTGCCAACAGTATTTTAATGCATTCCAGTCAAGAATGGTTCATTTCTTTCGATGTGCTCTGTTCAGTTGCAAGATGGTAGTAATAATAAGCTTTCCAGAATGGGATTGTTGTGTTCTTAAGTGGGACCTGGAAATTGTATTAGTAATTGGGATTAACAGCCTCTCCCTTGGATACATTTCCCAGCTAACACGTGCCTCATTTGTATGCATTCATAAAGCTAAGTGTTTTCATAACAAGTAGAAATTTCATTTAGTTTTAGTAATTTTCCTTGCAAATTGTGATGCAGTTTTAATCCATTAAATTTATAACTCTCAAAATGAAATCATCTTTAAATGTGGGGGGGGGGGTGAGACTAGAACAATTCTTTATAAAGCAGTAGTCCTTGGAACTAATACATATTGCTAAGGTTTACTTTTCTTTTATGTCTTTTTCTTACATCACTATATTATAACAAATGCTTAAAATATATTTACATCACTGAACATATCTCTTACAATTTCATTTCCTTTGGTGAAAATGTTCTTCCATTTTTGAAATTTTACATCTACCATGCAGAAGTTATTATGCAAGTCAATAAACAGTATTTTAGCCACCTTTGAAAATGGGACTATTTAACTGTTTGGTATAGTTTTTCCTTTTTACCACATGTTTCTTGTAAAAGAAAATTCATTCATGACTGTGCAAGTGTGTATATATATACATGTGTACTATGCATGTATATATATATTCATGTTTATGCAGGCATTTGACATGTTTGCTTTTTTCCAAGACAGGATATTGATCTACAGATCTATTTCAGTAAAAAAATTTTCTGAGGAAAATTTAAATTTAGTCATTTAGCAGGATAGTCCTTTATTAAACTTTTGCTTCTTTGGTCAGCCAAATTCAATTATATTTAATGGAAGACAGATACAGTCTGTGTAATTTAACAAAATAACATAGTTTTCTAATTTTTTTTCATATCTATACAAGTATTTAATGTTACTATATAACTGAGAAATAAAACTCATGCTATTGAGATTACATTCATTTGGAAGCATATCTATCTTGAAGAGCTAATGTTATTGTTTGCACAGAAAAATGAAAATTCTGTGCATATCTTTAATTATATTTGCTTAAAACAATGTCAAATCATTGGACTCATTTCTCTTAAACAACTAAGACTACAAGATATTTTTACTTACATTGTTTATTTTCCACAGAGCTCTATCATTGCAAATTGAATCCCTCTTCTCTTTCCCCGCTCATTAGTATTTTAATGCTATATAGGAATTTTTTTAAAAAATGAACTACTATTTCAGAAAGATCTTTACACTTGATTTGTCATCCTAATGCTCTGATCAATTCAGCTTTTCATGTGATTTGCTACTTGGTTATTTTAAGCTTGCTCTATATTTATATTCTATACAATTTCTCTTTTAAAATAATAATTATTAAAACTATATTCCCCAAAGACATTGAATTAGTATATGTATTTCACTTTAATATTATGTATTTTGCATGGCAATGACATAGAATAGCATAACTTATTTTTAGAATGTCAGAAATATCTATAAATACCACTTAATTTCTATACCCAAGAGATCATATTGGGCAAAGTGCATAATTGGCAATTTTTGTTTTTGTGTTGAGAAACTTTCCATTGACTCTATCTGACATTACTATAAGTCATCTTTAAATATAAACCAATAAATAGTTAAGCAATATAGCCTTTAGTTCTTAACAAAAGTAAATAATGTTTTACTTCATTCAGAAAAAAAATTGTCTAATTGCTTCTTAATTGTGACCAAGGGGATTGATTTTTATTATATATATAAACATATATCAACATATATATATATATATATATATATATATATATATATATAGAGAGAGAGAGAGAGAGAGAGAGAGAGAGAGAGAGAACTATATATATAAATATATATATAGTACTCCCAAACATATTTATTATATAGGTTAAAATAGCTCTTTCCACAACTGTTCAGCTACTAAATGAATACACTGAGAGAATAAAAGCATAATAGATTTAAAGCTAGATCAGATTTTGGATGAAGTCACAGTCATCATCAGCATCAATAATATTTAATTAGTATTTTTAATTTACACAGTACTGTACTAGGCAATGAAATGCAAAGTGAATAATCTTTAGAAAAGCATGTTTTAGTATAAGGTGAAGTGCCCAAGGTTGTACTTTGAGAATTGTGGGTTTTACTTCAGATTCCATCACTTTTTATATGTTGTACTATTTCACCAAAAAATGCTGGTTTTCTCATACGAGGCTAGAGCTAGATAATATACTTTATGGCTCTAAGAAACTCTCAAAATCATTTCATCTAGCATTCATTTTATGGATGAGGAAACTGAGGCTTGTTATTTGAATTAAGGGAATTAATACATGTGAAGATGTTTTAAAATAAATGTATCAATGGGAAGTTCTCCTTTTGACAACACCTTCTGATTGAAAAGACTCTTAGTTTAGCTGTCATTGAAAGAATTCAGTAACTTTTTTTTCTATCTTGAAAACAAGGAACTTTTGCAAGGACTAAAGAAAATCATTGACTTACAAATGAGGTGGATATGGGAGGACAGGATTTCTAGATAAGCAAGACAAAAAACTTCCACTGTTTCTCACCAACTATGTAGCTAATGGGACTGATGGCTATAAGCCAACCTCCACTTAAGGGAGAAAGAAAAATAAAGGGCCCACCATTCAACAAGTAAGAAAGTTAGTGTGGAATGGATAGCATCTAATGAAATTTGATTTTCACCAGTCTCCCTAAGTGATTGAATCAAAAAGTTTTCAACCTGTTTAATTTTGCTGCATGGTCTCCTCTCATGGCTAGAGCTAATTTAGAGCTAATTACAAGACTAACTGAATTAGTTCTATAGAATTCATTGTTCAATTTCTTAAGTTTTAAAAATAATAGGAAATCATGGTGCAAATTTCTCATTCAAGCTTTTTTATTACCTGAGAAATGTTTTTATGGTTAATAATGAATATTAATGTATTCTAATAAATTTAGTGCATTGTTTTTGTAATCCTTAGAGAGGCATTGAATGGAGTTATATGTATATATATATGTGTATATGTATATATGCTCATATATGTATATATACTCTTTTCTTTTTTCAAGGAGAATAGCAGGATATGTCATGGGCTTAATTTAGCCCCATTTATTTAAAGAATAAATACCAAATTTTAAAAAAATGTGGACAATTATGTTTCAAAAGCATTTTTGCATTTTTAGTCTTTTTTTCGTGAATATCCTAAAAAGTTTCTATTGCTAAAATTAACTATAATTTGATTATTCCTTGCTCTTGATATTGGAGGATGGACTCACAAATATTTCAATGAATTTTTTAATAGAAATGTCAAATGTACAAATCTGGAGGAAAAACAAAGGCTTTTTATATTCCTTCCTATTCCCTATATCCCTATTTAAAGTAGAACTAATATTTTTATTCTAAATTTTTGAATAAAACTGTCACAAACAACTATCAATTCAGATATTCTTTATCTTATATCTTCATAGCTCACTTTTAAAAAATGATTTAAATGTAGACTGATATTTATTTATGTTTCTCTCAGTTGGTCTGTAAACTGTAATAAAAATATTAATTTAAATTTTAATCTAAAACTTGTATATTTTAACATGAAAATTAATATTAATTTTATACTAGTATTTCTATAATGTGGAAATAGATTAGATTCTTAGCATTAGTCTACATAGCTATATGAAATAGTATATCCATTTAAGGTTTCATTTATATATATTTCAATGATTTATTTTACATGGAAAAAATACATAGTTGCAAAGTTTTGAACTAAGAACTTCAAGGTTTCTTTCATCTATAGATTTATGATCCTATATTCTTTGATTTATACTAGTAAAAATATCAATTTATGTTCTTTGATTCAGTTAGTTTTATAGCTGAATTTTTCCTCCAGTGTTGACTTAGTGGTAGGTGGCAAATAAATGAATTTTATTTTATGTATTAAGGTGACAGTTTGTGAACAATAATGAAAATATTCTAAATTGTGATTGTCTATGCAGTGCTTGAGTATAACAGAATAATTTACAAAACCATGATAGGCTATATGGTGAGTGGGAAGATTATTTACTGATGATGTACTACACAAATAGGAATATCTATTTTTTTCCAAATAGTATGTAAATGGAAAATATTGTTATTGGGTTTTCTGCCAAACACGAATGAGACTATATTTTAAAAAGGAAAGAAAAAAAGGGAAAAATAGGAAAAAGAAAGGAGAGGAGAAAGAGCAAACTGAAACATAAAGGGGGAAAGAGAAAGAAGAAAAGGAAGGAAGAAAAGAAGAAATGAGGGAAGGGGTGATATTTGATAGGGAGGTCTTCACAACATTTACTGACTTCAGGAAATTAAAACTTGGTTTTTTCAAATAGCTTACCTTGTGGAGTTTGAAAAATGATTATAAAAAGGTGGTATAAATTTTACTATTAAAAAAATCAAAATTTGCTATTAATTTCGATTCTACCATTAGCTTGTTGAGTAATCCTAGGCGGATGCTTATAACTATTTTAGAATTTGTTTTTCTCAATATTCCACTCTTCTGTGTCATTATTGTACATTTAAAGTGCTACATGTATATAAGCTGTTTTTTTTTTTTTTTTTTTTTTTTTTTTTTTTTTTTTTTTACTGTTTCTGTCTGTTTGTTTCCCTCCTCTATTTCTCTTTCCCTTCATTTTCTGTTTAGCAACAACAACAACGTGATTAGAGTTATCTAGGAAAGAATTTCAAAGGATAATAGAAGCAAATGTTAAAATCATTCAGCTTGAACTCTTCTTATTATAAAGGAGTAGCTACTTTTTTTTTTGAGAAAATCTTTCCCTGAGTGTGCTGAAGCTACCAGCTTTTTGATATGAGAATTTATACTGAGAATGGGAAATGCTATGTTAGACCTTGATTTACTGTTTTGTTGACAGCAATGTCTAACTTCTAAATTTAATAAAGTAATAGAAAAACATTAATAATGAAACTTAAACTTAAAAGCATATCTAGAAATGCAAAGTAAAACAATTCTGAGATATCATTTCTCACTTCTCGGATTGGCTAATATGACAGAAAAGGGAAATAAGAAATCTTGAAGGGGATGTAGGAAAATTAAAATATGAATGCAGTGTGAGTGGAGTTGTGAAATGATCCAACCATTCTGCAGAGCAATTTGGAACTATGCTCAAAGTGCAATCAAATTGAACATACCCTTTTATCCAGCAATATCACTGATAGATCTGCATTCCAAAGAGAACATAAAAAAGGAAAAGGAATTACATGCACAATTTATAGTAATTCCTTTTGTGTGAAAATTCAAAATTGAGGGGATGCCCACTAATTGGTGAATGGCTGAACAAAGTGTGGTATGTGAACGTAATAGAATTCTATTATGCTATAAGAATTGATGAGTAGGAGAGTTTCAGAGAAACCTAGAAAGACTTAAATCAATTGATGCAAAGTGAAGTAAACAGAACTGGGAAAATATTACACACAGTAACAGTGTGTGATGATCAACTATGAATGACTTTGTACTTCTCAGAAATACAATGATTTCAAGACAATTCCAAAGGACTGATGATGGAAAATGTTATGCATATCCACAAAAAGAGCAGATGGATTTTGAATGCAGATCAAGCATACTCTTTTTATTTTCTTTATTTTTTGTGGTTTTTTTCCTTTAATTTCATTTCTTCTTTAAAAACATGACTAACATCAAAATATGTTTTATATGATTGTACCAATATGGCTTACTATTTTAGTAGTAGAAGGAAATGGAGGAAGAAAAATTTGGAACTGAAAATTTGATTAAAAAGGATTTGGTTCAACAAACAGCTTGAATATGTTGAAAGCACTGTGTAATTACCAAAATGCTATCAAGTACTAACCCATTTATTAAATCCTAGGCCCGTATCATCATTCATCTTTACTACCTTGTTAATAGCTAGCTAACCAGATATATGATAGGTTATTTCAAGTGAACATCATAACCTGGACTACATGAATTATTCATCCACTTTGTCTTATGTAAATGGATATTGTAATTTCTTTTGAGTGATCTTGGAACTTATTTAGAAAGATCTGTAGTATCCTGATGGGCAATCTCTCTTTCATGATTGGTATTTAAAATGGGATGTCCTTTGAAGAATCATATTAATTTTATACATTAAAACATTGATATTATAGTTAATCAAAACTGGTGTTTTGGCAGAAGGATACAATATTATTTCAGAATTAAATAAGTATGATTTTTCCTGTTCCCCTTAATTTATGACTTTTAGCTCTTTCCATAAAGTTTTCTTAAATATATGATAGATAAAACTCCATACTACTATTTAAGTTTTTAATATTTCAGCATGAGATCAAACCAATAAAAATACATACAAAATTATTTTATTAGTGTAATGTCATATTATTGGACAACAAGTATACAAACACATCATTTCCATGAGCTTTGCAAAGAATACATTGTTATGATTTTAGAAACAGAGTTTTAGACTTGGAAAGTACCCCAAAGGTCTAGTTTAGTAGCTTCATTTTATGAATTATTAAGTACCTATTATGTATTAGGCATTGGAGTAAATACCCTAAAAAGCCTGTAACAGGCTTCCCTATGAACTTCAACTTATTTAAATCGTGGCAAATGTGAAGCATAATGCTATTACTATTACAAATGCCTAAAAGAGATGGGTGGAGACATTGAAAGTCAGCAATTTAACAAATATAAAGTGACATAGTTACTTGAAGCAGACACAGAGTTTAAATCTGCATTTTCTGTTTCCAAATCCAGTGTTGCAATTATCAGAATACACCAATGGTGAGATTCCTCCATATGTATGTACATATGTATACACATACACACACACTATGCTATATTGTGATAGAGATCATACTTGGGATTTCATTATATGTAGGATTTTCTGTTTGAGGAAACTTCCTATACTAATGAAGATTGAAATTTATTTTCTGGAATTTACTAGGAGAAATTTACTATTCACAAGTAGGAAAATATCTCCAGGAAAATGAAAATGGAAAGAATTTGTGTGAATAAAAAAATGATATGAACTTTTAAAAATCTACTTCAATTCTTTGACATGATAAAATTACACAAATAATAATTGTATCTGTATTAATGTTCAAAATTTTCTCTTCTCCAATTGTATCATTTCTACAAATCCATGACAAATTCCTAAAAATAAAAATTAAGCCTTTATCAGTTTTTAGTCATATTATCCCTTTAAATATTAGTTAATACAAATTTTGAAATCTCTTCTACAATCTGAAGTATTTATTTTATTTTTACTTGGAAGGGGTTAATAAACATTTATTTAATACCTATATGTTTAAGGCACTGTGCTAAAATGCTTTATACATATCTAATCTGACTCGAACAAAAAATCTGTGAGGTAGATTTTAAGCACTTAGCATAGTACCTGGCACATAGGAGACACTTAAAAATCTTCATTGTTGATTGACTATTATCTTCATTTAACATAGGAAACTTAAGCATACTGCCAGTATTTGACTCATAATTCAAATGCCTCAAGAATCAGAAAATGAGTATTTTATTTTCTTTGTAATCTTCTACCACATTTAATATAACTGTGATATAGGAGAAATTCAGGGGAATCTAATATATACGTGTGTGTGTGTGTGTGTGTGTGTGTGTGTGTGTGTGTGTATTTAAATGAGAAAAGAAGAATGAAGACCTAAAAATCATTTCTTTTAAACTGAAGAAGCAAAGAATATTAGAGACAATCAAAAAAGACATCATATATATGTTAGTATCTAAAAAATACCTGGAAAGAAAGGGATGGTTTAAAGAGACAGGGATGAGCAATCAGCATATTTCAGCCATGAACTCTAAAGGATGATGAACAAACAAGAGAAAGCTCAAACAGGACAAGATTAAGAAAATGTAATCCAGTTTGGCTGGAATGTAGAGTCTATGAAATGGAGTAATAAAATGAAAGAAGGTTACGTTAGAAATGTAGAAAATGAGAAGGGCATTTGGGGCAAGAATTTAAAAAGACATGAATTAAGCAACTTCTTGAGATACTATTACCTTTCATAATTTTGTCTGATGTCTTGTTAGTTGCACTTGTAAGATTGAAGATTAGGATGAACTAACCTTCTCTCTCTGTGTGTATGTTTGTATATATAGCATCCTGTAGCTGCTCATACGTTTACATAATTTGCCTTGTGTCCTTGGAGTTCATTTAGTCTTGATGTTCTGACGTAAACTTGAAGTGGTTAAGTGTAATATTTTAAGTTAATCACTGAACTTAAATTATCTCTCTTTTAAGTAAAACTTTAAATACTCGAGAGAGATGTTAATTTCACAGGATAATTTCTGTCAGCTCTTCTTAATGATTGAAATTGCACCAAATAGTATATTAAGAAATTATCTTTTGTCTATTTACTTCATTGATCTCTCCCCCTCTCCTCCATATATATATGTATGTATTATTCACACAAATTCTTTTCATTGATTTCTGAGCCATATATTTTTATTACCATAACTTTATTGTGTATACAAGTAATTTTAAAAATCAAAACACCCCTCTGTGTATTGTCTTTTCTGAGAATATAAGTTTCTTGAGGAATAGGCTATCTTTTTTCTTTTTTTATTTTCTAGCATTTAATGTTCATCCATAGATTTAAAAAAATCATCCAGTGATTTGATTTAACAAATATAATAAAAGCAGTTCATGGTCTAGAGTGAGAATAAAATATACATCCATTTTACTATATGGAGACACAAACTCAGATTTTAGGATGATAGTAGTGAACACACACATATATACATATATACGTGTGCATATATGTATGTGTGTGTGCATATATATTGCTTCCTATTTTAATTCCTTGCTTTTCTTTCTTTTTTTTTTATTAGCTCATTCATACAATTAGCTTTGTGACAGTGGGCAAGTCCTTTAATTCCATGTGCACTCATTCTTCACCTTAAAGGAAAAAAAAACTATAAAAAGAAACAGCAAACAATTCTAGTATCTTTGCCAAGAAAATCCTTAACAATCCTAAATTATGACAAGTCAGACAGAATTGAAAAACAATTGAACATCAATTTTTCTTTTTTTTCTAAAATACATTTAATTTATGTTACTCCAATACTTTCTTAAGTTTTCTCAAAGTATCATCAACAATTTGTCAATTCCAACTAAATTTCATGAAGATTAATATTTTTGGCACAAATGGAAATCTTCTTTTAAGCCTATTCTGGAAGCTCTGCTAAATAGTGGAATATTCAATACAGGCAGCTGAAAAGTCTTAAAAATGTTTACCTAAAACATACTTGTAATCTTGTTACCACATTTCACTCCTCCTAGTGATTTTCTACATGATTGGTCTTCAAAATATTTTAGCTTCCAAAAGTCTTTTAAAAGATCTTCAACATTTGTTATAGATTTATTTGTATCGCAAAAATGTAATCAAATATACCTTTTTGAATTATTAATAATTAATGTATATACATATATTAATAATGAAGTAAATTCCTTACAATTTCTTTGCATTTACATCCCCATTAGTAAGCACAGTATCTGACATATAATAATTGTTTGATGAATATTCAGGTGGTTGATAGAACACATTATAGTCACAATAAGTCTTTGATATATGTGTCTCTTAAAATTAAGGTTGAGAATCATGCCATTTGATTTTAGTTTCTTTTGATTAAATTTTTTGTAAAAATCACTTTGTAATCTATGTTTGTGTATATGATTACGAATTCCTAATTAGTCATGGTTTACTTTAAGTAATAAATTCTTATAAGGATGATACTTAATGCTTACTGCATGACTGATTGTCAGTCATAGATTGCTTAAGAGCATCTCAAAACTGGAAGGAACCCTAAGAAGTCATGTCATCCAATCATATCTTGAGCAAGAATCTTCCAGATTTGTAAATAAAGTAAAGAAGGCCTTGATTTGTAGTTATGATTCATTTTTGTTTTGTTTTGTTTATTCATGGCTCAATTTTTTTCACCTCACCTTAAGCAAACATTCATGTTGGAGAAGAAGAAAAAGAAAATACAAAGTTTTTGTGGCTGCTGCCAGTTTTCTGCAGAAAATGGTGATGAAATATGCATTGTAGACATATTTGATGCTTCTTCACCTCATACTACTTGTTTCTCCAGTACTGTAGTTCATCATGAAGCAATGTCTTTTGTAAATATTTCTGTTGTTCTTTCTCCATAGAAAATGCATATTTACTTTATATTTTTTCTAGTTTAGATTTCATTTTTTACTTTATCAATTGAGAAAACTCCCAATACAGAAATACCCTTCACAGATGTAGTTCATTAACTTAGTCTTCAAAGAGTCTCCCAAAGCATTAAGGGACTAAGTGACTGTCAATGTTTTGACAACTAGTACATGTCAGAAGCTGGACAAATGTAAATTTCTCCATACCCAGTTAGTTGGCAGATCTTATAATTTCTTTATCAGTAACATTGTTTTGCACATATTATTTCCTTTCACTCATATAGCTCCCACTTTGGTTCAAGTCCTCATTACTCCTAGTCTAGATTATAGTGATAATTTTCTAATTGATCTCCCTGCCTCGTTTATCTTCGTTCTACTGTATAGTATACACAACCACAAAGTGATTTTCCTAAGGAACAGGTCTGAACATATTTCCCACATACTTAAAGTAAATTCTAGTGGCTCCCTATTACTTCCAGGATTAAATATTTAATTCTTTTATTTGGCATTTAGAGCTCTTCACAATCAGGTCTCTTCCTACATTTCTAATCTACATTCTACTGCCCTTCTAACACTATATAATTTAGCCTACTAAATTAAGAATTAAGGTACTTTATTGTATTCACAAAGCAATAGCAACTCCCCTTTTCTCATGAATTTAAGTAAACTTTTCAGATAATTGATGTGATTAAAAAAAAAGAATTCAGGAAAAAAGCTTCATTCCAATAATCCTAATAATGATCTGAAATTGACTCAATAAATAGAATGTTGGCCCTTGTGTTAGGAGGACTTGAGTTCTAATCTGGCCTCAGACACTTGCTAGCTGTGACCCTAGGCAAGTCTCTTAATCATCTTTATCTCTATATCTTAGATGTAAAATGAGCTAGAGAAGGACATGGCAAACCACTGCAGTGTCTTTGCCAAGAAAGTTCCATATGGGGTCATGGACTTGGATATGACTGAATAGCAAGTGTCATAAAAATAACTGACTTAAAAAAAAAAAAGAAAAGAAAAAGTCAAATTAGTAATTTTAGCATCTTATAGTAAAGACAAGGGAAAAAATGAATAAAATTTAGCCAAGTTGGGATATAAATTACATGTAAATGTAACTGGTAAATAATGGACAAATAGAGAATTTAAGATTCAGGATGGCCCATATTATCACAAATACTGACTGTGTAAGCCTAGGCACATGACTTAACTCCAAATGCTCAATATGATACAAGCATCTGGCATATTAAAAGCATTTAACAAATATCTTTTGATTCATTCAGTTCACAGTGAATGCTAACTTAAACTGATAGTTATTTGTTTTTTTTTCTCCTCATCAGAAGTTCCCTCTATCAGTGAAATTGTAAATCTAGAATCTTCACTAGACATAAAAACAAAAATGTGTCCCAGTTAGCTTATGTACACATAGGCATAGCCTTTAATATTAATAATAGCTCATAAGTGACAGAGAGCTTTAAAAGTGAAATAAAAGGGATTTAAAAGGTATATTCCTTTCATTCATGCCAGTCAGACAACATTCCTCAATCCCTTTCTTTTATGTCCACTTAAAAAAAAAGATGCCAGACTTCAGTTTCTCTACCATACAATTTAAACTATGAAAATATTTCTATTATTGCTAATATTTTTAAATTAATATGTTAAATTTATACTTTAATGGAAAAATAATATGATAGTTGTTCTTTTTCTTTGAATCTTAACTTTGTTTAATCATTTATGCAAGATTAAGGTTGAAAACCCAACATAATTATTATTGTTAATAATACTTGTATATATTATGCATACACACATATGCATACATACACACATATCAATATTTATATAGGCCTATGCATATATGTGCATTCATATTGTTGAGGTGTTTTAGTCATATTTAGTTCTTCATAACCCCTTATGGGCTTTTCTTGGCAAAGATATTGGAGTGGTTTGCCATTTCCTTCTTCAACTCATTTTATTTTATTTTTATTTATTTTTTAAATAATTATAACTTTTATTGATAGAACCCATGCCTGGGTAATTTTTTAACAACATTATCCCTTGCACTCACTTCTGTTCCGATTTTTCCCCTCCCTCCCTCCACCCTCTCCCCTAGATGGCAAGCAGTTCTAATCATGTTAAATAGGTCACAATAGATACAATATATGTGTGCAGAACTGAACAGAAAGAATTGGATTCAGAAGGTAAAAATAACCCGGGAAGAAAAACAAAAATGCAAACAGTTTACATTCATTTCCCAGTCTTCTTTCTTTGGGGGTAGCTTCTTCTGTCCATCATTGATCAATTGAAAATTGAGTTAGATCTTCTCTTTGTCAAAGAACTCCATTTCCATCAGAATACATCTTCATACAGTATCTTTGTTGAAGTATATAATGATCTTTTGGTTCTGCTCATTTCACTTAGCATCAGTTCATATAAGTCTCTCTAAGCCTCTCTGTATTCATCCTGCTGGTTATTTCTTACAGAACAATAATATTCCATAACATTCATATACCACAATTTACCCAACCATTCTCAAATTGATGGGCATCTATTCATTTTCCAGTTTCTAGCCACTACAAACAGGGCTGCCACAAACATTTTGGCACATACTGGTCCCTTTCCCTTCTTTAGTATCTCTTTGGGGTATAAGCCCAGTAGTAGCACTGCTGGATCAAAGGGTATGCACACTTTGATAACTTTTTGGGCATAATTCCAGATTGCTCTCCAAAATGATTGGATTTGTTCACAACTTCACGTACCCCCTCCAACATTCATCATTATTTTTTTCCGGTCATCTTAGCCAATCTGACAGGTGTAGTAGTATCTCAGAGTTGTCTTAATTTGCATTTCTCTAATCAATAGTGATTTGGAACACTCTTTCATATGAGTGGAAATAGTTTCAATTTCATCATCTGAAAATTGTCTGTTCCTATCCTTTGACCATTTATCAATCGGAGAATCTTCAACTCACTTTAACTATGAAATTTTAAGTATAAGAAAATTTGGGGAAATAGGTTTAAATGACTTGTCCAGGATCACACAACTAGTAAGAGTTGGAGACTAGATTAGAAATCAGATTTTCCTGGTTCCTATCCCTGCATTCTATCCCCTGCGTCACTTAGCTACTTTCTGTATTCATCTATATATACATAAATGCATACATACCTACATACATAGGTTGATGTGGGAAAATTGTTGTATTAATTATACATACATGTAGATAAGTCAATTTGTATATGTGTATCTAAATAAATAAATCCTACTTTTGATCTGAAAGCAGAACTTGAATGTTTTCTCTCTAAAACCTGTTTTTATAATATCTAGGTAATTACTGGGGGGGGGTAGGGAGGAGAAGGGGACTGTGTGTGTGTGTGTGTGTGTTTGTGTAAAGATTTTTTTGATAGGTATATATCTTTATTTTCTACCTAGGCTTACATTTTTATTTTTAATATCATTTTATTTTATTTTTTGCCTTGGGAATTACATTGAATACTTCAAAAAAGCCAAAATATTTTAATGGAAATATGGGAAAAGTCATATAGTCATCTCTGACTCTTTGGGATGCCTTTATAGGGTTTCTTGGCAGAGATACTGGAGTGGTTTGCTGTTCCTCTCTCCAGTTTCTTTTATAATGAGAACCAAAACAAACAGAATTAAGTGAGTTATCCAAGGTCACATTGCTAGGCAGTATCTAGTAAGAAGCCAGATTTGAACTCATGAAGATCAGTCTTATTGATTTCAGGTCCAGCACTCTATCCACTGAGTCACCTAGCTACCCCATTTTTGTTTTTCATAATCACTGAAATTTGAAGACAGAATGGTTTCATCTATTTCAGCCCTCTAATTTCTCAGATGAGAAAATTTATATGAGCATTGTTTCCTTGAATATAAAGAAATCATTTAAGTACATTAAACATATCCCTTAAATATTTTATAATCTGATGAAACTGAATTATAGCACCTACTGTAACTAGAGGGTGATTTTTTAAAAGAACTTCATGAGCTAGAGAAACTGAAGGATTCCATGCCAACCTTATCAGACATTTCAGCATTTGACACAAATCCAAACACTTCAGTTTCCAGGTCAGGTCAAAGCATTTAAATTGCTTATTTTTCAGTAGCTTTCACAGATTGAGGGAAATATCTTTTTTTGGAAGTGGCTGTATTCCTATTAACAATCATGTCTATAAGAATACATTTATATGGAAAGGAAGTCCTTGTCCTCTACTAAAGATTAATTTATTTTGCAATTAGCATAAGGTAAAAAGTTCCTTCATTGTTTTGTTTGCAGTATCTGATTTAAACTTAGCCATTGTATCAAGATAAAAATAGAAAATATTTTAAAAACCTTTAGACCCTATGAATGTGATGTCTTCCCAATTTTTATATGGCTTCCCCCTGAATATTGTCTGAAAAATATAAAATGTTAGAGAGGAGTAAAAAAGATTAAGTTTGACATACATGAACTGATAATGAGTGAAGTGAACAGAACCAAGAGAACACTATATATGGTAATAAGAAGATTATATGATGATCAAGTGTGATGGATTTAGTTCTTTTCAATAATAAAATGATTTAAGGGAATTCCAAAAGACTTGTGATGGAAAGAGCCATCCTCATCCAGAGAGAGAGCTATAAAAATTGAATGTAGATCAAAGCATAGTATTTTCACCTTTGTTATTGTTTACCCTTTTTTCTATTTCTCACATTTTTCCCCCCTTTTGATCTGATTTTTCTTGTACAGCTTGGTGAATATAGAAATATGCTTAGAAGAATTACACATGTTTTAACTTATATCAGATTGCTTGCTGTCTTTGGTGGGTATGGGAAGGGAAAAAATTGTAATGCAGTTTTGCATGTATCTGGAAGAATATTAAAAAACTAAACAAAGACAAAACAAAACAAAACAAAGTTTCTTTCCTTGGGGGAAAAATTCTGACTTTAGCCCAAAGAAAACCTTAATCAAATACTAAAACAAAATATATTGTTGTTACTTTTTATGAATTTTCTCCTTCAACACAACAACGAAAACAAGTTTAAAGTGCTCATTGCAGGCAAAATATGAGTCATTATGGAATATACAAGGATGTTTAAAATATGGCTTTCCATAGTGTCAAAGACTTTACAAACTAACATAGGCAAAAAGGTAAATAAAAGAATATAAAATAGTGATTAGTATTCAAAAATATATAGTAACTAATCACAAGTTATATTATAGAACAGAATAAATGAATGTGAATGTTAACTGCTGTTATTAATTATGTTAATTATTCTCTTGGATTTGTACTATTCTCTTGGATTTGGTCTTTACCCTCATTTGAATTTTCTCATGCAATCCATTTCTTTTTGTTTTTGTTTCACAACTCTTTCTTCATCATCTTGGCCATTATGATCCTTCATTCCAATAATTTATTCTCCTCTATCCTTAACTTTTTTCCATTAAACTTCCTAGTTTCCATCCCAAGAAGCACCTATTATATGAATAACTTTCTTCATCTACCTCCACTAATCTTATTCCCAAACAATTTAAGATAGCCATAATTGTTCTGATAAAATCTGTTGTCTCCAGCCTCAACTGAATTTTTTCTGCAATACAGTAATCCTTTTATTTATCATTTAAAATATTTACTTTTTTTCATGTTCCCCATAGTAACTATTGCAAATCTCTTCTCAAACTCCCAAATCAACTTCTAACCTCTGTACCTCAATAATGTCATGGCTTCTTCTCTACATCTTAATATCATATCTTTTCTCATACATTCTTCCTTCACTGAAGTCTCAGATGATGTCAACAGTGATTCTCCTCCACTAATTCAAAGTTTGTCAGTCTTCATTCTTTTTTACTTCATTCCAATAGTTGGCCTTATTAACCACTTTCTCCTTGATACTCTTGACATCCTTAATCTCCATGACATCACTCTTTCAAGGGTCTCTTTCTATTTTCAAAAAAAAATCATTCACTCATTGAACAAATATTTATGAACTATTCACCTTGATGTTTAATGCCACATTTTCAATTGCTCACAGAACACTACATCTTGGTGTTCTGCCAAACTCAAATCTGATAAGATCCAAACTGATAATCTTATCCCCAATTACACCTTATCTGTCCTTTTCTCTTCATTGTTTCTGAGTTATCACCATTTTCTTTTTAAAAATTTTTTATTATTCCTAAAGCTTTTTATTTACAAAGCATATGCATGGGTAATTTTTCCAATATTGACTCTTGCATAATGTTTTGTTCCAACTTTTCCCTTCCTTCCCCTCACCCCCTCCCCTAGATGGTAGGTAGTCCAATACATGTTAAATATGTTGAAATACATGTTGGAGCCAATACATGTATGCATATTTATACAGTTATCTTGTTGCACAAAAAATCAGATGAAGAAGGAGGAAAAATAAAAACTGAGAAAGAAAACAAAATACAAGCAAATAACAACAGGGAGAATGAGAATGCTATGTTGTGTTCCACACTCTGTTCCCATGGTTAGAGAACCATGGGAACTACTCTGGGTGTAGATGGCTTTCTTCATCACTAAACAATAACTGGTTTGAATCATCTTAGTCTTGAAGAGCGCCACATCGGTCAGAATTGATCATTGTATAGTCTTCTTGTTGCCGTGTATAATGATCTGGTTCTGCTCATTTCACTTAGCATCAGTTCATGTAGGTTTCTCCAAGCCTCTCTGAAATCATCCTGCTGGTCATTTCTTACAGAACAATAATATTCCATAGCATTCATATACCATAATTTATTCAGCCATTCTCCAATTGATGGGCATCCATTCAGTTTCCAGTTTCTAGCCACTACAAAGAAGGCTGCCACAAACATTTTTGCACAAGTGGGTCTCTTTCCTTCCTTTAAGATCTCTTTGGAAAATAGAAGTAGAAACACTGCTGGAACAAAGGGTAGGCACAGTTTGATAACTTTTTGAGCATAGTTCCAAACTGCTCTCCAAAATGGTTGTATCACCACTATTTTCAAGTTATATAAATATAGTAGAGCTTTTTACAAAGAATGTTTACTTCAAAAGAAAATAAATATACAACTTGATATCCTTAACAACACGAAGTATAATCACCTTTCCATCTTGTACAATTTCCATTTCTAGGAATGGGGAAAGGATTAGATTCATTTTTAGCAGATTTCCTATAGGCATAGTCCCTATTCCAAATCCAAAACCCCTTTCATACTTGAATCTGAAGCATGTTGGCTTCTCCTGCTTCTGCGCTGGCCTGGCTGACTGTACAATTCTGGCTTAAAGGTCAGCATGGCTTGAACCCTGGAGTCCGGTGGGTATCATTTTCAGTACTTGAAATTGAGGACTAACAACACAGAATAGAAACAAACACTACCAGAGCCACTTTTTAGAGTTGGACTAAAAGAGAGATAAATGGGTAAAGCAAATCTCTTCCCTTTCATTGGCACAGTTATGGCAATTCTGGTAGTAAATAGGACACCTTGAAAGAACATAGCTAAAAGATGGCAGAAAAGAGAATGAATGGTTCAGTCTTCCCACTTTCAAAGATGCAGATGACCAATCAAAGAGCTATCCTTTTTCCACATTTAGGAGACTCGGCAGGATCCAGGTTAGCTAAATTGGGCAACCTCAAAGGCACTTCAACATTAGTTCATGTTAGACCTAGTCATGTTCTTAAGTCCCACCTACATTTAAAGCTCAAATCCCCAATTTTACTGTTGAATATTTCTTTTTCGGCATTTATCTGATCAGTTGTTAGGTCCCATCAAAGATCTCCACTTTTACTGGCATTACGTTAGTTCAAGGCCTCCTTAACCTTTGACTTTATGAATGTCTTACTCTCTGAACTAGTATGCCTGCTTTTCCTCTTTGGCTGTATCTTGATGGTACTGCCAATTAATGTCCCTAAAACAAAAATCTGAACACTTCATTTTCTTAGTTAAAAAAAAATCTAGTAGTGTCCCATTGCTTACTGGAAAAAAAAAGACTTCTAGAATTCAAGATCTTCTATAATCTGATTACTTTCCACCTTTATTTCAAACTAGTTCCTTTTCTTACCTTCTTCTTTCCTTTACATTTCTTTGCTTTTGTATAGTCTTTCAAACTCAGAGCAAACTTTCCTATTAAAATTTCTTTCTTCTTTCAGAGTATTTCAGCACACATTCCTAAATATCCCTTATGTCTAAATTCCTATATTTCACTTAAGGTACAGTTAAACTGTTAGCTTCTCCATAAACCATTGACAGATTCTGTTTCCTAGAAGTGTTCCCCCTTCCTGCTATAATCTCATATATCTTTTCCTTTAAGACCTATCAAACATATTTATTTTAATCTGTAGTATAAGTTTTTTGTAGGTATTAATTACTATTCTTTTGATTGTAAGCTCCTTAAGGGCAAATGCTGTATTTTATTTTTCATTTTTATGTCCTTATAAATTGTTTTGATTTTATCAGGCTCAAAATACCTCTTGTACTACATTGTGACACTAATGGCATCTCAAAAAAAGATTTACCTATCAATTTAATCTCATGGGAAAGACCAAGTAGATGAAAAGTAAATGTTGCTTAAATCATTAAAATTAAATTATTAAAGTATGTGATTGACAAATTTAACAAGTTTTTCATCCAATCAATACATATATTTTGGATAAATACTAAAGATGAACAATTAGTTGGGCTCAAAATTGAATAGAAGAGGAAATGTGACTGAAGTTCATGGAAATCAAATTTCTGAAAAAATAAACTTTTATTTTTAATCTATTGCTGTGGCCTGGCAAAAGCTCTTTGGACCCTAATTCTATCATCCAACATATTGACTGATTCTTCCAGATTTATATCAACTCCAAATGTAATAAACATAATATTTATGCACCCATCCAAGTCATTAATAAAACTATTAAACAGCACAGGCTCAAGAACATATCCTTGCAGCTTTAATTTGAAGTTTCCTTCCAGGATGATATCAGTTTATTAATCTTGATTTTGTTCACTTTTTATTATTTAGAATAAAATTGAATATTCTTATTATAAACCAAGATTTGGGGGGAATCATCCTTATAACTGCAAGAATCAAATATTTTAAACCAGAAATGATCGTCAAAATCATTTCAGTCAACCTCCTCATTTTATAGATGAAAAACTGAATCAAGAGAAAGTGATGACCATAGTTATGCAATTATTTTGGTCTCAAGACCAGGTTTATTGACTATTAGTACAGTGCTTTTCTCATACCACATTGGATTTGAAACTGTTTTCAGGAATCATATACTGATAACAGGAAGGGACCTTTGAAACCATCTGGTTCAGCTTTCTCATTTTATAGAAGTTTGCATAATAATTATCAGAGCCCTTGTAATCTTTACATATAATTTTGTAGATAAAACTTAAGAGTTTTTCCAGAGCAAAGACTTCCTGCCTAGGTTTAAGAATGTATGACTATGATATATTATTAGGCATGGATACACTGAAGAGAGTATAATCTTTGAATTGCACTGGGGCAAAGAAGCCCAAGAAAGTTGTGGGTGGTTATGATATGAAATTACTTGTCTTTACTTATTTGCATGTATTTCTTCATACTTCACTTAGACTGCTTTTTTTTTAATTCACAGAAAACTATTCTATTTCCCTTTCTTTTCAAATGTGAAAGAAAAAACCTTCATCAATCATCCTTAGCATATTGTTTGAGCTTATATATCCTCATCAGAGTTTTAGGTATGGTTCACTGGGTCTTTATTGTGTTAGGACTGGCCTATATTATGTTTTTTATAAAGGTATCTAGAGCTCTTAATGCTTTTGCTCCTTTAAATGACTGATGCCTACTTAAGTGAATGGCCTTTTCAAAACTCTTTTCCTTTGTGGTTTAAAATTGAACAGTGTGCTAAAGAAATAATAACTACTTTCAAAATTTTAAATACAAAGAATATATTAGTTGTATTGTTTAGTAACCCTAGCTATCACTAAAACATACACAAATAAAAAAATTAAAATTTTCAAAATGATAACATCCATATTCTATATTAAACTTGATGTAGGTTTCTATAATCCTAGTATAAAACCATGTTTAATTAACTCTCTGGAGTCAAGCTACTACCTGTCATTTAAACCTTGTAATGGTGACAAAAACTAGAGCCAAAAATATGCCACAGGTGTAACTTTCACTATGAACCTTTTTCTGAGGAGCAGAGAATGCACATTCTCTGCTTCTGTGGGGAGACAGTGCCATCTTCAGTTACTAAGGCCACCATCACATAGTACAGATCTGCAAAGGTATAGAGTGCTTCAGTACTATTTCAATTCATTGGCTGATTAAGCCTTTAAACTGTAGCGATCTCAAGAAAGAGAAATATGGGCTATTGAACTCAGAAAAAAATGTATTTAAAGTAGATGTACAATATAGGTACATATTATAGCAATTATAATCCTCTAAATTTGACATTTTTTAAAACCATAAGGTGATATAATGTTATTCTAACCATAATACTAGAAAAGACTATAATATGGTAGGAACTGGTGAAGCAAGTTGAATAAGTGTTTTGAGAGTTAAACTGAATTTAATTTAAATCTCTAAAAAACATGAAAATAACATTTTTCAAAAATAATTTGTCTTATGCCAAATCACTTTAAAAAATCAATTCCTTGATCTTAAATAGGATGCAGATGATAAATGTGGAAATATGTTTAGAAGAACTGCGCATGCTTAACCTATTGGATTATTTGCTATCTAGGGGAAGAAGATCAGAAGAGAAGGAGAAAAATTTGAAACATAAGGATGAATGTTGAAAACTATCTTTGCTTATATTTTGAAAAATAAAAAGCTACTATTATAAAAAACCAATATGTGTAGTCCTATATCTTAAATATTGTTCTTGTTATGTATCCCATTTATATTTCTGCAGGAATAAATATATCTCTTTTTTTGGAAATGATTAAAAATTTGACCTTAACACAAATCTATATAAATGATTATCAAACTAAATTATCATTGACTGCATTTAAACTATATTCTACAATTATTTTACATGGTAATTTGATAATTATATGAATTAGTTATTTTAAGACCAACTTTTTGCTTATTCAAGCAAAAATACAGATAATTTTTAAAACTTTTTTTTTCCTTTAAAACTATATGTAATTTAAATACAGCATGTAAAATTGTAAAGGCTACAACAAGAAAAACATGTCTTAGAGAAAGAGGAATTTTTTTTTTATTTATTTGTTTTAGTTAGAAAGGAGAATAATTCTTAGGAGGAAATCATGTAATATTTCCCGAATGTGTCTCAAAATTCGGTCTTTATATTTGTATTGGGATGGGTGATGGGTGAAGTTGGGGTCAGAGAGCTTAAAGAAAACAACACTCTTATTTGTATTACATTGCAGTGAAATATTTAAACTTTTAAATTAGCTTACTATAGCATTAAAAAATTCAAAAGTATATCCTGGTTGTTTTTTTTTAACCAAATCTGTAATATGCAAACTTAACTATAAGAACAGCTATAATACAATCCATAGCAAGTGTGTCACCGTGACAGCAGGCGGGCAGAGACAAGGAGACACGGAACGTGGCTTCATTAAAGGCACCTCCGGGTAAATGCAGCACATTAGATACCCACTGAAAGACAGGAGCTGTTGATGGGGGTGACCTCTGACTGCAAGTCATCTTACTATAAACAGAAGAGTGTGGAAAGCCATTGGTCAGAGCCAACCGTGTTTACTATCCAATTCTCCTCTTAGTTAACCTAAATAACTACAGTGATCCAGGAGCATGGTGATAATTCACAGAAGAACAAGGTGTTTTTAAAGTTACCTGTATTGGCCCAAAAGATCAGCTACTGCTCAAACAGCTTTCTAATCCTGACATTACTTCTGATACTTCTGACATTGGATAGTGGAATTTAGTTGGTATTAAGCTTCACAAAGAATTCTTTTTCCAAAGGTTGAGTTTGCAAATTGTGGAATTAATTTCAGCTTCTTGGAGGTGAATGAGGTAAGTTGTGATGGCCTCTTGATTTGAAGCATTGTTGTTCTATTATTAAGCAATATATTGTTCATGTAAACCTACAAAATCCTATCTTAGCAGGAAAGTGAGAACTTTTGTACTTATAATTCATTGTTGGGATTTCTTGTTTTCCTTTTTGTCTCTCTGTATCTCTCTCTCTCTTTTAGCAGGAAGGTAATAGGACAATATTTATTCGGAAGTTGAACAGGTAGCTCAGAATTCAGAAAATCTTTTATTAACATATCATCTAATTACTACTTTATCTTCATTTTAAAGTTGTTATTTCATAAATTGGCTACCCTATTTTTATTATTGATGAGAAATTCCAAGTTAGCATGAAAGATCAATGGCTAAAATATATATCCAATAAATACTCTTTTTTAACATGCAGAAGCTTTTCATAATAGATGCATATTTTGGGGAAAATCATTTGTAAAAAAACTTTTCTTATTATGTTTTGCATTTTTAAAAAGTTGTACATAAACCAAGCTAAATTTAATTATCGAGCATAATCAATTTTGTGCTAAAAACCTTAAATTCTTAGATAGACTTTTTTCCTATTTATAACAGCATATCTTGGAGTAAGTAGAAAGATCTAATTTAATTGTAGCTTTTCTGTCTATAGAAAGCAATTTGTTTTGACTATGTTTATACTGATCTGAACACAATCTTAAGAATGAATTATGATTTGATATTGATAGATAAAATTGTCTTTTGTTGGAAAGTTTCTGTTTAATTCAAATACGTTTCAATAGGGATGAGATAAGTGAGAGAGGAAGGTACCGACCTCTCCTACTGTATTTAGGACCATGATGTGAGTTGGCACATAATTACTGGCTCTTAAGTGCCTCTTTCATTCATGACACCTCACGGATGGGCAGTTGAAGGAGAATGTTTTGTTATATTAGTAGGGAAAACACATTTTAGGAGGGAATAAAAACTACCCCCTCTCCTTTGCTATCTGTGTAAATTGACTTATGGCTACAGAGTTTCATTGTTTAAGGAACTTGTTTTGAAGAAAGGTATGATAAATTATTACAGCCAATAAGTTCTACAATTTAGTTTCAAGGGTCTACTGAACAGCAATCAGCACTATCTAGTTACAAGGTCCTTTTCTTGGATTGCTTTCTACTTTCGAAAGTACAGTTAATTACTATACCAGAGTATAGTAATTAAAAATTAGTCATTTTAATGGTCTATCCATGTTACTTTGCCCTTTTTGTCTTTGAAATAGTTTATTAGAGCTCTGAAATCTTGTTTCTATTTTTTCTAAAACAAAAATAAAAAATAACAACTTTTATTATTTCTTAAAAAAAAAACAGATTAGGAGGCCAAATATAAACCTTTTAGAATTATGTTTTTAAGAGATGTTTTACTTCCTTTCCTCTAAATTCTTTGGTTAAAAAAAAAGACCAATAAAACCAAACAGTGATTTGTTGGTATTGAAACCTTCAAAAGTATATGATATGACTTAATGAGTTAGTAGCTCAAGCCACAGGGGGAGGCTTACTCAGTGTATCCAGTGGATGATCTCAAATGTAGCTTTGGGGAAAATGAAGTGTGCCTGTTAAGAAGGTAACACAGTTGTTGAAAACACACAAAAGCCAAATGATTTTATGATCTTGCATTAAGTTAGCTGTGAAGTATTGTTCCTTAAACTACCCTTCTAAAAATCCTTAGGTGGAGTTAATCAGAAGTAATAGACATATAATGAGACTTTTACCATTCTTTTCTCCCTTTTCTATGCTTGTATGCAAATTCAAGTGATAATTGAAATAAATAATTGAAACCGATTTAGAGAAAGACTATATATTTCAATTATATATAGTCTTTCTCTAAATTGGTTTCATTGATATTTATTGGTTTCTTTACTTAATAAAAGTCTTATTACATTAGTTTTCAGCTGAAGTTAAACAGTGATAGTACTACCATTTCTTATACTATATTTCTATGTACAAAATTCTTTTTACAAATAACTTTAGTTGGTTACAATTATTGGTATATAGTTCTTCAAAAGCAGTCCCAATGCAATTATTTCAGTTTCATTGCAAATTATTTTAAAAATGCAAATATGTAATTGAGCATTCTTCTACTTTAAAATCACTAAAATGTGTTCTTTCAATTCTTTGAATTAAGAATTGTATTTCAGGGTAAATAAACATCCATTAATAAATGCTTTACAAGGAATCATAAAGGCAATGATACAGAATATGAATGTTAGCCATATTATTTAAAATTCATTTACTATCATAATATATGATATTTAAATACCAACAATAAAAAAATCATAAAACTGAAATTCAGTATTTTGAACTGACAGTTCTTTTTCATAGGATATGGAATTTAATTTTAAAATAAAGTATTATATGTTTGAAATTTTGTATTGAAAGTTATATAAATACAAGATCAAAATATTCAAATTACTGAAAACAACAATATTTTTTTCTTGACTGGAGGTAGTTATTAATCATATTTCTCTAGTTGTTTAAGTTCCAGTTATGTAACAAAATCCTAAATGTAAATACATGTTTACCAAGTAAAAATGCTCCACAAAAATGTATTGAAAGCACCTGAGAATTTTTTTTAATTAAGGAAGTTTCTAAATGTTCTATAGGAGTTTAGCAGCATTGTACATAAATAGGGGGAAAAATTAAATTCACTGAAAGTATCTTTATGAAAAAAGTATCTTAAAATTCAAATTGATTTTAACAATGACTTTCATTACATTTGTGAAAATAGTCATATTGTATACCAGACAAGCTCTGCATTCAATTACAGTTAGAATTGAAAGCTCCACATATCAATTATTCCTTATATTCAAAATGTTACCTCCCCCAAAACATCTTACAAAATGATTGATATTTATGTTTTAAAGCAAATGAGAACTAATCTGTGCCTGTAGCAAAATTCTTTTGAAGTTTTCTAACTATGATGAGCTGGATTATTAGTTAAGTAGTGGAAGTCTGTCTTGGACTATGGCCCTGTTGTGCTTGGCAGGTCATGATAAATGGGGGAATCTTTCTTAACCTTGTGGTCAAAACATTCCAATATCTCAAATGGGGGAGGTGGGGAGAGAAGATAGAAAACCCCTTGTAGGAGTAGTAGCAGAATTTCTTTATTTTAAAGTATAAGATAAGTGTATTCTATTTATTTTGTTTGATACAGAATTTGATAAATTCTTCCTTTGAGAGTCCTAGGTTAAGTATAGTTGCAAGAGAATAACTTATAGAAATCTTTTGATAATGAATTTTTAAATGATTCGATTTCAAAGATATTAAAATTAAAAAAAAACATGTTTGACTT
The DNA here is from genome assembly GCF_016432865.1 of Antechinus flavipes. Taxonomy (NCBI): domain Eukaryota; kingdom Metazoa; phylum Chordata; class Mammalia; order Dasyuromorphia; family Dasyuridae; genus Antechinus; species Antechinus flavipes. The sequence continues at coordinate 317,848,341 of NC_067401.1, forward strand.
TATCTCATGTGGAAATGCCTATGAAAGTAAGCAATTTTATTAATTGCAATGAATTTTTATTTTACAATAAGAGTTAAGAAATATTTTACTTAGTACTAGTATAACATTTTACTTTGGGTCACCATAATTATATGTGAACCATTTTAAGAAGAAAAAGTACCTACAAAATATATAAGTTGAAGCAAGGCTATAATATAGACTGTGAGCTATTGGAAAATTTTAATTTTATACATTTATAATGAATATTTTTAGATGAATCCCACTCTTTCATGATTTTATTTTTAGTATAGTACAACCTGGAAATAATACCCTAAAGTGACAATCTAGTCAAATTTCCAAACTTGAAAAAAATTTAAAAATGAAACACTTTCATATGAGCCTGTAATTCGATCCATCAAGGCATCTTGCGGTTCTTTCTGTGGCATTTTAAGTGCTGTATTACCTCTGATGTAGTCCCTGTTGGGTAATAATGAAAAATACACCCTTGGAAGAAGGTTTGAAATTTTTCTAAATATTTCATACAGTAAATGCATAGTTTGAGACAGGTGACAAAGATCTATAGCTTATCAGAGAAATAAATGGACTTCAGTATTCTAATCACATGTATGGTTTGGCTTTCTATTTAATACATATAAATTGCACATAAATAATTTGTACTTTGTTTTAATGTGTAATTATTAGCCAATTACTTTTAAAGCATATTCAACTTTTCAATGAACCTTCACATACTATCGTTAATATTGAAGCTATTCTGACAGAAGAATTATAATTTATAGTCCTTCCCCAAACTTTGTAAAACCCAATTCCTCCCCAATGCGTGATTCTGTATATCCTTCCCCCTAAACCAGAAGTTCAGTAATCCTGGGAGTAAAGGCCAGAAATCAAGCAAAGGTGTTGTCCATAACAGTCTCAATATTCTAATCATTTATGTTTAGTATTTTTTCAATAGATTTTATTAAAACTTTATAAAAAATCAATCTTAATCTTGATTTTAAGATGAATGTGCATTTGAAATGCAACATTTATTTGAATTTTTCAGATATATAGCTCACTTTATTAATTTTTCTAATTGAGAGATAATGGCTAAGCATTTGGAAAACATATGCTTGTATACCTAGTACAAGAATATTGAGACTAGAAAGAGAGAGTGACAAAAAAAGAAAAGAAAAATGAAAATTTTCTGACATAAAAAGTATAATTATTAGTTATGGATCTCAAGGAAACAAATAATGTTTCAAATTAGAGACTAAAACTGTGAAAATTACTTTTATGTTATTTAATACTTATACTTTGTGAAACTGACTTAATTAATTGGACTTTTAATTGTCATATTTTAATATCTTAGATGATTTTTATGGTATTTGGGGAAATGTCATTTTATTCCATAGTCTTAACTTTGAAAGATTTTTAATTTGATTTTTACATAAACAAAACAGGATTCTATCTTAAAGGGTTTAAGGATATGCATTTCTTTAATATATAGTTGTATTTATACATCTGAACACATTTGGGTATATAGAGATATATGTTTAGGCACATATAAACATATTGATTTTTAATATCATTGTTATATAACATAAATTGTATAAAAGCAACCCTTTGAATAGTTATTCTATTGAATAGTTAATCTATTCAGAGAAATTTTAAGTTTAGATTCAAATTTCTCTATGTCTACATTCATCTGTCTATCAGTCTATCTATCTATCTATCTAATTAAATTAAATTAAAGTCTCATCTATGTAATTCATACAAAGCTGTAATTACTCTCCAAATTAAAATAAAGCACTGCATTTTTCCATTGTTATCTAAATGTTACTTTAGTATATTGCCTATTAATAAGCAGATTGACAATTTTCAGCAAATTGTTTTGTAGAAATTACACGTATGATTTTTGATATTTGTATAATCTGATTGTACTTGTTGAATTCAGAGATATGTCTGGATTCTTAATCCATATCCTTACTTCAATCTTTATTTAATTATGTAAATATACACATATAAAATTCTGAAAATTAGTAGTGAATATCCAAATTTGTTTATTAAACCAGTATACTGGACAAGTGGGAGATAATACCAAAGAGAGAAAATAAATAATTAAAATGTATCAGTAATTAACTAGTCTCTTATAAATTGAATTCATCTTACTCAATGAAAAACCTCAATTTTATATTTCTAGAAAACAACTTCTACTTTAATAAAAGGCATTTCATTTAACCAGGAAAAGAGCAATTATCCAATGTGTAGTAAAGAATTAATTTAAAAAATTTGAGTTTCTTTAATAATATATGCTGTAGGATATTAAAAGAAATGGCTAAAGTGATATTAACCCAGTGTAATAAGGAAATAACATGCATTTATTTGTATTTTTTTGCAAAAAAAATCACTAATAATTTTCTGCAAATTTCCTAAGTATTTTCTGCAGGAATAGTTATGGTTTGGGATATTATTAGACAAAGTTTTTTTTTTTTTTTTTTTTTTTTTTACAAACATTGGAAAATAAACAGTAACAGTATTTGAGCAAACTTGATTTTCAGATTGTAAATTTGGAAAGACAATGAAATTGACATATCCATTTCACTGTTGTTCGAATTAACTTTGTATTACTTTATTTACAAAAAAATTCCCAAATAATTGCTCACAATATAACTAAATTACATCTAGTTGTTTCTCTTGAACTGAAGATATAATTATGCATTTGATTTTTTTGTCAATCACATAATCACAATATATTAACATTGCACTTCTACCAATTACTATAAACATGTATGCCACATAAATAGGACATATAGATTATTTTTACAAGATATTTAATAATTAAAGCAACACATTATGTGAGACATAATTTCGTGATTGTTGTATGTAGTCATTGAGTAGAAGTAGTTTAATATATGATTGACAATTAATGACTTTGAAATAACATTTCTGCAGGGATACTAATTTTTATTATTTATCTTCCATTATAGAATAGCTTTTAAAATCACTTGGTATTTTCAGTGTTGCAAATTTTGTAAATAGTTTCAACAAATGAAACAAAACAGTAGAAAGCAAAAAGTTAAATATTGATGTCCAAATTAAAACAAGGACTACTCCATAACAAGTGGTAATGGATTTCAGGATTTTTTGTTTGTTTTAAATTAAACCCCCAAATTAATTGAAATTTATTAGAACAAATATAATCTAGATCTAGAAAAGAGGTTAGCTAAAACAAGAAACTCAGATTAGTAAATATGATACCTGCAATTGTCTTTTTCATAGTTTTGTCTTCCTGGATAAATTTCCTTAATGGCAAACTCTTATCTCTATTTCTTATGGATGTCCTATAGTAAAAAACAAACAAAATGCATGCTTCTTGAATGAATGAGAAATTAGATTGTAATTAAACAAAACAAAACTACTTTGGCATAATTCTATGCAGGTAAAGTATAATTCTTTTTGGAAAATATCTGAAAATATTATGTTTCTTATAAAGGCAAAGATATGTTCTCAATTTTCATTGTCTCTTAGTGGTAGATATTATATTATTTATTTTACTCTTATTACTAAAGCTTTGTTAGTCAGGGAGCAAGAAGCATTCTGCTATTGTATCTTTATAGATTAAATGACATTCTGAACATTTATTCATGCAAGCAACCAGTCTAGATAATTCAAATGAGGGAGAAAAGAATGTATTTCCCTTGAGGACTTTTGGTATGGAAGCTATGTAGATTATTATTATAATGCTCAATTTTATTCTTAAACTTAAATGTTTAAATAGTAATTTTTTTTAACTTCTCACCAAATTTTCCTGAAGTATTTTGCTTCAAAAGTGTAACTAAAATGTACTCATGTTAAGCAAACTGTTCTTTCTAGGCAAGATGAAGTAAAAACATTGTTCTCTTTTAAGGTTATGCCTTGTAACAAGGACCTACCTTCTTTCCCATGTTATTGTCAAGGAATGCATGAGAAAATGTTTGTCAAAATCCTATTTGTTCCCATTGTTAACCTTAAATGTTTTTAGTGATTTTGACAGGACACAATTCATGTCATGTTTTCCAAAGAAGTCATTTTAGTCATTATACATAATTTTTTGTTTAATTAAATATCTGAATATTTTCACATATGGTCTTCTATTTTGAATATACACAGGTGCACACTGGAAAACAATGGAATTTTTCCTTTATTGCATTTCGCAAAGTACAGATAGGAAGTCTTTGAATATGTATAACATTTTCAGTATATTATATGGTTTTCTGAAGGGTTACAGCAATAGTTTTTATAACTCCTTTGGTAACTTAGTCACTTTTAATATATGAGGCATCTGAGTGGTACAATAGATAAAAACACTGAACTTTGAATCAAGAAGACTTGTGTTCAAATCCTGCCATAGACTTACACTAGACCAATCACTTAATCTGTTTTTCAAGCTCAGTTTCCTCAGTAACACCTGTGTCACAGGGTCATTGTGAAGAGTCAACAATTCCAAAGCACTATATCAAATTTAGTTGTTATTAATTATTATTACTATTATTAATCATTAGCATCTCCAACTAAGTCTCACAATATTTTCTACATGGGCTTAAATAATAGATATAGTATAACAGGCTGTTTTTTCTTGCATATCCATTTTATCACTTTTTTTGTGTGTGTTCAGTCACTTTTCAGTGGTGTGTGACTGTTGCCCTGTTTGAGAATTTCTTAGCAAAGATATCAAAGTGATTTGCCATTTCCTTCTCCAGCTCATTTTACAGATGAAGAAACTGAGGCAAACAGAATGAAGTGATTTGCCCAGGATCACATAGCTTGTGACTGAGGTCAGATTTGATTCCAATTCCAGTTCTATCCACTATACCATCTACCTGCTCACACTGTTGTTTTTCAGTCATTCCTGTCCAAATCTTTGTGACTTCATTTGGAGTTTTCTTGACAAATGGTTTGCTATTTTCTTCTCTAGTTCTTTTTGCAGAAGAGAAACTGAGGCAAATAGGATTAAGTTACTTACCAGGGTCACACAGCTGCTAAGTGGCTGAGGCCAGATTTGAACTCAGGAAGATGTATATTCCTGACTACAGGTTAGACATTCTATCCACTGTACCAATTCGCTTCCTTCTTACCACCTTATTTGGTAGTAGTATTTGAAAATCATGGAAGACTTAAGTAGGCAGCTTGTTACAGTATATATATATATATATATATATATATATATATATATATATATATATATATATATATTATGGAGTCAGTGGACCTGTACTGGAGTGCCACTTCTGTGACCTTTTATTAGTCACACCTTCTCTGGTCTTAGATTCCTCATCTATAAAATGAGGGTTTTAGACTAGAGGACCTCTAAAGTCCTTTTAAGTCTAATGTTATGACCCTTTGATGCTGAGACTTCAGCAAAGTTTAGAGCTATCGAATTATAGAATAGTAGAGCTGGATGAGACCTTAGAGATTATCTCATCAGAGAGGTGAAATAGCTGGTCCAAGACCTCACAGATAGTTAGTGACAGAGCTGGGACTATATAATCTGTCAAATGAGGGGTTTGGATGAGATTATTCCTAGGTCCTTTCCAGTTCTAACAGTTTATAACTGTGGCTATTCACTATACAGTACTCTTTTCTTTCCACTTGGACTAAATGGAACAAACTGAAGTATTTGGATCATTTTTCCTAAATCATACTTGTAATAAACAAACAAACTGGGTTTTGGGGGCTGAATGTTTTGAGTAATTGTGGTTGAAAATGCATAGCCTAAGGAGACTTGAGAATCTTGGCTTTGTGATTTTTAAAATGATTTTGAAATGATTTTCTTTATTTTGCCTGTTATCCAGTTTTTCTCTTTTCTCTTAGTATGGTTATGGGCAAATATACCTCTTTAACAAATGTGTGAGTTTAAAATTGTTCTGAAAAGAATAAGGTGAGAAGAATTATAATCAGCAGATTACTAATGAGACTCTTCAAGGTATTAGATTGAGGTTCTTTTGTCAGTTAAGGGCTTTTCCAAGGAATCTTATTAAATCTTTGAAACCATAGTAGGAAAGAAGAAAACAAAAACAAGGATTTATTAAACACTCTTAAAGTACTTTAGAAATGTTATCTCAATTTAGTACACTGAAAATAAAAATAAGCAAAAATAAAATATATTTTGTTTTTTCAAAATTAATACTTGCCACCACCTTAGAGTAAAAGATGCACTTTTCCTTAATTTTCATTATCAATTATCAAGTGTATACGATTCTTATTTCTTTCACTTAAAATAATAGTATAGAACTATTTCTATTTTCCATGATGGTAGCTAACTAGACAGATGACAGTAGAGAATAAAGTACTTCAAAATTTTCATACAGAAATTCTAAGACTTAGCTTGCCTTCCAGAGTGGTTATTATAACACTTAATGCCCCTTTTGTCTCCTTAAAATCAACTTCATAGACGTGTGGAAAATATGCAAACAATTAACAAGTATTTTAAAGTAAATACTATGTGCCAAATACTAAGATAGGTTTCTGGAGAAAAAAAGATAAAAATGAATTAGTCACTGATGAAAATGAAGGATCCTCATTTATTAGAGGAAACTACATGGACTCTTTAAGCATTGTGGTACAGTAGAAGACCATAGGATTCAATGTGATAGGACCTGTAACCATTGAGAGCTTAGACAAATGAATGAAATGCCTCAAAGGACTTTTCCGGATCTAAACACAGTTTCCTTTGAGGACAGAGACGGAGACATACACAAAGAGAAACACAAGGACACACAGAGAGAGACAGAGAATAAATCTTATTTAAGTCCTGCCTTTTACTATTTTTATAGACTCTGTAGTGAAGTATGTTGCCATTTTTAATAAAACTAAAAGTTAAGTTCTAAATTCATTTATCAGCTCTGTGAGGACAGGAACTTTTTATTTCTATTGCATTCCTCATTCTCCAGTCCCTATCTCTAAGTACTCAGTCTGAGCGCAATTAATAAATTCCTTCTGATCACTGACTTAAAAATGAAATGACAAAGAAAGATTTTTGAATGAATGAATATACAAACCATGCACTGTTGAAGTTGTTTTCAAATTCAAGTGACTTACTTATCACTTGATTGTCTATTTACTTTACAAGAAGGCCATCTTTTCAATTCAAGATTGAATTATAGTATAAAATCTCAGAACTGTTAGGGACCATAAAGTTGATCTTATTTAAGTTAGTCCTGTAGGATATATACTCTCTGTATTCTGCCACCAACTCTGACAATAGAAAGGTAGAACAGTCACACACAATTTGGAGAAGCTTTTTTGGACTTTGCTGTTAAAGTTTTCTAGTCATACAGAAATCCAGAATCTAAAATATATAGGCATTTAGGCATATTTAGAAGAATATTAAATTATATTGTGCCTCTATCACTTTCTTAAAAGATCATAATAGATGTCCCCAACCTTTTTGACAAATGAACTAGAATTCTAAATTTATTTTTGGAGAGTATGTTTTAATAAAACTATGATCTAAAAGAAGATAGATTTAAAAAAAACAAAAGCATATGGCTAAGGAGCAGTAATTAGAGATTGCCAAGAAAAAGGATATTTCCTGTTTCTAATCCCATTTCAATGATACAGTGATTTATTTGGAAAGGGCCAGATAAAAGGTTTAGAAAAATGTGGTTTTAAAAAAAAGTCCTGAAAATCCTTAGATGAATGTCCAGGTGAATATCACCTCTTCTTTTCACCTCAGAGGATGGCCTACTTCTGGCTTATCTCTGAGAGTGTGTGCCCTGTCTAGGGTGTCTCATTTGATCTGGAGATGCCACAGTATGCTTGGCCCACATTCCTGTCATCACCAATGCAGAGAGTTTGGAGTTCAGTGTATCTTTTTTAGAACTGCATACACTCTCTCCATTTCCCTGTTCTTTTTCCTATCTTATTATTTAAAAAACATGTTTTCCACCTCTGTCCCTTGATTTTACAAATTTTGAAGGCTAAAATTAAGGCAGGCACTGAATATCCCTTTAAACAATTTTAATAAACTGCATTTAAAATAATTTTTCAAATGGAAATTTCCCTTTTCCTATCTAATTTAATTTTTAATTAGATACATCTCCATGGACTATCAAGGTTTCTTTTGAATAAAAAAGTTATTTTATATATCTACTTATTTTCCCATTATAAACTAACTGTATTATCTGGGCAAGTTTCTTTTGAACAGAGAAATGAAGCAACTTTATCATGTTTTGGGTACATTTCTGAAAGGCCATTTGTCAGATTTGGTATGAGAAAAACTGGAATTTACTCTAAGTGCTATCATTATTAACAAGCTATTTGACCTTAAATCACAAACTTTTTAGACCTCAGTTTCCTCCACTGTGAAGTGAGAAAGCTGATATAGTTAAAAGACCATTCATATACCTTCCAGCTCTCACATCCATTATCTCTGTTGTCTTACCACTGAGCAGGATTCAGAAGTGACTCATAAGCTTTTTTTTTTCTCTCTTGCATTAAGGTATTTTGCTTTTTAAGATGGACTCCAAAGAATAAGACAAAAATCTTGTACTTGAATGCAAGTATATACAGGAAAAAGAAACCACAGAGTAGTATATAATTGGCTACAGGATTTTGTCAGAAATGTATATGAATGCTATTTGTCCTTCAATGCCTTTGACAAGGAAAGGGGGAGGGGAGGAAATCCTACTGCCTTCTCTGCATGCTATTGCCGTGAAGCACTCTGAAAAGACTGAAGTTTCCATTTCCAGTGAGGCATAATGCCCTGTCTTCTATATAACTGAAAGATCCAGTGATAAACACTCTGAAGATACAGGAATGGAAAATTACAGAATAAGTGGCAGCTAATGATAATCACAGGGAGGAGATCTTGACAGATTGTCTGGAGTGAGTGAGTGTGTAAGAATGCCAGCATAAACAAATGGCTGCTTAAGAATTTTTTTTTTGGCTATTAAGTTAGTTCCTTTTAAAAAATGGCAGATTTGTATTTTAAAATGTGTATTCAATTAAGAAATGAAGTTGTGAGATTTTTCTCCTTTTGTTAGGGTTAATGATATATCTAATTATGCCTAATGTCTTTCTGCATAAATAAAATCTTTACATAAAGTAAAAGATGTGTGACTTGACAAATGTTAGCATTTTCCTTAAATTATTTTACATTTATACTAGGTACTTTTATCCTATAAGTTTAACATTACACAGATTATTGAATTTCCCATCTCTTCCCCTGACCATTATCTTTCTGGCCACTATTAAAACCTCTATATTGTGTTAATATTTTCAATTTATTCAAAATGATTCAAATCTCATGATAGCGATTATTGAAATAGCCTCTGTTTGGGCTTCTTCCCTCAGGCCTCTCCCCATCTTGATCTGTTCTCCATAAAGTAGCCAACAGTGATTTTCCTTAAAAAATGCAGATGTAAAAAAAAAAAAAATCCAGATCTGACCGTATCATCTACTCCCTCACCCTGCATCTTGCCCTTTCCCACTCCACCAACACATATTCTTAATAAACTTCAGTAGTTCTTTCTTGCTTGTAGAAGAAAATATAAACCATTGGGCATTTAAAGTTTTTCATACTCTGGCCCTTTTTATTTTTGTAGTTGTCTTCCATAATATATCCCTCCATGGATTCCACAATCCCACAATGCTGCTTTTCCACATACATCTTTTCCCATTTCTTATCTCTTTACCTTTGCCTTGACAGGATCTGGAATGTATTTTTTCCCTTACCTAAGATTCACCTTGATCCATGGTTTCCTTTAAGACTCATCTCGGGAGTTATCTTCTCCATGAAACCTTTCCTGATCTCCCATGCTATTAGTATACTTCCTTCCCCAACTAGCTTACATTAATGTTATACATATATGTATAAGCCATCTCCCTGATTTGATTGTAAGCTTCTTGAAGGCAGGAACTATTTCCCTGTAGGGTTTAAATCCCACCTACTAAGTCTAGTGTCTATATAGTAGGTATTTAAGAAATACTTACTGATTTACATATATAGTCCTTGCTTTTGCATTTTTCTTTCCTTGAAATATGTATTTATTTTTGCAAGCTCTTAATTAATATGAAAACCATATTATAGCTGATATTTTTGGTGTCATCTGTACTCTCTTCCCTTAAAGCTATTGGTATGCTGTGGTTTTGTGTATCCTCCCTTTTTAGCATCTCTAGAGTAATTGTTACCAAGAGAAGACTTTTAGGGAAACATTGTTGATGGTAATGATAACCTAATTTGTTGCATTCATTTTTGTAGAGAACAGAAGTGATCAGAGTTTAGAAAGCCAACAAATGAATTGAATAAATGAGATGTTGCCAGAGTTTGTTTTAAAAATAAACAATATTGATTTTGGAGATTGTGTTTACTAAGCTAATGTTACTTTTATTTTGTGAAAATAATGCTTTTGTATATTCCAGTTTAAAAACATGTACTTATTATATAAATACATATATACATGCATAAATGTGTACACTTTTTTTGTTCTTCCTCAGTTGTGAACAACTCTTGGTAACCCCAATTTGTGGGTTTTCTAGACAAAGAAACTGAAGGTGTTTGTCATTTCTTTCTCCAATTCATTTTATAGATGTGATACTAAGGCAAACAGGACTAAGTGACTTGCCCAGGTTCACACAGCTAGTACATGTTGTGGACTAGATTTGAATTCAGAAAGATGAGTCTTCTTACTTTAGCTCTAGCAATAATGCACATATATACACACCTGTATAGTTATAAATATTTTATTGTCTTTAGTATATCAAATTGTACCATGGCATGATGGGGACAGTTATAGCATTATAGGATCATGGATTTGGTGACATTTTCTAAAGTCATCCTATCCAACTTTTACATTTTACAAATAAGAAAAGTCTCAGTGTCATCTTGATTCAAATCTTGTCTTTAATATTTTGAGCTATGTGACCATGATCAAGTCACATGAGTCTCAATTTCCTTATCTGTGAAATAGGGATAATGATACCTGTACAATTTAGGAAGAATCTAGTGGAATCAAACATAGTAAGTCTTTTTAGCCTCAAAAGGTACTATGTAAATGCAAGTAATTATTATGAGGCATTTTCAAAATTAGTCATGCATTTGTGTTTTAAGACCTTGGAACAGGGGCTGCTAGTTGGTGCAGTAGATAGAGCACCAGTCCTGAAGTCAGGAGGACCTGAATTCAAATGTGACCTCAAATACTTAACACTTCCTAGCTGTGTGACCCTGGGGAAGTTATTTAACTCCAATTGCCTCAGGGGGAAAAAAAGATCTTGAAACATCTGCTCTTCTAAATTGAATTTAAAAGATCAATTATTAAAATTAAAAAGGCTACCCTAATACAGAAATTATCTTTTCCTTGAATATCTTTATTATTTGACCTCTCTTCTACATATTTATTGAATTTTCACTTGCATTTTTTAATGTTTTATTTTTTTTTGTTTACATTTTATCCTTCAAACTTAATTAGATTACAAATTCCTCGAGGACAGTCTCAGACCTTCCTATCTATCTATCTATCTATCTGTCTATCTGTCTATAAATAGACAGGTGAGTAGATAGATATAGGTATATATCCCTAGTGCCCATTACATTGCACTGGAAAATGACTTTAACTAAGAATATAATATATTGAAATATTTCATCTTGAGAAAGGAATTTTCAAATCATCGCCTGGCTAATTCTTATGTTTCAAGATTATTATATTCAAAATAATATCAACAGCAGAAAATGTCTATAACAATTTTAAGATTTGCAAGGAACTTTGCATACTTATTTCACTTGGGTATTTTACAGTTGAGGAAAGTGAGTCAGAAAAATCAGGCAACTTATTCATGGGTCACACAGTTATTAAATGTCCAGCCTGTGGTTTGACCTTTGTTTTTCAGATTCCCAAGTTCAGGTCTTTCTCCGTCCCTCCATAAAGTCACTTATGATCAAAATAAATTTAGACTTACCTCTATTTTAGATTGTATTTTACATCCTGCTGTCCAGAAATGAACATTGATACCTATTATTTTATCCTGAGATGTTTTCATTCTTTAACTTTAGCTGGCAGTTAACCTTCTCCAAAGCTGAATTTTTGAAAGTTGAAATATTGTCTGCATAAATATACTGCAAATATGTGTGAGAAGTCTGCACTCAGTACCTGAACTTAATTGACATGCTGAGAAAATATATGAAACATATAGTCACCGGATTCAGAAAATGAAAATTAATGTATGAATTATTTAGCTAACACTGCACTTTGCCCCAGAATCTGGTGTTTATTATTGTGAGTTTTAGCAGGAAACAGAAGCAGTATCAATTGGGAAAATATTTCTTTACTGAACTGAGAACAGTATGGCTTTCTAGTTTCTAAGTGGAGAAACCTGGCTCTTTGGTTTCTTTGTTCCTACTTAGGCTACTCCCAAGCTATTTTAGCTCAACATTTTACATACTAATGGAGTCTAGGGAAGTGCAGTTGGCAGCTGTTCATGGGATAATAATGAAACACACTGTTTAGGACTGCATACTGCTGCTGTAAAATAAGGGAAGTATTTTATAGAGATCAGGGTGAATTGAGCTATATCCACTTTAAGCATTGTATGTGTGTGAACTGAGAGTGAGGAAGCTGTATTTTCATATGAGAATAACTAGCAATCCCTTTCTCCTCGCAGGTAAAGAAAACGTGCACAGAAACAGATGTTTCAGAGCCTCAGAATTCCAGGTACAGTCCATAGAGGCAAATGTTGAACTGAGGAACTGTGGGGGAAACTAAAAACCCAAAAAAATTTGTGTGCAGATATAAATCTATCAGGTGACCCATTATCAGATTTTTTTAAGTTTTATAAATAGGAACTTTTTAGCATAATAGAAAGAATATAATTCAAATAGTAATGAAGGGAACTCAACATTAGACAGGGAAATTTTCAGACCAATAGTAAAAATTTGTCACTGGTACTACTTGAAAGGAAATTATCATAGTATTGTATATGCAAATAAGAAAAGCGGATATTAGTAGTACTCAACCTTTTCCTGTAAAGATCCTATATATTTTACCTCATTAATTACTAAGAGTTTTAATAACTTTTAAAATATATTTTGAAAGATTGAGTTAAAATTACCTTTAAAAAGTTTTCATTATTTTGCAAACTTTAAAAAAATCAAATTTTACAATCACTGATTTTCTTCAAATATTATTAAATTCCAAAAGAACTAATAAATTTGTAAATTAAGAAATTTAGAATGAGTATGGATAATTTGGGATGTGGGGTCTATGAGCATGTGGGTTCTATGAAATAGCAATTATGGAACCAAGAGTGAACTAGAGATTAAATAACTTTCTCCATATTCTTATTTTTTAAATAAATGGACCATATGCACTAAGAGATGATCTATTAGGATAAATATATGTATATATATATGTAAATATATATGTATATATAGCACATAAATATACAACACATATAATAGTATATCATAACATATTACATTGCATTGTATTATAATACTTCTGTAAGTACAATGTCACATCTATGTGAGGGGAGATATGCTTTCATTGATGTTGGAAGTCCCCAGCAAGAAAAGTCCCCCTGCCAGTGCAGTAATTGTTCTGTGACATCAAACCATAGACTATGAGTCAGTAAAAGAACACAGTGGCTTGCTCAATATCACACAATTAATATATGTCAGAGACTAAACTTGAAACTAGAGCATTCTGTTTCTAAGGCCAGTTATATAATTGTGAAATATAATTAATCATTTCCTAATTCGGGATTTAATGTAGCCTAATTATGGAAAGTATCCTACATTAGACATCTATTATAAACCAACTACTTTTTTATGACTATACACTTACTTTTAAAAGACAAATAAGTACCTCTGAGTATTAATTGACCTAAGATAAATAGAATTCTGCATTTATAGAGTATTAATTGCCTACTTTAATTTTGAACTTCCCCATTTTAAAATGCTTGATACAATTAGCTGCAGTATGATTGCATTTATTCAATCACTCAACAAATTTTTTGTTAAGTACTGGGTATACAAAGATAAAAATAATGCAATTCCTATCCTCACGGAGCTTATATTCGAAGAAGGGAAACAACATGTGCATAAATTACAATACTCAAAGTAAATATAAGGTAAATTGAGGAAGAAAAGGTACCAACAGTGAAGATATTGGAAAAGGCTTCTGAAAAAGTAGCAAAGAATTCAATGAGGCTGATAGGGATGAAGGAGAACACATTTCTGGAATCAGGGATAGCCAGTGCAAAAAACTGAAATGGAGTATGATGTGTCACATAAAAGGAACAAAAAGACCACCATGAATGGATTATAGTGTATAGGAAAGGAAGTAATGTATAATAAGAGTGAAAAAATAAATTGGGGCTAGATTGTGAAGAGCTAGAAGGTAATTATATTTTATATTAGATTCTAGGGGCAATAGGATAGCTATTGGAGTGAATTGAATAAAAGATTTGGATATTAGATTCATTTTTGAATTACCAAAATTGTGAGACTTTGGGTCTTCAAATTCTCTGGTTATTAAATATTACAAACAAAGAGCTTTGACTTTTTGGCATACTAATTACATCCACAGATTCTGGAGATCTGGGATCCTTTTTCTTAATTCTAAAAAACAGTACATCTCGGTGAGTTAAACAAAAAATTTGTTAATTAGAGTCATTCTGTGTCCTTACACTAATTTAGATCTCAATCAGATTGATGATATTTAATTTGGACTCAGCAGGTCCAAATCTTTGGATTGGTTATATCATTACCAAGATCTTTGTAAGCACAAAACTATATTTCCAAATTCCAGAAGTGAGACGCACTCAGAGGCAATCTAGATTAACTCATATCTGACCAGGAAACTCTGCTGTTTAAAAATCTCTAGTAAAGAGTAATCCCTTCCATTTGAGGATGGCTCTAATTATTAGAAAGTTTTTTTTCCCTGACTTGATAAAACTGCTTCTATCCTTGTCCCTTTCTTATTTTGCCCTCTGGGGTCAGTAGAACAAGTCTAATATCTTTTCTTCAGATATTTTGAAGACAGCCCAATTAGCTAAATTAGTGTTTAAAATTATCTAAATGTTACATCTAGAAAAAGTTTTGGGGATCTTCTAATCCCCTCTTTTTTAGATGAGGAAACTAAGATCCAGAGAGTGTGGGTTGCTTAAACACAGATCTCAAAAACTAATAAGGCCAGAATGAAAACCAAGGTATTCATGCTGCCACCAGGTATTCTTTCTATTGTAGTATATGTTGAAGTTTTTCAAGATACATATTCTAACCAAACACATTTTTAATTACTATGTTCAAGACATTAGGGATTAAAATGTAAAATACAACACAATCCCTATCAAAAGTTTACATGTTCATTTAAGGCAAATTGGGTAAAAGCAAGAGTACTAAAACAATAGGAATATGAGTAGATTTATAAAACATTTTCAAGGTTGCCAAAATATTTTTATGTACTTTATCAGATTTGATCCTTAAAATAATCCAGAACATTATTATTGTTGTTTAGTCATTTTTTTTGAATTGAGTGATTCTCCATGAACCCAGTTAGTGTTTTCTTGGCAAAGATACTGGTGTGGTTTACCATTTCTCTCTCCAGCTCATTTTACAGATGGAGGAAACAAAAAAATAGGTGAAATTACTTGCCTAGGGTCATATAACTAGTAAGTGTCTGAGGCTAGATTTGAACTCAGGAAAATGAGTCTTCCTGACTCTAGATTTGTGCCCTATCCACTGTACAATTTAGCTGTCCAACAACCCTGGAAAGTAAATGCTATTTTAATGCCCATTTTTCAGAAGTTAAATTATTTATCCAAGATCATAAATCTAGTAAGTCTGAAGAAGGAATCAAACCAAGTTTTACCTGACCCTGACTTCAATATTCTATTCACTGTATCATGGAACTGCCTAGATATATACCTACCTAAATATAATAGAAGGTAACATCAAAAATGTAATCCATAAAATATCCTAGGAATTCTTCAGGAGAAAATATTTTATGGTGGGAAAGGTAGGGAAAGCTGTTCATAATTGATGATACCTGAATGGAGTCTTGAAAGAGGGGATTGATTTGGAAAAGTAGGGGAGCATTTCCAGCTCATGAAGATGATAATGATAATATGATGATGATGATGATAATGATGAAGAGTGGTATTTAATAATCTACTCTACTGATTTTATCATTCCAAACAGAAGAATGTTTCCTTTTAGAAGGCAAGATTTTTTAAAAATTAAGCAACATAGTTTAAATAAATATTATTTCAACCAAATAATGAAATTAATAAATTGTGTGATTTCTGGATTTGTAGCCAATCTTAATTAGTGAAAAAATCTGTTAATTTAGAAACCTGTGAATTTAAGATGAAAAGCTAAGGCATGAGGAGGTGGAGTTATGGCGTCATTATACATGTACACAGATACACTCTTTCCTATAGAAATAGAAAGGTACAAATACACCTAGAAAGCCACATATAAGGAAGCATGTTCCATATACATACACACATATAGAAAGAGACACACACTCAGAGATACTAGTGTAGCCTGAACCAAATAATTCTATTCTAAATAAATCTTAAGTGAAAACAGTGAAAACAAAATGAAATATCAGCATAAAATGAATGCTTTAGATACACTGCCTTAAAAAGTAGCACTTGGATTGGAACCTAAGGCTAATCTCATGCATTTATTTAGCTAGTTTTATAGTGTGCTGGTTTTGGATTTGAAGCTATTAGAATAAATGCAGATGGAAAGTGTTTTTACAGTAGGGAAGTAATTAAATTGGGTGTGGGAACTTTGTCAGGAGAATTCTTGGAGTGACATATGTGTATCAGCAAATTCTTTGTCTTGCTTGGCCTTCATTCCCCTTTTGGAAAGAAACACTTGGGCTACAGATGTGACTGGCACATTGGGATAAGGGGAATTTAGAAACCTATGCAATATAACCAAGGCCAAAAATGTCTTACCAGAAATATTTCTTGTTTGTGCATTGAAAGCCAGACATTAGTGGCAATATTTTTTCAGTTACACAAAACTATTTATCTTGATGGATGAATAGCATTAATGGATACACTGTGCTTCATTTAAGAATTGTCATTCTTCAAAAAGTCTTCTGTTCTACTTATTCTTCTGTGGTATTCCCTTGGCCAGAACACACACAGAGACAGAGACAGAGAGAGACAGAGACAGAGACAGATATATTTTCTTTTAACCATTATGATTAGTGCTAAAGAGCTAAAGCTTAAAAAAAAAAGTATAACCTGTTTTGTTTCCTGATCAATACCTAACTAAATTTAGGATAGATTGAATGAAAATTGAAAAAAAAATGCTTTCATCAACCTATACTTGATAACTCTGAATCTATTAATTCCCTAACAAAAGAATCACCAATTCTCATCACTCCCTCCCACCCCCCATTTTCAGGATACCAAAGCCTTTAAAAAACAAACAAACAAACAAAAAACACTATTGGGCTAGAGGAGAGAGAACTGTTTTTTCTTATATGTTGATAACATTTCTCACACTTTTATTTTATTCTGTTATAATTTTCCTCCTAAAAAAAGACTGATTTTTTTTTTTATTTTAACAATTGATTATTCATATAGTTTATTAACATGACTTTTTGCCTGCTTCCTGGTTTTTGGTCAATTCCCTTTCAGTACTTTTACCAGAGAGTGATCAGGGACACAGAAAGGAAATGAAACTCAAATCAATCAATTTTGTTGCATGTTTGGACCATTAGCAAAGGACTGGTGAAGCAGAAAGTCAAAACCATTGGCTGAGATGAGAATTTGAGTTTCTCTGTGGATTTCATCATCAAAAACATGTGTTGAGTGACTTTTGAATATAGCACTGTATGAATCATGGTCCTTGCCCTATAGTGGCTTAAAAACAAAGACTATCAACAATTACATATATATATATATATATATATATATATATATATATATATATATATATATATACACACACACACACACACACACACACACACACACACAAATTATGGACAGAATGATATAAAGAAAAAATAAAAGATTAAGAAAATATTTGAAATATTTATTCTTTAAAAGCTAGAAAAAAACATGTAATTACTTTATTCTTTCTCTTCCCCTCCTCCATTAACCTGAATAATTGAGGGTTGCCTATACCCTATCTTTCATTCCTTGACAACTTTAATGGTTTATCTGAGATCATACATGTTGTTAGTAGAACAAGCAGAAATAGATCATAGGTCTCCTGCCTTTTTTTCTCTAATTACTTGGCTATTATCAAAAGAAAGGCTAAATGAGTAGTATGGGCTCCCCACACTATATATTCCAATTATTTTAGCAGACACTTGGAACTAATTTTGATTTACCAGTTAATTTTAAAATCAGGCACAGAAAGTTAAACTGGCCAATTTCTATGCAAGGCCAGAAAAATCATACAATCAAATCACATCATTTTTGCAGTTATGAGTTAATGTTAAGGTAGTGAAGATGTATATACATGCAGATTTTCTCTGTCATAGAAAACATGCTATTCATGTACTGTCTGTATAAATATGGAAGAATCTGATTATTCTTCCTTTGTATATCTCTTACAGCTGTCTCCTCTTCACTCATAATTACAACTCAAGACCCTTCTGACTTTATATGGGGCCTTCTAATTAGCCTTTTAGCTCCCAATTTTATAAGTTTGTTCTCTATTTAGTTGCCTTCATAATATTCCTCAAAGCACGTCTGATTATGTCATCCTGCCTTCCCTCCTTCAGTCACCCACACAAAGAAATTTGAGTGGATCCCTGTTGCATTTAGAATAAAATTCAAACTTCTCAGCTTGGCATTGAAATAACTTCACAATCTGGCTCTAGCCTAGCTTTCCAGGCTTGCTGCCCACTCTACATTCCAACCAAATTTCTTTACTTGTTGTTTTCCCTAGTGCACACACAATATCCTACCCCCCCCTTTTTTTTTTTGGTCTTTTGGCTCATCAGCTATACAATTTCCCCTTATTGCGGATATTCTGCAATTTTGTCTTGAGCCCTCTTCTCTTATCTCTCTACAGATCATATCTTGATGATATAATCTGGTACCATTGTTTCAATTTTCATCTTTATTCAGATTACTATCAGATTTATAAATCAAATTCAAATTTTGCTATTGAGTATTAGTCCCACATTAATAGCTACTTGTTGGACTATATGTGCCAGAAACATCTCCTGGTCAGGACTCATTATCTTTGACCCTAAATCTACTCTTTTCCAAATCTCCATTATAATTAAACATAAAACTATTCTCTCAGTCTCCTAGGTGTGTAACTTTATTCCACCCATTTAAAAGTAATTTCAGTAAGTCTTCCCCAATCCCTCATTCGTCAAACTCCACATTTGGCAATCATTTCCCAAATCTTGCCATTCCTGCTTCCATGATATTTCTTGCCTATTACTCTTTTGCTTTACTTTCTGCCCCATGTGAGTTTAGATACTTATCACATGTTGTTAAAATTACTCAATGGCCTGTCCTTCATCATCAAACAAGCTTCCCCTGAAAAGTTCATTTAATGACCAGAGATGCATTTGATCTGTTACATGCAAAGCATTGTTTTATTTTCCTTGTAAACTAAGATTACCAATAGAATCTCCATTTTTTTTTCTGTTGTCTAAGCTTACAATCATAGAATCATAGAATATCAGAAATGGAGTGGACTTACACCTACTCCAATTTGTTCTCCTTCAGGTCTCAACTCATCATCCATATCTTCTATAAAGTCATTACTAGCTGTTTTAATTCTTGGTCTCTCAACTTGGGCAGCACTTGGAGACTTTTCTATACAATATAATCATATGTTATTCAATTGCTGTTTTTGTATATGTTAATCTTGTTTCCCCAAGTAGACCATTAGTTAATTGATAGTCCAAGCCATGATTTATGTTTATATGAGTCTCACATGTCCTTTTGTGCAGTGTCTCCTTGTTCAATTTATCTCCTAACACTTCTTACTGAGCCAGACATTTGAAAGATGCACACAATGAATTTATATAATCCATATATAATATGGATATATAAAATATCCATTAATTATTTTGCCTATTACTAAAATTTATGTGTAACACCCTATTATAATAATTAGTTCTTTTAAAGCCTTGGGGAAGCATAATAACATGTAAGAGTTCCTTCTGAGCTTCTTGGAGCTTATTTTAGACAAAAAAAAAATTTCAGATGTCTAGTTAGTAAACTCCTGATATTTAGGTAGAAGTTGGGCTTTCTGATTAACTATATTTTTATCTATATCTATTTTTATCTATCTCTGGGTTTAAAACAAAATACAATTAATTTAAAATGCTTTAATGATGAAGTAGTAAATTAAACACACATATACATACATGTATATGTGTATATATGCACAACATACAAACAAACAGTTTGAGGAAAAATTCAACCTTTTCTCAGAACTTCCCCCCATTGTTGGTCTTCTTCTTCAAGTTACATATAGAGCCAATGAGAATCCTTGATATATTCTTTTTCTGTCATAGCTCAGTATTAGCTTTGTTCTTTAGATATGTTCTAAAATGACATACTGCTTCAACCTCTTTCACTTTCTCTGTGTCCTAAGATAACTTCTGCTTTTTAAAAAAAAATTAATAGCTTTTTATTTACAAGTTATATGCATGGGTAATTTTACAGCACTGACAATTGCCAAACCTTTTGTTCCAATTTTTCCCCTCTTTCCCCTCACCTCCTCCCCTAGATGGCAGGATGACCAATATATGTTAAATATATTAGAGGATAAATTAAATACAAAATAATGTCCAAACCATTTTTTTGCTGTATAAAAAGAATCAGATTCTGAAATATTGTACAGTTAGCCTGTGAAGAAAATCAAAAATGCAGGCGGGCAAAAATATAGGGATTGGGAATTGGATGTAATGGTTCTTAGTCATCTCTCAGAGTTCTTTTGCTGGGTGTAGATGGTTCAGTTCATTACTGCTCCATTAGAACTGATTTGGTTCTTCTCGTTGCTGAAGATGGCCTGGTGCATCAGAATTGAACATCCTATAGTATTGTTGTTGAAGTATATAATGATCTCTTGGTCCTGCTCATTTCACTCAGCATCAGTTCGTGTAAATCTCTCCAGGCCTTTCTGAAATCATCCTGTTGGTCATTTCTTACCGAACAATAATATTCCATATTATTCATATACCACAATTTATTCAGCCATTATCACTTGATGGGCATCTACTCAGTTTCCAGTTTCTGGCCACTACAAAGAAGGTTGCCACAAACATTCTTGCACATACAGGTCCCTTTCCCTTCTTTAAGATCTCTTTGAGATATAAGCCCAGTAGTAACACTGCTGGGTCAAAGGGTATGCACAATTTGATAACTTTTTGAGCATTAACTCCTGCTTTTTATGAGAAATTCCTTACAGCATGATCAAATTTGTCACTTAAAAACTTTGATTCATTTAAGGAAATGTACAGGCTCTGTTCACGTTAAAATTTGATTGAAGTAATCAAAATATGTTCCTGCCAAACAAAAGAAATTACCTTTCAATAGGTAGAATAATCAATGGAACAATATGTCTTGTTGCTTTCTCTATGGAAGATTCATTGCTAATTTTTCCCTATTCCTTAAATTTTTCCTCTCATACATGTTAACACTATGATATTTAAAAAATAAATTTTCTCAAAATTCACTGATGATCTCATTGCCAAATTCAATTACCTTTCCCAAGTTCTTATTTTCCTTTCTTTGTTGCCTTTTTTGATTATTTTTGTGTGTGAGGCAATTGAGGTTAAATGACTTGTATAGAGTCACACAGCAATAAGTGTTAAGTGTTTGAGGCCAGATTTGAACTCAGGTTCTGCTGATTTCAGGGTCAGTGCTCTATCTACTGTGCAATCTAGCTGCCCCTCTCTGTTGTTTTTGACAATTAACCATGTTCTCCTAGATATCCGTGGAAATCTCAATCTGTTGCAAGAATTAGTCTATCACTTTAATTTAGCTTATGTATGTATGCATAACTCACACACATATATACAAATACCATAATATGATAAAAAAAAAGCTATGTATGTGGAATCAGGAGACATAAATTTAAATCCCATGTCTAACACTGATCTTCAATTTGTTCATAATGTTTATCACTGTCTCTCAGGATTATTATAAACATCAAATAAGACAATGAATGTAAAAGTTACTTTATAAATAGGAATATGATGTATTATTAATGCACTCTTTTAGACTATTAGAAAATTTACATACACGAAGGTGATAAAGTTGAGTTGTAAGAGCAAAGTAAATAGCTTAAACTAGGGGAGTCAATTTTGCAAATAGTAGGGAATGATTTATCTTAGGAATTCAGAGAAAGAAAAAAGTGGACTGTGGTCTAGAGCAATAATGTAGAACTATATGTGGCAACTAGAACTTGACCTTGGCCTTGAAGGTTGATCAATACTTTTAACAAGCAAAGATGGAGATATAAAGCATGCTAAGGAAAGGCATGCTAAGAAAATGAGACTAAAAGTTCAGGTAGGAATGAACTAGGTATTTTGGGGGGGAAATAAGTAGAGTAGCTTGTTTGGAATAGAAATATCTTTCTGGTCAACATTAGAAATTCAGCTTAGAGCTAGATTATTTAAAAAAAAACTTTGCCAAAGTTAAATTATAAAATTGTGGCATATGAATGTAATCAGATATCATTTGGGCTGGGAGAAATGATAAGGTAGAATTCTGGGAAGAATGGGAAAACATTTATAAATTGATACAGAATTAAGTAAGAAGAACCAAATGAACAAAATACATATAGACTGCAAAGAAAAGAACAGTAACCCAGTTGAGATATTGTAATGATCAATCTTTTCCCAGAGAGGAGTTGAGAAAGTAATTCTTTTTGTATTCAAATGAGGTACAAGATGTTGCATATGTTGTTAATTAAAATATAATAGCTAATATTAATATGGAGCTTACTACATGCCAGTCACTGTGTTGAGCACTTATCTCGTTTTATCTACAATAATCCTGGGAGATAGGTACTATTATTATCCTTAACTTATAGATAAAGAAATTGAGGCAGATAACAATTAAGTTGCTTGGCCAGGATCACATTACTAGGAAGTGTCTAAAGTCAAATTTGAACTTGGCTCTACCTGAACTCCAAACCCAGTATTTTATATGCTACTCCACCTGGTTGTCATTTTACATACTGTTGTGATTGTGGTTAGTTTTGTTTAATGGTTTTCTTTGTTTCAAGGAAGAGCCCATTTGTTTCTGGAGTAGGATATGTTAGCATCAGTGTGGTACAAAGGAGAAGGCATCAAAAAAACTTATATGAACCAACACATTAAAGAGTCTAAAGTAAAAGTGGAAAAACAGTTAGAAACATAGTTATCTAAGTGTTAAGGGATAATAGCTTAAACTAGGGTTGTATGAATGGGGGTGGAAAGGTTCAAATAAATTGGAGACCCATTAATTAGGGGGGAAAATTGGCAAGCTTTGTGAAATGGTTGGTGGGACGTAGAGACTTGAAAAAGAAGAGTTATCAATGACTCTAATTCTTAAGATTTATCTACAGAGTAATTTGGAGAGTTACCCTAATTTCAAATCTAAATTTTCTGGTTCAGGTGGTATTCTGTGGTTGCCACTTAGTATTAAAGAGCTGTAAAAATCCCATTTGCCTTAACCATACATACATAGCTCATATATTTTAAATTCCAACATCAGTACAAATTTTGTCTATATAGTGTTTGGAAGAGGAAGTGAGATCAATTTTTAGAAGTTCCTTTTCCCTTTTCAAATAATAAGTACATTTCCTATAATAAAAATTTCCCACCTATGAAAACTTCTCACTTTGAAAAGCTGTACATGACTCCTTCTAAATCTAAAGTTGTTATTTCCTACTTATTAGCAAACTGGATACCTATTTCCTGCCAATTTGTGTTGCTCCTCAGGAATGAGAAAGCTCAGGATTTCCTCTCATAGGAATAGTTGGTTTCAACTCACAAGTCTGCAAATAGAGTTATGATCCTCATCCAAAAAAACAACCAGTGTCTCCTATAATGGATTATACAATTGTTATGACTTTAGGAGTATAGCATAAGATAGTTTTTCTTGGTAATTGCCTGCATTGAGTGAATGTAGTTATACTACCCAAATAGCTAAAATAGCAGTTGCATTGAACTTTTAACCTTGAGGATCCATAAAACTCTCAAAATCATCTCTGTTCCATTTTGCTCTTTTCATTTTGTGTAGTCTGAAAATATTTGAGAAACATTTATGCAATACTTATTGTATTTTTTTAAAAACTGCGTTACAGAATTAGATAAAAAAGAAAGGACAGGAAAACAACATCTACTCTTGAGAAGTTTACATTCTATAGTGATAGGTTGATGCAAGATATACTTAGTAAGTAAATATAAAATAATTTCAAGAGAGCAAAAGCACACTTACGGACAAAGGTGGCACCTAATGTAAGAGGAAGATGTTAAATAATCGACTGTGATCTGCCTAGTGCTCAAAGCAGTAATCATTTAATTTATTTTGCAAATACAAACAGCCGTAGTTGAAAGGCCAATATGGCAAGAAGTAAAACAAATTGTAGGCAGCTTTGGAAGCTAGTCAGCCACCCACTTCTTGCCATCTGGCTTTCATCTCTATAGTCCTCTGGAAATAGCTCTCTCCATAGGATTCTTCCTATGTCTGTGCACTTTATTATTGAGAGTGCTTGCCTTTTCATTGACTATTCCCCTAACTGGAATGCTTTGCCTTTGCACCCCTAGCTACCTACTTTTCTGGCTTCTTTCAAGACTCAGCTCAGATCAGACCTTCTGCAAGAAGACTTCTCTGTCCCTTTTATTATACTGTCTGTATCGTGTACATGATGATTTGTGTATTATGCCATCTTTAAAATAAGAGTTTCTTAAGATCAAAGAAACTGGTTTTTGTACAGTTTTGTAACCTTAGTACTTAACAGAGTGTTCTGAACATAGTAAGTGCTTAAGAAATGTTTTTTTTTTTTTTTGTTGTTTTGTTTTTTTTGACTGGCTGGAAACTTCACTTAGTCTGTAATCTAAAACAATTTAGTCCCTCACAGTAAAAAGAAAAAAGAAAGAAAGAAAAAAATCGAATCCAATCCAATTAACATAAGCAAGTTTACAATCAAATGTGGGAAGACAACTCATAACAGAAAGCAGGAAAGGAGGAAGGAGAGACAGAATACATGAAGGTGTTGTTGCATGGAATTGAAACCAGGAAGAAAATAGGTACAATGTAGAGTGAGCCCAGAAATCCAGCTTCTGCTACCTATAAAAGAAGGCATAGAGAGAAGTTTGATACTCTACCCTCAAGCCCTCTTATCCAGATTAAAGAAAGTAGTGTCATTCAAGGCTTTAGGTAACAGAGTGATGAGATTAGGGGTGATGACCTTAATGTAAAGACATATCTTGTTTTATAAAGTTGAAATCAGGTACAGCAGCAGATACAAATAGGTTTCCAGATCTGTTACAAATATTTATCTTTTCACTTTTCTTGAGACGTATTCTGGATTCTACCCAACAGCGTATAAAAATTAGTAAATTAGTGAGACTACCCTAAACTTGTCCCTTCTAAATTATAATTCCTCCTTTAACCTCACAACAATTCTCAATATTATTATAACCCCAACAATATTGACCCCTTCTGATAATAATGCTTTAAAGATCACCATGGCTAGAATTAAGTGTCCCAAAAATTATCAGGGGAGTTGATATAGTTTTAAATATAAATGTAATTGAAGGCTAGGTGGACATAACAAACATTTGATTTCACAGAATGTACATAGGATGTTTATTATTTTGCATTTTATTATTAAGATTTAATCATTCCAGATAGCTACAGAATGTGTTGGTTTGTTTGTTTTTTTTTTTTTTTTTTGCTTTGTAAAAAAAGTCTTAGAAGCAAATTCAAACATAAATTTCAAAATAACAGGTCTAGCAATATTTTCACTATACTACATATATACTACTTAGGGAGACCAAACAAAAAAACAAAAAAACAAAACAAAACAAAAAAAAAAAACAAACACTACCTAGATAATTTAAATATTCAAAAAATCTGTACTTAAAAGGGAAAAAAATCCTAAAGAAAAAATGGCACAGAAAACTTGGCTATCCAGAATATTTTTTCCTTAGAGTTCTAAACAGTTGAAGATTATTTAGATTTAATAGCTATACATACATACACACACACACACACACACACACACACACAATCTTTTCATCCTGTATTGATTTACAGTTATAAGTAATGTACTTTGGTTAATGTTTTCCCCATAAAATCCCTAAATTGAACATAATTTAATAGATTTAATAGATATAGCTATAGATTTCTTATATTTTTATTATGCAACATTTTTTCTTGATATATTTATGGATTCTATCATTTCCTCCTTTATCAGATGAATGTCTGTCTCTGGGTCTGTGTGTGTGTGTGTGTGTGTGTGTGTGTGTGTGTGTGTGTGTGTGTTATGGGTAGGGAGTATCATTGAGCAAATGGTCCAGACAATGAATGGCCAGATAAATGGCCATGTTCAGCCCATGAATAATTAGGATAGAAAGGGTGATAGAGGAGATACTAATATATTTTGATGAGTTCACATGTTCTTTTATAGAATAAAAATTGCTGGACAAGAAAACTGATCATGGTGCTAATGGAGCCAAATTTCTGGGTTTAATCCATGTATGAGATACTTTGTCTTGCATTAAGAAAAACTGTTTAATAACCATGGATTGTCTTTTTAATCCAAGTCATCTGTCAAACAAATGTGTGCCCTTGGTTCAAGGGGGACCACAGAAGAGAATGTAGATGGATCTACATATCCCATGAGAACCACAATCCCAATTGAATTTCCCAGAGAAAGCATCACCTAATAAAAAAAATACATATATATGATGTACACATTCTCTTGATGCCTCAGGATGGGTGAAGCCCGTATTTTAAGGGCTCCTTATCCTTAAGATGAAATGAGTGAGATAATCTCAGAATTCTTGCTATATTCCCCAGAGTTGCTACTAGTCTCCATGCCAAATGAGACAAGCTTTCCAGCTTTTCCTATGCTGATTCTAAAGAGCATTTCTGGCAGAATCTTGATGTTAAACCATTCAAATATTCACAGAATTGAGTTTCACATCAAAGAAAATTCTAATTTTATCTTTTTTAGGATAAATGCTAAAGTCAGAATTGTCTTTTAAATGTTTTGATAACATTTCTACCAAAATTTTGATCACTTTGGACTCATTTATTTAAAATTTTAAATGTTTCATTTATTCTCTTTTTTTGCAAAAAAAAAAATATAGGGCAGTCTTTATTTTAAATATTAAATAAAGAAAAGTCTCTAGGATTGCTAGATAACCTTGGATAAATTAAGTAGCTAGATGGCACAGTGAACTCTGGGACTAGAGTCAGAAAGACCAAATACTTAATACCTGTGTGTGAAGTCAAGTTATTTAGCCTCTGTCTACCTCAGCTTATTCAATGGTAAAATGTAAATAATAATAGCACTTACCTGCCAGCGATAATAAAATGAGATATATTTGTAAGATATTTAACACAGTGCCTAGCACATAACAGATAATAAATGGTTCCTTCATATATATATATATATATATATATATATATATACACACACACACATACATACATACATATATGTAGTGGTACAAAGTATTACTATCCAAAGTATTACTATATATACAAAGAAAGCTTGAGGGTTAGAAAAGTTTACTTATAGTCACATGACTATTAAGTCATGAAACTCTATCAGGAACAAGGGTTTTATGAGTCTCTATCTCTAATGCTCTTTCTACTGTGGTACATTTTATTGTCTTGGGAAAGTCTTTGATAACTTTCTCTAATATAGGTAAATTGTGACAAATGACCAAGATTAATTCTTTAGTTTGCGCTTTCATCTGGGATCATTCCTCAAGCATTTATTATGTACTATATATCCCTATTATACTAGGTGCTATGTGGATAAGGATACATCAGAAGTATTAAATGTATTCCTCATTGTTCAGTCTGTATTCAGATAAATAATATTTAATTTTTTGCATTTTAAAGACTTTAGAATTACATTGTGTAGATTAGTGATGGTGGCATTTTTGGAGTGTTTTATTCTTTTCCAAAAGGCAAAGGGTACATTCATAAATATTCAATGAACAGAATTGCATTTACCAGGATTTTTACCTGCAGATTCTGTTTTGGCTAAGATGACTTATCAATTTGCATAGTTCTCTCTAAGTGATTGAGTATCAAGACAGATTTCAATGTCTACTTATTTAGATAGTCTGGTTTATTCAGCTTCTAAGTTTCTTTTTTTAAATATATTTTCATATTACTTTTCACCAGTTGGCTTTTCTGTTTATAATGTCACTCTTAAAGAGTAAGACCTACTTAGTCTGACATGTGTTTTTTATTTCAAAGTTCTCTTCTAATATTACTCCCTTTCCTTGAATGCTATGGAAGCAGTATTTAGAGAATTGGGGGGAAGATCCTGAATTGGTTCAGTCTATCATCCTTCCAAAAATCTTATCATTTTGTTTGGCAAAATGACTGTCTTAAAGAATGAGACCAATTCCAACAGGTGAACCCTGATAGGACTTCTTTATCTGAAAGCCAGCACTGAATAAAATTCCACTCAATGGAGTTTTGGCCATCATTTAGCCCTTCAAAGGAAAAAAAAAATCTGTGAGTTAAATTTTAAAACATATGGTTCTTTAGCCCAATCATAAAGCCATTAGAAGAAAATAAGTGAATCATCATGATCAAGATCACCAGTATTACTGATCAAATAATATAATGCATTTAAAGTCCTTCACAAAATATAGATTCCCTTGTAAAGCAGAGATGCTATTGTTCTCATATATAGCATAGGGTTTTATATACATTTATCTTTACCTTGTAGATAAAATTGAACCACAAAAAATTAAATAATGCCAAGGAAGAATTCATTCTTACTGTTTTCCATTCCCTTAAAAAAATAAAGTTTTATTTATCCTGTATATATGCATTTTGCATTATATTTCATACAGATATGTGTTCTATGATTATTGCAGTCTAATTGGTGTATGAATTGGTTTAGAAGGTAACCTCTATATGTCCAATTTCACAAATGTCATGTCCAACAGGTCTCTTTCTTTCTATCTATATGCACATGTAGATAAATAGATGCACTCATATATATTCATTACATATTTCCCAATTGCATGTAATTTAAAAAATTATTTCATTAAAAATTGATTCCAAATTTTCTCTTTCCCTCCAACCCATCCATCCTCCTTGAGAAGACAAGTAATTTGATATACATTATATATGATGGAAGTTCTGCAAAACATTTTTATATTAGCCATGTTGCAAAAGAAAACAGAGGCAAAACTGGAAGCTTTTTCTTCATGGGTCATTTTGAACTGATCATTGTCTTGATTGAAGCAGCCAAGTCTTTCATAGTTGATCATCTTAAAATATTACTATTTCTATGATAATATTCTCCTGATACTGCTCACTTCAATTTGCATGATTTCATATAGATATTCCCAGGTTTTTCTGCCTGCTCATCATTTCTTATAGAATAATCATATACTACAATTTGTTCAGCCGTTCCTCAATGAATAGACATCTCCTTAATTTCCAATTCTTTGCCATCATAAGAAAAAGTTGCTATAAATATTTTTGTACAAAAATGGTCCTATCCTTTATTCTTTGATCTCTTTGTGATATATAAAAGTGGTTTTGCTATTATAAATGGTATGCAAAATTTTATAGCTTTGGGGGCATAATATCTTTTTTTTTCTTTCTTTTTTTTTTTTATTATAGCTTTTTATTTACAAGATAAATGCATGGGTAATTTTTCAGCATTGACAATTGCAAAACCTTTTGTTCCAATTTTTCCCCTCTTTCCCTCCCCACCCTTTCCCCAGATGGCAGGTTGACCAATACATGTTAAATATGTTAAAGTATAAGTTAAATACAATATATGTATACATGTCCAAACAGTTATTTTGCTGTACAAAAAGAATCAGACTTTGAAATAGTGTACAATTAGCCTATGAAAGAAATAAAAAAATGCAGGTGGACAAAAATAGAGGGATTAGGAATTCTAGGTAATGGTTTATAGTCAATTCCCAGAGTTCTTTCAATGGGTGTAGCTGGTTCAGTTCATTACTACTCTATTGGAAATGACTTGGTTCGTCTCATTGTTGAAGAGGGCCACGTTCTGGGGGCATAATTTCAAATTGTTTTCCAGAATGGTTGGCCTAGTTCACAACTCTCCCCACAGTGCATTAATGTGTCAATTTTTTCACAACTCCTCTGACATTGATAATTTTTCTTTTCTGAAGTGTGAACCAATCTAAAGGATGTAAAGTGAAATTTTAAAGTTGTTTTGATTTGCATTTCTCTAATCAGTTATAATTTAGAATTTTTTTTAATGTGACTATAAATAACTTTGATTTCTTCTTCTGAAAACTGCCTTTTCATATCTTTTGACAATTTATCCACTGGTGAATAGTTCTTATTTTTACAAATTTGGTTCAATTCCCTCTATATTTGAAAAAAATGACACTTTTATCTGAGATACTGGCTATAGATTTTTTCCTATTTCCTCTTTTCTTTCTAATTAGCTTTATTTCTACATAAGCTTTTTTTTTATTTTTACCTAATTGAATGTATTCATTTTCTGCCATGATCTTCTCTTTTGTTTGATATTAAACTCTTATTTGTGTTCATAGATTTGACAGGGATATTTGCCTATACTTCCCTAATTTACTCATGATATTACTCTTTATTTTAAAATCATTATTTTTACCTTATCTTTGCATGGAGTATGAGATGTTGGTCTATGCATAATTTCTGACTAACCACTTTCTACCAAAAATGTTTGTTAGTTGGTGATTTCTTATCCCCAAACTTTAGATCATGAAATTTTACAGACACTATATTGCTATGATCGTTCACTACTATTTATTTTGTACTTAATCTATTCCAGCCAGGACCAGATTGTTTCAACTACTGCTTTGTGATATAATTTGAGATCTGCTACTTCTAGATCACTTTCCTTCACATTTTTTCATTTATTCCTTTAATATTCTTTACATCTTATTCTTCCATGTGAATTTTACTATTATTTTTTCTAACTCTATAATTATAAATATATAATTATAAATATGTAATATCTATATATTTTTGCTATGCCATTGAATAAGTAGATTAACAGGCAGAATTGTCATTTTTATTATATTGGCTTGACCTACCCATGAGCAATTAATATGTTTCCATTTGTTTAAATCTGTATTTTTGTGAAAAAGTTTTGTAATTGTGTACATATAACTCCTTCCTAGGTTTGTTTTGGCAGGTAGAATCCCAGATATTATATATGTCTGTGGTTATTTTAAATGGAATTTTTCTTTCTATCCCTCCTGCTGGAACTCTTCTGGTAGTATATAGAAATGCTGATCATTAGTGGTTGATTTTATATCCTTATACCCTTTACAACTATAGTTGTTAATTGTTTCAGTTAGTTTTTAGGATTCTCTGAGGATTTTCTGTAATTCTCTAAGTGTACTATTATTTCATGTGCAAAAATTAATCATTTTGTTTCCTTATTGTCTATTTATTTTCCTTGAATTCCTTTTTCTTATTTTATCACTATAGCTAGAATTTTTAGTACCATATTGAAAAATGACAGCTAAAATTGACATGCTTACTTCATCCCTGATCTTATCAGAAAAGCTTCTAATTTACCCCCATTAAAATAATGTTTGTTCTTAATTTCATTTAAATATTATTACTATTCTAAGTAAAGTTGAACTGATTCCTCTGTTTTTCACTGTTTTTTAAATAAGAATGAATGTCATATTTTGTCAAAAGTTTTTTTTTTCCTGCATCTGAGATAAAAATATTATTGTGTTGCCTTTTTATTGATATGGTCAGTTATGGTGGTGGTTTTCCTAATACTAAAGCAGCCCTGGTATAAATTGCACCTCATCACAGGATATGATTTTTGTGATATGTTGTTCTAATCTCTCAGCTAGCATTTTATCTAAAATGTTTGCATCAATATTCATTAAGGAAATTCATCACTACTTTTCTTTCTCTGTTTTTGCTCCGTTTTAGATATCAGAATCATATTTGTGTTATAAAAATAAGTTGTAAGTTGATAGGACTCTTTCTTTGCCTGCTTTCCCAAATAGCTTAAAAGTAATATAATAAATTGTTTTTTAGCTGTTTGGTAGAATGCATTCGTAAATTCCTCTGGTCCTGGGAATTTTTTCTTAGGAACTTCATTTATGACTTGTTCAATTTCTTTTTTTTCTAAGATAGAAATATTTAAATATTGTATTTCTTCTTCTATTAATTTGCATAATCTATATTATTATAAATATTCATCCCTTTCACTTGGATTATCAGGTTGGTTGACATATAATTGGGCAGAGTGACTACTGATAATTGCTTTAATTTCATTTTCATTCTTGATATATTCAGCCTTTTCACTTTTAATATTTCTAAGTTTGGTTGCTTCTTTCTTTTTTTTAAGTCAAATTAAGCAACGCTTTATTTTTATTATTATTGTTATTCTTTCTTGTGTGTGTAACCACTTTCCAGTTTTACTTATTAATTCAATGTTTTTAACTTCCAATTTTGCTAATCTCTCTTGATTATTTTCAGCATTTCTATTTTGGTGTTTAATTGTGGGTAGAGATTAATTGGTCTTTTTTGGTTTGTTTCATTTTTAATTGCAAGCCCAATTTGTTGATCTGTTCTTTATTTTATTGATATAATGGTGTATAGATATAAATCTTCCCATGAATTTTTAAATGCCATCTCATTGTTGTCATTCTCTTTAATGAAATTATTAATTGTTTCTATGGTTTGTTATTTAACTCACTCATTTTTTTTAGAATTTAATTAGTTTCCAGTCAAGTTTAATTTGTATTCCAAGTCCCCATATTAAATGCAATGCTCACTGCATTATGATCTGAAATAGATGCATTTAATATTTTTCCTTCAGTTGTGCATTTTTATGTCCTATCATATAATTACTTTTTATGAAGGCACCATATACAGCTGTGAAAAAAAGTGTGCCATTTTTTCCATTCCTTTTCAATTTTCTCCAGAGTGCTATCATATATACATTTTCTAAAATTTGGCTCATTTTAACTTCTCTCAATTATTTTATGGTTAGATTTAGATATTTTTGAGAATGGAAAGTTGAAGTTTCCCACAAAGTTAAAAAAAATAGTCCCACACTGGTTTTATTGTCTGTTTCCTCCTTCAATTGGTGAGAATTTGGATGATATTATATTTGGTGTATATATGTTTAGTATTGATATTATTTCATTGGTTATTGTTCTCTTTTAGCAAAAATTTTTTCTCTGCTTTGGCTCTTTTACTTAGGTCTATCTTTTGTTTTTACTTTGAGATCATGACCAATATTTTTAAAGTAAAAATTTACTCTTTGTAACAAACCATTTAATTTTGCATATAAATGAACTATTCTTAATAAAGTTATAGTGACAGAATTAAAAAATTAGGCTAAACTGGTGATGATTAATGTTTTATTTCTTCCTTTTGAATGGAATATTAACAATGGAACTCATATAATTTTCTATTCATCATTCAGTCTTTTTACTGGATTGAGGTAGAATATATGGTATAGAAAGTTAGTAAAAGTTAGACAGTTAAAACAGGTTGATAGAAGCTGCTAAAAAATCAACAGAAGATCCTTGTGTTTTAAATCAAGGATTTGTTTGCTATGAAAATATTTTCTAATGAGTAACAAAAGAATGTAAATTTCCCAGACTCTTCTCTATCTACTGAAAATCAAAATCTCAGTGGTAATATAGTATTGAATGTTGGCATGCATAATCTTCATTCTATGAAACAAAGATCCTGCTAACTAATGATATCCATAGTATTTTCAGACTATAAAAACTTAGTGACTCTTTTAAAGCTATTCACTCTTTTCCCCTCTGCTTTCATTGGGAAAAGAAAAAATAAGAAGCAATTTTCTCTGATAATTACTATTAAAATCCAAATGGGAAAGTGTTGAATAGTTAGAATACCACCAGTGGGCTAAATCACAGAACTGCTTTGGTTTCTTACTTATTTGGGAATTCATATTATTTCATCATTGTGCATCCATGTTTTTAATTTAAAAATTAATATGATGCCATTAATGACTTTACAGGTCTATAAATTATGAACAGCTAAAAATTGATATGGGATTATTAAGGTAAAATGCAGCTTTCCCAATTTATATGAAGTGTAAAATATAATTAACTATATACATTAAGTACATGTTACATTTATTACCAAAACAGAAATTATATGTATTTAAAAACAAAAACTATAAAATATATCAAAAGTGCTTTACCTAGAAATTATTTCATATTAAACTAATAAAGATACTTTAATCCCAAGTAGCCATAATACATTGTAATGAAGGACAATATCATACTTAACACTATAAAATCAAATAAGGTTGTACTGTAAACATAAAAAGTGTTTTGCAAACTACATTATTATATAGATGATGATTATTGCTATTAGTTATTACTATTTTTCATAAAATGTATTAGTGTAGTTCTAATTTTTTTTGTTAAATCATAATTTTGATTTTACCTTCCTCTTTTATCTTAGCTTTGATTTTTTTCCCATTTGTTCATTAGTATAAATGCTATTAAAGAAGCCCAGAAAAGAGGGTATAGAGTATACTTTGGGACAGAGTAGGTTTTTAACTTGTGGAGACAGATACAACTAATAACTAGATGAGGTTCAGCTAAAGCAATGTGAATATAAAAAGACATTTGGGAAGGTCTTCTTGAAATGGTCAGACATAAGACCAATTCTTATTGCAACAATGATATATAACCCTGAAAAATCATGAGCTCGAAAGTAGGTGAAGATAAAATTGGAATGAGTAATATTGATGTTAAGAAATTCTCTTTCACAATCTCTTTCTAATTCCTCAATATAGCAATTTTAGAGAATATCTAGAGGAGAGAGAAGCATTTTCCAGTGTTACAGTTCATTTTTCCTATCTTGGCAGATTAAAAAAAAAAAGGATGGCAAATTACAAGAAGAGGAAATATTAATACAACAGAGAAGTTAATTAGAAAATTAGCACTTTACTTGAATGAAGTGAATTCCTTCTTGGTGATTTGTGGGGAGCTTTCCTTTTGCTTCAAATCTCAGACAGTAGCTTTATGTAGTAATACTAATTTTTCTTGCATATTAAAAAATCCTCCCTAACACATACATATTCTTTTTATAAAAATTGTGAAAATTATTTTCTTAGGTCATATTTAATTTCAACTAAAGTTAACTTATTAACATATTTATAGAAATACAAAATATTAAGTGTACATGAAATAAAGTAGATAAAAGCTGTCCTTCATTCACTTTAGAAATAGTTAATAAACATTAATTAAATACCTGTTATGCATCAGACAGTATGTTAAGTTTTACTTTGACAACAAGCAAATACATACTAAGAACTACATATAACAAGCTATAAAGATATATAGATATAGATATAGATATAAAGAAAATAATTGAAACAATAATGATGCTAGGAATAAGAAAGAATTTGTAAACTTCCTATAGAAAATGGAATTTTAGTTTGAGCCTTAAAGGAAAGCCAGGAAAATCAGTAAGCAGATATGAGGAGGGAGATTAACTAAAATACACAAGATATAGGCAGAGAGAAAATGTAAAAGTTGTCTTACTTAATACTTGGGTACATTCAAAAATTCCTGATGTGAGGAAGGGAGAGGCAATGAGAGGAGTTAGTACAAGATAGTACAGGTGGCTAAACCTAGATTATGGAGAAGTATTGAAGATGTTACCCTCATGGTACCTAAAAATATAGTTTCTCAATTCCTCAACCCATTATTTCCCCTCCCTGTATTCCAGAGTTTTTGATAGTCTTCCTTTCCAGATTATTATAGGAACTCCATATTATAATGGCTTGGGAGATGATGATATTGAAGCTATTCCAATAATCTCCATTAGGAATAATATTAGGAGTTGGGAATTTTTTCCTCAGCAGTAGTCTTACCAGTATTGTAGTATATACCCTTTCTTAACTTATTATTCAATAATAATAACAAAGAAAAAAGAAATGGTAAGCATCAGAGTAAATTGTCTTTTTAGGTCACCTCTTCCACATTATTTGAACCAGTGTATTTCTTCGTGACTTTTGGGGAGCCCTCATTTTACCTGCAATTATAAGTTAGTAGTTCCTAGACCTTATATAGTGACAAAAACACCATCCCATTTTACACATAGAACAAATCATATTCTTAAGTCATATTGAATTCTAAATACAATTAAAATATATTATTTCTTTATATAAAGACTTGAACAAAATTTAAAAGCATGATGAAAATAATTCATGAAATAAAGTGTATTGTAGCTTAACTCTATTCAGTACTATTGTATAATAGAGGAGCCAAGGGAAAAAAAATCCTTTGCAATGATAATTATATATATATATATGTGTGTGTGTGTGTGTGTGTGTGTGTGTGTGTGTGTGTATATATATACATATACACACACATACATACACACACACATACATATACATATATATAATTACATCTGTTGATTGGGAGTATATACTTTGGAGCAAAATCTTTAAGAAGTTCATGTGAATCCAAGTTTGCCAAGTCTTTGCCCTCGAAAATTCTGTTTGGTGAAATTTGTGTGTGATTTTTTTTTTAATTTTGTGCTAGAACACAGGAATGAAACAAGGCTATTCAGAGCAAATTAGGATCAACTACGTTCAGTAAACAGAAAGCCAATGCCCTGCCTACTCTGGTTGTTTTGTTTATTTGTTTGCGTTTATATCTGGATCTTGTTGGCAAATTGTTTGTGACTGAGAGCTAGAAGATTAAATGGTATCCTTCTAAATTTGGATGCCTGGATAATGCACTTATTTAATCTGTGCACCATTGTTTGAAAGAATTGTGTTTTTTGATTGCTTATTTTTATGTTGATTCTCCCTGCACCTATATAAGACTCTAGGCTTCAATGCCACAATAATTACTTTTAGAGAATTATTGGGGCTGATCCATTGAGGGTTAATTTTTGGAGTTTAATTACTGGAGATAATGTCTTTCTGAAAGTAGAAGCATTCTTCTTTAGATGAAAGATAGTCTGTTCAACTTTTTCAACTTAATAGTATCTATGGGGAGATATATTCTGTAGCATGGTCTTCAAAAATCAGAATTACTTCAACATCAGGATAAAGCATTTGAGTTTGATAGAGTAGTAATAAAAAAAGAAACTATCTTTTACTTATATAGTGGGAAGGGAATAGCAGATTTATCAGGATATCCATGCTCTATACATTTTCTCTCAATCTAATTGATATAATCACAGAAAGTAAGTGGTAGATAACAAATGCAACTAGTTGTTATAATCTTAAATCAAATATGAAGAAATGTTCATACTTTGTTAACCCATGATAATGTGTAAAAAAGTTCTTATAAGATCATCTGATCATCTCAGCAAATGCATTTGTTTTGAGTTATTTGTATTTACTGTCTACCTGTTAAAGAAAAGGGTTCTGGTGGGGTCTTTTGACCTCTACTTTTAGCACTGATTAATTGGGAAAATATTTAATGGGCATAGTATTTCAAGTGAATATCTTGATATTCCAAGAAAATGTTTTATTGCTGCTTACAAAAACCTATTTTTGTGTCTACCAAATTTGAAGTTATTCTACCTACTAAATTGTAATATGTTTAGTGATAAATCTTAATATTGATTCACTGACTGTGAATTTTCTTTTCATTGTGAACTGTTTTGTGTTATTGATTAAAGGAACTAAGAATATATTGTCTGAAAAAAGTTTTGGATAATATGATAGCTATACTCAAAAATTCTAAATATTGCTCTATAAAAGATGGATTGAACTGATTTTTACTTACTGCCCAGATGGCAGAACTAGAATAAAGGGGTGGATATTAAAGGGGGAAGATTTTTGATTAAACATAAAGGAAAGCATATTACTAACTACTGTCTTTCCTTTCTTTTTCTTTCCCTCCTTCCTTTCTTACTTCTTTCCTTCCTTCCTTTATCCTTTCCTTCTTTCCTTCCTTCCATTTTTTTCCTTTCTTCCTTGTTTGTTTTCTTACATTCCTTCCTTCCTTTCTTTTCTTTCTTTCTTTCCTATCAGGTTTAAGTGACTTGCCCAGGGTCACACAGTTAATAAGTGTCTACAAATTGTACTCAGGTCTTCTTGAATCCTGAGCCAGTTCTTTCTCCATTGTATCACCTAGCTGACTTAATAATTATAATTTAAGAAAAAAAGAATGGGTTACATAAGGATCGTGCATTCCCCATAGTTTGAGTTCTTCATATAGAAGCCATATGACCCCTTGATTAATATATTGTAGAAAGTTCATGATTTCTTGCAAAGGTTGTGCTAAATGATAGCTGAAGTTTGGATCCTCCCAACTCTGTTTTATATGTAGAAAATAAAAAGGGAAATTTTTTTTCAAACATTCTTTTTCTAAAATGAAAAGTATTTTAATCAACAAGTAGTAATTTCAGTCTTCTAGTTGGTTTGTGATTCCACAGGTATAATAGTCTATCATGATATCCCCGTTCTTAGTTCACTAGTGGCGCCATCATATTTCTACTAAAATTTCTTATATCTTACTAAGTTTCCCAATCTCAGGTTTTGTTTTGGGTTTTGTTTTGTTTTGTTTTGTTTTGGTTTTTGTTGTTGTTGTTGTGTGTGTGTGTGTATGTGTGTGTGTGTGAAGATCACAGAGTGTTCCTTTTCACTGTTTTCCTTCTTAGAAGTTTTAAATGTAGATTAACTATGATATATCACATATACTGACTCAATGAGTCAATCCTTGGAGCCCATCTATTAATGGTATAGATATAGGTACAAATATACAAATATACAATATACAAGAACAGCAGTAACTATACATTTTGCCTCTGTATATATAAGTAGAACTCTGATCTTTCTGGATCTCAAGGTTTAGAGCAACTGGACACAGTTGGAATTTTCTCCCTAGAAAACAGATACTAAAAACTAGATTTCTGTTAGAAAAAATAATTATAAACAACCTCATCTTTTCTACAAACACAGTCCAATGATTCTATCACTACATGATATTCTGCTGTAATTACATTTTATTTTATAGATGTTCTCTATACAAGTAAATATTGGTTATAAATAGAAAATATAAATATAAAAACCTATCTTTCCTTTACTAAAAAGTTGTTTAAAAATGAATTAACTAGGAACATCTAGGTGGCACAGTAGATAGAGTACCAGCTCTGAAGTCAGGAGGATCTGAGTTCAAATGTGACCTCAGACACTTAACACTTCCTAGTTGTGTGATCCTGGGCTTACCTCAGCAAAAAAAAAAAAAAAAAAAAAAAAAAAAAGAAAGAAAGAAAAAAGTGTAAAAAAAAAAATGAACTAGCTACTTTCACTTTTCACTCCTTTGAAATTAATTAACACACACACACACACACACACACACACACACACACACACACACCCTAAATAAAGTGAGAATTTTATTCATTTTTTCAAGGCTCAAGAAAATAAAGTAAAAACTAATGTGTTCTTGTAACAAAAATGACCAAGCACAGTATGTAAAACAACTTTAAAATTCTGGCTCCCTTTTCAATTACATTCTAGATGGATATTGCTAGGATTTAAGTTTTTTTTATTTTAACTAGGGAAGTCAGAGATTTTTATTCTAAAACTCATATCTTTTTTTAGTCTAATGGTAAAAAGAGTAACAAGAGGTTTGGTTAGCGGATTACTCGTAAATGAGAATGAAGAAGCATACCTTTTCAATGCAAAGGAACATTTGACTAAGCTAGAGTTTAAACCCACTGTTATCGGAGGAACTGTTGAGTATGACTATTATTCATTATACAGCTCATAAATATTAAATTCCACAGGAGCCAGGATGCCTAATTTTGGGGGGAGAAGGATGAAAATTTTAAATCAAGATAAACAATGGAATTACTTCTCTTGAAAATACAATAAAAAAAACATGATTTAGGAATAATTGGAAGTAGAATGAAGGGAAGTAGAACCATCTGAAATAATAGAGAGCTTGAATTTTAGATTTTTTAAAAATAAGAAATCCAGTTTTATTCCTTTAAAGTAGAATATTGTAACTTATGTAAGGGTAGTAAATTTCTTATTGTTTAGAAAGAAGCCATATGACCTGATGACCGGTATATTGTAGAGAAAGTTCATTATTTGTGCTAGATGGCCTCTGAAGCTGGCAGTCCTTTCAATTCTCAATTTTTTATATGGAGAACATAAAAAAGAATTTTTTTCAAAAGTAATTTATTCTA
The DNA here is from genome assembly GCF_016432865.1 of Antechinus flavipes. Lineage (NCBI taxonomy): Eukaryota > Metazoa > Chordata > Mammalia > Dasyuromorphia > Dasyuridae > Antechinus > Antechinus flavipes. Next base: position 317,888,658 of record NC_067401.1, read on the forward strand.
GTAATGATTTTTTAAAGTTAATTAATTAAAATAAAAATTAAATTAAATTAAAAATTAAACACCAGCAAAGTAGTTTCAAGTTGAAGACTCACAAGGCCATCTACAATGAATAGATGTACTTAGTTGTGTATACTTTTTGTACTTAGAAATATTTTTGTCATGGAGTACTAAAGTTCTTTTAAAAGACTATGCTCCTTACTGAGTAAATCAGATAATAAGTCATTGCAACACTTTTAATTTTACTTTCTTCATATCTTAATACAAGGTTTTACTAGCCCAATTGAGGCCCAATCATTGCAAAAACTGATATATTACTTTCAAAATCAATGAACTTTTTGCTGCATATAAATAATAATAATAATTCTTAGCATTTCTATAGTGTTTTAAGTTTTGTGAAATTTTTATGAATCTCATTTTTTCCTCAAAATAATCTTAGGAGGTAGGTGCTATATTATATGAATCTTGTAGATGAAGATACTGCAAAGATACCAAGATTAAATGACAAGTCAGGGGCATACATGTGTGTTTGAGGCCAAATCTGAATTGAGTTCTACCTGAATCCAGGCCTAGTCTTCTTTCTACTATGATTCTTAGATGATATATTAAAGATGAGCTATATAATAGAATTAAGTTCTGTAGAAAGAATAATAACTGTACTATTATAAGATGCAATTATGACAAAAATATTAGAAGTAGCAACCTATTGAGCTTAAATTGGATATATTGCTATAAGCAACCTTGATTTAATCAAAAGTTCATTTTACCTCATGCCTCCTGCAATTTGGTTTGTCTATTTTAGAACTCCAGTTCCTGGACTTCTAGGGCAGAACCGGATAAGGATGGACTTCCCAGGGCTTACCATATTCTCTGTTCACATTCCAGGAATATTCTCAGGGCCACAATTTGGATGTGCCCCACTCTCCAGCATGCATGGAAATAGCACACATTACATTTAATATGATTCACTGAATGCTATTTGACCATTGCATTTATTCATTTATTGAATAGTTACTACTGTGTTTAAGCCAAAAATCTATCCCTATTTATGTTGAATATAATAGGAAATAATATACAATCCAGAGCCTCAATAAACATAGTCTAGAAGATTGAAATACATTGTAGGTAAGGGATTTTGTAAAGAATTATGTGTCATACAAGTGGTAAAAACCACACAAATACTGTCATTTCAGAAAATACAAAATCATGAGAGATGGCATGATACTAAAAAATTTCATGGAGGACTTGGAATTTGAACCCAACCATAACATAAATTTTCCAGGAAAAAAAATATTGCACTGCCATGATGGAAAGAAGGGAAAATGGCATGAGTAAAGTTGTGTTGGAAGAAATGTGCTCAGTATTTCAGGGAATAATCAATAAATTGGCTAAATAGTTGGAGTTAATATTGGGATTGTGTACAGGCAGTTTGAGGCTAAATTATAGAGGTTATTGAATTGTCAGAGAAAATATATTCCCTCTCTCTTGAGTATTCTAGAATTAAGAATTGAATTAAACATTAACAAATGTGTGTGTGTATGTTGGGTGTGTATATACATATATGTGTATGTAATTTTTCAAAAAAAGTAGTTGACCAAAAACTCTCATGTCACAATTTAGCAATATTTCATTTCAAACCATCTAGATTTTTGGAAAATTCTAAATTTGTCTATCATTTCTATATTATTTTTGTAACATGTTTCTTCATTTTTAACAATTATAGATGAATTTTAGCAGTGTTAGAGCAGATGCTATATTAGATAAAAATTTATTGACACAAAATTTATTAGGCATTTATTAGACATGAATGCTATTTTCCTGATGTGAAAGTAAGTGAACTTATTACTATCATAGTACAGTTTAGTCAACTTAAGTTTTTTAATCTATTAGGGCAAATAGCTAAATCACGTTTCCCTTGAATATGAGCTTTGCACTGAAAGTGTACTATTAACATTTCTTTCTCTGATTTACAGTAGTATTATCAAACTCAATAGAATTGGGGATTACTAACCTGAAAGCATCTGTGAGGACTGCATATTGACTTATTTAGAAAACCAAACCATTATATATTTCATTTTTATTAATTAATTTTGTTAAATATTTCCCAAGGGTCATGTTCTGCACCCATCCTGTCCATCTGAATTAACATTTCATCTATGACTATTGTTTATCTTCAAACACATTTTTTTTCCTTTTTCAAAAAGCTCGGTACTTAAGTAACAGCGGTTCTTTCCATTTCTAGCTACCTGCCTTCATAGTTGAGGTATTCAATGGATGATGATGTTTTCTCAAATCACATTAATCTCTTTGACTCCTATGACTTACATGTTCACTATCTAAGCCAATCACAGTGGTATGCATACTCTTTATCTTGCTATGACACATAACTGTGCTATCTCTATAATTCTGAAGTCTAAAATTTTCTTTTCAGATCATAAGCTCTTGGCATCTCATCTCTCCTTTTTCTAACTTTTACTGTTCTTTATTCTTCCCTGTGACTTCTAGTCTTTCTACTTCTCCTTGTTCTCCCATTCTATCATCTCTGATTTGTCCTGACTCAATCCTGTATCTCATCCTAGATGACCTTTGTCTCGAACTTTAATGAGAATTTGAGCCTATGATTCATGAATTTTCTAAATTCTATTCTATACCTTCAAATCTCACCATCTTCACCCATTCACTTCAGTTATTCATGTCTATCAGGAAATGATCACTCCAATTTATAACTTCAGAGTAATCCTTTTTCCCTGCCAAGATCAATCCATCTCTTAATGATTTCAATCTCATTGTTTCCTTTTTTAACTGGGAACTTGTGCCATTTTTAAGTCATTCTCATATCATTCAATTATTCTTATATTCTCTTTCTCCTGGCTCCTTCAATTAATATGCTTAGATCTCCTTCATCCTTAAATAATCCTGACATACCTTCAAGTTATTGACCTGTACCTCACTTTCTTTGACTTCCAAGCTTCTGCAGAGAAATGCTTATATTCTCTATATCCACTTTTGTTTTTTAACCACAAACTCACTTCTAAATCCCTTATAGCAGGCCTTCCAACAACAATTTTCTAAGGAAATGATTTTATCTTAGGTTATTGACAATCTCTTAAAAGCTAAATCTGAGGACATTTTCTGTCTCTTCATGTACATTGAATGACCTCTTTAACTTCAAAGTTACTGTCTATGCCTTCCCTTGTAATATTTTCTCCTCTAACTTCTGATGAATCCTCTATTCCCTATGGCATCACATATCACGTACTCTCCTCTTTTGGATTTCTCAAAAATTTTGCCTTTAGTTATATTCATTTGCTTCCATATAATATCTCTCTCTTTGATCTCATCAAATTTCATGAGTATAATTATCATCCCTGTGCAAATGACTCTCCAGTCTAGCCCTAATTCCTCATTGAACTTAAGTCCATTATATCACCATTTGACTCTTGAATATCACCTTAGTGTCCTTTCAATATTTTTAATTCAGTATGTCCAAAACAGAACTGTTTTTTTTCCAATTCCCCTATCTAACCTTCTTTATTTGGGGTAAAGTCACCAGTATCCTTCCAGTTAACCAATCAATAATATTTCCCTTTGATGTCCTTATCCAATCAGTTATTAATTACTTATATATCTCTTAATTCTATTCCCTTATCTCTGGCCACATGAATACCACTTTATTTAAAGTTCTGATCACTTCTCACCTCAACAATTATAATATTTTTAAACTGGTTTTCTTCTTTCTGAAATATGACATCCAAAGAGTCACCAAAATAAATTACTCTAGATTGTTGACCATATTACTTTTTCACTTACAAAACTTAAATGGCTTGTAATCACTTCTAAGAAAAATGTATATCCCTTATACCAACATTTTTTAATAATACAATATGATCTCAATCTTACTTTTTGGCTTATATGACATTAATCTCAATAAGAAGTCTATATTCCAAGCAAAAATAATGACTCCCTATTAACTCCAAAATAAATATAAAATGGTGGGTAACTTTTAAAACCCTTCATTATATATCCCCTTTTCTGATCCCTTAGTCCTTCTCTATTCTGACCCAGTGACAATGGCTATCTTAATATTTCCTGAATAAGAAAATCTATCTTCTGATGTGGTATTTTCATTTGCTATCCTCTATACTTGGGACTCTTTCCCTTTTTATCTCCACTTCTTGGGTTCTATCATTTGTCAGAGATAGTTCCTGGTCTTCCCTAATACTAGCACCTTCCTTCTGAAATTATCCCCTGTTCATCCTGTGTACAATCCATTTCTGAATAGTTTGTTTGCATATCATCTCTCCCATTAGACTTGAGATGAGGAAATGTAATATTTTTGTTTGCTTTATGTTCTTATTGCTTTTTTTTTTCTTTTGCTTCTCTCAATATCAATGCCTGGATCTTAGTAAGGCTTTAATAAGAGCTTATAAACTCTGTTTTCCCAAACTCATCAATTTATTTCCCCCCTCCATGAACTTACACAGGCTTTTTTCCCCATGCCTGAAATATACACCACCTTAATTCTGCCTATATAAATCATTTTTTCCCTCAATCATATTTTATTTTTCCAAATACACTTAAAGATAGTTTTCAACATTCATTTTGTAAGACTTGGTGTTCTAAATTTTTCTCTCTCCCTCACTAACCTCCCCCACACTAAGACTGCAAGCAATCTGATATAGGTTTAAAATGTGCATTCCTTCTAAATGTATTCACAATATATAAATCTTTAAATACCTTCAAGATTTAGCTCAAGTATTACTTCCATGATGTTTTCCCTAATTCCTCTAAATAGGGAATGCTCTTTCTCTTAATAAATTAGGCTATATTTACATATCCATGTACCAGTTGAATCCTTCAGTAGAATATACACTCCTCAAAAACAGATATGTGTCATACACATGTGTCAATATACATTGTTATTATGCTACTATGTTATATGGATTTTTTTGTATTTGGATCTTAGACAAGCTTTCATAATAATAGACAGTGATATTTTCTTTAAATGCTTGAAAAATTTTCCAGCCAGCTATGACATTCATAATCTAGTGTCATTTAATAGATGAGAAAACTGAGGCCAAAAGCCAGGTTAAGTGATTTGTCCAGTCAGAGTCAAAAAATATCTAAGGCAGGACTTAAGGTCTTTTTTTTTTTTTACTACAAATTTAGCATTCTTATCCATTGCTTTATATATCTTTGAGCTGCCTTTAGATTGTGATTTGTAGATTGCCAAGAAATTAAAAGCCAAAATAAATGCCATTTAAGTAATTTTCTTCTGACTGATAATATAGGTTTGTGAATCTTGTAAAGAATTGTCAGGTCAGAATATAGACATTGTCATGGAATAAATATAAAGGGGATGAATCTGGCCTCTTACACTTTGTGACTCTTAGTTTCTTAAATTGGAATTAATGTCAAATCTGAGGAAGGAAGGAGGGAGGGAATAAAGGAAGGAAGGAAGGAAAGAAGGAGGTGAGAGAAGTGAGAGAAGTGAGAGAGAAAGAGACAGAGACAGAGAGAGAGAGAGAGAGAGAGAGAGAGAGAGAAGGAAGAAGGGAAGAAGAAGAAAGAAAAAGACTTTTTATGGATGTGTATAGTCCTAGCAAGGAATTTCTTGTTCACTCCCATCTTGGCCTCTGGAAAAACAAACAAACAAACAAACAAACAAAAAAACAAAAACAAAACAAAACAAAACAAAACAAACAAACAAAAAAAACCTCTTTCTCTGTAGTTTCACATTACATTGGAACATTAGAGAAGAAATTCATGCTCTGAGTCTCCTGACTCTCCTAGATAATCTGAAAAGACTCTCCCTGTATCACAGATGAAATGTATGTAATAATTAATTTATTCTACTTAAATAATTTTCTTTTGCCAAATTCAATTAACCTGAGACTTTTCAGAACTAGTTTATAAAATTAATGACCTAAAAATAAATAAATGTATGCTTTGAATTTTGGAATTGCACTTCCTTTTTAGGGGCAAACAGAGTTTACTACTGCTTTCCATTTTTTCATGTCACTGGTTTTTTTATTACACATTGAGTTGACCCTGATTTATTTTTAATTGCTGTACTGTTCATCACATTATATAGCCTATTTATTATTTATAAAATTAGAAATTAAATATGGATTATTGTTATTTCCTAGTTTTCTCTTGCATTCTTTGGAGACCACTGAAAATGGAAGAAATATAAAGCTGAATTATTAGAGTAAACTCTGATTCATTTATTGAACATAGAAGACTCATCATATAAGGGTGTATAGCTAAAGCATTTCTATACTGTGTGCGTGTGTTTTGTCTCTTATTGAATAAAAGTTATTTCTATATGTTCAAGAATGAAGATTTAATACATAATGTGTTTCACATTTGGACTATCCTCACATAATAACTAGTTCATCATTCCTCTGTATCCTCTTCTATGAAAGGCAATTTTAAGATATAATTGACAAGCTGTGGAAGATATTCATCCATTGACATTAGGTTCTTTGAAAGTTTCCTTAAAGACTTTTGTTAATGGATTTACATTTGACCATACATCTTTTATGTGGTTAAATTACAGGTGGACATTCTTTAGACTCTTGTCTTTTTAGTGTCTTGTGTGTATTAACTTGTGAAATTATGCACATTATTTTTTTTCTATTGATAAGTTCTGTATGTACATATGTGTGTGTGTCTTAAAAGATTTGTAGTTTTAAAAGAAATCAGAAACCCCTACAATTAGATGTGCATGCACACTTATTCATGGGTAACTCTGTGGTAAGTTCAGTTGGCCAAAGGATATATAATGCTATATGACTTAAGTCAGGATATTTGGCAAAGTTCTTGGGGAATTTCAGTGATGTACAGTCAGTTTTAGTGCTGAATAAATTTCTTTCATCTTTAAATGATAAAAAAAATGGAATCATCATTGTGAACTGGGCCCCTACCTTTTCAAAACCAGACTTCATATCTGGAATTTATTATAAGTAAAAATATTTTGGTGGTATTAATCCTGCCCTTAGAGAATATCGCCACATTACAAAGGAAAGTTCCAGATCCCAATTGGTAAGAGTCTAAATTTAAGATGAACTAGCTAAATTTTTCAGAAGTATATCTATTAAAAAAAAAAACTCAGGCAAAAAATAATCTACTTCTTTGCATCCCATTTCCATTTGATATTTAAGTGTCCACCACCAGATTTTTTTTTATTTTTTTTATTTTAATAGATTCTGGAGCTATTAAAACTTGAAAACATATATGCAACATTTAAAATCAATTCCTATTGAATTTTATATTTTGATTTATTTTATATCTAAGGTAGAAACTAAATTATTTCTATCCCACAGACACATAACAGAGATTCATGACAGAAAAAGTTTGGTCATTTTGCTTCTTTTTAGTTGTATTAAGATCTGCTCTACCAAACTTGTGTATTTCCCCAGTTTTTGGCTGAAAATTGTATCTAATAAGATTATGGATTTTGTAAGCTTTAAAGAGAATCTAATCAAACCCCTTCATTTTATAGATATGGAAATGAAGTTCCCTGAAAGGTAAGTTATTTTCTTGTAGGTAATATGTATTAGAACCTGGGATTTTAACCTGGATCTTCTGATTATGAATTCCAAACTCTGAATGCCATCCTGTAAGACAATCCATTAAAATATTTTAAAACTAATTTTAAAGATATTAACACAGTGAAGTATATTTTGTCATTTTTATAAGACCGTGGAGGTAATAGTTATGATTTCCCTGAGAGAATCAAATAATTTGGCCAAGTATAATTGACGTCAATGAAAGCTATCCCAATTGAATGTCATCCATTCATTGCCAAGTCTAATTTCAGAGCTGGCATTTTATATTAAACATTATTTAAAAGAGAGTTGTTAATGTTCTTTTTCAGCTAAACCTGTATGCTAAGACTTCTCCACATTAGATTTTGGCATTTTAAATGGAATGAAAATATACATTTGTCTAGTCTGGTGATTAAGAGAAAAAAATAAAACTCATAGTATTAAGGAATGCTACTGAATTTGAAATAATTGGAGAAATATTTGTGTTTGAAAAGGAAGGTTGTGTAAAGTAGTGTTCACTTAGCAGATTTAAAAAGCATATTTACTTTGCAAAGCATCAGTCATAGGTAATGTATTATTTTAAATGAGATGATCATAATTTACCTTCAGATGTGTTCTTCTTTGAAGAATTTTTCCATGATTTCTTTTTCAACTGAAATCCTAATTTCTCTCATCAGTCATGAATGTTCTTTTTGCTTAGAAGTTTACATGAAGCTCTAGTTCCCTTTTATTTGGCTCTAGTTTTGCTTACCTCCTATGGTCTCCTCTACACTCTACTTCAAACATACTCTAGTCCCCTAGTGGGTCAACTAAATCATTGGCACCAGTGGCTGAATCCTGCTGATCACTGTTACACTGGTCCTCTTTCTAACCCTTGTGCAATTGTGGGGCAGGTGGGGGGAATTTGGAAGAAGATCAAAGTAATTTTGCCACAGCCAGAGGACTGGAAGAATCCCCTGCTATTATAGGTCTCTTTTCCAGTCCTCACCCTTCATCAAAGGGCAAATCAGGTACTATTATTGTCTTTTGATAGGTGACAATATGGAACACACATTGTGGCTATGTATCATGGATTTCTGTGCGATATTTTTTTAAGTCAAAGAATACAATTTTGGCATTGATGTTCCAACTGGATTTATTAATCAAAGCATAATGAAGGGCATTGTAGCATAGAGAAGCATGATATACTGGAAAGAGTAACTTGGTAGTTAGTGAAAAGAGCACTGTCAATTAGTGGATACTGTTTTAGTCCCAAAGCTTTTGCTTACTAGGTGTTTGATATTTTACATGTTATTTATTCTCTCTGAATCTCATTTTTCTTTTTAGTTGAATGAGATAATTGGATCAGATAATATGTAAAACTCCTTCTGGCTTTGAAGTACTTCAATTTTTAAATTTTAGTATATCTATGTATGTTTATCCATCATCCACTGATTATCTAACTGCTCATACATACACATAAAGTCTACTCACGATAAGAAAGAGTCTTCCCTTGAATAAGTATTTGAACTATAAATATCTGGGAAATTTTAGTTGTGTTGAAATTGACATTAACTGAAGCATGGAAACCTGGAAAAAAATATTGAAGGTTGGCAACCTTTCTTGGATTGAATAGAAAAAGATGGCTCAGGGGACAGAAAACTTTAAAACATCTCTCTTCTTATATAACTAGTCTCTTGATGTAGTAAAATTTTGATTGTAAGAGCAGATTTTTTGGAATAACTAAAACAAAGAAAAGTTATAAATTATAGTAGAAATGGTACTGTAGATAACTTGATGACTTTTTTTTCAAAAACAATGTGCTAATTTATTACATTGGACAACTTCAATTTATAACAAGATACAGAATGAAAAAAAGTTAATTCGAATTTTATACCATCAGTTTGCCCTTGCCAGAGGAAGCATATTGGATGATATTCTATTTTGGACGACTGTCTATAAAAAAGAGCCACTTATATCTGCTTGGCAAAGGGTAACAGGATCAAGAAGGATATTAAGGAGAGGCAGAGAGAGTAGGCTGAGATTCTAGGACTTTGAGACTAGTAGTAGAAACAACTTATTGGAGAAGCCATAATGGTACTATAATCTTATTAAAACTTAGCCAACTGGTATTTATTTTTCCTGTTGTCTTGCCAGAAGCCAGCATAAGGCATCATGCCAACAAAGTCTATGGGAAATGGAGACAGGAAGGGAAGTTCCATGGAGATTGGACTGTTTGTCTTAGTCATTTTTCTCTCATGGTTAAGTAGCCCCAAGTTTGAATGGAATTAGAGGACCATGTGACATTAATTCCTAATGAACAGATGCCCTCCTTGGTACCCAGTTATGGTCACATGAGATACAAGGTCCATTCTAAATGATTTTAATGACTCCTATAGAGTTTTATGAGATTATGTAATGATCACCTTAGATAAAGACAAATAAAATATTTCCCTACATTTTGTATTAATTATTGGTAGTTCAGCATTTTAACACCCCAGTGTTTTGACAGGTAATTTGTTTGCTAAAATAAATAAATGTTATAGGGGAAAAATTTCTTTTTCAAATCTTACAAACATCAAAATTTTATCTTTGGCTCTGTTTTTCTGCAAGATGATTTCAAGTATTTCAGATGGACTTTATTATTTAGACTTATTTTTTTCAACTCTTCACACCTCCATTTGAGGTTTTTTTGGCAAAGATACTGCAGTGATTTACTATTTCTTTCTCCAGCTTATTTTTTACTAATAGGAAAATTGAAGCAAACAGGATTAAGTGAATTACTTAGGGCCCTATAAGTAAAGTTTCTGAGGCCAAATTTGAAGTCCAGTCTTCCTAATTCCATGCCTGGCACTTTATTCATTTAGGTTATTGGTTATAGCTGCTCATTTAGATAATTAGTTATAGTTTGTTTGCAAATAATATTTTAAAATTATTTTCAATATTCTGTGGCTACTGTTTACTGCTGGCCACCAAATACAGGGATGAAATAGCAGCCACAGAAGTGACCATAATCAAGGTGTGACAATGTACATTGTTAGATTGTTTCTTTAACCATATTACAAAGTTATATCATAATGGTAGACATATGATTTATATTATCTTTATCACTACTCCCTAATTTCATAAGAGATGATTAAAAAGGTTTGAAGTAATAATAATTAGACATCTTACATTTTCTGATACTTTACAAGTTTCAAAGGTATCTATCTACACACACACACACACACACACACACACACACACACACACACATAATAAGACAGAATTGTTGGTCAATCCTAAAGCTGAAAGGAAATGAAGAATTACCTGGAAAATTCTGAGTCCTCTGTAAAGAAAAGTTTGAGAAAGAAATTTGTTTTGTTGTCCACTCTCATCCCCCAACAAAGGGGAGAGGCAATTGAAGAGGTTGAAAAATTGTTGCATATCAAAAACTAAGATTTTCCACATGGTGATGATATTTCAGGTGATCAGCTTAGCTTAGAGAAGAAATGATGTCTTTTGAGTCAGAACCAGAAACCAAGTATAACTCTATTCTTGAAAAATAGTATTGAACCATTGGGAGCTACTGAAAGCTTTTGAGGAGAGCAATTATAGAACCATTGTCTTGATCTGAAGTAAGGTATGTTGTGAAACAACTTAAGATTTTATTCTGAAGTACAGGACTTATAATCAAATCAAAACCTCTTAATTAGCCTGAGGAATAGAGTTATGAGCAAAAATCACAGTCTATGTTCTTTCCTCCATTATTGATCTGAGGGGAAAGAAATGTTTCAGGTATTCAGTAGCTAGGGGAGTTTGGAGTTGAATTTCCTTATAGGCATTCCTCACAGTGATTTATCTATTCCCAATCAAACTCTTAGTTTATTTTTCTGATGCTGCAGACACACAAAAATAAATGGAAATTTCACAGAGTTCTTCACTCTTGCAAGAAATAAAAAAGACCAGAGCATGTGCCTTGCAGGTGATTCTTGAAGTCAAAAGCCACAGGGAACCACATAAATGTTAGACTAAAAGTTAGAGGTTGAATAGATTTCAAGGGTCATGAAAGCTACATTGATTCTGCCAACAGCTTAACCTGTGGATAGAACACACACATGATCAGGAAAAAAAAATGCATCTACTTTGACTATCAATATCCACTTCTGAGCTTTCACAAGTCCCTTAGTTACCCCCAACCAAACTCCAAACTACTGAAACTTTCCTCAAGGTCTAGCACTTTCTTGATTATGTAGGGTGGATATCTAGCTTTACTCTCCCATGGGCAATTCTTATTGAGAGCATTGTCTTTTGTTTGTGCTTACTGACAACAAAAACACAAAATGTACACATCTAATATAGTCTCTGTGGAGAGTATTATCTAAAATTCATTACTTAGCCATGACATAAAGGCTTCATCAATCAATCAACCAATAAGTTTTTAATAAACATTTTCTTTGTGCCCAGCTTTGCTAGGTGTTATGGACAATAGATAGGAGTTTAATGTTGGGAAAACAGAATTAACTTATTCCATATTATTCACTATATTATTATAGTGAATATTGCTGAAAAATGTGACAAACTATATAAACAATATCTTAGAAGTTACAAATAATAAAATATCATAAGTTAGAGGAAACAGAAGTCTGTCAGAGAAGGAAAAGAACTTGATCTGACTAAAGTGCAGCTCAGTATCAAGGAAGTAATAAGAAATTTAAGGAAGAAGAAATAGAAGTTAGAGAAGAAAAAAGTTAAGAATAACTGGCATATTCTAGAGATAGTGAAGACTGAAAACCTGAATTATAGTTTTGTGCTAAAAGTAGTCAATTAAATAGGTCTGATAGATCCAGATTATGGTGAACTTTGAAAGGTAAGGATGGGATTTTGATTTTGATATAGTATCCAGTAGTAAGGAGCTATTCATGGATAATTGTTAACTAGAGAGGGACAGTATGAACATTCCTAGTTAAGAACTTTCTATTGGAGGGAGAAAAGACAGGAGACAGAGAATATAACTTCCAAAAAATACATGTAGGAGAAATAAGGCCCTAGGTAGAATGGTAGTATCAAGAATAAAGAAGACAGCTTGAATCAGAGGGACAATGCAAAAAAGAAATGAAAGAATGTAGTGATGCATTAGCTAAAGGGAATAAAGGAGATGAAAAAGTACATATGCATGTGCATTAGTATGCATATGAAAATCAAGATCATGGAATCATAGAATTTAAGAGTTGGAAAAGACTTCAAAAATAAATGTCTTTGTAATAAGAAGTTTTTCTTTATTTACCCTTAATTCTAGTGCCTTCTTTATATTATCTCCAATTTATCCTGTACTTATATTTAATATCTACAACATCCTATAAATATGTAATACATAAACATATGTTTATATATGTATGTGTTTTGTACATAGCTTTTTACATGTTTTGTCACCCACTGAATCATGAATTCCTTCAGAACAAGGATTGTCTTTTGCTTTTCTTTATATCTACTATGCCTAACACAAACAAAATAGACACCAAATAAATGTTTATGACTGACTGACTGATAGACAATAGGAATCCCCACTATAGTATATCTTATAAATAACCATGTAACATCTCCTTGCAGGGAGGGGAAATATTTTCCCCTCCATGATGTCAAGTTTTAATCGGTACTCTTTGAAACTTTTCTCCATTGCTCCTGGTTCTGCTCTTTAAGATCAAGTGAACCTGGGAAAAAATACACCCAAACGCACACATACAAACATGTATATATGTATATATGTATGTATGTATGCATATCTATATATAATGAAAAAAAAAAAGAGACAACTACAGAGAGAAAAGATACTTTGCTATTCTTCTATCCTGAATCTTATTGGGATAATTGCCAACTTAACATTTTTCTTTTTAAACAATGATATTCATAACTGTTTATAGTATTTTAATTATGTATAGCAAAGGTCCAGTACAGTAGGACTATCATATATCTATTTATGGGAGAGATTCATGTGATTCAGCAAACGACCTTTTTTGACTACCTCATCTAATTGTTGACTAATATTGACCCTGAAATTCACTGAAATCCCCAATTATTTTGCTGAACAATTGTTCTACAACATTCTCTATTTTACCATTTCCCCCCTTGTGGTGTATATCTCCTGCTGTAATATATTCTTCATGCATATCCCATCTAGCAGAATTCTATTGCAATATTTTTTCTATGCCAGTGACTAGTTGAAGGTCTTCTAGGGTCTTCTTTCAGTAATCTTAATTTCTTAGTATGGTGCCTTACATGTCAGCTAAAACTTACCAGGAAGAAATATAAGACATCTATGCTACACCAGCAAGTCCTTTTGCATATGTCTCTGTGAAGCTCTCTGAGAGTGGAGATTTGGATTTTCCATACTATTTGATTCCCATTGGACAAGGTATCTCCAAAGTCTAAGTACAGTTCTAAGTTTTAGTAGCATAAAACTATACTTTCAATGGAGAGGCACCCTGTTTATTGTGACAGAATGTTAGAGCTGCAAGGAACTTTAAGATGATTCATTTCACTTACTTTGTTTTTTAGACTGGTAAATAGGCTCACAGAGGAAATTGTTACTCATTTTAATGAGACTCTGTATAACTACACACATATTCACTTTTATATTGTGCAATATATTTTGTTTTTCATTTTTATGTGATTCACATAGCTATTAGCAGCAGATCTCAGATTAAAATACAGGTTTTCTTGACTCCAAGTTAACCATGTAACATGGTGCCTTATACTCAAATAGTTGTTTCCTAATAATTTTTGAATGAATCAAAAAAGATTAGATATTTGTATTGCATCTTAAACTCTAGTTCAACCAAAAGGTTGGTGTTGCACTTATAATATACTCTGACAATTACTTTTTAAAAGACATTCGCATATAAACTTAATTTATTTGATATGAAAGATATTAATAGCCTCAACTGCTGAAAATGTTCAGAGTGAAATGTGTGAATAAATGTTAAAAAAAAAAAGTAGGGAGAGGTTCAAAGAAGAAAAAGATTAGAAAACAATAGGAAGGAAACCAATAAATAAATTTTTCCTAAGATTCCTTCCCAAACCTTATTTTTTTCTCTGTCCTTTTGTCTTTTCCATACTTCTGTTGTCTTAGAAGCTTTCCAAAATTCCAGTTTTCAGTACTTCACTTATTCTGTGTCAGTCTTTTTTCTTCAAAGTTAGCACTGCTGACAGTATTACATAAAAACACACGCAGGCAAGTAGAAAAGTCTGTTAGCCATGTCATGTCATAAAATCATACAGTTATTAACACAAGCACACAACACTTTTAAATTATAATTAAGTGTATAAAACCATCCCTTCCTGTGCCATCTATATGCTAGGACAGATAAGGTTTTCCCTAAACTTACTCATTTTAATGCATATCCCTAAAGTATGCAACTATACCTTTTTTCTTTTCTTTTATGAATAGTCAATTACTTTAATTTCACCTCATTTCTACTAGAAAATATGGTGCTATGCATTTTTAGTTGATATTGGGGTCTTTTTGTCTTTGAAATCTTTGGGAATATATTCAGAAGTGTGCTGATAAATTTTTAACAATTGGCTCTGAAACAAACTTTGATGTTTAATCTTCCATATTAACATTTTTCCATCATTTTCTTAAGTCTAGAAAATCAAGAAAACAACAAACCAAGACCTAATTTGTAGCATTTTTTAAAATACAAGACTAAAAATCTGCCATTCAAATCTCATGAGTTAATAAGGGCTGGCTCCAGCCCAACCTTATTTTTTATGAAATCTAATATGTTTTGAGGAATGATTAGGCCAACCTACAACTTCATCAGCAGGGCATTAATGTACCTGTGTATCTGTAGAATTTAAAATCACTTGCAATTTTTAGGAATCACTTTATTTCCAAAGAGTTGTTTGTGAAGAATTAAGATCACCTATCCATTTGCAAATATAATTGATTATTGACAGATGACTATCCTATATTGGTACACAGTTTTCAAAGGAAATAATATATGCATCAGTCAAGTAATGTATTATTCTCTGAATATTAATTAATTTGTTATATTTGTATGTGCTCCCTACTAAGGAACAGTCCTGTTTTCTATAAATTTGTACTGCAGAAAATCATCTTTTCAGAACTAAAAAATTAGCATTTTATTTCACTGAACTTGAAGCTTTCAACTAAAGGAATTTTCAAGCCAAAGTACTAATTTGATGAGTGAAACAGAATATTGGAATTCTGTTTTGCATAGTAAATTGTAAGCACCTTGAGGGAATAAATTTTCCTTTATATTTAGCATCTTTTCATGATTATCACATCTAGGCATTGTGGCTTTGTCAGTGTAGACAAATAGTCTGTCTACCAATGCAGTCTGAGAATTTTTCATGCAATAATAAATGGTCTCAGTGAATTACTGTGGCATGCATTTGTCACTTAGATAATAGAAGTGAAATATAATTATCTTATGTCCCTAACATATACAGAACACTCATCAAAGGCAAGAACCATGTCTTGTTTCCTTTATATTACCTATATTCCTTGCACATGGTAGGCATTTAATAAATATTTGCTGAATTTCAATGAATAAGGAAAATTTCAATAGTGAAGAATAGATGGAGAGTAGATACAACAATAGGAAAGTTACCAGGGCAGCAAAAAGTGATTCCAGTATCATGATCCCCAGGATGATGCAGACTTTAAAACCTTCTTTAAATTAATGTTCATTAAAATTGTGTCAACTGAATAATCATTTTTTTCTTCTAGGAATATTTCTCCAAATTTAAAATCAAATCAAAGGAAAAATAAGAACATGCCATTAAAATTAATTTTAAAGTCATTTTTGTTAGAGAGCATCTATCCTGTGAAGCAAAGTTCATTTATAATTTCCATTAGTTCTATGTATAATGGAATAAATAGTTCCAGGGATCTAAATGTAACTATTCTTCTAACAATTGTTCTTGTAATTAATTGGTAGAAAATTAGACATATGAGGCAAAGAGAGATTAAAATGACTTGCATAATGTTACATATTAAGTGATGGAGCTGACATTATAACCTAGGTCTGCTGAGTCTTTGTCCAGCATTTCTTATATTATATCATACTCCCTCTCTGGTTACCATAGATTCAGAATTGAATTACAGTCACACTCTTTAATCCACATTTTTCTCATCTATAAAATGATGGGATTATATAACATTACTTCCATGAGTCCCTCAAACTCTTAAATTCTGTGAATCTTTTTATATTACACCATTTCTAACTGTGTCCATCTTAGTGGTCATTTAATCCAACCTATATATATTTTTTCTTTTTCTCTATGATTTTATGAAACCATTGATAACATTTTGTAGTTATATACCCTATTTCTTAGGAGATTTGAACTCAACAAAGATAGCTAAATCCTCTCTTACTTTATAGATACTGGGTTTCTACTTCTAGAAGTCATTTTTGTTCTATCTTTCCACTCTAGTGATCATTTTCCAAGACAGGGGAAAGAGAAGCAAAATAAGACTTGAACATCTCTGTTTTCTGTCACTCATCAGTTATTGATTGTGTCCTCCAATCCTGATGTTCTGCTTGACTGCACTTGACATCACTCCCACCTCTTAGAATCCTTATCTTCTTTCTAATTTTAGTTAATAAAGATTAAGTTGTCTGTTAACAGGGAAAGATGAACTACCATCAATTGTCTTTCCTTCCTTTGAACTGAAATCCCAACTCAACCACCTTCTACTTGCCTTTATCAAATCATGGCCCCATTCTGGATCTCAATTTCCACATTTGTAAAAATAAGGGAATTGGGATCTTGTCATTTCTCAGCTTCCTGCCAGTGTTCCTTCTAAGATCCTATGCTCTTACTATGATCTACTAAATGACATTTAAATTAAAAGTACATATTAATCACATCATTGCCTTGATAGAAAACAATTGTTCTGCTTCAGAGAATTTGGGACTTTCATTCTTGAAATAACTTTGTATGTGTTTTTTAACTTTAAATAGCTAGTGATAATTTCTCCCTTTCTTCTCTGTGAAATTCATGATGTTCTCATACCCTCTGAGCACAGTCAAGGTTTTCTTTTGTGTTTTTCTTTGAATATTTTCTTCTTTATTTTCACATTTCAATTTTCTTCCCTTTTTAAATGGAACATTACATTCTTCTTTCTGCCCCAGAAAGTGGGCCTTTTCTCCTTGAGCCTCTTTACTTACTCTTTCAAGAAAGAACAAATTATTCTTTGAACATGGATAGTAGTCACCTGATGAAAGTAAACAAGCAAATTTCAAACAGTATAGGCCACTACAAAATTCTCACTGCTCTCAATGCTTTTCTGAAAGTGAGAGTCTCAATATTTCTTTTTTTTCCCTAGTAGCTGTCCTGGAGAAGTACAGGGCAAACTATTTTCCAAAACTTAAAACTTTTAACTTTTTATACTCCTTATATTTTAGCACTTTGTTAAATACTTTGATAGTTAAACTTTTTCTTATTAGCCTGATATACTTTTTTGTAGCTTCTTTTTCTTAAGGACTAAGTCACCATGACTCCATCAGATTGTGTCTTCTTCTCCTTCTGTATTAAATAGCAAGTTGTTGAAATCTCAACTTCCTTTGGTTAAGAAGTATATAATCACTGTACATCCTCCTACTCCCTGACTTCAATGACAGACCCTAACAAACATATCTTGTTTCTGAATTAGAATTCTTCTAAGGTTCTCATTTTCATCTTCTTCAGCTAAATGATTCAATAAATAGAGCATTGGGACTGAAGTAAAAAAGATCTAAGTTTAAATCTGTCATTGGTCACTTGGAAGAAATATAATAAATCTTTGAAACCTTTGGATTAATCTGGTTTATAAGGAAATGGATAGGAATAGAAACTGAATTTATGAATTCACTGCTATAGAGAACTTGCAGATGAGGAAGTTCCCTCTCTCAATGTAATTTGGTATTTTTTATGCAATTTATGGTCTTATGGAGTATTTTTGAGCACTGAAGAGTTAAGAGACTTTCCAAGTATGTTTATATTAGCCAGTATGTTAGCAATAGGACACAGATGGTGAAAAAAAATTTGAATAATGAGATGGGATTGTCCAGACTTCTTTCATCTTCCCTCTTCTCCTATGGAGAATAACTAGAGTACATTGGGAAGATATTCTTCCTAAGCATGATGGAATGTTTTGCTCTTTGTGCCCCAAACTTGATTTCAAGATGTCTAGGAAGAAGTAGAGATAACCTCATGTATGAGCTAGATGCTGTAATAAAATTATCTGTTTAAAACAGTTTAAGTACAGTGTTAGATGGACAGGGATGAGAATGCTTTGTATAGACTAGGAAAAAACAGGTGCTAAGGGGAAGGATTATTGGGATATGTAAGAATAATGATAATAATGAGTGAATAAGTGACAAAAATGACATAGGCAGAGCCTGGGGTGACACATGAGATTACTGCCAACAAGCTATTGTATAAACATAGAAAATGCTAATATATCCTATTCCATCACAACTTCTTGTGATTTTTTACTAAGAGTTTAACTCTCATTTGAGAATTATTATTTTAAAGAAATCATTTCAGCTTTCATGTACCTTTCTTTATTTAACAAACATTTCCTGAATACCTCAGCTAAACATTCATTTCTTATAAGAAGTTTTTTTCAGTTGGTCTTGATCTTAGTGCCTTTTCTCTGCGATTAACCCCAGTTCATTCTTGTCATTCAGTCATTTCAGTCATGTCTAACTCTTTATGAACCAATTTGGAGTTTTCTTGACAAAGATACTGAAGTGGACTAGCAGTTCCTTCTCCAGTTCATTTCACAGATGAGGAAACTGAAACAAATTCTCCATGCCACAGTTTCTCATTTTTAAGTTAAAACCAAGAAGAGAAGAGAAAAAGAACTGAGGAATAGGACAAGAGACAGACACAGAACACACAATCCCAAACTTGCGTGATTGCTCACAAAATAAACAAGTCCTGTGGCAAGTCTGAATTTTGAACTATAAACCACTGATGCAACCTTATCCATGTGTATAAACTGTAAGAGGTAGGGTTAATCAAGGTGCAAGCCCATGGAATCTGACAACTAGCTCTCTAACAATCTGATACTCTGACAATTTAATGCAAGATGAGTAGGCCCCTGGTATAGTCCAAGAAGCAGCTGTGCACTGTATGTAGACCGTGCCAATATATAACAGCCCCTCTTTTGATTCCTAGTTATTCTCACTTACCATTCACTACTACTTACGGCAATGGCTTACCTATCCACCCCTACATCTTTATTATTCTATTAAGAAGGGTAAGAATAAGAACTTGTAAAAATGCCATTTTTCCACATCATATTATTTCAGTTCAATTTATTCTTATGCAGTTTTCTTCTGCTTTTGCATAATACAAGACAGCCTTGAAAGAACCAAGATTCTATTACTGTTAATTAAGCCTTGCCTTTTCAAGTTTATTATATTGATGTATTCATGTTGTATATCCTTGTATTTAGTTAATATCTGTGATTTCATTAGTATATGGAGTTCCTGATAGGGAAACTTCTTCAAATAATGCAAACCAGCATTTGGCCTGTAACATTATCTTAGAAAATTATCCAGTTCATGAAGAAGCTAAATTACTTGTCAAGGTTTACAGAGCCATCATATATCAGAATAATTCAGGCCATCTTCCCTAAGGCAGTTCTTTACCCATTCTGTACACATAACATTACCCAGTCTGTCTCAGGTAGCCATATTCTTGGATCCCAGTTTTCATATGAGATAACATCCTAAGAGGGAAGGCATATTTAAGAGTTAAGAAAACTTGGTTTTAAATATTATCTCTGATATTTACTCTCTCTCTCTCTCTCTCTCTCTCTCTCTCTCTCTCTCTCTCTCTCTCTTAATTATAATCTAGCAATCTGCCAACTACATTATCAACAAACATATATCTTTATCATCTCTTCATCTATATATCCTGTCTGTCTATACTCTTTGTATCCTGCCTCTGAAATGACTAACCAGCAAATATTTATATAACATTTTAAGGTTTATAAGATTCTTTACAAATATAACTACATTTAATCTAAGGAAGTTTGTGATATTTTTATGTCTATTTTACAGGTGAAGAAACTGGGACAGAAAAAGTTGAGGTGACTTATTTGATCTTCATAGCAATTCCACAATTGCTATTTTTTAATTGCTATTGTTATTCCCTTTTTAAAGAAAAGGAAATGGAAGCTCATAAAAATTGGATGACTTGTCCAAAGTCATCCAGGGATTAAATGTATTAGATATCACAGGGATCATAATATGATGGTAGAGGGGTAAGGAGTCCTTGCAGGATAAATGGATATTTTCCTGCCTGAGTCCAGTCCAAGTGACCACATGGAAGCTTGAGGCAAACCCAGGCAGGAAATATCTGTCTAAGTTCCAAGATAAGTTCCTTTAAGCTCTTATAATAGGATCATAAAAGAGACTATAGATACTATATATCTCCATGGTATCTTTTTGCAGATAAGTAAAGAGAGGCCCAGGGAAACTAAATGATTTGCCGATCATCACACAGACACAGAATTTAACTATCAATTTTCTGTTTCCAAAGCCAGTGTTCTTTGTAGCCGACTGTGTCACTTCTTACTCAATCCATTTTAAGTCAGGTTAATGGGATATTGAATAGCTAGGCAGCACATGGAGTACTGAGCACTTCAAGAGATTCCTGAGTTCAAATCTTCCCTCAGAAACTAACTAGCTGTATGACTCTAGACAAGTCATTGATTTTTTTTTTTTTTGCCTTAGTTACTTCATCTGGAAAATGAGCTAGAGAAGAAAATGACAAACCACTCCTGTGTCTGTACTATGAAAAACTCAAATGGAGTCATGAAGAATCAGAATTGGCTAAACAAAGAAAGTAGAATATTAACCTAAATATACAAAGGAACATAAATGTGTCGAATATAATCTCACTTGGAAAAGATTAAACCTCCTGAATCCATGGCAAAACACGATGTTTTCCATCTAGGACACACATACAAATATATCTTTATATATTTTTTTATTTCATATGGAGACTTTTAGGAAAAGATTAGGTTTATTTGATTTGTGTTTGAATTTTAGAATTCTTTTTGTGAATATGATGAAAAGCAATGTAGATGACATGCAGCCTTCATAGTTTCTGAAATAATACTGAAAGTATTGAACCATTTTCATATAGCAATGTTTAATTTTTGTTTTCCTGCTAAGTATGGCATCAGTGAGGCTATTAAAAAAAAGAGAGAGAGAGATTGAATGACTATTAAAAAACAGCCCAACCAGTTATTGTAAGGGATCAGGACATAATTGGGATGAATTTGATCTTACTCTGAGGGTTCATAAACTCATAGATTGGAGCTTTGAATGAAAAATAAAGAAAATCATCCTTAATTGTGCCCCATTTTACTTGGCCATTGAAAGTTAGTGAATCAGGTCAATAGGCATTTGCATTCATACTACAAGTCAGGCACTATGCTAAGTGAATACAAATATTAGTTAAAAAAAAAAAAAACATCCTTGAGGAGCTTACATACTAATGGAGGAAGACAGCACAGAAAAGGGAACTGAAAGAGAGAGTGGGGAGAAGTTAGACAGTCTAGAGTTGAGCTATAAGAGGAATAAAGGATTGAGCATGGAGTTAGCTGCGATATTTCAAAATAGAGATTTCAAGAGGAATTTACCAATTAAGGCATGGTTGGGCCAGGGAGCAGTTTGGGGAAGGTGGTGGTTTGCAAGGGATCTTCCAGAGTGAGAAAACTCCTAGAGTGAAGGCATTTTCTAAAGTGAGAAGACTTTTCAAACCTGGAGAAGTTTAGAGAGGTAGGAACAGAGTTGAGAAGCTATTTCGTAATGTAAATGAGATTATGAATAATTGTTCTATTTCTACATAGAAACAATTTTTATAATCCCTTTATTTTGTATTCTTGAAATGAAACACACATATGTTGATATGTATTGTTGCTTTGGAAAAAGGATTTCATGCATTTCCAACATATTCATTTAAAAACAAAAGAAAAATCTAAACTAAATCATGATTTTAACACACCACTCTTTCTTGTATATACTCAGATATAGTCAGGTTCTCTTTTCCTAGGTAGAGCAGTAGATAGAATGCTGGAGCTTGAGTTGGAAAAACCTGAGTTCAAATCCCATATCAGATACTTTATACCTGCATAGATTTCTCTGCTCAGTTTCCTCATTTGTAAATGAAAATAATAATAGTCCCTACTTCCCAGAATTCTTGTAAGGATAAAAAAAAAAAACCTGCCTCATATACATAGCTAATGTAAATTAAAGTACAATAGTAATATATTTATTTAATGATTTATAACATGAAGCCTGTACTGAAAAGCAGCATTATATTGTTTAAAAAAAAAAGATACTAAACTGAAAATCTGACATTCTGGCCATGGTTTTGGCACTGATTAGCTTTGTGAGTTTGTTAAAATCATGAGGGCATTCATTTTCTTACATATATATATATATATATTAAAGGGTTAGGCTGAACAGTTTCTAAATTCTCTTCCATCCTTAAAGGCTCATAATCTTTTTATTTGTATACTCAAAAATTCATATCTACCTGAAATAATTTTGCTATAAGTAAAATTTTTGCATTAGTCTAAGACAATCCTTTCTTACTGGTAAATTGTATGTTAAAGAGACTAAATTGTGTTCAAGGCTAAGGAATTCATTGAATAAAGTCTGGCAAAAGTTAGAGAACTTAAACTGAGTCATAAAGAAAGAGTAGTATTAGGATAAGCAGTCAGGCAGGAGGCACAGACATTCTATTTCCAAGGAAATAGCATGAGTAAAAGCAAAGGAAAAAATGAACATGATATAATCATAGGACAATGAAAGACTAGTTTGACTCAATGTCATAGAACTCTGGGGAAGATTAAAGCATTACAGCTGACCTAAATCATAGAAAAATTGAAAGCCAAGCAAACAAATTTAGATGTGATTTAAGGTAGGAGACAGGGAAACGAGGGCTTTAGAACTGGAAAGAATTTATATATATATTTATTTTGTTTTGTTTCTTACTACCATGGAATCTTTTAATTTTAAGGATTAAGAAATTGCTATGAAGATAAATGGAAGAAAGACAATGACTTGGAATGAGTTATGAGGTGGAAACTCAATTTCCAGACAGTATACTTTAAGAAAATGGAGAGGGAGGCAAGGTTGGATTGGGGAGACAAGTGAGCCAAGAGAAATTCAAGAATTGGGAAGGATCTCAGAGATCATCTAGTTTAATTGGTCTTCAATTCAAGAATCTTTAAGCATATGTTGAATATTCATGACAAAAACAATTAAGCAAACCAAAAAGTGGTCCCTGATTTCAAGACATGAATCTCTTTTCCAATATCTAGAATCATTGTTCAGCTATATTCTGCTCATTGGCCAATTTATTCCCTTCTAATTTAGCCCTTTTTGAGATCTGGTGATAGAGATGTGGGTATTTAGGTAATTTGTCCTTCCAAATATTTCTTTGCAGCTTCCACACACGGTAGAAAAATTGGGAAGTTCTGCCCTCTGGTGTCAACAAGAACAAATCTAAATCTGTCTAGCCTTACAAAAACTGGAAGGCAATCATATTCTTCTTCTCTTCTACAAATTCCAGGAATTAAGTCCTCTATTCTCCAGCCTCCAAAATTGTGGTTCTTTCAGCTGTTCCTGATGTAGTCTTTAGTTCTCTCACTATTCTGATTGTACTGTTTTCCATACACTACAGTTTATCAATAAAAAAGACATTAGAAAACTTGTTTTGTTCAAAATTGAACACAACAGTGGCAGAGAAAATAAGTCATGTTCCTGAAAGAGTTAGATAAGGTGAATGTGAACAAATTAAAAACTAATTTGGGATATTTTAAGGTATAGGTCACAGAGCACTCAGCCTGCAGTCTGGAATATCTAAATTCAACTACAGCCCTCAGACACTTGCTAGCTATATATATGACTCTGCACAGTTCACTTAACAAACTCTGTCTGCCTTAATTTTCTAATCTATAATATGGGAATAACAATACCTCCCTCAAAGTATTGTTGTGAGTATTAAATGAGATGATTGTTTTGCTGTTATTGTGGTTTTTATTGTTTTTTATTGTTATTTTCCAATAACATGTAAAAAATTAAAAATCATTTTTAAACTTCGGAGTTTCAAATACTCTCTCTTGTACATCTCCAATTCTCTTTGAGAAGGAAGCATTTTGATTTTGATTTTGATTTTATATATATATATATATATTATATATATATATATATATATATATATAGTCACATAAAACATTTCCATATTACTCATGTTGAAAAAAAAGACTAAAAAATGTAAAAAATAAAGAATCTTAAAATACATGCTTCTATCTTCATTGGGAGATCTTTAGTTCTCCTTCTGGATGTGGATAGTATTTTTCACCAAGGGTCCTTTGAAATTGTCTTGGATCTTTGGATGAGTTCATATAAATATTCCCAAGTATCATTTCAAGTAGCAATCATTTCTGAAACTATCCTGCTCAACATTTCTTAAATTTAATAATATTCCATCATGGTCATACACCACAACCCCAATGGATGTGCATCCCCTTGATTTCCAATTCTATGCTAACACACACACACACACACACAAAGTTGTTGTAAATATTATTGTGCAAAAAATGGTCCTTTTCCTTTTCCTTTGATCTCTTTGCCTTTTTTATTTCATCTGAGGCACAATAAATTCTGCTTTTTTTTTTTTTTTTACTCTGTGTGTAGTTCTATTTCCAGCATGTGTCTTGTAAACAAAATGTTGGATTCCAATTTTATTCCATTCTTCTATTTTCCATCCTATTTCCTTCTGTTTATCCTTCTTTCTCTTTTTTTCAAGTTACTTCTCTAAAGTCTGTTTTGCTTCTGACCACTGCTTTCTATTACCTATCTTTCCTTTTATGACCTCTTTATTTCTTATCTCTCTCCTATTTTCCTGTAGAGTAAAATAGATTTCTACCCAACTGAGTCTATATACTATTCCCTTTCAGAGTCAATTCTGCTGAGGTAAAATTCACACATTGTCTACTATTTCCCTTCATTTCCCCATCCATTGTAAAATTTTTTTCCTTGTGTGCTTTTTTTAATGAGATTATATTTCCTATTTTCTTCTTCCCTCTCCATTTTTCCAGAGCATCTCTCTTTCTCACCTATTTACTTTTTTTACATCATTCCAACAGAATCAACTCACTCCTGCACTTTCTTTCTATGTAGAATTTTTCTAATGTCCTAATGATTAAAAAGTTCTTAGAAAATGCATGTTACCATATATTTTAACATATTTAACATGTATTGAACTGCCTGCCATCTAGCAGAAGGGAATCAGGGGAAGAAGCAGAAAATTTGGAACAGAAGGTTTTGCAAGGGTCAATGTTGAAAAAATTACCCATTCATATGTTTTGTAAATAAAAAGCTATAATAATAATAATAAAAAAAAGAAAATGCATGTTATCTTCTCATATAGAACAGTATATAAATTAATCTTTGTTTCATTGTTTCTTTGTGTCTCATGGAGTCATTGACTTCCAATTTCCCTATTCTAATTTTAAAAAAAAATTATTTTCTTCAGTGAACTTTTGTATTTTCTTTTTGTTTCCATTTGGCCAATTCTGTTGCTGTTTTTATCTTCATTGCCTACTCTCACCACTGTTTTCTTTTTTTTTTTTTTCCATCATGTGGAGCCAGCTTCTTCTCTTTATTTGAGGGATTTAAAAAAAAAAAAAAAAAAGAAGTTATCTTCATTTTCTGGTTCCTAGCTTAGGCTAGTCCATTTTGAATTGCAAATGATGGAAGATGTTCAATTCCAGATAAAAGCTTTTATTAGAGCATAAAAAATTAAAAATTAAGCATTCTATTTCTAGTTTCTAAGAATAAAACAGTGATGATTTTTAAAATTTCTATTAATTTTTTTAAATAAATAGATAAATTTCAATCTCTGCCTCTTTTCTTCCTCTCTAAAATGGCAATAGAAAAAGTAAAATAAAATAAAATGGCAATAGTATACATTTCTTAATATTATTGGGAAAACAAATGAGATGATATTTGTTAAAAAAAAAAACTTTAAAATGTTAAAGCTCAGTAAACTAGTCAATAATAATAATAAATATGAGCTAACAGAATATCTGTTTTTTAAAGAAAAAAAAAACAACAACAACCACCACCAGAGGAGAGGTTACTGTAAATTAAAAAATCTAACACTTCAAAAGCCTTCTATTAACTTAATAGAAGACCAATTTAACTTAATCAAATATCTGAAACATAAGCAGTTATAACATTTCTCTGTATCTGATTTAGACAATTAGGTGGAACAGTGCATAGAGCACTGGACTCAGAATCAGGAAGACTCGTTTTCATGAGTTCAAATCTAGTCTCAGGCACATATTAATTGTTCAGCCATAAGCAAGTCATTTAACTCTGTTTGTCTCAGTTCCTCATCCATAAAATAATCAGAGAAAAAAATGGCAAGCTATTTTAGTATCTTTGCTAAGAGCTACCTCCCCCCCAAAAGTCATGAATCTAAAATAACTGAACAACAGCAATAAAATTCTATCTTAATTCAAACTAGTCACTACCTATGTATTGCAAGATCAAAAGCCCTACACAGTATTCTTTAATGAAAAGATGCCTCATTTGTGAGCATATGAATTATTTGCAGGAAGATTTTCATTCTATTATTTTTCTTCAATTTTCCATTGATCGACTAGGGAAAAAAACTGTCTCTGTCTCTATCTCTTGTCTATCTGTTTCTTGTACATGCGCATGCACGTGCGCGCACACACACACACACACACACACACACACACACACACACCTGTTTCCCTCTTAAATAAGAGTACCTGAAAATAACATTCTTTTCACTACATTAAATATTTCTTCAGTAAACATAAGCATAAGCCCATTCATTCTTTTCACTACATTATTAAGTATTTCTTCAGTAAACATAAGCATAAGCCCATTCACTCTAACAAAATTTCTGAATTATTTTCATCAAAGTTAATAAAGTTTTATATTCAAGGAGACTTATAATGAGTAGTTTTTAGCTTTATAAATATGAGTACTTAAACTTAAGAATATTATTTGTCTCTACAAAAATGTTAGCAGTTGGAAAACATATCAATTTATGCAATATTTTAAAACTTTATTGGCAGTGAGATTAAAGTGTGAACATCCAAAGAATCCTCTCACCTTGTATCCTATAGACAATATCAGTCTTTCAGGTTGGCATCTATACTCTGCAGACAAAAGATAGAGAGGAACCCTTTATATAATAATAATGACTCCATCTTGTGACTTAAAGCTTAGATCAAATACATACATCTATACATATTTATGTACATGTGCATATATGTATTGCAAAATACCATTAAAATAAAAATTAGATACAAGATATAACATTTTTCCAAAACTTTCTTTGTAACTTTATTTTTTTCATCTGTTCTCAAGTCCCCAATCATGTCTCAAAGATACTATAAATGGGATTAATGTATTACTGACTTTAAACGGTGCCCTCCAGGCAGAAAACACTATGATAATTAAATCCTTGGGTATTTATGGTCCCTCCACTCTTACCTGCCCTTCTTTTAGCTTGGCAGTTGAAAAGATTCCCTAAGCTTCAGCCTGCCTTCCACCTGCCAGTACCTAGTAGACATGAGGGAGCCAGTAAGTACCAGGTGGGAGAGTTTTGAATTGCACTCTCTACACACTGTGAGTAGATTGGCGGTAATTTTCCAATTGAATATTTATATCAGACTCATTTCATCTTGCTCTTTGGAAATGATATCAGAGCTGGGCTCCTGTTGATTTCAGAGAGGAACTTTGTACTTGGATTAACTCCGTAGGTTATTAAGCCAGATGAGAAGTGGACCTGGAGTCCCTATCACAAAGATGCCAGGCTGACTTTAATTTTTTTTTTTCCATAGTAACTATCAAGTGTTTTAAGGTCATAAAGAATGAAGTTACAGGGGAGTTCCCAGATCTCTGTTGGCATTGCTTATCATATGAAATATAACACAATCATAACTCTTGCTTCCTGGTGGGTTGGTATGTCAAATGTTTGTATTTGTATTCACACACGACTCTCGTTGGTGTCTTGTTGTCTTTTCCACATCTTTTTTCACAGAGGTTTTATTTTTGCTTCCTAATGCCAAACACTTATCACAGTGCTCACTCATCACATTTCACACACTGATCCCTACTGGCAGGTGATAACTTCCTTGCACTTAATGTGAATGGGTTGAATAACCCCATAAAGAGACAGAATGTCTTGGCATATAAAAGAATGGAATACAACATGACTATTTGTGGATGAAACCCATTTGTCAGCAAATTGAATTCTATAAATTGGAGGAGTATGAGTGGGCCTGTCAGTGGGCTTTTTAAAAACATGTCAGGCTAGTACCAGATCAGGAACTTGAATTCACATTTCTTTATTTATTATCTAGAGTGTTATTTTTAATAATAATAATAAATTAAAAACCTATGATTTATATAAAAATACATAGGAAAATGTCCATTTTCATCATTATTAAGATGTTTACTGTACTTTACTTCTGCATAAAATATATTACTATGCATCTTTTTTTTTTGTTGTTTTTGTAAAGGTTCTAAACATGTTATTAGTAGTATAAAGAGTTCTTTCGTTCTGACTGGTGCTAGTAGGAATTCCCTATTACAGAATACTCATCTTTACATTCATTCAATTTTTTAAAAAATTAGTCCATATTGTGGAATTTCCTAAAAGATAGGAGTACCAAAAATCTTTTTGGCATAACAGAGAACATAAAATAATTTCATTGGTATGATCCATTTACCTTCTTGTTAGTTAGAGAATTATAGTTCTCTGCTTCATCAGCTTTAGGTCTGCTTCCCTCAGCTTCCCTCAGCTTCTTCTGTGTGAAATGGGGATAATAATAACTTTTGGGAAGATGAAAAAACATTTGTAAAAGGCTAATCATTAAAGGATAATGACCAAATAACTAGAGGTGATTGACCCATTTACATAATTTTGTGAACACTGTTTCTTATTGGATGAGCTCTTATCTAGTTCATTTTCATTATCACAAAAAATTGAGAAGAAACTAACAGAGCCCAAATTCAGTGAAAGAAATTGAAATTAGAGAATCACTGTTGGAACTTCATAGTTTCTTTGAATATTTCAAGAGTTAGGAGGATATTCTCTGCCTCAAAAGAGATCACAATTCCTCCCTGGCATGATAGATGATCTTTGAAAGTTTCTGCAGTTGTAAAATTCCTCTCCCTGTTCCGATGTGACACTTTAACCTTAGCTAGACTTCATTGTGAAGTAGTGAGGAGAGCGATGAATGTAGTGTCAGCAAGACCTGAGTTACAGGTTTAATTTGTTTCAATGCAATATCCTTCATGGACACCAATCTATGCCCCTTAATAATCTGTAGGTTGTGATTTTAGCCTTTATCCAGGATTTAGTAATAACTGATTAATCTTTACCCCATCAGTGGTAGAAGATAACTACCAAGACCATGTTACCATTAGCATTCAACAAGCAGTTACACCAATATGGGAATGAAAAATTAATAGACTTTTGTGATGTTGTCTGTGTCCCATTTACAGGGTGAAACAGGAAGAGGTAATACATTTTGCATATCCTAGGAAACAGATCTTGCCTTTATGAAATTATTGCCCTTGCCAAGATTCTTCTCTGTCTCTATAGATGAGACACATAGATATGCCCGAATACACATGCGCACAATACATATACACATACAAACATACATGTTTGCTTCTTTTCAAAGTCCTCCTCTTCTTCCCCATGTAGACTTTGTTCTGATATAGATTATAAGCAGGATTAGTGCATGAATGATTAGTGCATTTGTATTTTAAAGACTAAATTGCACTTTATCTTTTCGAGGGAGAAAGGGATCTTTTTAATGTATAAAATGAAATTACTATATTTAACAAAGAAGTGTTATTCTTTCCAATTTGGAGGCAATTTTCCTTATAAAATTGATAAAATTTAATCATATGCATTTGATATTCTAATTTCATTGATATAGAGAATTTTAAGTGAAAAAATTTCGTGTAGCACTACAAATCAGCAAATATACTTCAATTTAAAATCTTAGAGAGTTGCCTGGGGCACTGAGAGGTTAAAAGGCTTAAACAACCATTATTTCTCACTGACAAAAACTAAACACAGATCTTCATAAATCCCCAACATAGGCCAACCTATTATCTACTGTTGTACCATGCTACCTCTCACAGATCTGGACCAAAAGTGAATTTTTGTTTCATTCTTTAAGAATAGAAAGACGTTTCTTATTTAAAATATTTCTAGTATGAGTGGTGGTAAAGAAATTATAGTTTGAGCCACATCAGAATATTTTTTAAAAATACACTGATTTTAAAAAATTAATTTTAATCAAATTTCAATTTTCATATGGCTTATTATTCCTGTTCCTAGTAACAGTCCCAATAACTAACATAGTAACTGACCACATGTCTCAGTAGAAATAACATGTATAAGTTATTGAAGAATAATTGCTGAGATTTCAACTTTTTACTGTGCTGCTTCCTGCTCTAACAGGTCTATGGAAATGCAGGACCTAGCAAGTCCTCATACTCTTGTTGGAAGTAGTGATACTCCTGGTAGCTCCAAACTGGACAAATCTAATCTCAGCAACACATCAGTTACAACAAATGGGACAGGAGGTAAGTATACTACCCAGAAGATGGAAAGAATATAAATTTTCATGCTTAGTGTTAGAGGTGCTAATAAATGAGCAAAGATCCTCTTAATTAACACCATGTCTCCTTAATATGTACAAATATATATTTAGCAAGTATATGATTTATTATTAGGTCAGCTCTATTTCTATT
This sequence comes from Antechinus flavipes, assembly GCF_016432865.1. Classification (NCBI taxonomy): domain Eukaryota; kingdom Metazoa; phylum Chordata; class Mammalia; order Dasyuromorphia; family Dasyuridae; genus Antechinus; species Antechinus flavipes. The sequence goes on from NC_067401.1 coordinate 317,920,033, forward strand.
ATTTTATCATCTAAAATTGGAAACATTTAAGGAGAAAAAAGACTGATTCTACTTTTGAGAACAGCATATTGCTAAGGGTTCATGCTTCTTTGTCCTTTTTGTCTCCAAAGTGTTCACTCAAGGATGAGCAAAAAGAGTCTTATACATTGATTTCTGAAGGAATGAACTGATCATGCATTCAAAGCATCAGAGCATGACTGAGCTCTGGCTCGAATTTAGTAATTTAAAAATTATTTTAAAAGTTTAAAGTCAAATATAAAACTACCAAGAAATTGACAACTAGTTTTGAAAGTGATAGAAGTGGAAAACATTAAAAACAGGTGTTCAAAATTTTATTTTTAAAGGAAAAAGTTATTTGTTAGTTCAAAATGGAAGTGATATACTTTTTTAGATATATTCTACATTTTTCCATATTCTATATTTTCTTTAGATATGTTTTCTTTATAAATATTTAGATCTATGTTAGAACATATGTTATAAACAACATATAAATAATTGTTACAATAAGTTTGAAATTCAAACTACTCTGAACAAGAAACTATTAGAAGTGATCAGATGTAGATATTTGTCACAAAATATATTTTTTAATTTAATTATTAGTTATCAGTATATTAAACTATTCTAACTCATGGATGGGTAATAGGGGGAAAAACCAGAGTCTACATAGATTCAATTTTCAGATAACTTTCATGTGAAGTTGTGCACATTATAAATTTTTTGAATGAAAAACTTTTCTATTAAACTCTTTGTAGCTTAGCTTTTTTAAACTTTTTTATAGACGACCATTCATCGCTCCATATGTGCACATAATTCTAGTTAAAATCAACGGATTTTTATGTTCACATGAGAAGAAAAGACTAGGCCATTTAGGGATGACTTTTAGATAAAGTATGTTTGCCTTTAAAACTCAAATCAAGTATAAATATAAGGATTAAAAGATTCAAAACTCTGGAAACTTACTTTCAAGGACAATAATAATCATGTACATATATTTTACTTGAATAAAATAAACCATATAAAATAATATTCATAAAAGTTAAAAAACTTGGCTCAAAGTGCAAAAACACTTACAAGCATTGAAGATTATTCATAGACACTGAGCAGGCCTTCAAACAATGACCCATTATATACCGTTCCTGTTCTCAGGAGACACCATGACTGTTTTAAATACTGCAGACTGGTTGCTGAGTTGCAACACTCCTTCTTCTGCAACAAGTATGAGAGACCATGGTACACTGCATGTGTGTGTCTGTGTGGGTTTGCCCTTATTGTTTATGTCCTTGTTCTGTTCTATGGTTTGTGCCACTGCTATATATTTCATTGCTTCTAAAAAAGAAACAGGAAAAATAAATATGCTTTTTGCTTAACAGTTCCCAAATGGTAGGTTATTTTTTCTGTCTTACAATTAACATTTGTTAAGTAAAAAGTTTTCAAAATTGGAGGGCCTTCAAAGAGTGACTTTTGGAGATATACATGCATATTCAGCTAGTTGAAATAAGCTACCCAGTTACTAATCAATTAAAATAAGTGATTTTTTTAAGAGTGGGAGGGAAGAGCATGATTTTAAACTTTAAACATTCCTAATGAAATATTACAGTCAATTTAGAATGCCAAAAAGCTTCTGAAATAAAATAACATTTTTGCTATGACTTATGAAATCCTTCAGATGCAAATATAATCCATTAATTAGGTTGTATGGCATGAAAGTCATTTCAATCCTCTCTGAGTCTTTGTGATCCCATTTGGAGTTTTCTTGGCAAAGATACTGAGGTGGTTTGCCATTTCCTTTTTCAGCTTATTTGACAGAAGAGGAAATGAAGGCAAACAGGGTTAAGTGACTTACCCAAAGTCACACAGCTAATAAAGGCCTGAAGTCAGATTTGAACTCAGGAAAATTATTCTTCCTAAATCTAGGTTTGGTGCTCTGTGCCAACTAGCTGTCCTGCACGGGTTCATAATGATGCCATCTTTGGGAACTCTCTTGAAAATTGGGGGGGGAAAGAGTTGTATATATTGAAAACTGAGTTCATCAGTATTTGGATTTGACTCAGTTTTTGCAGTGAGAAGGGGCTTAGTTTTGTCTAGACTTCAGCAAAATGTCAGTGATTTCTTGATTAGTTTTTATAATAGTATTGTAAACTCAATCAACTATGTTTTTTCTTAGTGTTTTTTATTCTCATTAAATTTTTGCTAAAATAATAATTCTGACTATTTATTGAACAGAATAGCAATAGACCTAGAGGAAGCTTGATGTATTGATCTGAATTGGTACAGAGAGTTTCCTCAGTAGGAGTCCCCTATAGCAAGGAAATAATGGATTTGGCTAATGAATCATAATAATGGGATTTTGCTCATTTTTTGCTGCATTCTTATATATGTAATAAGCTAAATTCAGTCTTAAGGTATTTTTTACTACAGAAATGAGCTATTTAAAGTGTTAATTTAACTTAATTATTGACCTAGCAATAAGTGAAAGATGATAGAGAGAATTGGTCTCAAGGTATTTCTTTTAAATTACATGGAATTTTTTTCAATTTTCATAACATAGTTATAAGTTGTATTTTGCTAATTTATATGGCTGTATCCTATTTTTGAAGTGAGAAATATATTGTTATTCCAATACTCTCTATATTTTAAATTTTCTTAAAATTCTTATAAACAACACTTGTTTTTTTTTCAATGTAAAGTCATCAACTCATAGCTGTCAAAGATTATTAACAAAAATGTCAGTTTTCATATATTATAAAAATAATCTTTATCTTAAATATCTATATAACATACACAATTATCAAGAAAAATGCTAAGGATGCATTATACCAAAATTACAATATGAAATCCAAAATATGAAACTTTTTTTTATGAAATCTTAATGTTTTATGTATACAATGTCTCCATAAGAGTTTGGGACATAATTTTTCCACTTCAGTAAAATATTTCAAATATTTGTAGTTCTCAAGTTAACATAACTTTTGAATATGGAAAGCAATGGAAGCAGCAGAGTGACACAATAGCTAGAGTTCTGGGTTTGGAGCCATTAAGACTTGAATTTAAAAATAGTCTTAGACAATTACTAACTATGCAAATTCTTTAATCTCTAAGTTTCTTCAACTGCAAAATGGGGATAATTATAGCATCTACTTTTGAGGGGTATTGAGTGGATAAGATATTATTGTAAAGTGTTTAGCAGTGCTTAGCACATAATGCATGCTATATAAATGCTAGTTAGCGTTATTCTTATTGGAAAGTTTAAAATAAGACTGTCTATTGGTAAAGTTTTAGAATGTGAATTGAAAATATTTTCAGTAATTTTATTCTATTGCCATTGGAATTGTAAATGTATAAAAGTGCCCAATTATACAACTTATAACTTTGTTATGAAAATTGAAAAAAAAAATCATGTAACTTAAAAGAAATACCTTGAGACCAATTCTCTCTATCATCTTTCACTTATTGCTAGGTCAATAATTAAGTTAAATTAACACTTTAAATAGCTCATTTCTGTAGGAAAAATACCTTAAGACTGAATTTACCTTATTATATATATAAGAATCTGAATTTCCTCAACCATAGTCATCAAGGATATATCCAAAAAAAATTGAATTACTTTTTAGAGTATTTTTTTTACTCTAGTTTACTAGAGTAAAAAGTAAACTTTTTAGAAAGTTACTCTTTGTCAATATTTTTTTATTGATGAGTTTTTCTCAAGAATGCAAATATATAGTAGCAATTATTTTCATGAGACAAATTTTTATTTTCCTGTGAGAAATCTATTATTTGGGAAAGAGACATATCAAAATTTTACAAAGACCAAACTTGGATTGGTTTTGTATACATTTTCTGACTTGATTATACATAATCCAAGAGAAATAGACTGCTTTGAATTTTAGCATTCAAGGAGATCTCTCGAATGTATTTTTTTCCCCTGGGAGAAAATCATGTATTGTACACAGTAGGCTCTTAGATGTTTACTGAATTGAATTCAAATCTAAGAATAGTTGATTCAATGGTATTAAAATTAAAGAAACTCTTAATTCTCTTCATACAAATGTCACTTATGACTCATAATTTTTCTCATCATTTAGAATAGTGTGCCAAATTAAAAACTTTTTGGTTATTTTTGGAAATAAATAAATGAATATCAAAAAAAAATGTATTTTTCAGCAAAACATATGACTTAGAAAAAAAAAATTCTAGGCTCATCCATTTATTAAGACCATTCATAGCATACAGAAATGTTGTTTATGACCTTGATTTAGTATTGCATAGTATAGCTAACCATTCTGACCCAGCTGTCTTTAGAATCTTCTTCAGAACAAAGACTTCTAGGTATTACACATTGTGATTTTATGATATGGAGAGATGTCTAGTGGGAAATTTATATAGGGACTAATCCAATCATTTTGAAATCTCTGTCCAATTTAATCCTTGGTCTCTAGAGATGCAAAACTAAAATGTAAATAAATGAATCCAAATGTAGGATTACAGTATCCAGGACAAGCATTTTTCGAAGATAAAGAAAGTTGTCTTTGCAGTTCATTCATCTCAAAAGACAACCTAAGCAGATTGTGGTCAAGAAAGAATTACAGGTCTAAAGTAGATTTCAAGGAAGAGGAAGAAAATACAAAATGATCAGTTTAGTAGTTGCTAAGAGATAGCAAAACAGACAGATACAATGTTAACTAAGTCTACAGATTTAATAATTGCTCCCTCCTACTATCTCTGATTATATTAAGTAGGTTTGACTAATTCATTCTTATATGATCTAGATGCTCATTCATATTAGGTAATTTGTCATAAATGGGAGATGGTTGACCAAAAATGTGGTAGAAATTGACAGCTAAAGTTTTGTATATATTATATTGGTATATACAACCACTTCTTCCTATCTTATAACTTCCTCAGAAATCATGGTGATGAGTTACTTTTTTAATTGATCATTTTCATCATGTAAAAAATTTAGCCCCAAAATCACAGTACACAAATATCAATCTGATGAATTTAGTAACATGTTTCTAATAAGTTATATCTGGAAAATGTTTCAAATTTAGTATAAGTTAAATATTCTATTTCCAAGACTTACAAAACAATGTATATTTAATAAATAAAAATATGAAAAATATTAATAAATTGTTTCTTGTTGCTAAACATTAAGTGATAGGGATACAAATTCAAAAAAATGATAATCTGAACTAAAGAAACTTACATTCTGATAGAGAGAAAAATCCATATAAAGGAGTGGTATCCAGGGAGCAATATTTTGGTCTCAAGGTTAAAGAGAAGATAAATGAAGTCATAAGGAATCATAGGGCAATAGACTGATAGACTTTTTCCAAAAACAATAACAGTGCTGATGTGATTATAGGATTTGAATACTTATCAAGCTTTGGAGAAAAAACAGAGGAAATATATACATTAAGAAAATTTATAGAAAAGGTTGAATGAAAGAAAATTCATAAATATAATTTTGAGTTACCTTTAATAAAAATGAGTTGTTTAGAAGATTTCTGTTTTCCTTAAATTATTTTGCTTCTCTTTATATTTACAATTGATGAAAAATTATTAGCATTACTTTGTTATCACCGCTTGATGCCATAAGTATAAACCTAATTTATATTCTATTGTTTTACAAATAATCCAGTTAATGAAGGATAGTACAACTTAATCATTGTCTTTTCCCATTTTCTTTACAAAACAAATTATCCATTATCTATATGCAGATAATACCCACATCTGTATTTCAGCCCTAATCTCTTTGGTGAATTTCAGTCCCACACAACCATCTTTTGGATATTTCAAAATGGATGCCATTTTGGCATTTAAAATTTAATGTGTTCAAAGGAGGACTCCTTATCTTGCCCTGCAAACACTTTCCTTTCCCCAACTTTATTGTTATTTATTATTGTTAAGGCCACCACCATTTTTCTAGTCATTGGTACATAGAATCTTGATATCATCCTTATTACCTCATGCCTGGACTATTATGATACTCTAATCCCTCTCCCTCTCTTCTCCCACCATATACTTTTTGATCTAGATACACTGGCCTAGTTAGTGATCTCCACACATAGCACTTGATCCTTCCATTTTATGTTCCTTATGTATGGAGTATTTTCTCCTTCATTTCTAACTACTAGGCTGTTTGGTTTCCTTCAAGAAAGATTATAGTCCAGTGTCTCTTTAAGAGAAATGTTATGCTTTCTTCCTCCTTCCCAAATGAGTTTCTTCTGAGGTTGCCTAATATTTATACAGTTTTTATCTTGTATGTGTGTGTGTGTGTGTATCTGTGTACTTTTTTATATGCTCTCTCTTCCCCATTAGAATATAAGCACCCTGAGAAGAAGTATCACACTGCTGTCTTTCTTTGTATTCTCAAGTGTTTAATGTAGGGCCTGGAATAAAGATAGTGCTTAACAAATGCTTGTTGACTGTCTGAAGGACTGATTATTCAAGTATATGTATATGTATATATATATATATTATATATATATATATATATACACACAGATACACAGATACACATACACAGAGGTATGTGAATGGATGAATGGATGGATGTGGTGTCTCTGGCCTACCATCCCAGGGTCACATAGGATACATCTTCTCCTTAGTGCCTAAGTGTAACTTAAGAGGATGAAGGTAAGAGTATCTCTTCTCTAATATTGTTGGCTGAAGTTCCCACAATTCATATTTTTCTCACTGTTGTCAGTGAATAGCATAGCAGTTTCATTTAACAATTTATATTCACTTTCAGAAAGGGCTATTTATTTCAAAGATAATAATAGAATTATAAATAGAAGTATAATAGAAGTATATTAGTAATAGAAGTATAAATGTTTCCCCCCAACATCTTAGGGACACTTTTTTGTTGTTGTTGCTGAGACAGTTGGAGTTAAGTGACTGGCCTAGGGTCATTTTTTATAAAGCTTTTTATTTTCAAAACATGCATGGATAATTTGACAATATTGGCCCTTGTGTTTCAAATTTTCTCCTCCTTCCCCCCACCCCCTCCCCTAGATGATAAGCAATCCAGTATAAGTTAAACATGTTAAAATATATGTTAAATCCAATATGTATAAATAGATTTATACAATTATCTTGCTGCACAAGAAAAATCAGATCAAAAAAAAAAAAAGAAAGAAAGTAAATGAGTAAGCAAACAAATGCATGTGAACAACAACAAAAAGAGTGAGAATGTTATGTTGTGATCCTCATCAGTTCATCAGGGACATATTTTCACTTATACCATCATCTTAGTCTCTTGGAAGAATAAACTCAAACTTAGTTCAATTCTTAAATGGAATTAGTCTACCAAATTCATGTACAAAAAATACAAGTGCTATTAAATAAGTCTTCATCTCAGCCACTGCTGTGTGAGTGTGAGACTGTTACTTATGTTGCACAGTCTCTCAAATATTTCTATTCTATATCATCAGAACTTTTCCAGAAGCATGATCTCTTACCTCTCCCACATGAAGAATTTTCATAAGATGTGTATGCTTATACTGTATACACATACAGCATGTGTATCTCCCATTGTCAGTATCTTTATGTGGTTGATATATGCAAATATATACATAAAGACACATCCTTGTAAGTATATATATAAAAATAATATTTATTTATTTATATTCACAAATCTACAGATGTGATATATACCTATAAATATATATATACACACACAAACACACATACATACAGAGTTCCTTCCCCACTATCTCCACTAAATAAATCTTCTGTTTTGAATAGTAACCCTATTATCTTGAAAATACAATATAACTTATACAATATAATAAATTCACACCCATACACATACATACACTCTCACACTCCTGATATATTATAAGTCAATATAGACCATAATATATGTGATGGTTTTGGACTAGATTTCAGTTTCCATGTATTAAAGAAAATGGTAGAATTAGATGATCTCTGTCTAGTCTTATAATTCTGTTAAATTTCATATAACAAACCAATAGCTGCAACTTAAAATATTTTGATACTTTTGAAATACATATACACACATTTCAATAGAATGAATGTATCTTAGTGTTTTGCTGCTTAAAATTATATTCCCAGGCACAGTTTATCCCCTGTAATAATGAATCTTCTTTGGCCAAAAGCAATTTATTATATATAAACTTGATTATTTGGAAGAGATGCCTTGAAACTAATTTGAATATATGGGTTATGCACACTTAAGAAAGGAAATATTAAAAAAATCTACTCTTGGTATTTTTAAGTCTGTAAAAGGATAAGATAAGCCCAAAAAATGAGACTGATTACCATAAGTATTTTTTGTTCCTCATACTTTCAAATGAGCACAAATGGTATAAGTGGAACATATATTATCAATAGCTCTTTCCTTGGGCTTTTTATTTCTTCAGAAAATAAGAAACATTAATTCTTGCTAATGCCCATTTGAAAAAGCAAAGAATCGCTATCCTTTTCATATAAATATATCATAAAGCTTTGTCTTAATCCAAAGAGGATCAAATTTTTAAATTCCTAGATAACATTTCTTGATCAGATTTTGCTGATCACATATGGTACTTTTTTGTTACAAATATCAAAAGTTAAAGAATGTGTTGAATCAAGAAGCAATTCTATCTGTGTATTCTTCTGTACAAATACACAAAATTAGTCAGGAAATGCTAGTGAGAGGTCCCATTATTTAGGATCACATCTAAACTGTTAGTTGATCTGAGTACCTCTTAAACATTATCAAAATTATCAAAAAAAAAAGTTATCTAAAAAATCAAATGTATTTTTAATATGTAACAATTTTGTGATAAAAGTTTTTTCTGATCATGTATTTTGTGTTTCCATCATTAATGAATCTTTAATCAGGATGAAAAAGCGTCATTATCCTCTAAAATATAAAACTCTGTTGTTCCCAAAAATTGTGTCCCTGTACTGATAGAGAAAAAAAAAGAAAAGGAAAGAAAAGAAAATCCTTGTCTTTAAGCATCTTGTATTTTATTAGGGAGGACAAAATATAAAAAGAAACTAGAAAAAAATGAGAAGAAAAGAAGGTAGAGCCCTGAAATGAAAGAATGACTGACTTGGGTTCTGAGAAAAATCATTCAGTTAGAAAAAGATCAAAATTTTCTATAAGTTCTTTGTAGCACTCCAAATACAGATTTTTTTTTATACCTAACTAAATATTGTTCTGATTAGTTCTGATTCTTTGGAAGGATTGCTTAATTACTGCTGTGTATTTCCCATTATGATTACTAATCTAATAGAACAACATTATTAATAATATGCTCAGTCTATGGTCAGTTATGACAACTTGCATGTTTTCTTTTTCTACATATTTTGTCATATTCACCTATTTCTTATCTTGCATTTCCACAGTTTATTGCTGTTGCATTTTGTGACACAATGATCTCAAGGGATGTTAAATGGGAAATAATTCACAAACAAATGTTTCTATCCTTTCTTCCTAATATTTTCCAAGATCTTTTCTATAATCAGAATCATTCTACTTCAACACAATGTATACATTGACTTTTAATACTTCTCTCCAATAAATACAACTGGTAGTCTTTACTTATATAAAAATTACATACCAGGATATATACAAATGCATATTGCATCTAAATATCACTATTTAGAATTTGTTATTAAATCATGTGGCTGCTTAGGCTCTGCTACAAACAGGAAATATATTGGTCTGATATGGAATATAATTTCTTATGTAATGCATTCACTAGTCCTCAATTCAATATTTTTCTATAGAATTGTTTTATTTTGTGCTTTTTAATGGGTTTATTAGAAAGATCAAGGAATGTGTTATGAATATTTTGATCATGAAAAAGATTATATAGAGAGAATGACCAAATAGTCCTTCATTCTTCTAACTACAAAATCAATATATCAGTGATTAACCTAAGGATTAGACCACATGTAATTTTTTGAAATTCAAAATATGTTGCCTTTTAAAGCCAGTTCTTGAAGAAATTAGTTTAGCCAGACTATTTTGAGTTAAATTCTCTTTATAAATACATATATTAGAACATGAATTAACAAGACCTTATCAAATTTTTAATTGTTTTTCCTTTGCATGTACATGCTAACTAGAAAAGCTTTCTGTCAAACTGGAATGAGGTCTTATGTAAAAAGTTTAGAAATAAAACTCATGTCTGCTTATTCTTCTACATAGTGTCTCTTCTTGCAGTCAAAACAGAGCCGATGAACAACAGTGAAACAACTACTACAACTGGAGATGGATCACTTGACACTTTTACTGGGTCAGGTAAAGCTTTAAACTCATGTGCTGTTATGTACACACTGGCATATTCATCAAATTATTTTTCATGAATAGGCCTCATAAATACAACAGTAGCTACAGCTGTTAAAATACTTGGAATTATAATTGTTACTTTTATAAAGAAAAAGAAAAAAGCTCTTCCCTTTTAAAGAGAAACCTAATAGTTAAAATTCCATGTTTTTAAGAATGATTTCTGGTTCTACAAAAAAAAAGTTTTTAATTGAAATAGAATTTTGTGTATTTTAGATAACTTTTTAAAACCAACATTGAAATTCATGGCAATGAAATAATCATAGGTGGCTTCAGGGATAATTATTTTACATAAAATGTAATTAATTTAATAAGTGGGTTGTGCCAGTCATAAACTTTATTCTGCCAGCATTGATAGTTCATAAAAAAATTGCCTTCTAACTATGACTCAAAATGTAACATTGTTCATTTGATTCTTTCTAAATAACCTCATTTCCTATGTAGATTTTTAAAAATTCTTCTTTGTAAGCAGCTGAGTGAAAAGTATTAAAGGTTAATGGACTGCAGGAAAGTACACATTGCTTGCATTAGAACATTAAATTGGATAGTGCTACCTTTAATATTAATGCATCAAGAAGAACAATAGTATAACTGTAAACATCAGTCCACTTTAAATGTAAATACTTTTGTAACTCCCGGTAGGTTAGCAAATAAGTTGTTTCAGTCAAGAGTTTTACAAAGAAAAGTTAAAATACTCTCTAGCTCATTTAATTGCTTCTGGAAGTAATGAATTTTTATATTGCCTAAGAAGGTGGATATTAACATATAAAATATTTAAAGTAATGGGATTTGTCTTGATAGTATGTAGGTGCAGTGTTTGTGTGTGTGTGTGTGTGTGTGTGTGTGTGTGTGTGTGTGTGTGTTTGTGCGCGTCGCGCCAGCTCAGTGGTTATACTTTTGGTTATGAAAACTTTGCTACTTCTTCAAATAAAAATCCTATTAATTTTTTTTCTAAATAGTAGATATAAATGGTATTCATCAAATTTCAGCATTAAAATAAATGGACAATTACTACACAAACTGATATTAATTGGTGATATAAGCACTATGAAAATCAGGCCTCCTGACTTTAGACCCAGTATTCTCACACAGTAGAGTATTCTACATAGCTAATATTAACTTGCTCAGAACACTGGATATGAAATTATGGAAACTTGAGGTCAGTCCTTCTTTCAACATTTACTAACTGTGAAATGGAGCAAGTCACTTAATCTCTACTTGGCTCAGTTTCCTTATTTGTAAAATGGGAATAATAATAGCACTTACCTCCTGTGGCTGTTGTGAGGAAGAAATGAGCTAATATTTATAAAGCACTTTGTAAACTTAAAGTACTATATAAATGTTAATTATTGCTTTTATTGTTAAGATTACAGAATAAAATTCTATGTCCTGAAAATGCTTTAAAAGTAGATTCCAGAAAATTAACTAAAATTTTGTAAAGACACAAAAATACAGCATTCATACAAATGGTATAAATTATATATCAATATGTGATGTTTTCTACCAGTCCAATAAGCAATTAATCTAGCATGTTCTATTACTTAAAATGTTCATTAATACATATCCCAACCAAACAAGTATATGTACAAATAACCTGAAGGAAAATAATAAAATTATAAAAGTGATGATATAATTAAATGAAATTTTAAATCAGTTAAGAGAATCTACAGCAAAAATCCTATAATAATTATCAAAATGGTTTCTATAAAAATTAACTAATCAACACACTCCTTTTATAAGTCAAAATTGGTGCTTAGGAAAGTTAGTAGTTAGTAGAAGATTAGTTGTGGATAATTTATTGAATATTAATTTATTGATGACTCAATAAGTGCTTATTATCAGCTTGCTGATAGTCCAATGGAAAAACCAAGTCTCCTGATTACTTATTAATTTCATAATTAATATCATTGTCATATAATTTTATTTAAAATTGTATTACAATGGTCAGATAAATATATATAGTCTGATGATGCATTAAAATATAATGGTTAGCTTATTTGACCTATTCTAGCTCTCAGTATATACTTCACCATTATAATTTGGTATCATAACACCAAGTTATTTAGCTATTTATTCTGACAATGATGATGATTCACTTACAAAGTATATTGCAAATTTGCAAATCATTTCCTTATAACAAATCCTTGAATTATCCTGTGTTATCCCCATTTTACTTATGAAGAAATTAAATCACAAAGGGATAAAATTTTTGATGGCCATTACCCTTTTAAATGATGGGGATAGAATTTACATAAATTTGAATTTGGAAGACATTTGCCTCCAAAGCTGAAGATGCTTTAGAGAATTTATTGAATTCATTTTCTAACTATATTAGTCAAGAGACTAGTTTATTCATTTTATTTGATAACAAGAAATGTCATTATTTTTTTAAAAAATTAAACAAGAAGACAATGTCCCAGGGTGAAAGGAAGTGAAAGGAAGTCTTAAAGTGATCATTATTGGTAGAATTATTTGAGTTCATCCTTAACTTTTTATACAACTTATTCAAACTGATTCTTAATTTGATAAATAAAAGAAACATCCCTATGATAATGTTAATCTTAGCACCTTGTATTAGTTATCTTTTTGTTTAAATGAAATAGAACAAAATATGTTTACTTTTTTAAAAGATTATATATGACATTTACCCACCTAATAAACACTTAAAATGCAAACATAATATTTTAAGTAAAGCAAAAGAAAAATTAACTATTCAGATCTCAAAAATTTGGTGATACTTTGTATATTTTAAGTTAGTTTATTTATAAGTAGGTCTACCCGTCAATTAATGAATAAGCATTTATTAATCACTTCCCATGGCTTCAGACACATTACTAAGTACTGGGGATGTAAAGAAGAAAAAGAAGTAAAGCCAACCTTTGCCTTCAATAAAGTTATATTTTGGTGAGGGGGAGTATGCATGTAAATTGATAATACAGATATTTATAGAGTAGATAAAAATAATTTTAGAAGAAAAGCATTAGTAAGTGAGGGTTCAGGAAAGAATTCTTATAGAAGATATTGTTTGATCTTAGCTTGATACTCCTATGGAAGCATTTTCAAGATGGTATCTAGATTCACAAATTAAAGGAAAGAAAAGTAGAGTTGATTTTAATTTCAATATATATGTAGGATTGCTGTGATATATGTCAATGTATATGTGTATGTGTGTATACACACAGAGAGACACATGTAGAAACATTACTGATGTCCAAGGTGGTTATTGTTGGGTTGTTTTTTATGTGTGTGTGGTTTTTTTTGAGGGAGGGAGCAGATCATTTAGCAGCTATTGTTAAATTTCTATCCATTCATCCTTTGCCATAAGTTTGTGATAAAAACTTTATATTTAGTTAAAAAATAACAGAAGCATAATTAGAGGAGGACTGAAATTCTCTCATATGGCTCAAATAAGCTAGACTTGAATTTTCCATGGCATAATATTATGTGATATTTACTAAGTTCCCACATTATGAAACACACAACTTTTAGTTCTTAATGAGGCTAATTGATTAACCTTAGCCATTTTAAGTGCTTAATAATCTAGAAGAACCTAAAAAAATGCAAATTTTTTTGGAATTTTTTTTTTGAATTTTGCATTTTGCATTTTATTTTGAATTGCATAAAAATAACTTAATTGTTATTTTTTGGTAAATTTGTTACTACTAAATCAAAATATCAATAACAAATGTTTATTTATTTTTCAAATCTGACTCAAGAGTTCTTGGAAAGATAGATTTTGTATCATTGCTTTAAAAACTATTTAAAATGTACTTTAAAGATTCAGAACACAAAGGTTAAAAAAATGATCTTAAACCTGTTAAATTTTGCGTGCTTATAAAGTAGTAGATCACAAGAGCCCTAATGATACTTGGATATAGTAATATATCATGTTTCATAAAATAGTTAGGAACCTAAACCTATTTGTCATTTAAACAATTCTGAAGGTTTGGTTCTGGTATTATTATGAACAACTTAGGAAGGATTTACTACTTTGAAGTATAACTATGATTGATTAGACTAAAGTAATTCCAGTGCTACACTGTGTACTACTTTAATCTTTTTGAAAAGTGAATGAACAGCAGATGGCCTAATAAAGACACTCTGTATGTTTGCCCAGTATGGATTTGCTCTGAAGGGATTGGTTCAACACTTTAGTGTACATATATTTGGAATACATCTGTCTTAGTCAAGACAGATGGCTAAAGGAAAGAAAAACTTCCAAACTGTTGGAATTTGTCCAGTTTGGGACAGATATAAATAAAATCTGACTGTCATACTTTAAGTTCTTGGAAAATAGGTAGAGATACCATGGTAAATATGTCTTTGCTATGTTGTTAGAAGTTGTACTTTTATTTTTTTAAATGTTACCTTTACTGTCACATTAAAATGTTATAAGTGTGCTTATAACTAAAGAATACTTTTCACTATCCTAAATTATCAATTCCTTATATAATGTATTAAAATGAAAAAAATTAAATTAAATATGACTAAATCAAAATTTGAACATTAAGAGCTTAACATTTATAAACTTAAATTTGGGGGAGGGAATTGGATATTGGAAAAGATATACACATGAAACTGTTCAGTGCTCCTTCATTTTATATTGAAATCAATATTTGTAGTAAATTGCAGCAACATTTTCTATTTGTGAAACTTCAATAACTTGCTATCATAGAAATTTATATTTTCTTCAAGTGATTTGTCTGTATTGCTTTCAGAAACTTTTTTAATCTAGGAGAGAAGCTTATTGGGGAGTATGAATGCATGTAGTCAATGTTGGTGTTGAAAAATCAATGTCTAAAGAAATTTTGAAGACCATTAATAGTTTAAATACCAAACATGCTAAAATAAATTGAAGTATTAATATTATTTGATTAAAATTATCATGTATCTTAGTGAGATATGTTTGTTGCAATTACTTACATATGTATATATATATATATATGTATGTATATTTGTATGTATGTATATGTGTATTGTGTTTTACAGTAATAACAAGTAGTGGCTACAGTCCCAGATCAACACATCAGTATTCCCCACAGTTGTATCCCTCCAAGTAAGTGAATTTTTTTTTCTTGAGTGACGAAGCAAATAACCAGAATTATTTTATGATTTTGCAAATATTTCAATTTATAATCTACAAGTGACAGATTGTTTGGTAGGCTAACTAAAGATGCTCATCCATTTCTATCTAGGCAATTCTAGATATATACTCTTGTTTTGGAAAAGTTAATGTTTATATTGTCCTAAGAAAAGTAACAAACTTTGGTATATACAGTTTTTACCAAAACAAATTGAACATCAGCTGACTATATTTAATTAAATTTTAAAAAGTAATGTTTAAGCAAGCATAAACATCTCTAAAGTTACAAGTTCAGACTTTAATGTTTGAATTATGAACATTTAGGTGAATAGTTCAATTTTAAAAAATGATTATTGGACTGTAACATTGTGTCAGATTTTGTTATATTTCATTATCTGAAGACAATTTGTATTAATTTTGAGGGTTCTATAATTATTTTGTCAAACTTATTCAGGTATTTCCATGTATACTGAGTTTTAACACTATTTAAAAGATAAATCCATATTTGTCTGGTAACAATTCTATGTTCCTAAGCTTTGGGTTTTAAATACATATGCATACACACATAATATATCCGTACAAATTGTTCACTAAGACTTCTAAGGAAGCAATAATATAGCTAAATAAAAGTTGTCGTTTTCTTTAGGTAGAAAGGATTGTATAATCAAATAGAGTCATTGCCTTAAGGGGAGCAGAATAAATTGTAATATAATTCTTTCCCTTTTCTTTTGTCTCACACTTCAAGTATTCAATTGCATATGTACCTAGGGAATGGAAAAGTTAGGAGAAACAGACTTTGGAGTTATGCATAGCTGGAGATAGAGACATGTGATTTCATTCCATACAATTTTTTGACAAGCCCTTATTTGCAGCAATTTATCATAATGAAAGATAATTATTACTTTTTCTCATTTAAGAATATGAAATTTTAATATATTACTGTAGAGAATTGTATATACTATGCATATATTATCTATAGGAAGTTGCAACATTAATCCTAATTATTGTTTTAACAAAACTGAAGCAATCACACTACTACAATATTTTCATTCTAATGACTTTTAAAGAATTTATAAAACAATTCTAATCCCAAACCAAGGTATTTATTTTTACATTACAGGGTGAATAATATGCTCATTAAAATTTACACAGTTGTTATTTTGGACTTGTTGGTTAATTTTTGATCTGTGAACATAATTATAGTTATGATCCTAATAATGGAAAGCATTTAAGATATTATATTATGTGATCATGATCATATTACTCAATCTGTACATCAACTTTCTGTTCCACATAAATGATATGCCACACACAATTAAAATGAAGAATTAAACTGTTGCCAATCCTGTTTACACTTTCTAAACATATACCATGAAATTATATATTTATATATATATATATATATATATATACACACACACACACACACACACACACACACACACACACACACACACATATATATATATATATATATATATATATATATATATATATATATTAGATGATAGATAATCTTAAAACTGGAAGGATGCTTAGAAATCACCAAATCCAATCACTCCATTTTTCAGATGAGTAAATTAAGACCTAGGGAGGATCAAGGACTTTACAAAGATCACAATGCTCATTTGTGACAGAGTCAGGACTAGAATTCAGTTCTCTTGACTCCTAGTCAAGTGTTATTTCCATTGTACCATGAAATATGCAATTAAATTATGGATTATTGTTGTTCAGTTCTTTCAGTAGTGTCTAACTTTTTGTGAGCCCATTTGGGTTTTCTTGGCAAAGATACTGGAGTGGTCTGCTATTTCCTTCTCCAGCGTATTTTATAGATGAATTGAGGCAAACAAGGTTAAGTGACTTGATCAGATTCATGTAGTCAGTAAGTGTTTGAGGCAAATTTGAACTCAGATTTTCCTAACTCCAGGCCAGTGCTCTATTCACAGCACCATCTAATTGCCCAAACTATGGCTAGGGAGAGAGATTCCCATTTGAATTTTAAAGGTTTTATTATTTAAAAGTTGATAAGCTGTTATAATTAATATACAGTCTTTGTTGCCACAGTAATGCTATTTTTCTGATATTTAGGCCCTATCCACACATTCTTTCTACACCAGCAGCTCAAACAATGTCTGCCTATGCCGGGCAGACTCAGTATTCAGGAATGCAGCAGCCAGCAGTGTACACAGCCTACTCACAGACAGGACAACCTTACAGCTTACCCACTTACGGTATTTTGCTTCTTATTTCTGTTATTTCATTACAAATGGAAAACTCTGCTAGTTGACACTTTGCCTGTGTTTTTTTTTTTTTTTTAATGCTGTCTGCAATAGAGGATTTCAATAAGTTAATCATTAAATTGCTTTGAATATTAATTGCTCATCCAGATTTAGGTGTGATGTTGCCAGGCATCAAGACAGAAAGCGGACTTTCACAAACCCAGTCACCACTACAGACGGGGTGCCTCAGTTACAGTCCAGGGTTTTCTACCCCCCAACCAGGCCAAACACCCTATTCTTACCAAATGCCAGGTAAGTAACTATTTGCTGAATATAGCAGAAGATGACTTCATAGACTACATACTAGAAATAAATTTTAAAATAGAAGGAAATTTTTTATGGTATTTGTAAAAGTTCATCTCATAAGACAAGTAATAGAAATAGGAAGAAAAGCTTTAAATATCTTATGCAAACTGACCTTTTCTAAAGTTAAAAAAAAACTTAAGTTAAAATTACATGACATCACCCTGAGCCCAAGTTTAGACAAATGTTCTCTGAACTAGTGATGACAAAATTATTCATTCAATCAACACTTTCATTGTCCACTGTGACTCTAAAATATTCATAATAGAAATCAATTTTTTTTTACTATTTGCTAAGTCTCAAATGCTCTTTTGTTTGCTTCAAAATTCAAATAGCAATTTTGAGCAGATTTTTACAGTATTCAGTAAATATTAATATATTTTTTCTTGAATGTAATACCTAAAAAGTAAGATTTTCATTTTTTCTCTTTTCACAAATATTCAACTGTCTAATTTTATAAACATTTGATATTTATTTTGATATCTATAATTTCAGTTTTTTTTCTTTTTTAAGGAAGGGCAATTCTAATTATTATATGGCAACTGCAAAAAAAAAATGTGATAGAGTGGAAATACTATTTCAAAGGAATTCATTTTATTTACTTCAATGTTAGTTCTGAATTTTAAGTCATGTTTTAAAAAGCTACTTTTTTTCACTGATTTCTCTTTTCAACATTCAATTAAACAATAAGTTAATTAAGCTGTAAAATATCAAGTTGATTTGCCTAAAATCAATTGTTTTAACAGTCTATTTCTTCTCTATCTTCCTCTCCCCTCCATTTCTTCTTTCGCCTTCTTTCTGTTTCTATCTTTGCCTTTTTTCTGTTTCTAGCTCTTTCTCAACTCTAAGTTTGTTGCCATTTATAGTTCCACACTTCCTGGTAGACCAGAACCACAGAAACAAATAATTGGATAAAGAATGCATATTTGGTGTTTTAAATCAAAATGAATATAACATGCAAATATATTTTCTTATAGAGACAGCTTTTATGGTTTGTCATAAACAATCTTAATTTGAGTCAGTGGCATGGAACTTAAAGTATTCTTAGGTTCTATGAACCTTTTTACCTTATAGGAATTTTTTGATTATACAGTAAAATTCCCAAATGCTCATGTTTGTAAATATTAATTCTATACAAAATAGATGCTACATGTTGATATAATAAAACCAAATTTAAATCTTTAAATTTGCATATAGAAAAAACATATCAAAGTTGAAAGTATTTATTTTTTGTATAATGGATTAAAAATAATATTGATATTCAACTAAAGTTTGTATAGTTTTTGAAAGTGAAATATTTTTATAAACACTGTAAGAAATAACTTTAAAACATATTCTATTCTTCACCCCTAGGTTCTAGTTTTACACCATCATCTACTATTTATGCAAATAATTCTGTTTCCAATTCAACGAATTTCAGTAGCTCACAGCAGGTATGAATTAAAGCAAAACTTTTAATATTGCAGGTTTAATGAAAAATTTTCACTTAAGTTATAAAATTGCTGCATGTTAATATTTAATTTGCCTTTTTGAGCATGAGTTTTCAGGACAATAAAATTCTGTTATTTGAAATCCTGATGAATGATTTTGTTCTCAGTTACAAAATTTCTCATAAATATCTAAGGATTGCTATTATCAAGACTCCAAAATAGTTATTTTATTTTGTTAATTCAATTTTCACAAAAAATATATTACACAGTCATATATATATATCTTAAATAGTGAATACTGGCCACAATATAAGTTTTTTATATTCTAGAGTCATTATCAATATCATTTACCATGCTAGATCATGACATGATACCATTAGAACATACTGAATTGTAAAAGACTTGTTTGTCTAGACATTAAAGAATTCTAGAGTTTTGTAACTTTTTTTGAATCCCAGTAGCTTCTTGTAATAAATTAATCCCTTATCCATGATTTTAGTGCTTGAAGGAATTTTAAATATTTTCTAGTCAAATACCCTTAATTTATAAATATGGGCATTGAATCCTGAGTGTTTCAATGACTAAGGCCATATGAGTAAGAACTAACTTACTCTGGCTCCCAAATTAGCACTCTCTTCCATAGTCTCCTCCTATGCTGGTAGGCTATTAACTCCTAGTTCTTAGTGGAGTTTGGGTGTATCCTTTAGCACTCATTCTAATTTGTTGCTACTTGTCTGCCAGGGACTCAGAAAAAAATTCAATTATATTAGAATTTGGATAAATCTAGAGTTGATAAGCTCAAAATAAGGGCCTAAAGAACCTCTTTGTAAGAAACCTGAGGAATGTTTTTTTGTAAATATAGGGAATTATTGATATCTATTTTGTTTCTATAAAGATATTTTTGAATGATTGATTGATTTCTGGTTCCCAGTTATATTTCTAGTCATAGAAGCTGTTAAAAAAAAAAACAGAATTTTGAATAGTTAATATTTCCATATGTTAGATTGGTAAAAACATATCATTTCATTAATATTGTTACTAGTTTCCATTATGATTTAACTCACTCTAGATTCAATAAAAGATTTTCAAGAGTTGCTATAACTTAACATTTTACCACACTATGATCATCTTGATGAGTCTCTCCAAATTCGATAGGGTAATACTCAGATGGTAGATATCTCACAACAATATTCAAAGGTGTTATGGTATTTTATTCCATCTTGATTCAAAAGCACACAAACAAATTGCTAAGAATTATCTAAAATGTCTATGTGGAAAATGAGAAAAAAAAGTCACATTCTTTGTATGGATGAGGATCTCAGATATCTGTGGATGAATTTGCAGACCCTCAAGACTTTTTAAACTCTTCTCTTTCTTCATTTTTCCCCCAGGGTCTATTAGAATCATTGCTTAGAATGATTAAGCATCTTTGAGTGTGCAAGATGACCACCAAAAATATCTTTACTTCATCAGGGTTAATTTGAAATATAACAATGTGGAATAATAGTATATATTTAAATAGTACTTTATAGCTAGCAAAACACATTTCTCTATCATAACCCTAGCATCTCTATTTACATATAAGCAAACTGAAGTCCAGAAAGATTAAATAATTTCCCCTTGGTCACTCAAGTAATTAATTATAGAATTGAAACTTAAAATGTAAGTCTCCTTGCTAGACATCCAATGTTCTTTACATTCTACCCTCCTGTTCCTCTAAAGCTTCAAAAAAGTTTATTTAACTTCTTAGAATAAATATACTATCATAGTGGTATCTGTGAAAAGGAAAAGAGTCAGAAGAAAGCCTTTGACAGGAGTTTCATCTATGAAAAATTTTCTAGAAGAGCATGGACAGGCACTGTCCAGATGTTAATGTATTTCAATTATTGTTTCAGGATTATCCATCCTATACAGCCTTTGGCCAAAACCAGTATGCACAGTATTATTCAGCATCAACATATGGAGCATATATGACTTCAAATAACACAGCTGATGGCACATCTTCATCGTCATCAACTTATCAGTTGCAGGAATCTCTCCCTGGACTGACCAGTCAACCAGGTACAGATCTCCATTCAGGTGAAATACTTTCAGATATTTTGTTGTATATTCTAAAATGTGGGAAACATTTCAAAATGGTGATGGAGATTATTCAGATGGTTACCATAGTTTTGACCTATATCAATGCATAGGGTTAGATGTCACACTTTAGATAGTATGAGAACTTTTCATTTTGTTGAGCAATATATCTTTCTATATAAAACCTGTAAGATACGTGTAAGCTTAATCTACATTATTAATATTTTCTCCATTACTATCTTAAATTTAGCAATTATATATAGTCCTAATTTGTACCATTTTCCAATTTCCAAAGAATTGAATGCTCCTACTAAAAAATTAATTACTGATTCTTTTGAGTCAGTATAAGCATAGCTTCAGCACATTTCTGGTTGGAGAAGATGGGAAAATGACTAACATATATATATATATATATATATATATATATATATATATATATATATATAAAATTATAAAAAAATATTCTAGATAAACTCTGGTATTTGATAGGATTTTCTACTCACTAACTGTAATTATAAAATATTTTTTTCTTAATTTCCATATTCAGAATATGTATTGAAACATGAATGTTGCACAGAAAGAAGGATATAGGAATAAATGCAAAGTGCCACTCCTGGGTTCAAAAGATTGCTTCACAAGTACAGAATGGATAAGACATGATGGTTAGATAACAGTTTCTGAAGAAGAATAAAAGATCTGGGAATTTTTTTGAACCATAATCTCAATATAACTTAATAATGTAACATGCCAGCTAAAAAAACCTAATGCTATATTAAGCTGCATTAAGAGAGGCATTTATATCCAGAAGAGAGAAAATGATCATCATCCTATCTTCCACTCCAGTCAGACCAGATCTCAAATACTGTGTCCATTTCTAGTCAATACACAATAAGAACATAGGCTGAAGAATGTTCAAAAGAGAGTGGTCAGACAAGACGTGCTACATAAGGATTAATTGATGGAATTGAAGATGAGAAAATGTATTAAGAACATGAGATTAGAATTATTTCACTTAGCTTTATAGGGATAACAAATGTTATTTAATAAAGGGTAGAAGACTCCAGGTGAATTTTAAAAAAACACACACACTTTCAAACCATTGTTATTCAGTTGTTCAATTGTATCCATGGAACCCAGAACATCAATAGAATAAGCAAACTTTAGATACTTAAAAAGAAGAATTAAATACAAGACTAACAATGTGTGTTTAAGTTTCCATCAATGGAAAACACACACACACACACACACAATTTCTGTTTGCTTACTGAGCTCTTTAATATATATAAAGTGTTTTTTAAAACTTAAAATATTAATATGTCATTAATGTGATTATTATGATCATTGTTATTATTACTATTATGGAAGCTGGATCTGATAGTGGAAATTTTCCCCCTTAAATTATAGTGTAATTCATATATTGTCTTTAAGATATACTTTAACATGTTTAACATGTATGGGACTGCCTGCCATCTAGGAGAAGGGGTGGAGGGAAGGAAGGGAAAAGTTGGAACAGAAGTGATTGCCAGGGTCAATGTTGAAAAATTATCCATGCATATGTTCTGTCAATAAAAAGCTATAGTAAAAATAAATAAATAAATAAATGAATTGTAGTGTGATTGCAAACATTTTGTTGTCCTGATATACTTTAAAAGGTAAGATTCTATGTAAAAAAAAAAAAAGAGTGATTGATCTTTAGGTTGAACATTTGGTTTATATTAATCAACAAAGGCAAACATTGCAGTGTTTTGAATACATATTTATATATGCATATGTAATGCATATATACACATACACACACATATATATACTTGGAAAATATATGTATGTATATATAAATATCTATGAATAAATGTTAATATATTTATTCACATATGTATAAATGCATAAATATGTTAATCTTTAATTTAATGTTATAGAGCTGAGCTTCATGAGAATTTTGGTAGAAAATTTATTTGCCTGGAAATTTAAAAATAATCTTTTGGGGTTATCATTATTTACTGATGCTGAGTAGGATGGTTAAAATGCTTTTGAAAGTTAGAGATTCATTACCCATTATGATTTTTAAATAAAGTTAAACTATTTATAAATAATTTTTATCTATTAGTAATCAATTTTTTAAAATTCTCTTTTCTTTGAGAAACTGACTTTATTCAACTAAAGTCACTATAAATTTGATTTTATTTAATGAACTAATGCTATGTCAAAAATTAACCAAATTTTCCACCATGATTTTTTTTTTGGTGACAATTTGGAATTTGGTGCATAGAGTTGAGGGAAACCAAAATGCTTCCCCTTTAATACGAGTGGAAAAAGAGACTATATCTTCATTTGTTTAAAAAAAATCTATTATTGACTTTTGCCATCTTTAAAATAGAAACATACCTTGTGTTCAATAAAAGACAGATGCTCATTCTGATGTCAAGATTATCCTAATGAAATAAAAGTCAGATATAAATATCCAGAATGTACAAGGTGCACTTATTAGTTACAGTACTGATTAAAGGATAATTATGCAATCATGTATTATGTTGGTTTAAGAATAAGCCTAGGGCAATTGGTAATGACTAATAGTAGATGGAAATTGTAAATAGCATTCAGTTATTTACTTTAGCTATTAAGCAGGTTTATGAAAGATTTAAGGATATTGGACTGCAGTAATTATGAACAGACCTTTTAAATTCATTATCTTTATAAGGATTTTTGACTGCCATTAACATGAAATTTATCTTCTAGATATTTCAGATTTGCGATTATATTTTTAAGATGAAGATTAAAATGTTAAGAAAAGCTAGAGAGTGTTTTACTACATTCCATTGTGTTAAATGTAATTTTAAACTCTTTAAAATTAGACACAATTAGTAATTTGAAAAACTTTTGCTTTTTACCTGAGGACCTAAATCCACTTTATAGTACATTAGCTAATTAGGCTTCTTAAATGTGCCAAGATAAGTAAGAGATACAATGGATCACTTCACTCTTTGTTGAAATGAAGCCCAATCTCTTGAATAGGAACACAGTAATTGTTAAAGAGCTTCATAGCATCTTATTTTAAGACAATAATAAGGGAAGAATGCTAAATATTACTAATATATATGATGGTTTTGATAGAATGGACCTCATTAATATTCTCTGTTGGTGAAGATAATAATTCTAAAAGCCAAAGCAATTTTAATTTCCCCCACAGTGTATGTAAATGTGTCTTGTAATTACTTGAGTTGGAATTTGGCACAGATATTGGAATGAACAACTTTCAACTTGTTTGATTGAAAAAAAAAAGTGTCACCAAATAGTTAATGACTGGCTGAGTTCAAATTCTAATCTTTACTACTTTATCTAAAGATACAACAGAACTTCCACCAAGTCCAAAGAGTCAGTATAATTCCATTTGGATCAGCTGCCATAAAAGATGATCTATACTACATGCCCGTTCCAGGTTAGGCTTGCCAACTTCTATGGTATTCTTGGGTCTCATTGTCATAGAAATTGGACAAAACTTCCATTTGTTTGGGATACCATTTCAAAGAAAAAAATAATCTCCTTTTTGATATGATAGATCTTCTAGTTAGTTTTGTCTGTCAATATGATAGTCATAAGACACCAGACTTCTGGCTCATTGAGATTCTACTCACCATTTAGAATCAGGAAATATTGAGCTATCAGTAAATATTGAAGGCTTTGCTACTGCTCAAGGACTGGTTCTTCCAGCACCTGATACATGATATTCTTGACTTCACAATTTTGGTTTGGAATAGATTATATCTTCAGTTGATTCCTGAGTCAGGAAATTTCAAAAAAATCGATTGAACCTCCCTTACTGTAGTGATCATCTTACATACTTCCAGAAATGACTATCTACATCTGCCTCTTAGTAATGTTCTTGGAAAAAGACTATAATGATATTAGGAATATTGAAAGCATTAGATTAGAAAGATCATATTGAATAATCTTAAAGAAATTTTACCTCAAGTTTATTTTGAACCAAACCATTTAACTTGTAGCATTTAATTTGGATGAATATTTGTATCGAAAAGCAGCATTTGCTTAATAGTGCGCAATAATTTTGTAAAAGTCAGTATAATAAGGGATCCTAGTCTAACAGCATAATAGTGAATAGAGGACCCAAGCTAAGAAAGGTCTGGGTACAAATGCAGCTGATAATGTAGACTCATGGATAAATGCCTTCATTTCTCAATGCAATGATGTAAGCAACTGATCACAAAGACAACATGATTTACAGACTAGTTACTGAACTCTATTAGTAAATGTTACTATTCTAGTTCTTCATATGTAAAATCATACATCTTTCTCATGACAACTTATCTCCATGACAACAAAGAAATAGGCAGATATATTGGTGATCAGTAATTCATGAAAAATTGAAAAAAGAAAAGACTTTTAGATTAACTCTTCTTCTTTGGTGTAAATCTCTGTGAATTGGGAACTGAAACTTATTTGTAATTTAAAGTATTAGAATGTTGCCTGTAGCACTGTGGAGTTAAATAATTTCCCTATACTCACATGAGAAAGGCGAACATCTGTCTTCAGTAGGACTTGAATGAGAGTCATCTTTTCTCTTAAATTCATCTATCACTATGATGTATTGCTTTTTTTTCTTAAATGAACAATTTTAAGAGGAAAAATGCTATGTACTAGGGCATTTAAGGTATAATTAATTTACTGGTCATTTTTACGCTAGCATGTAAACAAAAAACTTTTAAACTAAAAGCTAGTTACATAGTTGTTTGCACATTGTCTTCCCCATTAGACCTGAGCCTTTCAAGGACAGTGATTATCTTTTGCTTTTATTTCTATGCTCAATGACTGACAAATGTTTTTTGTTCAATTGTTTTTTCAAACATGTCCATGATCCAATTTGGAGTTTTCCTGGCAAAGATACTGGAGTGGTTTGTCATTTCCTTCTCCAGCTCATTTTACAGATGAGGAAACTGAGGCAAATAGAATTAAATGACTTTACCCAGGATCATATAGCTAGTAAACATCTGAGGCCAGATTTGAACTCAGAAAGATGATTCTGCCTGACTCCAGATTCAGCAATCCATCCATTGTACCTCTTACCTGCCCTGAGACATAATAAGCACATAATAAATGTTTATTGACTGGATGAGTAGTGGCTATGATAAAGCCTTCATAAGTATTATTAAATACTTAATATGCCAGGCACTATGTTATGTCATTGGGAATATAAATACAAAAGTGAAAAAAACCCTGCTCTCAGGAGCTTACATTCATTGTCATGACTTCAATATGATTTCATGTCATTGGCTCTGAATATCAAGTAGTGTTTAAAAAAAATGATATTATTATTTTATATGATACTATCATAGTATTCAGAATGTTTGCTCCTGAAAAAAAAAATTGTTTATACACTCAGGCAATATGTTAAAAATAATTTTTTTTCTAATCATATGAATACAGAAGAAGATTTTTTTCTGTTTGTTTTGTTTTCTGGTGTTTTTTTTTAACAAATGTCCCATTAAAACCATGAATTTTCAAAATATTTCAACTACAGAACTTTATAATGTTTGCATATATTTTGTAAAGATAAAGGAGAAGGTAAATGATGATTTCTCATTATAACAGTGTTTAGGCAGAAGTTGGAAAGAACTTAATTGTTACCAGAAACTTTTTTCTCAATATTATTCTTTTAAAAATCTTCTTCAATTGACTATTTTTACATTTGTCAAATGAAAATTCCCACTAACAAAGTACTTGGTAAAGAGAAACTTTTTTTTGGGGGGGATGGTCAAAGGGATTAAGTTAAGCTACCAGTATGATTAGAGTATATAGTTCTTTGACTTGAGAACTACTTATTTCAAAATTACAACAGTTCATTGTCTAGAAAAGCAGATAAGCAGATATAGAATATGCAAGATTTAAGAGCAATATGAAAGGATATGGATAAATGGATATCTCACTTTTAAAGGAATTATAAGATAATGCTAAACAATATATTAACATAATAATAACAAATATCACTTAGGGTACCCCCCCAAAAAAAGAATACATAGATCTATATCATTTTTGGTAGACTAACAAACTGACCTCTCTTTTTTTAGCTATTTAGCCAAGAGTTGTATTTTAGTTTTGTTTTGTTTTTTATGAAAAAGAAAATGAATAAGAAAAAATGAAAATGTATCTTTCAATTAACTGTATCTGTAAGAAACTGGACTATTGGTGCCGTGAGATCATAACCAAGACACTTCACTAGGAAACAGAAATCCAACTAAAATCCAACTGTCAGAATAATGTGACATGATGACTTAACATTCACATCACAAATCAGTTGGTCAGATTAGTCAATCAATCAAATGACAGGATCATCAGGACAAGGGACCCTGTTGTAACTTTTAACTGGAAGGAAAGGACTGGGGCTGAAAATAAGTGTTATATCATAAATTTAAAATTGGAAGGGACCATTAAGATCATGTAGTTCAATCATCCCATTTTTATGCATTAAAAAAAAAAAACAAGGCCAAATAACATTAAATGACTTACCAACGTCGAATAGGCAGTAAGTGAAAGATTTTGGGATCAGACTCACGACCACTGACTCCAAAGGCAGCATTCTGTACAATCCACCAATTTTGACATGTTTTTTTTTTTTAACAATTTCTGATACTCATTTTCCTTATCCATAAAATGAAAGGTCACATTAGATGACTTCTAAGATCTCTTCTCAGCTTTACCTTTGTGTATGATTGTCTATGTGTATGATATGTATGTCTATGACTGTAAATGTCATATTACTTTTCTAGGACTCAGTTTCTTCATCTTTAAAATGAAGCATTTGCAGTAAATAATCTGTAAGGATTCTTGCTGTTCTAAATTGTATTGTAAACATAGGTCTCACACTCAGACCCTCTTAATTCAGATTTATTGTTTGAATAAATTAAGGCACTTACAAGTTGCTGAATATTTAACAAAGAAGGAGGTTAACTTCACACTAGCATATCAAGAATATGCAAAAAGGGCACAGTGGCATTTAGCTCCTTTTATCTCCATTTGGAAATGTGTCTGGGCAGTAGGTCATCAGAATAAGGAGCTTCTTTATTCTCTGATACTAAGTCTGACAGGTCAAAGTATACATAGCTGGGCCTTTCAGGGAACCCAAGAACTTCAGGAAGACTGAGACTAAAAGAATGTGAGTTCATCCTATTATATAGTGATTATGTTTTTCTAAGACTTAGAATCTATGTGATAAATGTAGAAACTTTAGTTGACATAACACTTATGAAGGAAACATAGATGAATAACGGAGATTTGCCAAGAAACAAAGGCAATTTGCCCTCTCTTTTCAGTGCCATTAAATTGAAAAACTTGGTGGTTTTCCCTAAACACAGCCATAAGTGCTTTTTTGTGCGTGCTTCTATTTTCTTCAGTGTTAAGTTCTCCTTCTCTGCATATGCTTCCATACCTCTCCTCCTTCTATAGCCCTCCACTGACATGGAGTCCTCCATCAATAACTGTTGTTTTATTTAATTAAGGTATACTAATGAAGAGTCACAAATTTATACTTGTGTTATAGAATAAAAATATAAAGAAAAACCATTTTTGGTGAAGAAGACAATTGACCATTCACAGTTAATTGCAAACCTTCTAATGACTGCTTATATACTCTTCTAAAAGTAGGATGTGCACACATTAGCCAAGTAGTCCTGATATGTATCAACATTGAGTTCCATATAAAGCCACTTTTTGAAAAAGGAATTTTTGTCCAAATTGAAAGTGACTAAAATGTTTCTAGGTAAAATATTTTATTATTTCATATTATACTGTTTCCATCATTTTAGAACTTTACTTCTAATAAAAGTTTGTACTTCTGTATTGACATATTTTTAAAAATTTTGTCCTCTCTAAATATACCTTTGTTATACTGTCCCTCACACCTAAAATACTAATATCCTCACTTCTGCTCCAAGAAACCCTGGTTCCCTTTAAGATTCAGCTCAACTGTTTCCTCCTAGAAGAGGCCTTTCCTCATTTCTCCAGGCTTAATTCCTGTTTATCCCTTTTCCCTCAATTACTTTGTATTTATTGTATATTACCTGCACCAAGTTATTTCCCTTGTTTATCCTAATCTGCTTGATTATTGCTGTTGTTCAGTTGTTTCAGCTGTGTCCCATCCTTGGTGAGGTTTTCTTGTCAGATACTGGAATGTTTTGCCATTTCCTCTTCTTGATCATTTTAGAGATGAGAAACTGAGGTAAAAGTTTACCCAGGGTCACACAGCTAGTATCAAAGGTCAGATTTGAACTCAGTAAGATGAGTCTTCCTAACTTTAAGCCCAGTGCTATATCCACTGCACTACCCAGCTTCCCAAAACTTCTTAAAGCCAAGATTATTTAATTTTTTTCCTCTATATCCCCAGCATTTAGCACAATGATTATTATATAGTTGCAACATTATAAATGATTGATGAATTATCTTTACCTTGGCGATCCCTTCTGCTACATTGGTAGAATAAAATATAATGAGTATAGTGACATTCAGAGGAACAAAAAAGAAGTCATGTTGGAATACAGCAGGTAATGAGAAATACATGATCATACATAGGACCATGGGTGTGCTATTATTCAAAAAAACTTTTGCTAAAAATTTCCATTTATTTCTTATCAGAACAGATTTTCTCCTCTGCTAGCTTGCTAAAAATTTCCATTTATTTCTTATCAGAACAGATTTTCTCCTCTGCTAGCTTTCATTTCATAAAATTCAAAGTAAAAGTAAATGTAGGAAGTATTTTTGACAGCATTTAATGGAATCATAATGGTTGCAACAACTGATTCTGTTCCAGAAATGTTTGTGGCTCACAGAAATATTTTGGCTAAAAATTATATGGTTGATGCATAAGGATGCTCCCTTATTAAGTGTGTTGAAGAAAATAAAATGACATTGATGGTCTATTTACTTGTGTCAACAATTTTCAAAAGAATTTGAGAATTTCTGCCATCCCTTGTGATTCAGCTTTCAGAGCTGGAATGTCTCCACATTTACAAGACCTAAAAGATGTAAGGCTTAAAGGAAATCAGGCAGTAGGCCTAAAATACATTTGATATCTTGGGCTACAGTCCTTCTGTCTATTAGATTGTGTGAGGTTTACATAGGAATCTGTATTTGTGGGAAAACTAGGAATATATTTTGCAGCATGAAATCACATGTGAATGTACTAAGACAGAGTAAATGTATTATGAGAGACAGGGCAGTAAACTAAAACCAGTACAGATTCTTCTGCAGAAGTAATATAGGTCAACCAAAGAATTTTTACTTTATGGTAGAATATGTATAAATTAGATTTTAGATTCATTAAAATACTTTTCTCAGATACTTCGAATTTTATGGGTTTGATGTTTAATATATCAAGGTCATGTTGAACTTGCCCCACCTAATCTATTTTGATATCATTGTGTTATTTTTGTTGTGACCAACATAGAACCATGACACTAAAGCAATGATAACAAAAAAATACTATAGTGTTATTAGTAAGTCATAATGGATAATATCATTTGGGTGTATTTTCTGTTTGTATTGCCCTATTAATTGAGGGATTTTGTCATGTATTATGTTGTTAAATACCATTTTAACACCAAGATTCTGTCCATTCTTTGTTGTATTGAAATTTTGTTGCATTACATATTGAATGAAACAAGAAAACTATTGGTTAAGGCTTGTGAATTTTTTTGTTATTTGGATATTGGTTCCTATTAAAGAATGATTTGTTAATATGAACAATAACCTATATTATTTCTGATTGCTTATACCTATTTGCAAATGAAGCACTACTTTGACATGAATGTTTATATTTTCAGGAGATTTTGATACAGTGCAAAGCCCTTCCACACCCATCAAAGACCTTGATGAGAGAACATGTAGGAGTTCTGGGTCAAAGTCTCGAGGAAGAGGCCGGAAGAATAATCCATCACCTCCCCCAGACAGTGACTTGGAGGTATGCCCTTTTCTAATTGATGAATGGTAAAAAAAAAAAAAAAAAAAAAAATTTCTTTTGCTGAAAAATAGAATCTGCCTTCTGTAAAACTACAGACATGATTTCAAATTAAATGGCTGAAAAAGTTCTTGCCCAAAAACCTTATGTATAATTGTTTATCTATTTTGTAGCAGGCACAATTTAGGGCTTTCTTGTTTATAAATGAACAAAAACAAAACTGAGATAATTTGAAAATGATATTACTTTGCAATTTCTAAGCCCGAGAAAATTTTTTTCCAGTGTGACACAAACAAGAGAGATGGACAAAAACAGAAGAATGTTGATCATTTTTCTGATTATCACATTTGATGCAATGAAATCTTAAAATACTTTATTGTCAATACTGTGTGTAAATTCAATCCACATGTCAAGAAAAATACATCTTCCAAAAACATGTTTGTGAAATAGCATAGCTTTATATGAACCTATATATCTATATATAGTTTGATATGTAAAGACTTTGAAATCATTTTTGTGCTTTATTTAAAAATGAAGTTAATTTAAAAGAGAGGCAACATGATATAGAAAAGCACTGTTATTTGGAGTTAGAAGGCTTGTACTTCCATCTAGTCATCAGTTTCTTACACTATAAAATGTGAATTTTGTACTAGTTATCTCTAAAATCTTTTTCCAACTCTAAGTTCCTTGAAAGTTTCAGATTCAACTTTTATTAGGAAGCACTGAGATGAAGCATTACTAATGCTAAAACTTTCCTTTTCTGGTATTATATACTTTGCCTAAGCAGAAACTACATATAAAAATCCAGAAAAAGCAATCCAGAGATAACCTAGATGGATAACCATTTACTTCCCAAGATGATTCTCTACTTTCCAAAGGAGATCATGCCAAATTTCTTTTAATTACCCAGATCAACTCCCAGCTTTAAAATTTGAGCCTGCAACTTATAAAACTTATTTGCACATATTTCTCATCCTCATTTGTATTTTTAAAAACCTATTTATGCAGTATGGGAGGAAAATTCAAATCTGTTCACCAGATTTTTTTTATCTGAACTGATGGTGAATGATGAAAATAGCTGGATAAGTACTGTTACATATTTAAATCTAAATTACTTTTGAATCTACTTTTTGCTCCTCAGATCTTACAGAGGTTATGTTTTGTTAACTTTAAAGTAAATTAATAAGGTGAAATGTTTTTCCATGATGCAGTGTCAAGATTATATCCATCTATGAAGCATGGTGATTTTCTGCTTGTAAAGGGATTTCTATTTTCCCAGAACCCTGTTATGTGTTGATGTTTATCATTTGTGTCTTCAGCGTGTATTTGTCTGGGATTTGGATGAAACCATCATCGTTTTTCACTCACTGCTCACAGGGTCCTATGCACAGAAGTATGGCAAGGTAAGGAATAATAAAAAAGATTATATTCCCGTTCCTATCATATTTTTCTTTTCAAAAATTGCCAGGCACATTTTCTTTGACAATCTTCTTTTGTACAGGTGCTAATTTTCTGACCCATCAGAACATCGTTTTAATTATTTCTTTATTGGGGTTTAGTGGTTTATAACTTGAGTAGGCAACTTATAATTTAACCATCCAAATAGAGAGGTATAGATATCTGTTCCCTTCATGCCTGTGCTTCTTACTAGGCAAGCAGATTCAAAAGTAAGGCAAGTCATTCCTATCTTCATGATGATTTTCCTATCTTTCCAGGCCAAGAAAACTTTTCTTATCTTCATTTCATGATTATTTCAAGAGTTAGTTCTTAATTTTACTTAATGTTGATATTTCCTCATAACAGGAAATATGGTGGGGTGGGAAAAGCTTTGACTTAAGATCAGAAGACCAGGATTGTTGTCTTACATCTGAAATTTTCTACCTGTGCAACCATCCTTGAGTTATTTAATCTCCGTCAATTTCAGTTTATTCCTCTACAAAATGGACATTATTCTAATTGTGTTATATGTCTATCTGGATAATGGTCAATATTATACACCTATGAGAAAGAGAGAGAGAGAGAGAGAGAGAGAGAGAGAGAGAGAGAGAGAGAGAGAGATGTTTGTGTATGTATGTATATGTGTATATATATATGTGTGTGTGTGTGAGTGTGTGTATACACATACACAGTATGTATCTAATATTGACCATATGTATGTATGTATGTGTGTGTATATACATATATATATATATATATATATAGACACATATACATAAGCATATATGTGGTGTATATATGCATATAGTACAAATATAATTCATAAATAAAATACAAATATCAAAATATATATATATGTATACATACATATAATTGTATTTTTATTAGGACTATTATGAGTAAAGTACTTTACTTGCCTTACAAGTGAGATATTGTAATAATAGTAGAAGTCAAATTTTAAACAGGTAGAAAAATTGTCCAGCTCTGATGTTGATTCAAAATTGATTGGTTTGGCTAATTCCAGGTGAGGAAAGCTTTTCTGGCAACACACATCAGCCAGTGTCTTACAACTTCTCCTCAAAGAGAGTTACCTGCACACTTAGAGGAACTTTGACTTTCTTAAGTTTATATAACCAGTAAACAAATCAAGGAGAAGACCCTCATAATTTCTGGCTAAAACAGAAATTATGGTTATTTACATTCACTTTTAGTCAGTTTTTTGGACTAGGTGAAAGAGGTCATTCTCTACCTCATTTCTTACCTAATTTTAATCACTAATTGGGGATTGCCTCCTCAGTAGCTAGTCCAGTTGAAGATCTTAGCCTAAAAAGTACAAGGTCTCCCAGTACCCAAGGAAATTTCCAGTCATCCTGATCTATATCTGGCCACTGGTCCTACATGACACTGGAACAGAAAGAAAGGAAGGAAACCTTGCATAGCCTTGCCCCACTTAAATCCAACTTAATTACATGTCACATAATGATCTCCTTGATGCCATGATCCTCTTAAAGTAAGTGAAGGACAAAAAAATATCATCAGTATGATTCAGAGATAGGACTACAGTTCAGGTCTTCCTAACTCTTAGACTAGTTGGCTATCTGCCTTGCATTTCTTCCTTTTGTGCCTGACTAATGAAATCAAAACTTCATTGGTTTTTCAGTAATTACTTTGTATTAAATTTCAAGGATATTTGTTGGGCTTTATAAAAAAAGAGTTGGTATATACTTGCTCTGATTTAGCCTGATTAGAGACTGATGTAGCTCTAATATCTTAGCTTAGCACTTCTTAAACTTTTTCCACCCATGACCTCTTTTCCACCAAGAAATTTTTGTATGACTCCAATTATATAAATAAAATTGATGCACAAATTAACCATTTACTGATAATAAGTCATAATTTTTCAACTCCTAAATTCAGATAAGAGACCTAATATGAGGTTGCAACACACAGTTTAAGAAGCTTTGCCCTAAATATATTTCTACTGTTATGTTGTTTCTTCACTTCTGCCTCCTGTGTTCCTATTATTCCCTCATTTTTGGTTTGCTTTTGAGAGTTCCTATTTAAACATTATTCTATGAAGAATGTCTTGCACCATGATTTTTAAGAGTCCCAATTACACTCACTGATACTTTTGTTTGATTTCCTCTCACCAATAGTTCTTACTGTTAATCATTTTCAATGTTACTCATTACTATTTATTTATGTGTATTTGTACTATTGAGAAGACTGACACAATTCCAGAAATATACTGCTGAGTGCACAGTATATCTGTAGTGTCTCTTGACATTTATTGCTACTAATAGTTGTGACATTCAATACTTCTGTTCTAAGTGAATAAATCAATCATGGATAACTGTCTTACAATTTGTTCTGTCCACATTTTTTTGTTTCCCAGAATCATGCAACCACACAACTGTACAATTGAAGTTGTACATTGCCATATTTTTATGATTTTCCTTTTTCAAAAAAAATAACACTGAATAAATTGTAATTTCAAACCCTGCTCATGAGACACAGATTCGTGGAGAATGTCATTTGAACACAAAGACCCCACCAAATCTAAGTTATCTTAAATCCCAAATTCTATCTCACTAGATTTTAAAACAGAATCCTTGGGGTACCAGCATGAATTACTCCTTTGTAATCTCAGTCAGTAACAAGTCATTAAGTCATGAGTAGAGAGAGAAGAGTGGGACTCATCATTACTGTAAAACATCCAGTTATGAATATTTTACAGCATTCTGATTTCTTCCAGAACCATCAACAACTGGAAGTTGGGTTTTACTTTATTCATTGTCAAATAAGAAGATTGGATTAGGTGACCTCTAAGGTTTCTTTTAGACAGATGGGTGGTACAGTGTATAAAGCACTAGGAATATAGTTAGAATAGGCATAATGTCAAATCCTGCTTAAGACACTTACTAGCTATGTGATCATGGACAAGCTATTTATCTTCAATTTCCTCATCTGCAAAATGGGTATAATGGTAACATCTATCTCACCAACTTGATGGGAAGACCAAATAAGATAGTATATAAAAAGTTCTTTGAAAATCTCAAGGTGCCATATAAATGATGCCTGTTATTATCATTATAAACTTAAATATATGATTCCGAATCCTTCAAAATGTGTCTGTAAGCACATGCACATTTTTTGGATTCACAAGTGAGAAATTATCTCCCTATTTTTTCTTGTAGCAGCATAGAATGAAACCTAAAATAGGGGAGTTGGTTGCCATACCTATTTACTGACCAAATGGCCATACTTTCTACTTTTCATTTGATCAACATATATGCGTATTTTTAAAGTAAATACAAAATCCAAACTATTTTTTACTAATTTTTAAAAAGAAAATAACTCTCCATCACTTTTTTAAAAAAGAAAATAATTCTCCATAAGTTCAGCACATAGCAACTACTCTGGTAAACCTCACAACCATGATTTACTTTGTCTGGCTTAGTGGAGATAAACTTAATATTAGCTACATATTGCAAAAATTTCTTTTTAAAAAAATTATTCTTTCTTGGTCTTTGATCTTAAGTATTACTCTAGGTCCTGCTGATGAAACAGATGTAGTCAGAACCCTGCCATAGAGGTTAATCCAGCCTGTAATTGTTGTTGAAATTGGCAAAGCACCACAACGTGCTGGGTTGCTGGTATCTGCAGTGGGATTGTCAGTATGGGCAGCTGAGGAAGCACTAAATGAATATGGGAAAGCCAAGTTCACTAATACGTATCATTATGGAAGGGAAAGTCTGGCTGAATGTTGAGGAGGCAGCAGGGAACCAAGGCATCAGATTCAAAGAGACTAACAAAGAATGTAGGCAAGTAGCTGAGTCTGAGTCACAGAAACTGTAAACATAGTTCCCAGAAAAGGCCTCCAAGCCAAGTGGGACAAAAAGAAGGGATGCCTGGAATAAAAGAAGCCTAGGTCAGAATTATTGGTGGAGTTGACTAGAGATTGGCAGGGTGGATCATAGCCAAGAGGAATTATCTATCACCAGCTTCCTTTTGATTGGTTTTACCCAGAGGGCAGTGCTAGCCACACTGGTATCTTTAAAACTGCAGATGTGTTAAAGCCTACATTCTGAAGTCTAAAATAATTATGATTGGTTTAGGTTTCACAACCACATGGAAGATCCTTTTCTTGTTCATTATGATTGCTATCAGTTGAAAGATTTCTTCAGGACTAATGCTAACATGTAGTGAATGTTCATTAGATATTTGTAAAACTGAACTGATTATGCATTCA
Organism: Antechinus flavipes; assembly: GCF_016432865.1. NCBI lineage: Eukaryota > Metazoa > Chordata > Mammalia > Dasyuromorphia > Dasyuridae > Antechinus > Antechinus flavipes. Next base: position 317,957,157 of record NC_067401.1, read on the forward strand.
GTTCTATTTGATTCAACAAGCATCAATTAATTCATTCCTATGTGTCAAACAAAGGTAAAAGTATGGTGATAAAATGAAGAAGGAAATATGTACATCCCCCTTTAATTTTAGTTTTCATTGTTTACACTCCCTTAAGTCTAGAAAATCAACATAATAAATCATATTCCAATTTTGCCAGTGTTTTCCTATTTCCAAGGTGCAAATGTCCACATAAAAACACAAAACAAACCTACCTCACAAGCCAATTAAAGCTTGTCCAGGCATACCTGTAGTCCTAAATACTGTCCACACAAAGACCAAAAAAATGGTCCATCCCTTCAAGGAATTTACATTCTATTGGAAGGAACCGATATTACTTATATAAATAATGGCAAATATCAAAGAATGTGCCTTTTAGGTACCTAAAAATAATTGTCATGATTCTTCTAAATAATATCAAGGTTAAACATATCCACTATCTTCAGAAGATCTGATCTATTGGGCAGGGTCTCCAGACCTAACCATCCTGACTATGGATAAATTGTAATTTACCAATGCCCCTGTAAGAATGTGATTCCATACATATAAAATGTGGTCTTGAGTAGGGCATAATATATCCATATTATCATCTTCTTTGTTCTATATTTATCTTAATTCAGACTTGGTTTTTGTTATTGTTTAGTCATTTCAGTCATATCCAACTTTGTTTGGGGGTTTTCTTGGAAAAGATACCGGAGTAGTTTGCCATCTTCTTCTCCAATTCATTTTACAGATTAGGAAACTACAGAAATCAGGGTTAACTTATCCAGGGTCACACATCTAGTATTTGAGGATGTGTACTCATAAAGATGAGTCTTCTTGATCCCAAGCACAAAGCTCTAGTCATTGTACCACCAAGGTGCCTTAGCTTTTTTGATAGTAGTTCTCTATGTTAAATTGTCTTGAGTTTGCAATATACTAATACTCTTAAGTTTTTTTTGCCCCTTCTATAGACAATCACTTAGCTGTCTTTTCCATATTGTATCTGTGGCTATTTTTTTTTAAGTAGAGTAACATTTTGTCTCTAGTTGGCTTCATTTTATTTGATTCAATCTATTATTCTCTCCTGTTTAGATCTTTTAGTATCCTGATTCTATCCATTTGTTAGCAGACCTTCCTGACTATATGTCATCTGCTTACTTGACAAATATATTTTTTTGTCTTCATGCAAATAATTGTTAGGGATCTCTGTGCCTTCAGATAAGTAATGAATAGAAACTTTAGAGACCATAAAGCTGGGGAAAACTTGCTGGTGCATGGCAATCTTATATACATTTGCATACTTCTGCCTAATCTCTTTCCAAATGGACCTCATCATTCCACCAGTATTAAATCCAACAATGTATATCATCTCCTAACCTACATATTTGAGCTTGTCCAGTATTCTTCTGATTTACCAGTATAATTACCTATGCAAAAACAAAAATAAAATTAGGCTGATAAGAATAGTTTATGATGAAACAATGCTAGTTCTTTGCCATTTTTTCTCTTCTAACAGCTCACAAAATAGTTAAAAATGAATTTGGGGCTAATTCAATGCATTGTTGATCAAGATTGGATTTACCTTTACCTGAAGATCTTTAGTGAGGGAAAATCTATTTCTTCCAGGGAATAATGGGCTGATTCCCATTCTATTTTTATTCTTATGAAGATATTTCCACAGTAGTTCAGTTTTTTTTAAGTGTACAGTATTGTGGGTGAAGAATAATTAGCCTCCTTATTACCAACAAGTAATTAAGGCTGCATAAAATGAATTGTATGTATGTTCATATAGGTTTGCATGTAGGTTTTTGATATATATTTGTTAAACAACTAAGTGATATAAAATGAAACTAAATCACTAGTTAAGCAAAAGTTTAAGTCTATAATGAGACTGACATAATACTTTTTTCATAGGCAGGCCTTTTACATTTTAGACCAATTTTCATATTCTAGAACTCTGAGAGTGTTGGGGAGTTCTCTTCTCCCTATCAACTAAGCTTTCACAATACAGTGTAAGTCTGTCATCCTAGAATAGGAATGCAACAAAATCCCTGATGATGCAAGTAGAACATTTTAAAAGAGTGACAGTTTTGCTACACAGCTAATATTTAAAAAAAAAAAAAGGCTTTTCCTAACCACATGCTAGGCTAATGCAGAATGACCACCCATGGTTCAGTTTTTCAGTTTTCTGGAAACAGGTCCCCTAGTATCTTCCATATCAAGGATCTAAGTATGTACCAAAGTATTATTGCAGTAAATTGAGAGTTAAAAAATAGAATTAAGTATTCATCTTTAAGTAATGACAGTGCAATATGGAGGCACTTAGTAAAATTCAAATACCTATTTTTCATCTTGGACCATCAAGATGTCTCCTTAAGGGTCTAAGGAACTTGTTCATTGTTTGCCTATTATAAAGATATGTGATTTTATTTGTATGAACTTTCCCTTAACCAACATATATTATAACTCCTCTGCAACTTAGTAGAAGAACTTTAAGAATTTCTGTGGTTAAAAATTCACTCTGTCCAAACAGATAGTGGGAATCAGAATTATTCTAGTAGGTAGAACAAAAGACCTAGAATTTTCCAAATACATGTAAAGATAGTTTTCAACATTCATTTTTGTAAGATTTTTTATTCCAAATTTCCCCTTCCTCCTTTACCTCCCCTTTACCCAAGATAGCAAACAATCTGATATAAAATAAACATGTTGGTTGGATAAGATAAAATCCTTTTAAACATATTTTCATATTTATCATGTTTGGTTTGTACAAATCAGACCAAAAAGGAAAAAAAACACACACACACAAGAAAGAAAAAGTAATCAAACAAACAAAGATGAAAACATGGTTCGATCCACATTCAGTCTCCAAAGTTCTCTGAATGGATGAGGATGGCATTTTTCATATGAAATCTTATTGTAATTGTCTTGAATCATCACATTGCTAAAAAGAGCTAAGAACATCACAGTTTGTTATCATATACTGATTTTGAATCTTGCCTTAAACACTTAGTGTTCTAGCATTTGATCATGAGCAGATCACAGCCTTATAAAGCTTCATTTCTCTCATCTCTAAAATGAACAAAGAAATATTTTTACTAGCTATTTCACATGATGGTAGTAAGACGAGCCCCTTGAAAGTCTTACACATTATGGAAATATGAGTTCATTTTGACATTATTATGAGCTACCCAGAATTGAGTCAGGTTGATTCATGAATAACATACATATAGCCTGTCTCCAGTACCATATTTGAAGCTTTTCCTGCTTTGTAGAACCTTCTAGAGCTCATGTTCTATTCCAGCACAATCTTTAAAATCCCAAGGTCACCTCTATACTACACTAAAGTAATTGTACAAACACATTCACAATTTATATATTCATCATTTAAAATGTTAAGTCATGTCTCTAGCCTGTCTCTAACCTATGTTCCCACATTGTCATATATCGTTTCTTCTCACCCACAACATAGTCCAGCAAAATTCCCTTGAATGTCCTTCGTTACTTTACATCTTCATGATATACAAGCTAGCTTCAAAGCCTGGAATGTATACCCTTCCCTCACCCCTGAATTTCAAAGGTTTCTTTCTTTCATAGTTCAACTAAAATATCCTGTTCCTCTGGGTTGCTACAGTGTTCCCATCAAATCACTTTTTTTTTTAAATCTATTTCTTGTATATTGGTATACATAATAACCAAGCAAATGCTTGATGACTTAAATTGCAAAATAGACATTTCATGACTATTATTCCTACCTTTTGATGATTCTTAAAATTTGGGGGAATTCAATGTAATTCAATTCAACAAGTATCAATTAAGTGCTTTCTGTCTACCAGGCATTATAAAACAGCAATTGTAAAAATATGCCTACAGAAGTGAATAGAATTAAATAATTCTGAATTTGTCTCTCATGAGTCTTTTGATGTTTCATTCTTTTATATTAACCAATATCATGTATTAATCAATATCATTGACCTATTTAATACTAATAATATTAATTATATAATATTAATTAAACAGAATAATTAAATAAAGAAAAATAGAATTATAATTTTAATCTAATTCAGAAGCGCATATATATATAGGCTTATAAACTATAAAACTATAGTTTTATAAACTATAGACAACAGCAAACTAGAAATCAAAGAATTTAAAAGTAAGGCAAAATATTTTCATGGAACAACTGGATAAGCTATGCTATCTCCACTCCCTTACCCCTCCTATTCTATCTCTTTCCCCTTCCATTCAGATATAAAGTAAAATCGCTATGAAGATTGTTAATGTCGTGGAATATAGTTTATCCTACATGTTGAGGGCCAATAGGATAATTTATTTCAATTAAAGACAATTGTTAGTTTTGAGAAAATGTATCAATATTTTCAAGGCTATTGGAGTATAATTGAAAAAGTTATAATTTAAAGATATAGCAGTGTAGAAAGCTATTTGCCAATTAATGTTCTTCTCTATTAAATAACCAAACGTTAGGACTGGATAGGCATCATAATAATAATTATGTTTTCTTCCCCTCCCCTTTTTTTAATCTATAAGTGGTACAATACCCAAACCAATACAAAATTACTCCTGTATCCAATCATGGAAAAAATAATAAACAAATCATAACAATGATAATTGATAATTTTGTGTTTTCCTGACTTGGAAAGATAAATGTTCCTAAGGCAGCACGGAGATGACTTGGGAATGACTTGTTACTCATAAATCTCTACATTAAATGGACTTCATGCTTTTATTTTTTAAAAAATGTTGGAATTTCCTGTGTTCCTTTCTAAAATAAGCATCATTCTCCAAATTTGCTTCTTAAAAAGGAAACTTAATTAGTCCTTCTTTAAGCAGCAGTGACAATTTTTGGTTTTAGCTCAACTCCTTTGTTGACACTTACCATGCCTGTGTGTATCTATTTTTGGTTATTTATCCCAGTAGTAAATGATGTACATTGGTATTCAAGCTGCTCTGACCTGATGATGGCTTTTGCAGCTGAGTACCAGTTGGCACATAGAGTTTTCTACAATTTGAAACTCTTAAGTTTGTTAATGTGACAGGACATGTGTTCAGAGTCTACCATCATCTGTTAAACTTTATGAGGAACATTCCTCTTCTCTGATTAAGAGTATGTTATTTTACCTGATGTGTCATCTATTCTTCACTTTGAGGGGGAAGATGTTGAAGGAAAGAATAAAAAAATATTGTACTTTGGCAATTTTGTTCCTTTCAGAGAATTAGCATTTCATTCTGGATGAAGTCATAGTTCTCTAAAGTCACTCCAAAGAGTAAAAATGCAAAGGAAATAGCACAAATCATGGATCAGATTGAGAAAAGAGAAAACAGTTGCCTTAAAAGGAAAGAATTCTAGCTGCTAAAACTAATGTTGAGTTTAGAGAACCTGTTAAATATATGCCAAATATGCCACCAGAGCAATCTATAGGAAATAATACATTCAAGGGGATAAACCAAACTATTTTTAATGGGAGTAAAAAAAACTACAACATATATACAAAAAAATGAAAATTTGGGAAGATATTAGATGGATTTTGTTTGTTTAGGATAATCATGAATAAAATCATGAGTCTAGATATACAGAGTTTAAAAAATAATATTAATTAAATGATAGTTTCATTTTAGTGAAATATTATTCAACTAGAGTTAAGCAATTAAACAGAGCAGGTGAAAAGCCTACAAAAATCCTAAGAAGACTCTGTGCTTTACCTCTCCCTCTTTTCATATTTCAAAAAAATTATTTAAGTGAAATGGTGGGCTTTATTATAAAACATCTTTTAAGCCTAGTAAAGGAATAGGATGCGAATGACCAAGGAGGGAAGATATTTAGTGACTATCTTGGCTCATCACCTCACATTACAGATAAGGAAACTGAGGTCCAAGAAAGCTAAGCTATTTGTCTTAGATTGTTTTTTTTTTAATTTTACTTATTTTATTTTAATGTATGATATAAAACAAGAATTTTTATAACAGTAGAATAAAAAGATCTCACATAAAAACTGAAAAATCTATTATGTACAACTTGCTATTCTTTTTTAGAAGAATAATAAAATCATCATGTAACATTTTTCTTCCCTTTTTTCCTACCCTAGAGATAGTTATCATTAAACATGAATATGAATATATATATGTCTATATGTATGTGTATGTGGGTGTATCTATATATAGACATATATAGATATATGTGTGTAAAATAATTCTATACATATTCTATTAACCAACTCTTTCTCTGGATGCAGATGGCATATTCCTTCATAAGTCCTTTTTAGTTAATTTGGATATTTTAAGTAGTTAAAATGACTTAATTTTAGTAAGTTTGAAAGATGGGATATAAATCTCATTCCTGTAATTCTAGAACCAATCCTTTTTCCCACTACTATCCTGTTTTTTTAAATAAGTTGAATAAATGCTAATTAAAGGCCATGTAAAATTATTTGCATATTTATAAAAGGTCAGAAAGTATATTTTGATATAGTCCAAGGTGAGAAAATCTTTGAAGTCTTTCTCACTTTAAGAAGATTGTGATTGAAATGTAAAATGGATATATCAACTAGCTCCTATTTTTTAAACTATATTCTTTGCTTTGCTTTGAATTTTAAAATTTTAAATTAAAAAAAATTTTAATTTTTTGGCCTATGATCAATCAATAAACATTTATTAAGCAGCTAATCTGACCCAAATCTGAGTTCAAATATGGTTCAGACAGTGTCTGGATGACCCTGGGCAAAACATTTAATCTTGTCTGCCTCCTCATCTATAAAGTAATCTGGAGAAGAGAATGGCAAATGACTTTGCCAATAAAACCCCAAAAGAGGTCCCAAAGGGTCAAACATCACTGATAAGTCTGAGCAATAAAAGTGCTAATACTTAAGGATATAAAGAAAGGTAAATGTAGTTCCCAAAGAGAAAAATAATATGCAAACCACTATAAAGGAACAACTTATAAAGGAGATAAGTTATATGTAATAACAATAGAAGGAAATTACTATCATTAAGAGACTCCAAGAAAGGTTTCTTTTAGAAGATGGGATTTCAACTGATTTGAATGAAGCCAGGGAGGTTAAGAAGTGGATATGAAGAGGACAAATGTTGCAGATGTAGGGGTCAGCCAATGAAAATGAAGGTATTCAGGAGATGGACCATCTTCTTGTGAGGAGCAACAGGGAGCCCAATTTTTACTGGATGGAAGGGTATGAAGTGGTCAAAAAAAAAAACTGGAAAATTAGAACGAGCCTAAATTATGAAGGGTTATAAAAGCAAAACAAGTACTTTTATATTTGATTAGCAATAATATATTCTGTCTTCTGAGTTTCAAGCATTGTGCAAAGTCATGGGTATTCAAAACCCAAAAATAGGATATCAGTACCCAAAAAGTCTTTAAGGTGCTGATATTTATGAAAGAAAAAAAATTTAGAGAACCTGTTTTTGGTTTTGTTCTAATATATTCCCTGTTCTAGCCAGGTTTACTTAATTATTAAGTTGAGCTCCCTATAGGTTGGTAGGTGGTACAGTAGTTAGAGTGCTAGATCAGAATCCAAAGGATCTCAGGCATAGCTTTTCTTGATATTTTGTTTTTCAGTTATGTTGTGTCCAACTCTATGGTCCATTTGGGGTTTTCTTTGCAAAGATACTGAAATGGCTTGCTATTTCCTTCTCCTACTCATTTTACAGATGAGTAAACTTGCCTAGAATCACACATGTCTTATGTGTCTGAGGCTGTATTTGAATTCAGGAAATTTTTCAGACTTCAGACCTGATACTCTGTACCACTGTACCATCCAGATGCTCCTGCCTCTAGAATAGGCACCTACTGCCCAGAGAAACTGTGAGGAACAAATGGGATAGTTATAAAATATTTTGAAGTGCTATAAAAATGCTAGCTATTATCATTAGTATCATTATCATCATCATTATTTTTAATGACTATCAATCAAAGCATTAAAAAAAATCTTTTACTGTCAACTTAGGCCATTCTCCTGCCTTTTAGCAAAAATGAATCATGCTAGAATTATAACTGTTAATTATTTTATTTTTTAAAAAAATCTCAAGAGATTCTCAATAGAGAGTAATGTTTGAACTACTTAGGTCATCGGGTTGTTTTTGAGGCAAAAAGTAAATTCTAAAGCACCACCTCTACATGAGTTAGCTATATTGTGTTTTCTGACTGATCATTCTGATCTATTTTTGGTTTTCCTTTAGCCCATTTACTTTATACTTTGTACTTAAATCTCCTCCCTCCCATACAGACAAACCCATTCTATTTACCAGTCATTGCACATTTAAGGATACTTTTTTCATTATTTATGTGTGTTTACTATTATATTAATAATAATATTTAATATTATATATTATTTTATGTTTTAAATGTGTGTAATATATAATATAAATGTATGTTCATATATAATATGTATTATTGTGATGTTTTATTACTATTATATTAATAATAATAATATTATTATTACTATTACCACTATGTTAGTGGTAAATAATTGAGCAAGCAGGTGAGATCCCACAAAATCCCAAATACAATTCATCCTCCCCACATATATTTTTCTAGAGAATTTTGTTAGGACCTCCTCATTGCTCTTTTTATTTATCTGATGTTATATTTATATGTGTGTATGAATATATGTGTAGATAATTTCTCCTTCCATTCCCTCATAGATCTTAAGTTTCTTGAGAGAAAGGTTTCCTTTTCCTCTCTTGTTTAATTAAAATTTATTGAATTGAATTGGATACCGTCAAAATCAGGATGATCAGTTCTATTTCCTTGAATTAAGACTTGGGTTAGTCTTCTGCATATAAGGGGCCTCACACTGCCATATGATTTAAAAAAAAAATAAATTATCATTTTTATTATAAACTTAGTTGACATTAACAACCACAACATGTTAATATACAAAGAACATAACATTTTATATAATACACCATGGCCTTCTGTTTTATATATGCTTTTTTTTTAATTTGTGTGTATTTATTAAGTTTAACAAAGTAACAACCAACTATTTAGTTATGATCCCTTCTACACAAATGTATTGCCTCAAAGATGTATTTTAAGTTTTTTATTTGTTCTTTTTTGTATATTTGTCACAATCACTAATCTACCATCTTCACTTCTCCTTCTTGGATAGAAGCTTTTGTTATTGTTCATTTTTCATCCTCAAAAAGAACCTATGACATCAGGAATATGATGTCTTAATTTGCAAGTAGTGAATTGAATTTAAGGGAGTCAGAGATATGCAAACTCATCAGCCTCCATTTTTACTTCATTGCCATAGGAATCCAGTGGCAAAACATAGGTCACCTTGTATGAGGTATGCATAGTTCAGCAAAACAAATAAAAGACATTGGCCACATCTTAAAATGTACTTATTATTCTACATCTCTAGAGTCCACCACCCCTCTGTGCTGCAATAAAAAAAAAGATTAGAAAAACTCAGCTGAACTGAGTGGTTGATATAGGGTCTGCCTATTTAGAACCTCGTGATCCTTTTGAAACATCAAGAACTTATAACAGCGAGCTTGCAAAACTGGTTGAAAGTGCCAAATTTTAGAATCTCACAAAATGTTCCTGGCCCTTCTTCATCAGGTTAACTTGACCTCATGAAGGCCACAAACCAAACTTCCCCTCCTTCTTCCCCACCCTATCTAGTTCCCTGGTGGTTGTATAATAAATGCAATAAAGCACTGGGGCAAAGCCAATGAGCAAGTTAGTTCTGACACAGCAACTGAGTTTATTTTTCTTTGGTATGAATTAGCTTCAAGGGAATAAATTCAAGAAATTTGCAGAACCTGAATTGGGTTCAATAAAAAAATAAATAAATGCATAAAATATGAAAATATATAATATTTATACCTCAGTATTATTCTGGATCTCAGTTGACATCTTTCTCTTCACCAGCCTATCTGGCTAATAAAACTACTTTCAAGTGATGCTTTTGATGCTATTTGTTACTCTGCCTAATCCCCAGGGATTTAGCTAACTGCTTCTGAAGCACTCTCACAGCTCCTGCTGTCAACACAAGAAAGAGATCAGAATTCAACCCTGAATCTAGAGTACCAATTGCCTCCATCTTTAGGGTTTAACTTAACAATCATTTTCATGGTGGTTCTTACATTTAGGGAGACAAATATTTTTTTCTCACAAGATGCTTTTGCTATCTATCTAAAGTTAATTTTTTTTAAGTTATCTTAAAATTCATTTTATGTTCTTGGTTTTTCACTGCTTAATTTGCTTTAGCTATAATTTAATATCAAGGATTCATGATTTTGTTTCCTGTTGGATAAAGTGTTGGACTTGGAGTCAGAACTGAATACAAATCCTGCTTCATATACTTAATTGTATAATTCTGGATAAGTCATTTAAATTCTATCTGCTTTAGTTTCTTCAGCCGTATAATAAGAAAATAATAACAACTATCTCAAAGGCTTGCTATGAGGGTTAAATGAGTTAATACAAATTTAAGTGTTTTGCAAACCCTAAAACATTATGTAAATGTTGGCTATTTTATGTATGTGTGTGTGTATGAATATATATATGTATTCATATATGTGTTTATCTATTTATATACACATGGGTGTACATACATTATCAGTACAATAGATAAAGTGTCAGAAGTACCTCTGGAACTTAGTAGCAGTGTCATCATAAATAAACCACTTAATCTTTTTTAGCCTTAATCTCCTTATTTATTTTTGTTTTGTTTTGTTTTGTTTTTGAGACTCAATTGGGGTTAAATGCCCAGGGTCATACAGCTAGTAAATGTTAAGTGTCTGAGGCTGAATTTGAACTCGGATGCCCCCTGGCTGCAGAGGTGGTGTTCTATCCACTGCCCCATCTATTTTTTAAAGTGAGAATAAGAATAATAATACTTATCTCCCAGAGTTGTAAACTTTAAATGAGATAAAAGATGAAAAGCTCTTTGTAAACCTTAAAGCACTACATAAACTCTAAGATACATAGATATAAATACTTTTGAAGCTTGTCATTCAAAACCCTGAGTTTTTTTCCTTTTCTCTGTATGGGACATTTCCCCAGCATTAAACTTCACTCCTCCTCTGTACATCAAGAGGAGTTCTTACTTGCAAAAGCAAAACCAACAACCCAAAGCCCTTATTTACCCAGGCTTTGCTATCTTTGGTCAAAGTGTTATTTGTTTACAAAAACCAAGTCATGACAAATTCTGCCACATTTCCATCAGAGAATCCTGAACCTCAGTGGGAAGGAAGAGAAGGAATGGAGTCTTTGGTGGAAGAGCTACATTTTTTTCAACTATTCCACCTAAAACAAAATATCAGAAACATTCATGTTAATTTAACAATTTGACAAAACCAACATTAATGTAATTATCAACTTGATGCAAGACATTGGGCTAAGTAATGGGGCTAAAAAAGACAATGATTTTTAAAACTTCTTCCAGAAAGCTGACATTCTTCTGGGGTGAGAAGGGTAGGACTGATGTGCAGATAAGTATAATGAAGGTAATTTGAAGAGGGAGACAACCCAGACAACAAGGGTGATCAAGGACAGCTTCACAGAAGAGATAATACCTGAGCTAAGCCTTAAGGAAGATAAGAATTCTGAGGGGATACATTCCAGATAGCAGATAGTATAGCTCAATAAATAGTTATATATGCCCAGTTTGCCCTGAATATGAAGTAAGAAGAGTAATGTGAAATAATTCTAGAAAGAAATGGTAAAGTGCAATTTTAGAGATTTAAATATTGAGTTGAGTTTTCTGTATTTTATCCTCAAGGCAATGGGGATCTTATGAAGATTTTTGAATAGGTTTTTGAGGTCCGACCCACAATTTAGGAAGATCATTTTGGCAGCCCTGTGAAGAACAGATTGGAGAAAAGAGAGATTGGATGTTATTAGAATAATTTGGAGACTCTGGAAATGTTGCTGTCCTGAATTCAGCAGGGAATTGATCAAGGAAGTTGTTGCTTGTCATTCATCCTCAAAGAGGAGCATGATATCAGGGAGGTGATGCTATGACATGGCAAGTAAATTGGATTTTAAGTGAAGGAAGATTATAAAAAGTTCCCAGCCTCACTTTTTCCTCCAAAGCTCTGTAGGTCCAGTGACCAGATATAAAGCAGGATAACTGGAGATGGTTCTGGATGCAATGGAGATTAAAGGAACAGAGAGGAAAAAGATGAGAGAAACGTGTAGAAATAGAATGGTCAAGATTTAATAACTGACTAGTTATAAAGTGAGAGAAAAAGAAGAACTAAAGGTGATTATAAAGATTATAAATTTGGGTGATAGAGTGATGATTGCTTCAGGAAAATAAAGAAGATGGGAAGAGAGATGAAAAGTTTTACTGTGGATATGTTGCTTTTCAGATGCCTATGAAAAATTCATGTAAAAAAATCCCAACAGGCAAGAGGTAACATCCAGTAAGTAGTTGGTAATGTAGGACTAGAATTTAGGAAGGAAATTAAGGCAGGATATGTAAATTTGACAGGCATCTAAATATGTATTAGGTTAGAATATATAGGTTTAATTAAACTACCATTTTATCCCCTGATTAATAAATTACATTCCAATGAAATTCTATGTATCAATGTAAAAGAAGCATCATAGCCCCATCTAGAGCTACGTTAAGTAGATATCTATGTTCAGTGGATACAGCATCAGGCATATAGTCAGAAGACTTATTTTCCTGAGTTCAAATCCAGCCTCATATACTTACTAGCTGTGTGATCTTAGTCAAGTCACTTCACTCTGATTCAGTTTCCTCATCTGTAAATTGATAGAGAGAAGGAAATGGCAAATTACTTCAGTATCTTTGCCAACAAAACCCCAAGGAAAACAAGAAGAGTGAAATGCAAGTAAAAGAAATGGCTAAACTGAAAGTGCTATAAGAGATCCCAGAGGCCATCTAATTCAACATTTTCATTTTTCCTGAGGACCTCAAGTCCTAGAGAAGTTAGTGTGTTTGTCAAATGTCACAAATGACAGAGGTTAGTTTGAATCTAGATCCTTTGAATTCAGAGTACTTTTCATTAAATAATACTGTCCAACACAAGGAATTCCTCTGCTCCAGTATATCTAGTCCTTCCCTTTCATCCTTAGTTTCAAACAAGCTTTGACTTTCCTGTTTTTGGTAGATTTGAGCCTTTCATGCTTGTATATTGTTACCCACTAAAACATTACTGTTCCCAATGGAATAACTATTTTAAGCACTTGAGCATTGTAAGCTTTAAAAAAAAAATCAAAATCCCTATCTGTCTCTCTTTTAAAAATACATAATTGCTGGCTCACCTGAGATATTTTTACGTTGTGTCCTAAGAGGAGGACTTCCATTTGATGGCCCAATCCAGTGGAGAGGTCCACAGACAGACAGTCTGGCTCCAACTCTGCACTAACACAACTAAAAAGCATTAGTATTTTGATATAGAGAAATACTGTACTTGGTCTTGAGTTGGTTATACACTGGTAATATCTGGCTTGGAATCACACATGTAAGGGCCAAAGAGCTGCTCTTTTTTTTTTTTTTTCTTTTGTATTCAACAAACTATTTAGGGAAAAGTTCCAATATTTTTAATAAAGCAGTACACAAAGTAAATTGGCAGAAGTTCAATTTGTCTCATATTAAATTTCTGTATGAGCCATTTTTGAACCTGTAGAAACTACTCTATATGGTATATATATATATGGTATCCATGCTCCTGCTCCTACCCACTCACAATACACTTTTCATTTCTCCATTCCCACACTCTTTTGTCTTTCCAAGTTTTTTAATACCTCTTCTCCTTAGAACCTAAAGCCAAAATTCACTACAACTGACCTAAAGAGTCTCAGCTAAATACTGATTTGGAGAGTATGCTATATTTCCAAATGCATCCAATGAAAGTGAACAAAGCATATATGTGTCTCTGCATGGAATTTGGGAGTTAATCCAAGAGTGGATTTCATTTTCAAATGTTTGATAAACTAGTGGGATCTCAGGTCTTAGCAGCTTTTTTCCTGGAAGCATGATAAGTCAAGAGACTCAGAATTCTCCTTTACATTACATACACAAGTTGCTATGGTTACGCTCACCTTACTGATCATTTCTACAGCTCTCAGAGCTCTGGACCTTTAAGTTGGAAAAGTGTGGCACTGGTACCATATGTATAATACTTATTTTGAATAACAATCTTGGTGGCTTAGATGAAAAAAAAATAGGTATTTGAAAGCAAAACTTCAGACTTTCTCTTAGAAACAAGATCGCAACTTCTAACAGGCTCAATTTTTGTTGGCTTGTGTCAAATCTGTCTCCATCCCCTCCGGCAGGATTGGTTAAATGACTCTCTGACAACAGATCCCTGGCCCAGTTCACTGGAGGATTTTTTTCTTTACTAGTTTGAAACCTTGGCACAGTCAGAGGCCAGGAGTGGTGGTGAAGTGGGGGAGGTGGCCAGAGTGGGAAGTGGATACAGCTAATTCACACTCTAGCAAGCTTCATACCTAAACAATAAATAAATAAATTAGAAAATGATGTTTTACCAAAGTGCTTATCAACTCCTGGATTTGATAGCATACAAGATATGAAGTTAGTATAAATGAAACACACATAGGCAGTCCTCTGTTTTCCACAATATTTGAATACATTTTTCAACTTTCAGATTCCCATGCTTGCTTGATAGAACATTGTTGTTTTGATTTTCATAATTTCATTTGTTTGCATGGTTATAAAATGCATCAAATGAATTCTCCATGGGTTTTTCCCTACCCATACTTGAACTATGCAGAGAAGTTTCATAATAATCCAGAAACATGGAGTTAATAAAAAGATTGACTAACAAGAATACGATTATTTTCCTTCCTTTTCCAATAAATCTAAAATGTAAAAGCAAAAGAATGTTAATACAGAAAAAAATAACATAGGTAATTTTATTTGAAATTTTGTAAGCCTTAACAATTATAATAGCTTAAACAACCCACTTAGGACAAATTCCTTTTAAAATCACACATTTCTGAATATCCAACTATCATCTGTATTTCAAAGGCAATAATTATTGGTAACATAATGGGAGTAGAATGCATATCAGATTTTTTGAATTGCAACAGTGAGCATTCCACAAAAGCATATAGCATCTCTAATGGAATTATGTTTTCATGCTGTAATTACATTTGATGTTTCCTGATATCCCTTCCTACTTTTCCTTCATGGTTCTGTGAATAGTTTGAGTGAACAGTTAGCACAATAGTATTTTGGATCAGCAAAATTTGGGTCAGCAATAATGTCTACTTTTTAGCTAAGTAAAATCTAGCACATTGATAGTTTCAGGGCTAGCGGTAGTTATGCAAAACTGTTGTTTGTCCTTCATTCTTGAAGAAGACCATAACATCAGAGAGATGATGCCATGACATGCAAGAAAATTGGACTTAAATGATGGAGTGTTATATAAGATCACCTGCTTCACTATCCTCTCTAGTGCCAGCTGGGTCCAATGACTAGATATAGATAGATATAATTGGAGATGGCTCTGGATGCAATAGGAACCTTAGACTTTTTAAACTGTCTTGAACAGATTTCAGTTTGACTAAGGCCACACTTTGTTAGTGAATAAAGCTAGTTAGCAAAGAACTGCTTGTTTCAAATAGTCTAAACAAACAAATATATATATAGATATATATATATATATATATATATATATATATATATATATATATATATATATTAAATCTAAAATCTGGAAGGGAAAAACCCTCAGGGTTTCAGACCAAAATAGAAATATTTGCTATTTATATTCACTCTGACAATCAGGACCCAAACAATGATCTGAGACCTATTGTTGGCCAATCAAGCTAGCATCGAAAAGAAAGAATTTTTTTGTAGGTTTCTAACTATGAATATGTAATTTAACTGGACTTGGGAACTCAAGGAGAGCAAACTTTTTCTGCCAATAAAGACCAGCAAATGTCTTGCAACTTATAGACTTGGTGAATTGACTAGAAGCTCTGAAAAACTAAATGACTCCTTCGGGACCATACAATTAATATATGCCAGAAATGGGACTTTAACCCAAATATTCTTGACATTGGGTGTCTCTAATCATTATAACAGACTCACTACTTCTTAACAATAAAAGGACAAAAGGCATTGAAAAGAAAAATATTTTTTATGTTTTTAGCAACTGCCCCACAAACTTAAGTACTTTCCTTGTATCTTTGATCATAAAATAACACAGTTTATATTTTAAGGAATTTGAACCATGGTATGCTATGTGAATTGTTCATGTTTTTATTTTTTCAGGTTTACTTTTTAAGTGTTCTACCTAATTGATCCTCAAGGCATGGTAGGGAGTCCAGTTATTAAAATTAGTATATCTTAATGGATTAATGAATTAAAGTTGTCAGAGAGGCAGGAGTTGGACCTTGATTTCACTTGGAATACCCAATGAGGAAATTATGCATTTTGGCACCTTCTCTACAACCTATCAGTTAAAGAACTGCCTAGTATTCTGAGACATTACCCAGGGGAATGTGTTCTGGGAGAACTTAAACTAAGCTCTTCCTGGATCCAAGGTCAGCTTTCTATACCCTATACCACATTTCCTGTGCTGTTGTTAATTTAGTGTAACATTAAATATGAATAAAATGTTCTTAATTAAAAATTAGATAAATGTTTATGGTAAGATCATAAAATAATCATGATTGAAATTATCATCAGAATGAACAATTTGATTCTGTGGTATCTCTAGAAGTGATAAAGTAAAAGTCTAGTGGACAAACACCATACTGGCCATAGGTCAATTTGTTTGCTATACTGGGGAAGGAAATGAAAGAAGGGTCCAGGGAAAATGAGTTTAAGTGCAACAAAAAAGATAAAGAACATAATTATTTTAGAGAAAAATAGAAGTTCAAAAGAGAAGGGGATATAATTGAATGAATTTATTTTATCATAGTATTAATTAAATACATATTTTAAAAACTGACTATATATAATGCTCTTTTTATCCATATTGTATATATTGTTTGCTTGTGATGTTGAGGAATTTTTAAAAATTCAAGTCATTATAATATGATATAAAATCAAAATCAAAATCCTAGTAATAACTAGTATTGGTGCAATGGATAGAGTGAGTTCAAATTTGGCCTCAGACATTTATTAACTATGTTACCCTAGGTAAGTCACTTAACTCAGTTTACTTCAGTTTCCTCATCTATAAAAGGAGCTGGATAAGGCAATGGCAAAACACTCCAGTATCTTTACTAAGAAAGCACCAAAGTTGTATACAACTAAAATGACTGAACAAGAAATTTATATAACACTTTAAAATTTGCAAATATTATTGCTAAGATTTAGATTTAGGGTACCAAAATGAGATTAGGGTTGCTGGTGGTCAGGGAGTTAAATGATAATGTCTGGTGGCAGGTTCAGGGTTCAGGGAACCAAATGGAGAGGTTTGGCAACCCTGCAACCTCTTGGGATTTGGCGCAAGGATAGGGAGTTTTGGGGACTCCCTTCTGGCAGCACAGAGGTTCTCTGTAAAAAAATTTATAGACCCAAAAACCCAGATTGATAAAGGGGTTTATTATGAGGATTGGAAGTCAGGTTAGAAATTCTGACAGAGAGGCATAAAGTCTGGTTAAGAAATAGGTGAGAATAAAAAGGGGATAACACTGGAAAAGAATATTCCAGTGGACAGAAGCTCTTTGGCATCCTTCGCATGGAGCTGGCATGTTTGGAACCTCTGCAAAGAGAGGGTTTTAGTTTGACTCTTTTATATTATCTTAGTGGGGGCTGGGACAGTGAGCAGATCAGAATCAGTGGGGTCTGGGCAGCCCAAGCAAGTCAAAATGGAGACTGGGACAAGCCAGGATCTCCTATTGGAATTCAAAGGGATGCTTTTTGACCAGAATTTGTAATTGAATCAAAGGCTCTGGCATCCGGAAAAACAACTTGTCTAGGAGGATATGCCTCAGCCAAGAGGGGCTGGGAATCTGAAAGGAATCACAGATCAATAGGAAATACAGTTTCTTAAAGGAACCCAACCTCTTCATTATCTTACTTGATCCTCACTACAACTCTGAAAGTTAGATATTATTTTTCCTACTCATTTCAGAAATAAGGAAATTGATTCAGAGGTTAAGACTTGTCACAGACTCTAGACATCAAACTGTTATCTGTTAGCTAAAAGATCAGATTCTATAATTGGTGATATAATTTTGAAAAATATAGATCCTTTTTAGACTTTGATTTTTTTCATCTGGAAAATGTATCAAAGTCTTATCCTTGTCTATAATAAAGATATTATGAAAAGAAAATGAGACAGGTTGTCTTGGGAGTGTTTTTGAAGTAATAGTGTGAATTAATGTTGTTATGAAATCTTACTTTAAAAAATCTCCTTCTGTTGCCTCATCATGACTTTGAGGTGACCCTGAGTTCTTATTCCAGGCATAAACTTTGCAAGATCCTACCAAATGACAAATACCCACCAAGAGATTACATAACTCTCCCAAGAAAGCCATCCTATGCACATTCTCACTAGATTGCATGGTAATGAGTTTTTGAATGAGTAAATCTCAAACATCATCAAACAAATCAGAGGATCTTATTTGTTTTATTCTTTATCCCATTAGAATATAAATTCTTGGACAATATACTGCTTCATTCTTTATATTGGTATTTCCATTACGTAGAACAGAACTTGGAACATAAGAGATGTTTAATACATATTTCTTGATTGAGTGAATACAACATGTATTAGTACAGGGAATACTCAAAAAAACAACGAAATTATAGATTAGCTCCATCTGAAACATCTTTCTTCAGGGAAGCTCTTGGCTTCATTCAAAACACTACTTCCTTCTTTATCTCTTTTTTCCCCTCTGTCTTGCTTCTTTTGCTTTTCACCTGCAGCAACTCTCTGTCTGTTATACTATAGGATCTTAGCCTGTGGTATTATATTTTTAACCCTGGAGAATATATGAAGGACCTCAGGGTGTATCATATACACCATAGGAAGGATATAAGCTTTTATACCATACGTGTACAACGAGAATCTGTAAATGGAGTCAGTTTAGGTGAGTGGATAAAGACTACTTGGCTCAGACTGGATGGCATGTTTCTAATCATAACTTGAAAGAAAAATAGATCCACATTTCACCCAAATTCAAATTCATTTCTTGAAAGGTTAACTTTTAGAAGTTAAAAACACTACCTCAGATTTCTCTCCTCAGAATCCCTCTTCAAACTTCTGTAATCTGGCTCCTGGCCCAGCCACTCAACTGAAATCACTCTCTAAGATCTTCCAAAACCTCTTCTCAGCCAAAACCAATAATCTCTTTTCTCTTCTCATTCTTCTAGACTTGTCAGCTATATTCAAAACCACATTCCACTCCCCTCTTAAACACCCTTTCTGGGCTGAAGTTTGGAAACACTGTCTTCTGGTTTTCTTCTTATCTTTGAATCACACCTACAAAATCTTCCTTGGCTCTCTTCCTACTTTGCTATATTCCCTACATTGCTTTAACACATATACTCCTTTAGGGATCACACCAAATTTAATGGTTTTCAGTGGTCTTCAGACCAGAGGTCTCCTTAACTTTGAGTACTATGGGGCTTAATGTCTTGCCCCCAACTAAAATGAAACATAGTGAATGAAGTAAGTAAAATAAAAAGTCTTTACTCCCAACCTTCTCTTTCTCCCTATCTACTTCTTCAATTTCTGTCAGGAATACCGCCATTCTATCAAATCCTTAGAGATAGTTTAAACTCATCACTGTCCTTAGCTCTTCATAAGTTTTTGTTGTACTGTTTATTCTTCTATTATGTTTTGCTGGATCTGCCCTTTCTCTTCCCTCTAATCTCCTCAATTCTTGACAGTAACCATTGGGATGTACTGATGAAGTACCAGTCCTTCACCCTGCAGGTTTGTCTAAAAACTGCCTTTTATCCTCACTAATAATAGTAGCCCAGAAAATGCAAACATAAATCTTGTCCCCACTATCTACTACTTGTATTGCACTTAGCCTCTCTGCCCCTTATTTTCCTCAGAAGTCCCCTGTATTCTAAATCTATGATTCTATAGTAAGAGTCAAACTCAACGCATTATGACAGATTATAAAACCCTCTACCAGCTTACACTACAAAATGTTACCACAACATAATTTCCTTTTTCTCCACTTTCTATGACCTCTGATCCAACTAGGCAAAATTTTTGTGATTATGTTTGATCCATGTACTTCTGTCTCATATGTCTGAATATTTTTCTCATATTCCTTGAAGAACTTTCCTATTCCTTTCCTCCAATTCCCAGCCAACATTCTGTTCAGAATCCTATTTAGATGTTACTCTCTTCCTGAGTAAATGTATACAAAGACATTAGAAAGCATCACTATTTGCTTTCTTCTTCTCCACTCTAATATACCATCAGCATTTATGGACATTAGGTAGCTAGATAGCAGCACAGATAGAGTATCAGACCTGGAGTTAGGAAGAGAAGGCCTGAGTTCAACTTATGATGTGATCCTAGGAAAATCACTTATCCTTATTTTTCAGGTTTTCTTCATCTATAAAATGAGCTTGAGAAGAAAGTGGCAAACCAAATTTTTGCCACAAAAACACCAAAGGGATCATGAAGTAACATGATTGAAACAACAAATTTATGTATATGTATTTATACACACATATGTACTGAACTACTTTTATGTATAATTAAAAGTCTCACATACTGATTTTATTGTCTATCAATGAATATAAATATATCCATTCTCTCCCCTTTTCCATTTTTGGACAAGATTATTAGACAGAGTCATTTGATTCTGTGGATAGAACATACCTGAATTTCAGCTTATGTTTTGTGGCATCCTTGTATATATGAAGAAAAGATGTAGGCTAGTTAATAATATTGTTAGCTATTGTTAATAACATTAAAGAGCATAAGGGAGGCAAACCAAAGAATGATCTCAAATGGATTAATGTCACCTTGGAATGATGTATCTAATAGAATGTCAAAGAAAAAATGTAATATAATGGAAAGGGCACTGGACTAGAAGCCAATAGTCATCCAGATCAAGTTTTTATATATATATATTTTTTTAATTTTTGCTAAATTTGTGGTTGTAAGAGTCTCAGTTTTCTCTTCTCTAATATATGAATACTAGATACATCATAAAGTTGTTAGAAAGATCAAAGATGATAATGTAGGTAAAGTGTTTTATGAATGTGAGCTATAATTATACCTCTGTGCTGTTTAACATTTTTTTTAAATCAATGACTAACCAAATAGAGTATAAAAATCATATTTGCCATTTATGGAAGACAAATCTAGATGGGATAAAGTATGTATTTGTTGGTAAAATCAAAATCCAATAAAAGAAAAGCATATTGGGGAAGGAAGTGTTCAGTACCAAAACACTTTTGAAGAGGGACAGGTGAAAAGAAAGAGAGAATAAAAGAGGGAAAATACAGTTAACAATAGTAATTTTAAGAAGAATTTCAAATCAAGTTCCTTTGACAAAGATTCATTTCCCAAACATAGAGGGGATTGAGTCAAATTTATAAAAATAAAAAAATAAGAGCCATGCCCCGATTGATAAATGATCAAAAGATACGATTTCTGTCCAAAGGGCTATAAATTCATATAAATTGACCTGACAACACCATTAATAGACATGAATATCAAAAGAGAATTAAAAAAAAAAGAAAAATTACCTACATGTTACAAAAAATATTCATAGCAACTCTCTTCTTAGAGAAAAAAATCGAGGGAATGCCCATCAATGGGAGAATTGTTCAAAAAAAAAAATGGGGTATGTGTTTGTAATGGGATATTGTTCTATGGGAAATAATAAGCATTATGCTCTCAAAAAAAGAAAAAAAACTGGAAAGTCCTTCATGAACTCAAACAAACTGAAATGTACTATACAAAGTAGTAGCAATGTTCAGGGATGACCAGCTGTAAATGACTTTGCTAGTTTCAATAGTACAATCATTCACTACTACTCTGAAGGACTTATGAAACATTCTATCCATACCCAGAGAAGGAACTGAGTGTGTCTGAATACAGATTGAAACATTCTTTCTTTCTTTTATTAAACATAATTTTTCTTGAGGGTTTTTATTTTCAGTGGAGTGGGAGATCAATATTTTCTTTCACAACTTGACTTTTATGAGAATTTTTTATATAACTTCACATATGGTTTCTTAATTGTGGTTGGGGGTAAGGGAAAGAACAGAACAAATAAAAAAAAACAAATGTAATTTTTTTTGTTTTAAATGTAACAGGAAAAATATTAAACAAACAAAAAGAATACAAGGAAAAAATCAGAATCTAAAATTATCTCAATATTTAGTGCTTATTGAATGCACAAATGGGTCAGATTTAATAAGAATAACTGTTTAAAACTTAAACATTAAAGCCTATTCATGTCTTTAAAAATAGCTATGCAATTACAGGAAGAAGATGAAAGGAAATGATCTGGCTATACAATCAATTATGTGGTTTAAAAAAAAATTGAGTGTTTTAATGTACTACAGTCCATTAACTAAAGAATGACATGTGGTAGACAAAAAAAATAAAATAAAATAAAATAAAAAAATGTGTTGTTTTTAGACTATGTTAAGAGATCCATGATGTCAAGAACAAAGGAAGTGGTAGCCCCACTGTCCTGTTCAAACCATGTCTAAAGTTAAAGACACCATATCTAGGAATGGGATTGACACTAGAGCATATCCAGAAAAGAACTGCCAAGTTTGTAAGCATATCAAAGATCGTGTCCAAAAAAAAACAAACAAACAAACAAACAACAACAACAAAAACCACATTGAATATTAGAGATGGTTAACTTAGAAAATCTATGGAAATTCTAGTTGTTATTAGTACATGTCATATGTACAAAGTGTCTACTATGTGCTAAATATTTTATAAATATCATATCATTTGATCATCACAACAATCCTGGGAAATAGATGCTATTATCATCCTCCTTTTACAGTTGAAGAAAATGAGGCAGAGATAAAATGACTTTGCCTACAGATAGTTTATAAAGTCAAATTTAAACTCAGGTCTTCCTAATTATATGCTCCAGTTATTTGCATCATCTAGGAGACTATTAATATTGTTGTTATTACAAAGGAAAAGACTACAGGGGAAATGATAACTTAGATAGTACTTACTTTAAAGTTCAGGAGTAATAGGTTCAAATCTTACCTCATTTGTTAGTGACCAAGGTTATTATTTAATCTCGATTTTATCCTCTAAAATAAAAATAATAATACTCATTCCACCTATATATCTTATATAGGTGTGAAGAAAGTGTCTTACAGTGACAAAGATCTGGGAATTATTATTCTATTTAAACCCAAGAGACAAAAGGTAGAAGTTGCCAAGGGTAGATATCATTTCAATATCTGGAAAAACAAAACAAACAAACAAAAAAATCTCTCCAATGTTTAAAGAAAGAGAAATGAGAAATGGGCTATCTCAAGAAGTAAAGAATTCCTCATTATAGTAGTTCTTTAAGTCACAATTATATGACAATTTGTGGAAAATGTTATAAAGGAGATTCTCTTTTAAAGTAGGGATTTGAGATTGCTAGATTTTGAAGCTTTTGTCAACAAATATTCCTTGATTCTGCAAATGTTTATATGCCCTATCTCCCCTTTAAGCTATAAATACTTTGAGCCCCAAGATTGATCCTACATTGCCACCATCATTATAGGCATTCAAGAAGTGTTTCTGCTTTTGGTGGTGGTTTCAAATAATCTATCTCACTCAGGATATATGTCTTTTCCTTCTAGGATCCCCCAATGGCAGTCACCCTTGGACTACGAATGGAGGAAATGATTTTTAACCTTGCTGACACACATTTATTTTTTAATGACTTGGAGGTAAGGAAAGAACTATTCTAGTAGCATATTCTAAAACTTTTAAATGAATTAACCATAGTTAAAAAAAATAATAATGATAATAACTTTAAGAAAATAACAAAAAATATTGAAAAGATAAAAAATAGTACTAAACATCTAACAACGTAAAGTATGCATGAAAATACAAGCACAGAGCTAAAGATTATGTTCATTGGCATTATATTCTAAGCTCCTTAAAGATTTTTCTTAAGCTCTTTTTGTATCCTAGCACTTTAGCACAGTACCTAGCACATAGTAGGTGCTTAAAAACATTTATTTCTTGTTTGATAACTCCATTGACACAAATTAACTCAGCAAAAGATTTATGAATTTTAATAAATATTACCTACTAAACTGGTAGTAAAATGACCATTTTCTATTTCCATTATATATTGAATACACTTCTTTCAGTTCCCAAAGAACAACCTTTAATTATGTGTCTTTAGATAGTGCAGCAACTCTTCTCTGACCACCAGGTTTATTTCAATTCTCTTCCGGTAACTTTATGTGGCTTGCTCATAGTAATTAGGTGCTTAATAAATTTATAAAATCAAATTAAACTAAAATTTAGGCTCTTAAATCCTCTATTTCTTCCCTCCCCCCAATAACAACAAATATAGATGATAGAAATTGACAAATAACTGAACTAATTTCAGCAAGTAATTTTATCTGTTCACAAAACCTTTTGCCCCAACTATTAGCTAGTTTTAATTTTATTTCCTTTTATTTTCCATACCTAACTTTTAAGGGGATTAAGATGTTTAGTGGGCAAAGAGAAGAGGAAAAAAAAAGAAAAGGCATGAATAATTTACATGGACAATTAGCCTTTGAATAATTGAAAATTATCTGTAATAAGTTGAGTAAATATCACTCTTGTATCCAGAGTTAATACAGCCCCTTCATAGGATTCTACTATATAGTTATTAAGTCATTTTGCCATTGAAAAAAAATTTTCTTCATGCATAAGGGAAAATAAAGTTACTATAGAGAGTTTTTTGCACTTATTTGTTAATGCAATTTTTTTTTTACAAATTGTATATGTTAATCTACAGCAAAATGAAAATCTTCCTATATAGATATTAGCTTAAAAATTAAATTAGTAAATGACTTAAACTATTAAAATTACTGAGATCTTTGAACCCATTTTAGTAGTATTTGAGGTTTAGCTATAAAATGAATAGTTCTGTGCATCCCACTAATATATGTACTATAAGTAAATTATATAAATACCATGTTTTGTTTAAGGATACAAATTACTGTGCTGTCATTTTTCTGAATAACGAAATTACTTTCTATGCAAAAAAAAAAAAAAAGACTGTCTTAATGGACAATAAGAGGAATCAATACTCTCATGAAAATTTACAAGTTCTAAAGAATAAAAAATAGATTTTGAGGCATGCTATCTATTAATTTACTACCAAAATGAGCATGGCATATCAATTGATTTTATAAAACTATGAAGTATATTTTAAATTCACTTAGGTTTGAACTTGTAATATGAAAAATATTTTGTCTTAATGTTCAAATTTCCAAATTTGTATCTTATCTAATGATAAATCAAATTTCTTCTGATGGTAGACAAATAATTATCTTAATTTGTATTTTAAAGTATTTTCCCTAAACTATTTTTAAATGGCATTTTAAACATTTTTAGAAATTCCATTTTTACCTCACAAACTTATATCATTAGCATTTTGGCATTATAGAAAACAGTTGTAAAAGTATTACTCTATTTTCCGGTAGATCATTAAGGTAAAGAGGGTGGCAGTAATGTAACAAGATTTTTAAAATTTCATCAGAAAAGTAAACACTAGAAAATATAGTATATGCATGTATCATATGGTTATTTTATTATAATCAATATTAAATATAAGACATGGCTCTCTGGCAAAAGAGGAAGTTAAATATCTTCTTTCCTAGCCTATGCATTCATTCTTAAAACTTTGGTGATTGGGGTTTTTTGCTGTTGTTAGTGGTGAATTATTTTTTAAAAAGGTTTTGCAAATTCCTTTTTAACCAAAACTAAAAACCATCCATGTTACTCGATATTGGATTTATCAATCACTTCAACAGGCTTCTGGAATATTACTTGAGGACTGTCTTCAGATCCTCAAGTTCCCTATAAATAAATCTGTTTATTTAGTTTGACTGAACCATCTGAGAAAAATTGAATACAGCATGGATTTAGAATAAAATAATCCAGAAATAAATAAAACTCTTAAACAGAAATGAACTCTAGCATTCCTTATATTTCATACCTCTACATGAATAATCATTATTCTAGAATACATATTTATCTGGAAATACATGTTTATCATTTTCTTTTTCATTTTAATTGACATGAAATTTATTTCACTGCCAGAAGTGACTACCCAAACAATTTGTGCTGCTAGGTGGCATCTTTTCTACCACACATATGTACACAATGCCTATGTACACACACATACACCAAAGTAAACACAGAGCCTACACAGAGCCTCCTCAAAGAATAAACTTTGGGTATTATGCTTAACTACAAGGCAAATTTTAGGAAGGTTATTAACTTTTTCTTCCTTAGACACTTGAGCTCAAGCTGCCAAAGAGTAACTTTCCCTTCAAATTATGATGGGCTTATTTAAGAATCTAAATCTTGTGTGATCACAGCAGCTGGCAACTTCTATAGTTTCTGAAAAGGTACAAATTAAAATTCTTCTCTTTCATAATAATTTTTTACTTTAATAATAACTTCCTGACCAATTTTGATTTTTTTTTAATTTGAACTTTAATTCCATGAATCCTTATTACTAGGAAAGAAAACACAATAAAATGTGGGATCATATGAAAATGGAAAATACAAAGTAAAATGTAGGATGTTGATTGATCATTCAGCTTTAGATGTCTGAGTCATCAGTCGTCAGATGACTTTATGGCCCTATTATAATTGACTACAAATCCCAGGATACTAGTCAGTTCTCAATTCCTTATTATAACATCATTCTCAGATCCCATTATTTTATAAATAACAATCCTATGCTCATCCCATTTACTAAAGGCAGATAACTAGGCCGCCTAGGATTATTAATGGAACTTTTATAAAAGTTTTATTTTAAGAAGTGAAAAATATATTAAATAAAAGCATGATTTCACATTAAGGCCCTTCCCAAGTATCTAAAATTTTAACAACAACAGCAAAACAAAACAATTATTCAGCAAGATAATAGATCCAAGTTCTGTCATCTACTTATCCCAAGAGGGTACTCTGATTTCAATAGGCATACTTAACCACATATATATTTGAAGAAAATAAAATTAAAAAAAAAAAACTTTAAGCATAGAGTTTCTACTAAATATTAAGATTGTATACTTTTTATATCAGTTCTCAAAAACCTGAGTTTTACATAGATGATATAATCATCTGTGCATTAATCCTTGTAATGTGTCTAGAATTCTTCTATAAATCAAAATTGAAGTATATTCTTTTAACATTAGCATTAAATATCTCTGTACCAATGAAATCACAAAAGTGAAAAAAAAAAAAAGTCCCCTGGCCTATCTGTATAATATTGTATCAATTGATCACTGCATTGGAGTAATGACTTGGTTTCTGCAATATAGAAGCAGAGTTCAGTTTATAGAAGTTCTTCATGATTCAGAGATTTGAAAAAAAAATTCTTTTTTTGACATCAGATTTCAATGTAGCTGAGATCAGAAAAGCAC
The DNA here is from genome assembly GCF_016432865.1 of Antechinus flavipes. Lineage (NCBI taxonomy): Eukaryota > Metazoa > Chordata > Mammalia > Dasyuromorphia > Dasyuridae > Antechinus > Antechinus flavipes. The sequence continues at coordinate 317,984,717 of NC_067401.1, forward strand.
AGTTAGTTCCCAGATGATAAATCTTTCTTGGTGCAAAAATGGACAAAAATAGTTGATCTGAGGCAACTAACTTCAAAGGCTTCCCTGTGCTACTGCAAAACAATTTAGTATTTCTATACCCAATTTAATTTTCATTTTAAGTTGGAATCACATGAGACAATTGCTAAATTCAAGATTTAAATTATCTTTAGAAAAGCTATCATCATTGCAAAAATTATTTCTCTGCAGAAATATTCATATTTACCTATGAATTTAGACAGATATGAAATTTTATGAAAATCCAGGAAACAATGTATGTTAAATTTTCCAAAAAGATGTAATTTATAAGCATCTTGATCACACAAATTATATTTGATATATGTGATCATGTTTTTTATATGTGTGTGTATGTATACATATATGCACATATATACTTATAGATATGTGTATACTTGTAGATATGTATGTATGTGTACATATATCGATACATATGCATGTGAGGATCATGTAATGGCCTCATATAAAAGATGCCATCGTGGGAAATCTCTTCCAGTGCAGATACTCAACTATTCTGCTCATTAGTATCTAAGAGTCTTCCCTAGGACAGTGTCCAGGATCACAGAATTAATAGGTGTGGACAGCATAATGTGAACAGGTCTTCCTGAATTTAATTCTACCACTATTTCACTACCTCAAAATTATATGATCACATAAATATGTGTATGTGTTAATATGTACCCAGAGTTACTCAGCAGTGACCTACTGATTAAATCTCAAGGATAATGTGAAACCTGAAACACTAGCTACAAGTTACTTCTGGAAAGTCTTGTTGCTAAGCATTAGGTATTTGCTCACTGGGATATCAAAAACATCTAATAAATGTTATTATTTTAACAAAAATAATATTCTACAATAAGAGATAATACTTTAAAAAAATCTCAGAGAGGCATGTCATTATATATACATATACATATACATATACGTATATATACACATATACACTTGAGCAAGTAGGATGAGTAAAAATCAAATGGTTAATTAAGGATCAAATATTTCAAATATATGTATGTGTGTATATGTCTGTATATATAAATATGTACGTGTTATGTTATCAAATTCCATCCACATGCTGACAGATTTTGCATAATTTTTTGAAAGAACTATTCCTATAAGCTTGCATATAAAAACAAAACAGTAAGTCTGGCATATGATACATCCAGACCTGGTGAAGTTTTCTTTTATGCAATATCCTATGCAAAATAATAATTTTCATTTTTCTTAAAGGTCCTTTTCCTTTCCCGACCTATCTATCAAATCCATCTTTCAAAAACACTCTAATCAGCAAAAAACAAACAATCCCATTAACATAAGAAAAAAGCACAATTTTGGAAACATTTAGAATTGTTATATTAATAAATATAAAAAGAGAATCCTTCCTCACTCCTGAACTATTTATATCTAAGTAAATAGAGGACATATAGATGCTCAGAGCAATATATTTGTATATATATGTATATAGGCAGTTAAGTATTGCAGTGGGTATAACACTAAACTTGAAAATAGGAAAACTCATCTTCCTGAATTCAAATCTGGCCTCAGAAGCTTACAATGGAACCCTAGGCAAGTCTCTTAACCTTGTTTGCCTCAGTTTCCTCATTTGTAAAATGATTTGGAGAAGAAATGGCAAACCACCTCCAATTCCTATTCCAAGAAAATCCCAAATTAAATCACAAAGAATCAAACACAACTTAATGATACAACAACAAAATTATGTTTATACTGTATATATGTATGTGTGTATAACCCATAAGTATATAAATATATCTATGCTGCCAACCATGCTTTTTTTCTATCTTAGCCAGCTAAAAGCAGGAAGACATTGTAAACTCATAGGAAACGATAATCTGTCAAAGCACTTTGTAGAAGCAAAACAAATAATAAATAATAGTAATCACTGGAAAGTTTTCCACCGAACAAGATTTCTTTAAACTTAGATATACTGTACTCTAACCTTTCAGATACACAAAAGAAATGGCTAAATGTAATAAAAATTTTGCTTATATATAGTAGTGGTAATAAAAGAAAAAGGCAGTTTTGGAAAAGGAGGAAAAAGAAATAGGAGAAAATAGAAAAGGAGGTTGAAAAAGACATAGAGGGAGGAAATGAATGAATAGAGGAGAGAAGATGAGAAGAAAAAAATTTGTTGGGTTTGTTATTTTTTTCTTAATAACTTTTTACTAAATTCTGCTTTTGTAGAATAGAAACTTTTGGAGTTTTTCAATCTTGAGGAAACAATAGAAAATTGAGTTTAGGAGACAAATGTCACTATGTCAATACTGCCATCTTCTGGCCTCCCTTGCTTGTTCAGGGTAGAGAATCACATGGGCTTTTACACACACACACACACACACACACACACACACACACACACACACACACACCCTTTAAAAAGTGGCAAAAACATGCTGAAATATCACATCATTTGAAAACCAAATAACTTTAAATGTCTTCGACAGGAGTGTGATCAAGTTCATATAGATGATGTTTCTTCTGATGATAATGGTCAAGACTTAAGGTGAGTCATAATTTTCAGTAATGCTATTCCCTATAGAAATTGAATAAATGAGATTTGCAAATGTAATTTTTTTATTTATTTTTAATATATTTTGGGTGTTGCAGTACCTACAGTTTTGCAACTGATGGCTTCCATGCAGCTGCAAGTAGTGCAAACCTTTGTTTGCCAACAGGTGTTAGAGGAGGGGTTGACTGGATGAGGAAGCTGGCTTTTCGTTACAGAAGAGTAAAAGAATTATATAATACCTACAAGAACAACGTAGGAGGTATGTGTGTTTCTTGTTTGCTTTTTTGCATAAAGATGCCCTGAGGCGGAGGTTCTTAGTTTTTTTTTTTTGTTTGTTTTTGTTTGTTTTTTTTTTTTTTTTTCTGTCATGGATCCCTTCAGCTGTCTGGTGAAGTGTATGGTGCCCCTTCAAAAGCACATTTTTAATTTTTTTTTTTTTAAAGAACAAGTTTACATACTTTAGGTTAAGAATCCCATACCTAAGGAAACAGTGAAATCTCAAATAGTAGTTGTGTTCCCATGATACTAAAGAAATTGCAATTTGTTAAGGCTGAATTGCTTTGAACCAGCATTTCAAGTTTTTTAGAATTGATGCCAATGTTGTATAAAAGAAAAAATAAACCTGTGAATAAGCAGCTTAGTTGAGGATTTCTGTGAGGTTTTCTCTTTAGTAAATTTTGAAGACAGGTGATTAATCAAATGATTAACAACATAGACAATACAGGGCTCTTCTTCCCTTCCCCCCGAGGCAATTGGGGTTAAGTGATTTGCTCAGGATCACAGTTCGGAAGTGTTATGTGTCTGAGGTCACATTTGAATTCAGGTCCTCCTGACTTCAAGGCTGGTGCTGTATCCACTACTCCATCTAGCTGTCCCCCTATAGGACTGTTCTTTATTTGACTCTAGGTATTTTGAGCATAAGAACATAATTTTAAAGAAAAAAAGGAGTTCTATATCTATGTGATCATAAAAATTTCATGAATAAAAGGGGAAAAATATATTAGCAAATCATGTTCAAAGAGTTATTTTTTGTTTGGCTGGAGTTTTTTTGGAAGGAAAAAAATATAGACTTCCTGTGACTTTTGCTGATTTTTTCAATGAACCTCATTAATATCCCAGTTTTAAACTACTATTATTCATAGAGACAATTAAGGTTATTATTTTTAAAATTAAAATTTAACAAGAAATGAAAGAAATGAAAGAAAAGAATATACTCAATAATTTGGCATCTCTTCCAGATAATATCAATATCAAAATTTTATAGGCACTATAAGAATTGATATGAGATCACTTCCTGAAGCTTTGATTTTTTTACTATTCTTAGACTAATCTCAGTTCATTTTTAGAGTATGTAAAGCTTCTCCAAAAATAAAAATCTTTTATCTTATTTTTAAATATCATGAATAGAAAACAGAATAAATGAGTGATTGGTAGAAACTTTTCAGATATAAAGAGAAGAGAACATATATATTTTAAAGTGATAAATAGAACTCTCCTCTACTTTATAAATGTGTAAAATTAAATAAACCTAGATTCCATTACAATTTTCTATGAAGCACATTAAACTAAATTCTCCTTGTAGAAATAGCTGATGGTTACAAAGAATTACAAAATAGTAATTCCTTTTCACAGAAATTCTATTTTTAAAAATTCTCATAAATCTGTCTCTTTTCTACAGCTACAGTGAAACCATGAAAGTTAGGGAGCAGGAGAGATGAAAGGTAAAAGTTAGAAAAATAAACATTCTACATACAGAAGACAATAAGTTCTTAGCATAGTGATGAGAGAGAAAGCATCATGTAAAGTCACAATAAGAAAGCCACTGTGGCTGGGCCACAGAATGTGTGGAAGGACAAGTGATGTGGTCTGCTGTGTACTTCAAGGAGTTCACTTTAACAGCTATGCAGAAGATGGATTGAAGAAAGGAGAGATTTGGATCAGGAAAACTGCCAGAATTTTCCTATATTTCTAATTCTTAGCAGAGTAAAATAAATCCAAATTTCTAATTAAATTATTCCTGATAAATGATTTTACTTTTAACTTATACCTTATTTGTTATTATAGGACTCCTTGGCCCAGCTAAGAGAGATGCATGGCTGCAGTTAAGAGCAGAGATTGAAGGTTTAACAGATTCCTGGCTAACAAATGCACTTAAATCCTTATCAATTATTAGTACTAGGTAAGTCATTCACTTTACTATTGAAATAATTGACAAATTTTAATTCATTCAAGAAATAATCCCATAAGACAACTCAATAAAGGCAACCATTATCAATATGACTTAATATTTTAACTTCCTAGGGGGATAGTTAGTCCTTATTAACAATATCATATAATTTGTTCAAGATAAAATGACTACAGTCATCATTTAGTCCAGAAGTTTGCATCTCATAATCTCTTTACACTCTTTACACTTGAGAGCTCTTTTGTTTATGTGGCTTATATCTATCACTATTTATTATATTTAAAATTAAAATGTCTTAGTATTATTACAAAATAGTTTTTACTCTTATGGACTCTTTGACAAAGTCTTGAGTACCCCAAGAGGACCTCGGGCTTTGTTTTGAAAACTGCTCATCTAGTATAACTCTATACAAACCAAGAATCTAAGACTCAGAGAAGTTAAATGAGCTGATTGGTAAACATTAGAAAGGGAAACAGTTATTTAAAAGACCCAGCATAACTTCATCAAAAACAGATCATTTGTTTTGAAATTTTAGTTCCTTTTCTTGATGGTTTTACTAAACCAGTAAATGAGAGGAATGCTGTAGATTTAATTTGCCTAACTTTTAGCAACATTTCTGATAAAGTATCTTATACAATTCTTATGGAGATGGAGAGATGTAGATTAAAGAAATCAATAAGAATTAATTAGCTTCTTATTAATACTGTGATAATCACTGGGGATAGTAATAGAAACTTTAAAAAAAAAAAAAAAGAAAGAAAGAAAGACTGAAAACCCTGCCCTCAAGGAGCTTACCTTCTAAGGAACATCACACATAAAAGAAAGCTAAAGGAACTGGAAAGTAAGGAAAGTGCTTTAAGCTAGAAGAGATGCAGGGCAGGCCAGGTAGAATGGTGGAGGCCCATATAATCATATGTTAGGTTATAGAAACAATATATTTTGCATAGAAAAGAAAAAAAAACTCAAGAGGGACAGGATAGCTCTGTTCACATATTTGAAGAGATATTGTGTATACAAGTGTTACTCTATTTAGTCCCAGATAGCTGAGTCAAGAATAATGAATGAAAATTACAAAGTTACAAATTTAGGCTTGATGTTAGGAATTATTTCCTATTAATGAGAACTATTCAAAAATGAAATAGCTACTTTTAGTGATACTGAGTTATCCCTTCCTGGAAGTCTTAAAGCAGAAATTAGATGACCATTTGTCAGGTATTTTGCAGTGTATATTCCTTTTTGACTATGGATTTAACTTAGCCCTTGGGAGCTCTTCCCAAATTTCATGATTTTCTTATCAGAATTCCTCCCCCCCCTTTCCTATTATAATGCTTTTAATTTTTCTTGCAATAATAGTAAATAGCTTTGAATAGCTGGTGATCCAGTGATCAGGCCAAAGAAAAGATTAGATAGATTTTTAGGCTTTGAAAAATATTACAAAAATAAAATTTTAATACTGAGCTATGTATCTTTGTGGACAGTATAGAAAAACAAGGGCTAATTTATAATATTATTGTATGAATTCATACCTAGTTGAGCAAATATACCTATACTTAGCTACTTCAGGGTTCTATATTTGAGTTTTGTCTATTCATTATCATTATCAATAACTTGAATGAAAGCATAGATATATTTTATTAAATCTACTGATGCTACAAGACTAGGAGGAATAACTAACAATTATACTTCTATTATCAAGATCCAAAAATATTTTCACAATTAGAATGCTTTTGCCTGGTCCCAGGAAACACAATTATGTTGGACAAAAGTTATAGGGAGGCAGATTTAAACCAAATCTGGGGAAGAATTTCTCAAGAATTCAAAGGGGTGTAAAAGGAAAATGATCCAAGTGTTAGGAGATTGTTAGTCTTCTTACCATTGGTTTTCAAATAGAACATGAACAATTCAAAAGATTCTGTAAAGGGTAAAAATCCATTCTTGGATGTGAGTTATGTTAGATAATTTTTGGTTTATTTTATCTTTGAGACCTTATGATTTTGTAAATATGGCTTCACTTATTTGGAAGAGGGAATTGGTTTGTTTTACTTACCTTACCCCAGAAGACAAAAGTTGTATTGGTTACTAGAAGTTTGATAATGGCAGATTTTGGCTCAACAAAGGGAAGGAAATGCACATCAAAAAAAATTTTTTTTTGATGTATCAAGCAATTTTTCTGATTTTTTTTCTCTTCCTCTTTTTCTTAAAAAAAAAAAAAAACCTCTTTGTTATAAGATGTGGATCTCTTGTAAATGGCAGGAGGAAGAATGTGGGGAGGATGGATTTAGTACATTATAAACAAAAGACATCAATAAAATATATTTAAAAACATGATAATTTATTTTATTTTATTTTTGCTGAGGCAATTGGGATTAAGTAACTTGCCCAGGATCCCATAGCTAGGAAGTATGAAGTGACTTAGGTCAGATTTGAACTCAGGTCCTTCTGACTTCAGGGTTGGTGAACATGATGATTTTTAATAACCATTTATTCAAAAATAGAATGGGTTACCTCATATTCACAGATTTAGTCACAGATTGGGTAGTTTTTAACCTATTAAAAATGTTGGGTATTACTTTCTCTGAGAGGCCACTGCTCTTCAAATCAAAAATGGAAAGTTGCAAATTAGGTGTCCCTGAGTTGACTACTACTATAAGTCTGAGATATTCTGCGGGTTTGCACTCCTAAAAGTATATCTCAAGACCCTCCACATATGCCTTAAATATTAAGCTAATAGAGACATAATTCAAAGTGAAGCCAAATGAATATTGGTCTGTTTTAACTATCCAGGAAAAAAAAAGATTTCTGCTCTCAAAAGACACTTTTTTCAAAAGTACTTTTTATAATATAGACAGTTCTTCTCCCTTCAAAGAACTTTAAGGTTCCCAAACTCTTAAAGAAAACTTAGAAATATTTCCCAAAGGATGATGTTGAAGTTCCTTCTTTTTCTCATGAGAGTGAGCCTGAAAAATACATATAGTTAAATTCAGAACAATTGATCTCTTGCTTCAATTTTGTACTTTTCCCTTCTATGTGGTCCACTTCTTTATAGCAATTACTCAAAATTCAATAAATCAACTTATCTTTATCTTTAGTATACAAAACATACATGTACATATAAACATAAACACTTTCATTTTCTTTTCTTTCTTAGGAATAACTGTGTAAATGTCTTGGTTACAACAACTCAGCTTATCCCAGCACTTGCAAAAGTCCTACTATATAGTTTGGGAGGTGCCTTTCCTATTGAAAATATTTACAGTGCAACTAAAATAGGTAAGCAATGTGTTTAATCTTAAGGAATATGATTGTGTTTTATGTATTTTGTGTTTTTATCATTTTTCTCTCTTTTTAAATTTCTGCTCTTAGGTAGTCAAATTTGTATATAGTCCAAATCATGATGTATAGAGGTCACTCTTCTTTTTACCTTAACCCATTAGGGAAAAAAAAAAAAAAACCTCTTGGATTTTTTTTTTTTTGCCAAATTTCTACCAGGTCCAACCATTTTCCATATATTATACATAAGATAATAGTATATATTATCAAAATAATATGTAACAATACTGCCCATCCTATTTAATATATATGTATTAAATACTGAGTCTTTTTATGTCCCATTAAGTAGATGTTAAGTTCAGGTCCCTTTTTAGCACTGCAAGAAAGTCTCAGATGGATAGTACTAGCCTGGTCTTTATTCCAGGAAAAAGAATTACAAGGCTCAAATAACATAATTGGAATATTCCCATGTCATGAGTAAATGGAAAATTTCATTTATACTATATTCAATGATCAATAAATGTAATCACATGCATGTGCTCATCTCAGAGGCTGTGAGTACACTTTGAAAGCTATCTTTTCTAATATACATTCAAAGGAAATCTTAAGTGACTTCCATTTTGAAAGAGTTAAAAGAAAAGAGTACATGTATGCATTGACCTGTCAAGAAAATGCCTCATGAAATAGATGGACTGTGCCCTGAAGGTCAACAAATTTAGGCTCTGGGCACACTGACAAGGGAAACTCAAGAGCCAAAGATCTTCCACCAAAAATAACCTGCCTGACCCAAGTGCTTCAAAGTTCAAATAAAGGACCTGACACCAAAAGTACCTAATTGCAGCTGTTTCAGTGATAAATCTGGAGAGATCCCAGTCTTTAAAAATATGAACATCAGAATATTATAAAGTCCCATTTTAAGCACTGGTGTAGGTATCTTCAATCAGAATCTTCCATTGCTTTTTTTTAAAATGCAGGAAAGATTTATTTTATATTCTTGCAAGAATGGGTGCTTAGGTTAGTAGACATACCTTTGAAACTCCAAAGACAGCATTTTATTTCCAACCTTCCACTGCTTTTAAAAGGGCTTTCAAGGCAACTGAAGAGTGTAGAGCTGCTGAATTAAAAACAATAATAATAATTATACTCTATTACTAATGAATGATGCCTACTATACAAACTATCACAGTCATTGAATTTACTGTATTTATGACAATATTTACATTTGTTTTAGCATAATTCATTCATATAGTGAAAAGAGCAAAGGCTTTGGAGTCAATAACCAGGATTCAAATCTCACTTTTTTTTTCCATCTATGTAATTTTAGACAACTCATTTTACCTCTCTAGCCCTTAAGTTCCTTATTTTTAAAAGGAGAAGCTTGGAGTACATGGTTTCAAAAGTCCTTTCAGTTCTAAAGCAATAATCCTAATCTAGATTTTTATTTGTATTTTCATTTGGCTTTTTAACAAGTCACATGATTCGATACCAGCATACATGCTTTAAGAAATAAAGTTTTTATTAGGCAGAATAATACTAAAATTTAAGTAAAGTAAAAGTTTCCATTTTTTGCCTTCATAGCATTTTTATGGACTTTAGATTTACCAAAATTGTAAATGTAAAAACATATTTACTTATGCATGGATAGTCTAGTGTTGATGTTCATGGGGATGAAAGCAAATATTAATATTACAAAAAATAAAGATCTCAGAAGTTTTTGAATAAATGAAGGAATATGCACAGTGGTACTCAAAAAAATAAGAATCAGTGCAATGAAACTAAATTGAATTTTGTATATGAAATGATAGTTGAAATGGAATAAGAAATTGGCCTTAAGAATTTGATTTTATTTATTTCAAGTAATTTTATAACCACCCTGAAGTCTCCCTTATTATCTTTTGCCCTGAACATCATAGGCTTCTCATTTCTTAAAAAAAAAAAGAAAGAAAAAAAAAAAAAAAAGAAATTGATGACCACAGTAATTCTATCACATGACACTGTTCTTTTTTTTTTTATTTAAGTGGATCTTCTATCATTTTTGCTTAATTCAGTTAATCCCTTTAAACAGGCAATTTAAATAAAAGCCCTATTAGAATTAAATCTTAGTTCTTAACTTTTTTTTTTATGCCATGGACTCCTTTGGTACTCTTATAATATTCCTTAAAAATCATAATTGAAAAAAATTTCAATTGGAGATTAGTTAAAATAAACACGTAAGTTCACAGACTTTCTAAAAAATATATCTTTTTAAATTTTTCTTTATTTAAAATCCTTGTAACTAATAATTATTAAATTATTTGAGTGATTATAAAATAATTGTGTTGTTGCACTTTTAGAGTAGCAGTATAAAAGTTTCACACTGCCAAAATCAACCTTAACTTTTCCCCCTCAGTGTTTAGTAATTTGCCTAATCAAATTCTTCTGCCTTTCAGCAATTTTATGATGTACAGAGGTCCCAGGGCTATAGCAAAGCTCAATAATCTTCAAGCAAATTCACTTAACCCTTTGCAAATCTTTTTGCAACTTAAAACAGCGGCTGAAAGAATAAGCAGTGCATTGTTTTTCAGGAAAAGAAAGCTGTTTTGAGCGTATAGTGTCCAGATTTGGCACTAACATAACTTATGTTGTGATTGGAGATGGCCGAGATGAGGAGCATGCCGCTAACCAGGTAACTTCACTCTGAACTTTATCTCATTTATCTTCCAGGAAAAGAAAGTTGCTTTGAGCGAATAATGCAAAGGTTTGGCAGAAAAGTAGTATATGTTGTAATTGGGGATGGTGTAGAAGAAGAACAGGCAGCAAAAAAGGTAACCTGTCTCACAAAAATGTTGGTGTGATACTTCCAATGCAAGCTGTTTTGTTTGCATTCCTATAGTTTGGTGCAGTGGCAGATTGGCAAATGATTTGAATTTAAAGATGAAAGCAGAGCATGAGGTCAATACTTACATTCAAATTAACCATTTGGATTTTAGCATTTTTGATTGTTGATTTTTCTAAAATCTTATGAGGATAGTAAGAAAACTTCTTTCATGCTACATACACTTAACATGAAGCTATTTAAAATAAAGAGGACCCTCAAATACTTAAGGGTTTTTTTAAATGAAAATACTTGTCCTCAAATAAATGAAACTGGATAAGATAAACAGTTCTTGTGAAATCTATGGAAGAATAGTTTTTAGCAGCTCGATTTCTCGCATATCTGCCATCTATTCTATTCCCTTTATTGCTTTGTAAGGTTTTTTGTTTGTTTGTTTGTTTGTTTTTGCTTTTTTAAATAAATGAGACCTTTGTAGTTTTTAAAGAATTATAGAATTTAATGAAAATGAACAGGAAATTTGCTGAAAGGAAATTTTGGTAAATATCATTAAAATGTAGTATTTCTTTTTCTTTTTTTCTTTTTTGAAACCATTTCCAGAATACCTTTGGCATATATTCTTCAATTTAGACTATTTAATATATTATAAGAGTATGTGTACAATGGACCCAGACTACTTAGAATGTCACCTGTTTCTAAGACTAAGAATGTCACCAGAATTATAGAAGCATAGAATTGGAAGGGATCTCAGAAACCATCTATTCTATTTTATATTTGAAAAAGAAGTCCTTGCACAGTGTGGTCAACAATTGGTCTACTAACTTTCATTTAAAAACTTCAAATGAAGCAGAAGCCCTTAATCCCTGAGATAGCCCACACCTCTCTGGAATAGCTTTAATTACTGGGCATTTTTACTTAAAACAATTCCAGATTTACTTTTTTGCAACTTCTTATTGTTCTTCATTTTACCCATATGTGATGTAGAATGCTGAATTTCAAACTTCTTGAATTGGGTTTGAAAATAGACGCTATATTATTATTATCTCTGTAATCTTGGGCAAGTCATTTAATAATTCTAGGATTCAATTTCCTCTTCTCCAAAATGAAAAATTTAGAGTAGATTCTTTCCAACTCTGAGTCTATGATATGGAATCTTATTAAAGCTATTTCTTCTTAAACATGACAAGCTTTGAAATACTTGAAAACTGCTTTCCATATTCTTTCTCAGTCTTTCTCCAGAATAAACTTGAAAAGAGTTTATCATGTCTTACCTCTTTTCAGGATAAATATATCTTGTCTTCAACCTTATATAGCATGAATTTGAAGCCCTTTACCATCTAGATTATTTTTCACTGGATACTTTCTAGATTTTCAATGTCTTTTCTAATATGTGATACCAAGAACTGAATACAATATTCCAAAACTGATTTAACAGAGTAGAATTGCCATCTCCCTAGTCCTAAAATTTATGTTTTCTTTATGAAGCCTAAAATTACATTAACTTTCTTAATTGCCATATATGGCACTGTTTAAAAAAGCCTTTTCTATTCTCACCTCTCATTGATTGAGAAATCGAGATAATTCAATTGCATTAGTAGCCTAACTAAAAGGTAAATCAGGAATAGTGCCCAAACAGAGTAAGTGCCCAAACCTAAAACTGTCAGTCAACAATGTGCTGATTTATATTTCATAATTATAGATTTAGAACTTGAAGGAACCATAGAGACCCTGTAGGCCCACTTTCTGATTTTATATAAGAGAAATATTGAGTCTGAGAGAGATTGTGATATACCTGAGATCACAGCGTGGCAGAAGATGTAAACCCTGTATGTATATATAATATAGTATTCTTGACACATAAGAGTTAATTCAGTAAGTATGTATATGTTGATTTGATTTGTCATTGTTGGGTAGGTTTTTTTTGTTGTTGTTGTTGTTCTCTAAATATAGCACTCTTCTTTTCACCTAGGTAGCGAGGACAACACATGATAGGTCAAGATAAACCAAAAATCTCATCAGAATGCTATTTCCAAATGGTTGTTTATGTAGGTTAAATAATGGTGATGGTGAAAGCTTAGAATTCTGTTTTGAAATACAGGTGGTTGGTTACATTAGATCCTAGAATGCATGCTTTTCTTGGGATGTAGCTACTATTGCATGTGCAGAAAAATCATACACTGTTCTGCGTGTCACAAATAGATCTGAGCTGAGTAGAAATGAATATTAGGAAATTCCAGGATTTCACAAAATATAAATTTTCTTTTTGACAAAAAAATAGGGTTTATTTTTTAAATCTCTGAACTAGTTTTAATAATATTTCTAGCAAAGTGTGTTTATCGATTGAATTTAAATCAAAATCTCAGATATGGAAATGGAAAACACCACACCACCAAATTAAAACAATTATAAAACTTATCAAGTTATTCAGATGTAGTACAAATTCACCTACTTTTAGCCACCTAATAGTAATGAAATGAAGTCGGGGGAGGAAGTTAGAATCACTATCACATCAACTATCCAATGGTGGTGGAGAATCTAATTATTCAGAGAAAAGAAAGGGACTTTCTTTTTCTTTGCTAAATGAGATAATTTGATGAATCAGTAAAACTTGTTTAGCAATGAATGAATCCACAAGTATGTGTCAAGTGTTTGGAAAGCATTGCTTTCTGATAGTAGTCATGAGCTATTCTAGAGAAATATGAATATTAATTTTTTAAAAATCCAGGAAAACTCTGGTATTCTTTTGTATTGTCATCCATAAAATCCAGTTCAGATCTATTTCTTTATGATGTGGATTATGCCATGTTATTAGTACCAATACTTTAAATTTAATCCTCCCTTTAAAGTACATCCTTGGAACTTGACTGACTTCACTTACTGTATATACAATGGTAATTTTCTTAGTCCATGGTGATGATCTTTCTTTCCTCTCCTTCCCCATCCCTCAACCACCCCACCCGCCCTCACCCTTTTAATAACCACAGCACAACATGCCTTTTTGGAGGATATCAAGTCATTCAGATCTCTTGGCTCTTCATCAAGCATTGGAACTAGAGTATTTGTAACTGTGTTCTATTGTTGAAGATCCGTTTTTTTTTTGTTGTTGTTGTTTGTTTTTGTTTTTTTTTTTAATTTGTATCTCAAGTACACTGAATTTTTATGTGTGATTCAATGCCTCTGGCTTTACACATATAAATTGTCTTAAAGGATGAAATCACATTTGGAATGAAAATTCCAGAAGGAAGAATTCAGATTGCTGAATGGAGTTAAAACTTTAGTGCTACAGAAAGGAAGCTCTATGGTCTTATTTGTGCAACACTTTAATGAATTATAAAACTGTGGAGGTTGCTGGTACACATCGAATGAGCCTAACTGGAGTTAAACAGCTTTAGCAAAGAACTCTTATGTTGGCAAAGCAGCAACACACATTTCCCGTCTGACAAAGTGGTGTTCAACAACATTCCTCAATATGGGATATATTCTCAGCACTGAGGTTTGAATTAGACTTTAGCCTCCCTAACCCAGAAAATCTGAATTGAAATGCACTCAGACTGTATAATGACAATTCTGTCTAGATCTGTAATTTGTGTAAATTATTGATGAAAATAATTTACTGTGACTTTATTAGCAGCTGACTTTGGAAATGGATGCAATTTTTTTTTTCTTTTGGGGGAGGAGGGGTGGGAGAAGGGAGGGGAAAATGGGAATATAATATTGTCTCTTTTATAAGTTTGGCAAACAGAATGTGCATACTGATGTGCTGTGCCTTAAAGATAAGACAAGACAGTGTTTGTGTGTTAAGATGTAAACTTTGGTTAAAATCTCTGTAGATAAAGAAAAAAAACTTTGTGATAATTCTTGACATGACCAAATTTCAAATTTAAGTTGTCAGAGCTCAAGACCGAATCAAATAATAATTAAATATTTGTTGCAATGGGGGGGAGGGGAGGGAAAAAAAGAAAGTTTGTATTTTTATTTGGATTCTGCATAATTCCACTGATAGTATGAGGCAAAACAATAGCTCATCCAAGCATAAGTAGAAAGTTTGGGGGTGCAGCAGCTAGGTGGAGCAATGGATAGAGCACCAGCCCTGAAGTCAGAAAGACCTGATTTCAAATGTGACTTCAGACACTTAACTTCCTGGCTCTGTGACCCTGGGCAAGTCACTTAACCTCAATTGCCTCAAAAAAAAAAAAAAAAAAAAAGAAAGAAAGAAAGAAAAAAGAAAGAAAGTTTGAGGGAGATGGCAATGATTTTGGGGACCTTTGCTTTGGAAGTGGAATAGATGTTTAAGTCTTGAGCAAACTCTCTATATTTTTGCATGAGAAAATCAAGGGCCATATTCATGGTTATTTGCACTGTTTTGAGTTTAAATTTGTTAGGGATGTGTGTCATGGAGGAAAAACCACCCTCATGAAAAACCAATATTTGTTACCTAGTAATAGGTCTCCTGATCCTGTTCATGGAATGAGCTGAAATTGAAAAGAAAAATAAATTTGTATTCTCCTTCCCCCAAAACAGGATTAATCCAATAGTTTAAGTAAGCCACGTGCTCCTAATAAGAAGTGTTCTCTAGGAAAAGTAAAACTGTGTGAACTTCCCATAGGGCAGTATCAAATAATCATTATGTCACACTGATCGTGGCAATGTTATTTTATTAGAGTCAACCCTGTTCTTATATATTTTTTCATTTATTTTCTGACTTTTGAAGGCTTGTGTGTTTACCCTTTTCTATTTCTTATCAGTATTGTAACACTACAAGAATCCCCCTCATTTATGCCTGTGTGCTTGCATTGTTTTCATGAGTGACCCAGATTGATAATTCAGTAGAGTTTCTCCTGCTGCTCTCTGATGGTTTTCCCCTAATGATCCTTATTTCAGAGTCCTAAAAAATCAAAATGTCTGGGTGACTCTTGTACCCACAGTTCTTTGTTAAAGTATGTCCACTGTCCAACCATAGACATCATCCCACCTAACCATGCGAAGTCTAAGACTTATTATGACTTTTGAAATTTTTATAGCAGCAGACTTTCATGGCTTAGATAATGATGGCACCCCAGTCTATCTACCAAAATATAATTTTTAGAAATGTTCTTTGAAAATACTACACTGAAAAGCTATCCTTTGTCTGTAGTAACCAAAGAGAAAATGAAACCATCCTGTCTTATATAAGACTATCAAGCCATTATAAAACCTGAACTCAAGCTTTGAATTATATACAATTTTTGTCCCTGACACAATAAATCTTTTAGAGTCAAGTTGAGAAAATTCTACACAAGTTCTTGGATTGAGACAGTATAGCAAAGTCAAACTATTTTACTCAGCATTAAATCAACCAACTGAGTATGTGAGAGATTTCATGCCCTCTTATCTAGTTATAAGAACTTCAAACAATTGCTCAGCAGATATCCCTGAAGGATAGTATTCTAATGCTACATCACAAGTTTGTATTCTTCACCATACTAAGAAAGGAATTCTAATGTTGCCAAACTACTGGTTCAAAAAGGAAAGTCCGTTGGAATGGAAAAGAAACAGAGAGTTTGGGGCACCTATAATTTTGGTTTCATGTGCATCTTGTTTACTGAGAGCCATCAGACCAAAGACAAGGATAGCAACAATCTGTTTATCTTGTTATACCCTTAGGTAATTAAACAGGGCCAACTCAGCCTAATGAATAGGACTTTGAATATGTTTTAAACTATTAAATTTATCTTTCCTATCAATCATAGTCAAAAAACACTTCCCCATCCCTAATATATAGACACGCGTGTGTATATACATATACACAGACATATACACAAAGGTCCCCTTTCTAATCTGGAGGAGGGAGGGGAGAAAAAATGTTGGCAGTTGCCATACACTATTTAAGTATAGGATCTTGTGCCTTATTATGACTACTTTGAATGACATTCTATAAACAAAATGGATTTTCAGCTACTGTACAAATATGAACTTTGTATAGTACTAGAAATAATAACCATGTTTAGTGTTGCACCTGAAGAATATTAATAGAGTATAATTTTAGTAACCAAATATAGGTAGTCAGTACCTTAGGATATGGAAGTAAGCTAATTTACACAGTAAAATTGAATAAATCAAGGCCAGAGGTAACATCATTTAGAAACACATGCAATTTTACACACAGAGAAATAGGTGACAAATGTCACTCTGAATTTGATTAACTTAGAATCTCCTAAAACAAATATTCAAAATAGCTGCCACAGCATGTTCCCCTATGAATTCACTTCCCTCTCTGCACATTTGCTTATGACAAGCCTACATTCTGAGTGAATACGGTTATTTAGTCTCTGTAAGGGAAAACAAGCATTGTGAGCCAAAGCTGCATTTTGACTCCCAATAATAGAAACATTTTGGAAATCATAACTAATCAAAATCAAGAATCTCTGTCATGTATTAGTAAGATAGTTTATATTGGGGCCTACATAATTTAAAGAAATGTAAATTAATATTAAAAGCTTGTAAAAATATGTACATCTTTACTATTTCTCAATAAATACATTTGGAAATGTTGTCATTTTCTGCACCTTCCCATCTTGCAGTGTTTATTGTGTGCATTCATATTAATCTGAAAAGCTGGAATCTCTAAAATTTTGCAATGTAAACTGAATATAGGTTTCTTTGACATATTCCAATTTTCTTATCTCTTTAGCTGAATCATGGAATCCGATGTTTGTAATGAATTGACATATAACTAGCAAAATCTCATTAATTCATAGTGATTAGACATGTCCCTATCTGAATAAGTGAAGAGTTATGACTTGTAATTTTTTTCAGAGAAATATAGTATTGCTATAATTAGATTTTCTAATGAAGTGAATTTTAAAGTATACTCTTTCCTTTTTGGCATTCATGAAAAGGTTCTCATCCACAAATACAAATATACACATACTTCCTTTGTGCCTATAAAATTCCTTGAAGAAATTTCTTTAAGGAATAAAAACATTTTACTATAAATTATTTGTATTTAAGAAGATATAGCTGGAAAAAATTATTCTCCTATATTGTTTAAATATTCCCCTTACAAAAATGTTTGCCCTATTAATTTCTTTAGCAAACTATTACTTTATAGATAAAAAGACAAATTTCAAATCAGCTATTCCAAGTTTTTCTCAGTTGCTGAGTTAATGAAGACCAAATGAAATAGCTTTAATTGAATTTAAATGGTAATAATGCTAATAGTTCAATATACTTACACAATACAGAATGCAATCATATATTTAAATAATTTTTTTAATATAGTTATCTGTTCCTTTTCTCCCATTCGCCCTCCCTTTTTTGCCCATTAAAATTCTGTCTGGTAAAAAAAAAAAAATCTCATTTCCCATATGAAGAGACTTATATGATCAAAGTATATAAAGACAGGTGCCATTTAGAAAATGTTGATAATGAGGAAGAGTAATAGAGGAGTAAACATGATTGGATCCACTCATCCCAATTTTTTAATCTAAACTGAGTTTTTTTTAACTCATTATTTATGAGGGTTATTTTTAAAATGATAATATTTATTCAACAAAATAATACATTGAGCAAAAAATGTGTT
Organism: Antechinus flavipes; assembly: GCF_016432865.1. Taxonomy (NCBI): domain Eukaryota; kingdom Metazoa; phylum Chordata; class Mammalia; order Dasyuromorphia; family Dasyuridae; genus Antechinus; species Antechinus flavipes. The sequence continues at coordinate 318,003,105 of NC_067401.1, forward strand.
GTTTTCCATCTATTAAACTCCAGGCCTTCAAAAGTATATACCACTTCTGGAATTTTTCCAGTTTGTCAAGGAACTTCCTGAGATATAATGCCTAGATGGGATGTGCTTTGTTTGTGTTTTATAAAAGCATAAAGTGCTTATCCTGGAAGAGACCTCTAACATCATCTAGGGAAGGGGCATGATGGAGTAAGACAGAGGTGTCAAACTCTTGGCAAGTGACTACCAAACTCCATTTTTTTATTAGAACCATATAAAAAATATAATTGGAAAGTGTTTAACAAAATAAAAATACAACATAGATAATGTTAATGTGTGGTTTTCTAAGTCCATATGCAGCCTATAAGAAGCCATTTCTATTTGTTTGCCATCACTGGAATAAAAGAAAAAGTTTGGGGTGAGAATTCGTCTTAGAAGTCTATCTTCACTATTTGATTAACTATATGATCTTGGACAAATAACTTGCCTTGCCTTGAGTTTTCCCTTTATTAAAGAGTTAGACTGTGTGACTAGTATCCTACCTGTTTTCCCCTCCCATATTTCCTGAGGAGTAGCATTCATTCTGAGTTCAAAGCCCTATGGATAAGTCTACTTGCTATCAGACTTACCTGATGCTAAAGTGTGACTCACCTGCTGAGATATTTCCAAACACCAACTTCTAGCCCTATCTAGATTTCATTTTAGTCCAATAACAAGGATTTATTGAGTACTGATTCTGTCTCAGGCTCTTTGCTATGCCTTGGAGATACAAAAAGGTGAAAGACAATCCCTGCCTTCAATGAACTTACAATCTAATAGACATGCTCTCTTCATTACTGAACAATTGGAACTGGTTTGAATCATCTCATTGTTGAAGAGAGCCATGTCCATCAGAATTGATTGTTGTATATAGTCTGGTTGTTGCCGTATATAACAATCTCCTGGTTCTGCTCATTTCACTTAGCAGCAGCTCATGTAGGTCTCTCCAAGCTCCCCTGAAATCATCCTGCTGGTCGTTTCTTACAGAAGAATAGTATTCTGTAGCATTCATATACCATAACTTGTTCAGCTATTCTCCAATTGATGGGCATCCATTCAATTTCCAGTTTCTAGCCACTACAAAACGAGCTGCCACAAACATTTTGCACATGTGGGTTCCTTTCCCTCCTTTAAGATCTCTTTGGCATATAATCTCAGTATTAACACTGCTGGGTCAAAAGATATGCACAGTTTGATAACTTTTTGAGCACAGTTCCAAAAAGCTCTCTAGAATGATTGGATTTGTTCACAGTTCCACCAACAATGTATGTTAGACATGCCTATTAATAATAGGCTCACAGACATGTCATAAATTAGAGATATTCAACAGAGAAAAAGTAGTAGCATTAAGGAAGACCTCAGGATTATAGATTTTGAGATGTAAAAGATTGGGGGGGGGCATCTAAATGAATCCCTGATATTACATATTACTAAATACTACTACTGGCTCCTACCCAGACTATCCCACAGTTTATGGATGCTGATCTTCCAAGGTCCAACCCTTCCCAGTGATGACAGCCCATGTTATAGCATCCTATATAGTAAATAGATGCTAAAGTAGCACCTTTCTACTTTTATATGATTTGTATGATGGTTATTTTTAAAACTTGCTTTGTTTTTCATTGCAGGTATCACTTAGGAGTAATTTAGCATATAATATGAATGATCAAGATAAAGTTTGAAGATGTCTGACAAAATGGGATTATCATAATTGTTCCCAGAAGATGTCACTTTGGAGGGTAGTTTGACTAAGGAGAACTTTTTTCTTTCCCTTGGAAGAGTAACTAGAGCCAATTATCACCAACCCTCTATCTCTTCTCATTAGGGATAGTTCAAGGAATTCCAGCCTCTACTCCCCTTTCTTCTCTCTGAGATAGAGAAACCTTAAAATTGAAGACCTTTCTGTGGAAGAGGGGAGGGAGGGAAGAAAGAAAGGAAAGACACAAAGAGAGAGACAAAGAGAAGACAGAGGAGAGAGAGTCATCTTGACCTTAGGGCAAAAGACCCAAATTCACAGTTTTTTTCTATTTTTTCTTTTTTTTTTAACTTCTTTTCTATACAACAATAGTAAAACACTATAACATATAGAGATTATTAATAAAATGCAGAAAAGTACTGATTCTCAATATTTAATCATTAGGCTAGAAATAAGGCTTCCCAACTGGTTAAATTCTACACAGTAAAATATCCACTGACTGTCCTAATCTCTCCCATCACATATACACACATATACCTTATAACAAAGACAATAAATCAAGTCAAAATTAGAATTATCTTTATCTAGACAAACCATTATCAAAGTATGAAAAGCTATCAAGCAAATTCAAAAGGGCAGAAAAACACTTCATGGTAAATAATGTCACCTAGTTGTAGGCAACAACAAAACAATGTTTGGGAGTTATCCAGGACATGCATTGTTCATTGATTCCTGTAAGATTCCTTTAATAAATGAATCTCAAAAATGGTGGAATGTCACTATAATGTTTTTGGTCATTTCTTGTGCAAATTATCTTTCATTTGCTTTTCCTGCTTCTGGGCCCATTACTTTTTTTCTCCCTGGCAGACTACCTCCAAACTTCCCCAGCTGGCATAACCCCATGTTACTCCAAAGAAGGAAAGAGATAATTTCTGACTCTTTTAGGCCTGGGAATGCAACTATTTGAAAGGCTGGATTTCATTTCCCAGGAGACCCATGCTGATATATCTTAGACATTTGCTCTCCCTACAGATCTGTTTCCAAAGTACTGATGAGATATTGTTTGCTTTATAATATAAATTGAAAAATAGACAAATTGTTCTCCCTCCAAATCATACCCCTTATTCTTCCTGAGAGACCCTACAAGATGATAATCAGTTGCTAAATCTGATTTCTTTCTTTACCTCTCTATCCATACCATCTCTACCATCATCTAGTCCACCATTCTACTAATTCTCCCTCTTTCACTTCTCTCCCTTCCAATCTATCATCCATCCAATTGCCAAAGTGATTTTTCCAAAGAATGAGTCTAGCCAAATTGATCCCCTGCTCAATCAACTTCAGTGACTGCTTATTACCTCAAGAAACAAATAAAAACCTCTTTGTTCAATATGTAAAGCTCTTCACATTTTATATCCTTCCTATCATTCCAATATTCTTACAAATTACTTCTCCTTACTATTATCCAGACTGTTATATTTGCCTGTTTTCTAGTTCTTAGACACAATGTTTTATCATCCATTTCCATATCTTTGAGAAAACTGGGTTCTAAACCCAGAAATGGGATGATATAGAGTAGGCAAGAGAATTTATTGGGACCCCACTCATGAGATTCTGGATTAAGAATCCTTAGACTATGGGGACTCTAGGAAGAAAGCACTTAACTATCATTTGTATCACCTCACCTAAGAAGACAGCTTTGGAGTTCAGAAGGGAAATGTCATTTTATGTCATTTTTCTTGCAGGGAATTTGGGTATCAGCTGGATTTTCCCTAGGTTTCAGCCAGGAATGAAAAATTGTAAAGGAAAAAAAAAAAATCATGTAATCAAGAGTAGGGATCTAGGAAGGCATGAGATGTATGAGTGAATGACTACACTGGTAACCAAAAAAAGGTGTTTCCCAAGACATACATCCCCACTCCACAATTTAATCTACATTTAAGGAATAGAGAAGTATATTCCTGAAGATTGGGAAAGGGAGCCTTATGCATCCAAATCCATTTCAATGAAGTAAAACTAAATAACATCAAGACAAAGTCTAAGCAAAAGGGCATAAGCAAAACAGAGAAAATACAACTAAGGGCTGGGATTAATCATAAAGGACTAAGCAATTTGAGAACCTGCTAGGTAATGCAGTAGAGAGAGTGCAGAAAGCTTCATCTTCCTGAGTTCAAACTTGGCTTTAGACACATAACATAACTTTCCTCTCAGTAAAATGAGCTGGAGAAGGAAATGACAAATCATACCAACTCCAATAGATTTGCAAAGAAAATCCCATATGGGATCACAAAGAGTCAGACATGGCTGAAAAATAGTTTGTTCTATTCTTATTATAAACATGATCCCTATAATGTGCTTCTCTGGAATTCTTCACAGCCAATTGCCTTGCAAATAAATAAGAGACTAGAATACAGTTATTGGGTGTAATGTCTGGGCTAGCTCTCTGGAGGACCTCAAGATCAGGAAAAGTCCTTGGTCTTAGAGTGGAGAAGTAGAGGAGGCAGGAGAGTTGGCTTGTGGCAGATCAAAGATGGAGTCTGGACTCTGGAGTCTGGAGCCTGAAGTCTTCTCTGGCTGAGAGCTGTGGATGAGAGGCTGAGAGCTGTGGATTAGAGCTCTGTGGCCGAGAGAGTTCTGTGTCCCAGAGAGATCTGTATCCTTCGCTCTGCCCTTAAATCCTTCTATATGATTACCTCACTACCCCACATTAAGCATGTGCAGCCATGCTGTGAATTCAAGTATACTTTTTCAGAGTTCCTGCCCCCTACAATAGGGAATGAAGGAAAAGGAATGAAGGAAGTTTGGGAGAAAGGAGAAATAAAGGCTGCTAGATTCAGAGCTGAAACGAATTTGGGAGGTTATATAGTTCAATCTCCTTATGTCACATAAAATTGACTTTCCCAAGATCACAAAAGAAATAGATGCAAAGCTTTGATTTGAACCAGGTCTTCTGACTACAAATAGAGTATTCTTTCCATTAAAATCTACTTCTTGATCTTTGTAGGCTTCTTCTCTATTCCAGAAGTCCTAAAATTAAAAAAACCAAGTCCTGTAAACAGGAACAATGTTATTTCTTTTTTTCCTTTTAATTAATTTTACTTTTGATTTATGGAATGAAATAAGAATTCCCATAACATAGTACAATAAAAAATATGATTATACCTGAAACTGCAAATCTTCTATGCACAGCTTATTATTCTTTTCAAATATACAACAAAATTACTATGTATTTTTTTATTTTTATTTTTATTTTTTATGTTCTATCTATCCTTTTTTTTTTTCCTTTTTACTTATTTCCACATGAGTTATGTTGGGAGAGAAAAACCAGAAGAAAAGGAAAAAAAATATGAAAGGAATAAAAAGAAAAAAGTGAAAATAATATGCTTCAATCTGCTTTCTCCATGGTTATCTCTTTGGGTGCAGATGACATTCAAAGTTTATTGGAATTGCCTTGAATCACTGAATTTCTGAGAAGACATAATTCTGTCATAGTTGATCATCATACAATCTTGCTGTTGCTATGTACAATGTTCTTCTGGTTCTACTCACTTCACTCAGTATCAGTTCATATAAGTCTTTCCAGGCTTTTCTGAAATCAACCTATTCATCATTTCTTATAGAACAATAATATTCCATTAGTTCATATATCATAACTTATTCATCCATTCCCCAGTTGGTGAGCATCATTCATTCTTCAATTCCTTGCCACCACAAAAAGAGCTGCTACAAACACATGTGGGTCCTTTTCCCTCTTTTATGATTTCATAGGGATAGAGATCCAGCAATGGTACTATTGGATCAAAGGGTGGGCACAGTTTATAGCTCTTTGGACATAGTTTCAAATAGAGCAAATTAAATTATACATTGAAGTGTAGGTAGGTACCTGAAGTAGGTACCAGTGAGTCAAGACCTAAACTCAATGGAAAAAAAAATTAGGGTTACTAGTGTTGTGGGCTACAAAAGATCTATTAAACTTCCATAACAAGGTTTTGAATAAAAAAGCAATATAATTGAATCTGTAAATGAGGTAGATTAGTCTGATAATTGTATAAAATGTGTATTGGAATGGGAAGAAATATAAAAGTTGAATGATACACCAACTGTTTGAACTGAGTCAGTACAGTTTAGAGGAAATGTGACTGAGATGCACTTAGTCTGCTACTATAAAAATGTGCCCACAAATCCAAATCCTTCCAGGCTTTTTCTTGCTATATGACTTATAGAAATAGGGTCTGAATCTGTCATTCCACTAACACAGAGGACTCCAGATGAGAAAACTACTTACTGCTGTAGCTCAGAACTTTCTTTGAAACTTATATTCTTAGATAATTCCCTAAACCACTAACAAGTCAGTGAAATCAAATAAGAAGTCAGAAATGTCTAGAGTCACATGTACTGATATGTTGGGGGAAGTCTTGAATCAAGATTTTTCTGGATCCAAAGCTAGCACTTTTTTTCCTCTAAAGTACATTGCCTTCCACAACTTTAACCAGTATCTTTCCATTAATTCTCCATTGCTTTTTTTTCAGTCTTGTAACAATTTTTGTGACTACATATTTGGTGTTTCCTTGGCAAAAATTTTGGAACAGTTTGCCATTTCCTTCTCCAGCTCATTTTATAGATGAAGAAACTAAGGCAAAAGGGTCAACTGACTTTGCTTAGGGTCATACAGATAATAAGCATCTGTGGCCAGATTTAAACTCAATTTTTCATGACTCCAGGTCTAGTGCTTTATCTACTGTGCCACTTTATAGACCCACCTAATGCACTGCAGGCTGTCCTCTAGTCCATTTTATGTCTGGGAGGGTGGGCATAGGGTCAAAGTGTGTGGGGAGTTTCCAATGAAACAGCATTGCTGACCTCTTACTATTTTTCATACTTAGATCAAGCCTATCTCCCTGCACCAAAATCTCAAGTAAAATAAATAAAGTGTTAATAGACTCTTTTCTTCAAGTTGACATGATCCTATGGTGATAGTTCAAGCTTTTTTTAATGCCTCCATAATTAAATTACTCTGGCCAAATTCATATGTAATGTCATTAATTTCCAATAGATGACCACATAGAAACTAAGACTATCTGCATTATTACATATTATTGACACAGGCTAAAATATATTTAATTTCAAGTATTTCTGCTGATATGGTCAGAAAAAATGCTAATAGGGGCAATGATTTGTTTCCTATGGATGCCATGGAAACTCTACTAAGGCTACTAGCTAGTTTCTTCTCTTGATTTTACCATGGATTAAGTAAGCCCTCTGGGTTTAAAACTCTGAGGAAAGAAAATGTTTAGATTCTTTCATATACTTTCACTTCCATAGATTTTTTCCTGAGAGTGTTCTCTTAGTGAAAATCACAGGCAATTTACATCTATTTGAAAATAGACACATCACTTTCACTTATTTTTCCAAAAAGTACAAACCATAAAAGTACTCCACTAGAAAATCATAGATGATTTAGTCACTTAATTTTGGACAAAATGACAAATTTCTAATACATGGTTTACATATTTCAATAAGTCTAATTATATATGTGCCAAGCTAGTTATATGTGGCTCAGTTGATTCCATTTTTTTTTTTTTGGTAACACTCAAAACACCATATCTTGGGAAAAGAAAATACAAGTCCTAATCTTTCCATTGGACCAGCTAAACATATTGACCTTAGCCAGATCTTAGTCATGCAGCTTTTTATTTATTTTTTTTTATTTGCAGCTTGGTAAATCTGATGCTTATTGGCTTTGAGAACCACAATGAATACCAGAGTAGAATCCTCAAATTTCATAGTTGACTCATGGGGCAAAAGAAGCTTGATGATGGCAGAGTAAGCAAGTTTGTTCGTTTTTGGAGCACTCCTCTTAGGATTCTAGAGTTATCAATAGAATTATAGCATTCTGGTGTCAAAAGATGATCTATCACCAACAAAATCCAACAGTAAGAGATACAAAGAAAAATTCCATTCAAAATAACTGTCGAAGCATAAAATATTTGAGAATCTATTCACCAAAGGAAAGTCAGGATTTATATGAGCACAATTACAAAACACTTTCCACACAAATAAAATCATTCTTAAATAATTGGAAAAATATTAAGTGCTCTTGGATAGGCCAAGCGAATATAATAAAGATGACAATACTCCCTAAACTAATCTATTTATTTACTGCTATACCAATCAGACTTCCAAGAAAATATTTTAATGATCTAGAAAAAATAACAACAAAATTCATATGGAAGAATAAAAGGTCAAGAATCTCAAATGAATTAATGGAAAAAAAAATCAAATGAAGGTGGCCTAGCTTTACCTGATCTAAAACTATATTATAAAGCAGCAGTCGCCAAAACCATTTGGTATTGGCTAAGAAATAGATTAGTTGATCAGTGGAATAGGTTAGGTTCACAAGACAGAATAGTCAACTATAGCAATCTAGTGTTTGACAAACCCAAAGATCCTAACTTTGGGGATAAGAATTCATTATTTGACAAAAACTGCTGAGATAACTGGAAATTAGTATGGCAGAAATTAGGCATGGACCCACACTTAACACCGTATACCAAGATAAGATCAAAATGGGTCCATGATTTAGGCATAAAGAATGAGATTATAAATAAATTAGAGGAACATAGGATAGTTTATCTCTCAAACTTGTGGAGGAGGAAGAAATTTGTGACCAAAAATGAACTAGAGAACATTACTGATCACAAAATAGAAAAATTTGATTACATCAAATTAAAAAGCCTTTGTACAAACAAAACTAATGCAAACAAGATTAGAAGGGAAGCAACAAACTGGGAAAACATCTTCACAGTTAAAGGTTCTGATAAAGGCCTCATTTCCAAAATATATAGAGAATTGACTCTAATTTATAAGAAATCAAGCTATTCTTCAATTGATAAATGGTCAAAGGATATTTGACAATTTTCAGATCATGAAATTGAAACTATTTCTACTCATATGAGTGTTCCAAATCACTAGTGATTAGAGAAATGCAAATTAGAGAAATTTTCAGACAATTTTCAGATCATGAAATTGAAACTATTTCTACTCATATGAGTGTTCCAAATCACTAGTGATTAGAGAAATGCAAATTAGAGAAATGCAAATGATGAATGTTGGAGGGGATGAGGGAAAACTGGGACACAGATGCATTGTTGGTGGAGTTGTGAATGAATCCAATCATTCTGGAAAGCAATCTGGAATTATGCCCAAAAAGTTATCAAACTGTGCATACCCTTTGATCCAGCAGTGTTTCTATTGGGCTTATATCCCAAAGAAATACTAAAGAAGGGAAAGGGATCTGTATGTGCCAAAATGTTTGTGGCAGCTCTGTTTGTAGTGGCTAGAAGCTGGAAAATGAATGGATGCCCATCAATTGGAGAATGGTTGGGTAAATTGTGGTATATGAATGTTATGGAATATTATTGTTCTGTAAGAAATGACCAGCAGGATGAATACAGAGAAGCTTGGAGAGACTTACATGAACTGATGCTAAATGAAATGAGCAGAACCAGGAGATCATTATATACTTCAACAACGATACTGTTTGAGGATGTATTCTGATGGAAGTGGATTTCTTTGACAAAGAGATCTAACTCAGTTCCAACTGATCAAGGATGGACAGAAGCAGCTACACTTAAAGAAAGAACACTGGGAAATGAATGTAAACTGTTTGCATTTTTGTTTTTCTTCCCGAGTTATTTCTACCTTCTGAATCCAATTCTCCCTGTGCAACAAGAGAACTGTTCAGTTCTGCACACATATATTGTATCTAGGATATAACTGCAACATATTTAACATATATAGGACTGCTTGCCATCTGGGGGAGGGGGTGGAGGGAGGGAGGGGAAAAATCAGAACAGAAGTGAGTTCAAGGGATAATGTTGTAAAAAATTACCCTGGCATGAGTTCTGTCAATAAAAGTTATTATAATAATAATAAAAAAGATGATCTATATTTCAATTTTATTCTTTCTATGTTTTTTGGACATTCTTCAATATCACCTTTTTTATTTTCAGGGCCTTTGATTTGATTTTTATCTAGATAGGGTCATAAGTATATGATCTTAAACTTTTTGAGAGACAGTTTCTAAGTAATTAATCATTTTATTAATAATGCAAACATTTTGTTAATAAAGGGGTCATTGTTAGTAAAGAGGACATTCCTGAATGTCAAAGACTTTTCATGGAACCCACTCAACACTTATATACTCTTGGAAAGGTAGGTTTTTCTGAGGAGAACAATAGACTTTGACTATTTAGCAAGTAATGCAAAAGAATGAAAATTATAATGATGTGTGGACCTATTCAAATGAGAGACTAGGTAGGGAATGTGACTTTGATTATGTCATTTACTTCCAATTCACCCCTAGAATTGCACAATTTAGACAAAGGATCTATTTTCCCCACCCAAATCTGAATAGAACACAATGAACCAAAATTTCATCTTAAATTAAATAACCTTGTAAAGTTAAATGGAGTAGCAATATTGAGATTGAGAAAAATATTAATCCTATCTATTGTCATTAGTATTGGCCTTCATAGACTGTCTTGAAATGAGGACTTTAGGAAAAAGGGAGAAAACTCTGAATCTCCGGAAATCATTGGTTATTAATCATTTCTCACAAAAAAAAAATCAATGTAAGATGACTCAAATATAATCTATTTTAAGGATTCTTAATCTAAGGCTTGAGAACTTTAAAAATGTGTATTAAAAAAAAAAACTATTTCAGTAAACTTTGTTTTCTTTTGTAATATCATGTATTCTATTTTTTTTCATTTCAAAACTTTATTGAATGACTTTTACCAGAATGCCAAAGAGGGTCTAGATGTGTGGGTCAAAAAGACTGGAGAGATCTCTAGAAGCAAAGCAAAGTTTATTATACGATTCTCGTGAGAATCGGGCATCCTATCCATCGAGCAGATAGTGGAAGAGAGGAAGCACCCTAGGGGGCAAGGTCGCTGCTTTTAATCCCTAACTCAAATTCCCCTCCCACCACTGACCCCCATCCTTATTGGCTGAGGATCTTACATTCTAAACACAGGAACTATCCAAGAAATTGAACTTGACCAATAAGTACATAGTTGCCCATATTTGGAGACAATAGTTTCATTCAGCCCTGGAATCAAAACTTGGATCCATTTGGTCCCAGTAAATCTCTCCCTTTAATAAATTATTAAATACTCTCTAATCTCTATCTTGCTCAGTTTTTCTGGCATTACAATATGATACAAGGATTCTCTCTGTGTCTCTGTTTGTCTGTCTCTTTCTCTCTCTTCCACTCCATTCCCTTCTTCTTTCTTTCCTTCTTTCTGGATTTGGTATAGGAGGAATGAAAGGAAAACTACAGTAAATGTTTGATAATTTAAAAACATACAAATCAGGATTATATGACACACAAAAAAAGTCAAGAATTGTGGACCAATCTGATGTGGTTAGTGGCAGTCAGAGAGTTGTGGGAACCCCTTCTGATCAATGCAGGTCCAACATGAAAAGAATTCATGAACCCAAAAAGTTTGAATGACAAAGGGAAGTTTTATTGTTGGCACTGCAGAAACCAGCTTTTCTAGGAAGACAGACTTCTGAGTGACAAGGTCCTGGCAAAGATATAACCAAAGGTTTTTGTTGGAATCCTTACTAACTGTTAACTAATTAGAGTTGATCTAATCTTACAAGAAGATGTTTTGGGCAGAACCTGAAACAAGGTACTAAGTAGAACTAATTAATACAAGGCTTGTGTTCACACCTTTACTCATTGGAGTTCAATGAGTGGATACCTCCCTTGAAGCTCTTTGGGCCAGAGAGCACTATGGGAGAAAACCCATAATCCCTCTCTCTGGAAGGAGCATAAATAGGCCAATGGGCCAGTCGAAGAAGTTCTTCAGAGGAAGACGCTACAAGTCGAGATTTCACCAGAATGACATGAAGACTGGAGCTGGCTGGAGGCTGAAGAAAGCAGAGGCAGAGGCTGAAGGACCAGACCTTTGGATTTAAAAACATTTGGAGAGAGCTCTTGGAACCAAGCAGAGAGATAGGCCTCTAAGCTAACCGGGCTATATTGGAGATAATAAAAGATCTGAACTTTTATCACCTGGCTGCTTTTTGAGAAGAAAAAGATCACAACAGGTTTTCACTAAGAAGAGGGTCTCTTACAGCAGGAAGGAGTCCTGGTAGGCAGCTATGCCAAGGAGAGAGGTTCCTTGACAAGGCATAATCCTGCTTCAGACATTCTGCAAAAATGTGAGTTTAAAATTGTGTTTTTTAATAGGAAATTTGAGACTGAGGTTTCAATTGAATGAGATTCCTTCAATGTTGTCACTACCCCCAGGCCTAAATTTCCAATTGAATAAGACCACTTAAGTTCCAGCTACTAGGAATGGTCCTGGACTAATTTTCAGCTCAGTAGAGAATACAGCTAGTCTCCACCAAGATAACAGAATGAAGCCACTTCATCTTGATTCCCTGAGGCGGGCCTCTCCCAGAGGAGAGTTTCTCAGAATTCACCCCCATGACTTCCCCAACTACCATAGTCAGGGAAGACAGTTTCAGGGTCCCCCCTGTCAAATCCAAAGTCTTTATTTTAAAGATGAGGAAATTGACACTGAGAACAGATAAATGACTAATCCAAAGTACCCAAGTTGTATGTATTAAAACTGAAATGGAATCTAGGTTCTCTGATTAGAAATTAAATGTTTTTCCCCTGCACTACATGGCTTCATGAGTTCTTTTCTTGAATTTGTTTCTGTCCTTGTGGGCCCAGAACAGTTCCCTTATATGTTTATACACACATGCAATACATATATTAATATATATATACACATATATAATATATATGTATGTCTACATACATTTACAGATATGCATATATACACATACCTTATATAATTTTATATTTTTACATTTATTTTATTCACTTTATTTTAGATTTACTTTATATTTACTATTATATGCATTTATATATTATATACATTATACACATATACAAATATTACATACATCTCATATGCATGTACACTTATGTGTGTATATACATATATATGTGATATACATTTATATAATGTATTACACACATATATCTTACAGACAATACTTTGTTTTCTGCCAAGATCTGGTTGCCCAACTAGAATCTGTTCAGTAAGTCCAATCAGACTATGGATAAGGATTGTATCCAGAATTTGTACCTGTTTGGGTTGGAGGCTAGAGGGGGTTAATTTGATTTGGTTTTTCAGGTTTTCTCCTCCCAATGCCTCAAGTTCTGTTCCAAGAAACCTAAAACAGGATTGAGTTGTACTTGTTATACGTAATAAAAATGTAAATAGCATTGAAAAATATATTTAACTGTAAGTGGAAAAATAAATAATATTTGCTTAAAAATATAAGTAGTAAAAATGATGACAGCAACAATGAGACTAGTTTGCTTCCAACCAAATGAGCCTCAGTGAGCTGTAATCTGAAAGATTCTGCCTTAGCCCAGAATGAACCTATTCTCTGTACCTTTGTTGGTTCTATTAATTTAATTACATCTGAACAGAGAATAATATTCTGATATTGCCATACTCTGACTGAATGACTTCACTGGCCACTGCTTACCTGTTTCAAATAAAGTCTGTCATAGCCAAAGAACTACTTCTCCACTACAATTTGGGAGGCAAACTTTTAAAAATTTCCTGCAGTATTTTCACATCATTATTGCCTTAATTTGTGAGTTCTTCATTTGGACAAGGATTAGAAATCCTGGAGAATACTTGGAAGACATGAGGCACGAGTGAGTGTTACACAGATCACTGCCACTTTGCCCCTCTTCTACTGCTTGCCAGGGCCAAGTCCCACTGTACCCCAAACAAGGTACTTGTCAAGATTCACACTTCCTTCTCCTTTCCAAGAAGAATTTCTTTAGTAACTAGAGAAATTAGTAAATAGAGTTCCAGACTTAAGGCAAGAAAGACCTAAATTAATACATTGTCTCCACCTATTTATTAGCTCTGTGGCTTTTGATAATAGCACTTACTTCACCTGAGCTGGTTTGCCCTTCTCTAGACAACTTGGTGGCCTCTTTTATTGGGGTCTTACCATATTGATGTAACATCAATTTTAGCCCTCAAGTAGCTCAAGGGATCTACCAGTCTCAGTTTCAGAAGGAGAAGACATTATAAGGGTGTGTGTTAGCACCACACTCACTATAAATAGTAGCTATTAAATACTGCTATGATGATGTAACTTGTTTTCCCTTTAATCTTTGAGAGGGGCCCTGATGTAAACTGTGTCCCCTTTAAGAGGGAAGAGTTAGAAAGGCCCTGATGTAAACTGGCAAGTAAGGGTGTCCTGAACCTCAAACTCTCCTGGCTTCTAGGAGGGGCCACACCCATTCATGAGGGTAACTCCTAATCTCATTCAATTGGAAGTCAAACTGTTCCCCAGCTCAGCGCCAGGGACAAACCCAATAAAATCAAAGGCTTATCAATCTATCTTTGCTAATTCCTAACAGGAGTTTGCCTGCTAAGAAAGCGTTTTCTCAGCGTAAATAAACCCATTCTTTGCCACAAACTTCATGCCTGTATTTATTGGGGTTTGCAAATTCTTTCACAAAGTCTGTCATGGGCCAAGGGGATCCCATTTCTGTTAGGGGATCTCTCAACCTTCAATTCTCACACCTCAACAATAGGACTCAGACTAGGTCAATAGACTTGCACAGATAATAGTTTAGATAGATTAGCATACCTGGTCCACCTTTATATCTAACTGTTGAGTTCTTGTTCTTCTTTATAATAATAATATAAGTTCTTCTCTGGGAGAGAAAGCAGGTCTCTTGAGGGAGGTTTTCTGGAGACAGCTTTAGTGTCAGTTCAGATCAATAATTACTCCAAACGCAGCCAGCTGGTAAAAATACAAACGTTTATTTCTCCTTCCAAGTCTTGTTTCTTTCCTTGGGCCCTGATAGCTAGATTCTTAGAGGTCTATCTCTCTGCTTGGTTCCAAGAGCTCCCTCCGAATGTCTCCAAATCCAAAGGTTTGTCCTTCAGCCTCTGCCTCTGCTTTCTTCAGCCTCCAGCCAGCACAAAGATGAATCTGTCTCTCTTGCCTTCCGAAGTAATTCTCTCCTGGCTCTAGTTCAACTCCTACTCGTGGCTTCTTCTGACTCAATGCTCTCCTCTCCATGTAATTTGGCTGAATTCTGTCTGAGAGCCTCTGTCTGTATCTTATATATGAGAAAGAGGAATTGTGGGATATGAGAGAGAGGGATTATGGGTTTTCTCCCATAGTGCTCTCTGGCCCTAAGAGCTTCAAGGGAGGTGTGAATTCACAAAGTTACAAAGTTTACTTTGTGACTCTCCCATACTTGTGAACTCCAATGAGTAAAGGTGTGAACACAAGCATTGTACCAATTAGTTCTACTTAGTACCTTGTTTCAGGTTCTGGCCCAAAACATCTTCTTGTAAGATCAGATCAATAATCTATCAACTCTAATGAGTTAGCAATTTGTAAAGACTCCAACAGCTAACTACAACCCTTAGCATTATTTCAGAAGATGATTTATTTTTTTAGGCCTCAAGGACAGAAAAAGCTGAACTTTCAGAGTTTTGATTCCTTCTAAATGATCGCTTAGAACTTGTAAAAATTTTCTTAGCTAATTCTTCTCCTTCCATTCTTCTAATATTGTGGAGTTGTTTAGTATCTATTTTTCAAGTTGATCACTCTTTTCTGAAATAAGGACACTCAGATTAAGAATTCTGATGCCCTTCTTAGATGCCTAGATTGCCAACAGAATATAGAATTATTATTAGAATTAATCAAACTAAGAGCTGTCACTGTTATATATCAGCACCCCCAGAGTTCTGTAATTTTTCTATCTTTAGCAAACTTGTGAACCTGGTTCTAAAGTGTTTACAAATCAGTACCAGTATGTTTATTGTTATTATTGTTATTTCTCATATAATTCCAAAGCATTGCTCTTGTACCCATGATGAGAAGTAGCTTCTGAAGCTCAGAACAGATCTCTTTATGACCAAGCAATAAGCTGTAAAAGCAGGAATTTATTTTGGAATGAAGAACACATCCTTCTGGCTGAAAAAAAAAATTGACAAAGCAGGAAATCCCAACAATTATTTCAATTCCTTTTTTTTTTTAACAGAATAGTTACCTTGGAAAGTGATATTTCAAAACTTTGCATTTGGGAACATGTTGTTAGAGTTCTCCTGATTTAAAGTTGCCCTGTATTTTAAAAATGGTCATTTTTCAGAACTAATACATTCATTTTCTTTTAATTTTTTTTTCTTTTAAACACTTTTTTTCTTTTCAATTTGAGTTGTAGATATGTTCTATATCATTTCCACATTGGCCATGATGGGGGAAAAAAAAAACACAAGAATTATAAAGTGAAAAAGAAATATGCTTCAATTTGTATTTAGAGTTCATCTGTTTTCTCTCCAGAAGTGAATAGCATTTTTTACCATGAGTCTTTGGAATTTTTGATTCACTTTTTTTTTTTGAAGAGGTGTGATGAGGATATTTTTTAATCCCTATGAAAGTTTTATTTAAATCTTATTTATTAACTATAAACCATGGCATATTTGCCAATTTTAGTCTTAGAAGGTATCATCATGAGCACTTTCTATGTAGAAAAAGAATCGTCATTGCTGAATCACACTGTTCACATACTCAGAAAGCTCTCTCCAAACATGGCTTTCTGACCTTGAAATTTTCAATCTGGAAAAACAAAAACAAAACCAGCTATAATAACTGAGCCAACCTGAACTGAACTGCATAGTTATACACAACAATGCAAAACAACTCATATTGTATCAGCCGTCCATGGCTTAATAAAGTGACATGTTTACAACATTAAAGGAAATCAGGTGTTTTCATGTTAAATGAAAAAATAATTTAGGTACTGTTATTATAATATTCTTTGCTTGGCCTCTCTCACTCTATCCATCATTTAGAGTTCCTCACTAAATATTTTGGCAACTGCTTGCTGGAATGTTAGGCAGTAATAACTCAGAATCCACCAAAAATAAGTATCTGTGTAAAGTCTTAGAAAGAGGTAAGGTAACAAACATGGGGGAAAAATATTCCCCAATCATGAAGGGATGAAAACACAAAGACTCACCAATCTGTCTTTTCCCCATCAGAATGGATTTTGTCAAAAAGTATAAATCTTTTCAGCAAATTTAAAATGGGTTTCTTGGTGTTTTAGTAATTTAAATGCAATTCCTGTGAATATAAGGAATAAGCTGTCCTTTACATAATTTGAGGATCCCCCTGTTTTAATATGTCTCCTCAGCCTGCTGAAATGCTGTTGATTCTTAGCATTACAGAGGCAATCCTCTGATGAAAGTTTCATTTCTGATAGAATATAAGCTTTTGTTCTGCAATTAAACCAGTATCTAGCACCACACATATTATAAATGCCTGTTTCATTATTGGAATTGACCTCTTACTCCCCCTTTTCCTTAAAATGCAAATATTCCCGAGATTGATAATACATCACCTGGTCAGTCATTACTGTTTTGGCATACATCAGTTTTTATACACCTTGGAAAACAAAGAAACAGGATTCTGTAGTGTGGTTAGTGGAAAAAGCCAAGACTCTGGAAGGAACACAACACATGGAAGGGTGACCTAGATTTGATCTGGTTAATCCTAGAAGAAAAACCTGGAAGCAATGAATATAAATTGCAACAAAACAGATTCTAGCTTAATATGAGAAGCAACTTCTTGAAAATAAAGGTGTTCAAAAGTAGAATGGTAATGTTGAGGAAATGGGATACAATTAGACTCTCCTGATACAGGGCCACCAGAATAATGAGGTTACCTGAGCAAGACAGAGATTAGAGACCAATTCAATAGTTTACTAAATGGAGAGAGATACTGGAACCAATGGATCCATGGTTGGTCCCAGAGCTGGAAGAGACTATCACCTCAAAGAGTCCAGCCCTCAAGTATCAGAGGCCAAGCTTTTTATAGGATAACAGAACAATGACAGGAGGTATCTGGGTGGGGATAACCTAATGAGGGAGAGGCCCCTAGGATAACACAATAGAGGGAGGTTACTGATATTCTGATGACATCTAAAATGGATAAACCTTTATCCTCTCAAACATTAAGAAGGAATGTCTATAACCTAAAGATATAAAACTTTTATCTCATCAACCATTTAAGAGGGAATGATTATAGTCTGGGATTTGGGGGCAGAGCAACTAAGGTAGACCTTTATCTCATCAAAATTAAGAGAGAAAGGTTATAACCTGAGGCAAAATAACTAAATAGGACAATTGGAGAAACTGGGTCACGACATTAAAAAGGAACTTTGGCACAACATACCCAGCAAAATGATGGGGTACAGGAAGTGATACCCTAAAGTACATTGAGATTACTCAAGGAACAAAAAAATCATCAATCAAACTATAGGTCTAGTATATTGGAGGAGAATTCTTTTTTCAGGATTGAAAAAAGGATTTTCAGTGTCATGGATTGTTCTCTAAAGAATGTGTAGGCTTCACTCTCCAAATCAAGGACAAAAATTTAATTAAATCCATAAGGGTTTTTAGCAAGGAAAAATGTTTTTTTTTTTTTTTTTAAGTAATTAAAAAGGAAAAATAAATTTCCTAGCAGAGTAACCATGAAGACATTGAAACTGGGCTAATCCTAAATGTAGTTTAGGGTCTTGATAGGTATTACTTATTGTCAGCAAGCAAACCCCCAAAAAGAGTTAGTGGGGAAAAGGGATAATTCCATAAACAGGTAGGCTAAAAGGAATTTAGCATTCTAACAAGAGTTGGTAAGGGAATTACTATAGAATAAGTTTATTATAGGGGAAATACAACCTAAGGGGCTTGACATATAACTTGGATTGAATCTGAAATAGGAACTGTGAAGTTATAATGGTTTTGTGAATGCAAAGAATTCGGCTAAGAATTCTACCAGAATCCTCTGCCTAAGGATGGGGCTATAATAAAAGGTCACTTTGAATAAAGGCTTAATCAAAATCAAAAAGTCTGGAAGGGTATATATACATAATCTTATCATTATTCCTTCCAGCTTTTCCACCTTTCACTTTCTAAAATGTAATTCAGACTTTCTCTGTCAAAGTTACCCAGATAGTGATTCCTTACTCTGATAGTGAAAAGATCTTCATATGAATCCTAAAAGGCAAGTTGTCAGGATTCAGGAAATGAGTAGATCAATAGTTTCAAAGTCAAATAAAAACATATCTCTGAGAGCTATGTGTTGGCTTAGAAAACCACAAATTAAGATAATCTATGTATGTGTAAGTGTATGTTTATGTGTACATATTTGTTTTACATTCTGTTCAGCATTTCTCCATTTCACTTTTTTTTTATAAAACAAAAATTTTTAATAGGCATATGTTAAAAATTAAGATAATACAAAATTGTTAATAGGCACACATTAAAATTAATATATAACATATTTAATATGTGCCTATTAACAATCTCCATTTCATTTTAATCTGGTTGGTATACTAAAGAATTTTGCTAAGAGGTCCTTAAGTTTGACTGCTTTGGAGTAAATGACCTCTGAAGTCTTTCTTAGCTGAAATTTTGTGATAATGTGATAGCTGAGGAGAAACTTCACTTCTTAGCTCTCAGTAGGAAGAAAGAAGCTACTTAATACTGAGTCAGGAGGTTAGATGAAATAAAATTTATAAATAAGTATCAAGATGAAGAGGTGAACAAGACACTTACTGCTCCTGGAGTTACAATTTAGCATTTTCTCAATTTTTAGTGTCTCTGGGTCTGATCCTGTGTGACTGAATCAGCGTCATTTCTGGAAATTTAGAGTTTTTTACTTTCAGCATTGTCTCTCTGTTCAGATTACTTTCCATCTACTCTGTAAATATTTTTTGTATATACAAATATTTAGATATTGTCTTACTAGAATATATGATCCTTTAGGACAAGGACTGAGATTTGTTTGCTTTGGTTTGGTTTTCCCTTTCTTTATATCATTAGCATTGACACATAGTAAGTTCCTAATAAATGTCTATTGATTAATTGACTTACTGATGTCAAATTTTCTAGCAAACTTTAAGCTCAGTACCCTATTCTCAAGGCTTATGTGTATTTTTGTTTCCTATTCCAGGGAAGACCATATTTTCTAGAAGGAAATACCAATAAGGACTGTTTTGTGCCTGGTCTTTCTCACTCTATTCATCAGTAAAAGCTTTTCACTAAATACTGTGCAAACTGCCAGCTGGAATGTTGGGAAGACGTGGGAAGGCTCATGGGAAACTGTCCTCCATCTGAGCAAGGTTGCATTAGCTCCCTAAAGCCAGCTGGGCAAATTTCCACCATACCAATCCTGTTACAGAGTTTCCATGAAAGCTTTTTCCTCCCAACAGAAAAGTATGGGTCTTCTTTGCAGAAGTTCAGAGTGACATAATTTTTCAGGAGAAAGGGACCTCAGAGACCCTCTAGTTCAGTTCATAGAGACCCTGAAAAAAGAATTCTCCTCCAATATACTAGACCTATGGTTTGATTGATGATTTTTTTGTCACAGATCACCAGACAAAAGTGTCTGATTATTCTCTGAATCCAATATCCTACTCAATCTAAACCTGGAATCAACTAATAGTTTTGCTTTGTGTTTGTTTCTCTTTTTTCATTATTGGTTGGTTAACATTGTTGAAATTAAACCCATCATGAAGTCAGAAACTTTTTCAATCAAATCATCATCTAATTTAACCTTACAAATAGTATCTTGGATAAGTCGTCTACAACAAGCACAGATGTGACTCTAATATATGTCTAAATAGTGCCTTCTTCTTTAGGCCTATTCCTACTACTATTGCTACCTATTTCTTCTCATATTCCTAAGCCCAGAGAACTCAGGCATTCATTTAGAATAAATACACTTAAGAATTTCTACGTAAACACAGATTCCCAGGGAAAGCAAATTTTAAATGTATGAAAGCCAGTAAAGTAGATTACATTTCTTTTAGGCTCACTGCCCTGCCTGATTTTCATTAAGCCCACCCTGATTTCTTTCAGTGCCCAGGAGTGGAGGCTGATGCTTGTTTTCATGGAAACTTTAGCTAATTTAGAGCAATTGAATATTCCCTTTAGTTTTTACTTGGTCAAGTTGGTACTATGTTTTGGAGAAGAAATGGTAGCTGTGGTTCTACATAGCTGAATGTGTCCTTTTTATGGAGATGGGAGGGCCTCCACAGTAGAGTGCCTAGACTAAAAGCCTCAGAGTTAAGATAGACTTGCCTCTCTGATGCATGATGGCTCTGTGATCTTGGACAAATCCCTCCTCTTCAATATAATAAATTATAGTATTGTTACCCTTCTCATTAACAGAAAAAGATCTCTAAACTAATGAAATCACAATCTAGTTTTGTTCGTTTGTTTGTTTAATAGGTGGGTGTATTAAGAGGGGAAGAAACAGATTTTGGGCTTTTCATTTTCTCTTTAATACCTGAGTAAGTATTAAAAAGAAGTGGAGCTCAGTGGCCACCTACCTATTATCAATGAACTACAGGTACTAGACTAATAGAAAAATATTCCAAATGTACTGCAGTTATGGCTTTAGAAAAAACTTGCAATGCAAAGAGGTCATTCATTTTATAAAAGAATTCACCATTGAGATCCTTCCAAAACAGAGTGCACACTAAGACTCAGTTTCCATAAAACAAATATAGGCACAGTGCCCCCTCCTCCAATTTCCTAAGTGCTAACATAGCACTGCCCAGTTCTCTTCTATTCTGTTTAATGAAAATGTTACTATAACTGAGAGTTTATCATTATAAGTCATTACACTATTGAAGCATAAAACGACTTAGAAAGAAAGAATTCTTTCTTGGTCTTTAAATATCAAAAGGTTTATATTTGTTGAAATTTGTTCAGTTCACAATGAAAATTTTGCATATCTTTAAAAGAGATTTGACCAAATAACAATATGGCACTTCTTCAGGATATGACCAAAATAGACTTCACAAGGCGTCCCTGTCTCATCTACAGAATGTTACAATTATCAGTTAGATATGATAATTTTTTGTGCAAACTACAAATTTAATTGTGTAGGAAAGAAACAAACTATATCTACCATATAGTACAAAAGCGGTTGAATTAGTGAGGAATAAAACTGGATAAAGAGTATCATCTGAAGTGGAGAGTCTCTGGGATCTGTACTTGATTCTCTGGTTTTTAATACTTTTTTTTTTTTTTTTTGTCAATGATTTGAATAAGGGTATAGATAAAATGATATACAAGCTAGCAAATTCTACCCAAGTTGGAGAGAAAATAAACATATTGGGGTAACTAGGTGGTATACTGTGCTGAGCCTAGAAGTAGAAAGACTCATTTTCCCAAGTTCAAAACAGGCCTCAGACACTTACCTGCTATGTGATCCTGGCCAAGTCATTTACCCTGCTTGCTTAAGTTTCATCATCTGGAAAATGAGCTGAAGTAAGAAATGGCAAAACATTTCAGTATCCTTGCCAAGAAAATCCTAAATGGAGTTATAAAGAGTCATATATAATTGAAAAATGGCTGAACAACAATAAGCAAATATTTAGACAAAATGCATCTGAATCTATGTGGGAACAAATCTAATAAGAAGACTGTAAAAGTGATAAATATAAATATTTACACAGGTTCAAAACTTATTTTCACAGGTATGACATAGGGATGTGTGCCAAAATCGAAATTGTTCAGAAAATATTATAGATTTTTAGTTAAACTATAATTTCAAGACATAGTAGGTAACTAGACAATGTTAATGAGACCTTTAAATTTTTAAGTTCTAATACCTTCTTGCTTCTAATTAATTCACCCACCACAATGGAAGAAGGATGCAATCTCTTCAGAATTCATGCCCTAGTGATAAAAGTTTAGAATTCACTGTTTCCTATTCTGTTGAGTTGTTCAATATAAAATGGTAGGATTTAGCATATAGAGAGTTCTAAATGAATACTTTTAAGTGATTGGTTAAACTTCTGTACTCCTTAGAATTATGTTTTCAAATGTATAAAATGAAATACATATATTACAAAGGGAACAAATTATTTGTTGGCGTTTGTTCATTTCAATTATGTACAATTTTTCATGATCCTATCTGGCATTTTCTTGGCAAGGATACTAGAGTGCTTTGCCTTTTCATTCTCCAGCTCATTTTACAGATGAAGTAACAAGGTTAAGTGATTTGTCTAGGGTCATACAAGTAGTAAGTGTCTGAGGCCAATTTTGAACTCAGGTCTTCCTGATTCCAGGAGTAGTCATCTGTGCCACCTGACTGACTACAAACCAAATATATTGGAAATAATTATCAAAATACTTTTTTTTTAAGTTTCACATATCTCAAATTAAGAACTCCTTATTCAAATTATATGTTGTCAACAAGAATTTACTTTAGAGGAAGGCGAGTCTTCAAAGAAGCTTACATTTCTTATAGTGGAAGAGAAGCCATAAAGGGAAGTGCTGGCCAGAAAAGGATTTTTTTGGATTAGGAAATTATAGAAGTGACATGCACAAGGTATCTTTTATAACATATTATAGCCTATATGCACCAAGGGAATACACTAAATATCTCAATGTGCTTTTACCAGAAGATAAGAGGCAATGTGGTATAGTAAAAAAACTGAATTTAGAGTGAGAGGACCTGAGTTCAAATATTTGCTTTGGCATTTAATTATTTTGTGTGGTTTTATTCAAGTTATTTAACATTTCTAGACCTCAGTTTATCTATAAAATGAGACAGTTAAGGCTAGATGAACTTTGATGTCCCTTTCATTTTAAAATGTATAGTGGTTAAAAGAAACCAGGTTCAGAAATAAGACCCAAGCTACCTTTTACAGGATTTAACAAAAATAGAGGCTACAAAGTTCCTCTAAAGTAAATTCTTGTTAACAAGATACAATTTAAAATCCAACATTAACCATCCACTAAGACATAGAGAAGCCATTCAAATGTGCATATTGAATAAGATTTGGATAAAATCTTTAATTTTTCTATGTGGGGGCTTTAGATGTTAGTTTTATTTTGTTTTAAATCATTGGTCATGCTACTAGTAAGCCTGCCACACTGTTAAGATATTTTGCATTCTGAAGTAATTTGTGGTAAGGCAGTGTTTGGCTGACTTACAACTGATGGCCAATGCTATATGTGCTTTTAGCCATGGCTGTGGTCCCATCAAGCTGCAGGAATGCTTGCTAATTGAATTTCCAAGCTCAAATGGTGACTTCTCCTCTTCACTGTGTCAACAGAATTCCTGAGTTCTTTGGAATCCTGTGCCATGTTTACATTCTGAAGCAAGACTGTGCAAGGCTAATCCATTCTGTAACTCCTCTAAAGCTAGCATCCCTGTATACAATGTATGAAATAAAAAGGTGTCACCCCATTCCCAAGCCCATACAATTTTACTGGTAGAGAAGCATTTATGTATTACATTTTTATTTCAGTGATAGAAAATAGAATTGTGAACTTCAAAAACGCCCAAGAGATGGTTTAGTCTAACTCTCTATTTTGCACATGAAGAAACTAAGGCACGGAGAAATTGTCACACAGATAGTAAATAGCAGACCCAAGATTGGAACTCCAAAAGTTGACTTGTTAATCAATAAATCAACAATTATTCATTTAGCTCTTGCTGTGTTTGAGAGAACATGCTAGCTACTGGAGATAGAAAGGCAAAATCCAAAAATCCCTTCATTTAATGAGCTTATTTTCAACAGATTCTTACTCCCAGGTATATTGTCTTTCCACTGTTCAAAATAAGATTTATGTAATAAATCTCTAGTAAAAGATGGTCAATGTGTTAACAAACTCATCACAGGGCACTTTTCTAAAATTCAATTTAATTCATTTTGCAGATGAGGAAACTAAGGCAAATAGGGTTAAGTGACTTGCCCAGAGTCACACAGCTAGAAAGTATTTAAAAGTATCTGAATCCAGATTTGACTTCAGAAAAAAGATGTTTTCCTCACTGCAGGTCCAGCACTCTATCCACTATACCAGCTAATTTCCTGTATACTTCTCTCTCCCTCCCCTCACCTTTAAATTGGAGAGAAAATATGTAAGTTGGAATATGGAGGACCAAACTATTTTGCCTACTTTACATGCATTTGAGCTTTAAAGCAGCCACCATCAATAACTGAAAAAAAAAAAGAAAAAAGAAAAAACCTCTGCTGATATCAAGAGGGCTCCCCAAAAAAGGGAGATTTTTTCCCCCTCTATACCAATGAGATAGTGAGAGTGGAGAGGACTACAAATAGAAGAAAGGTATGACTAAGCTTTATGTCTGTAATTGGGAGCTAAAGAGAATTAAATAGCTACTGTACTAGGAATCCTAACTAGTAAATGACTGGGAAAAATGTGGGTGTTTAAAGAAAAATTGCTCCTTAGGGGTAGCTGAGACTTTTTCCATGTGTTCTAATTTATTTTCTCCCCTTTAGGCAGTAAATACCACTTTTTGTCCCCTTCCTTAAGTTATGTGTCTAGTACAAATGCATTTTGGGGACATGAGAGTGGCATAGTAGGAGATAAATTTCTTCTCTTTATTCTCTCTCTCTCTCTCTCTCTCTCTCTCTTTCTATTTTGACAGGTTGTGCTTACCCAGAAGAAAATCAGTTGGTACCACTCGCTATTTTCAGGGTATTAGAAACCATCTTTGTGTGGATTATTCTTTCCAATAATTCCTAGAGGCTATCTACTTATGCATTTCACATTATCAATATTGTTCAATTAATTTTAACTGATCTTGTTTGCCATCTGTATTCAGAGAAAGAACTGATAAATAGAGGTATGTATAGAATACTTTTAAACACATTCACAACATATGCATACATAAGTAGATATATGTGGACATATATGTACATATTTGTGTACACACACTATTTGTATTTAATTGTCGCCATCTCTAAGAGGTGAGAGGAAGAAGAAAAAAAGACATTTACATGATAATTTTGTTGTATATTTGAAAGGAGTAACAAGTGGTTCATAGCAGATTTTCAGTTTCATTCATCATTTTTATTGTACTATGTTATGGAAATGCTTATTTTTTTATATAAAGTAAAAATAAAATAATTTTTAAAATCTTAACTGAATCATTTACTCAAAATAAAAAAATACATATATAACATATTCATAATAGGCCATCCATAAACTTCACATTCACTCACCAATATGTCCCTGGGGAGAATAAATACATACTTAAAAGTCCCCCCCCCCAAATACATATGTATAGAATACACATGTTGAGTCATAGATTGAGAATTATAGATTTCAACATTCCCTTTCTATCTCATTTTTGGGACAACTAGGTGGCACAGAGGCTATAGTGTCAGGCCAGGAGTCAGGAAGCTTCCATTTACTAAGTTTGTCAGGTCTCAGAAACTTCTTAGCTATGTGACATTGAACAAGTCACTTAACCCTGTTTGCTTCAATTTCCTATCTATAAAAATGAGCTGAAGGGAGAAAATGGGAAACTAGTCCAGTATTTTTGCCAAGAAAATCCCAAATAAGGTCAGAGAATCAGACATGACTGAAAAACAGCATTTTGTCCTTAGTGATCCTAGCCCTTGCTGTGATCCTGCTGCCATTGCTAATATGAGTTGATCTATGCTATTCTGGCCTTAATGCCTCATTGGGCATGTACCACATCTTAAAAGGATTAGTCAATTCTGCTTCTCAGATGTTCCTCTCCTCAGCTAGATTTGATCCTCACCAACACTTCAAGCTTCAGGCTTAGGTGATAGCTTCTGTTTAAGCAGTGGTATAGTTTCTTTAGGGAAAAAAAAATGTGCTGAGATCATTGAAAACCTCTCCCCCTTTTCTATAGTCAGCAACAACAAATGCAATAGACAATATCTTTTATCTTCTATTCCTCTCAATAGCAAATGGCAGCAGGAGAACTTTTGTCTCTCACTAACCAAATGAATGACAGTGCATATAACAGAAGTAATGGCTTGTGATTGAAAAAGTTATGAAATAAATATGCTTTGAACTTGTTTCATCACTTGAGTCCTCTATGTGAATTATTATTAATAAACAAATTATAATCACTGTCACTATGTCATAATCGGGTAAATTTGTTTCGTAATCATAAAACTGTTCTAACATTCATATTTCATCAGTTGTTAATATCAAAGTTGTATAGAATAACCTTAACTGAACAATTACCTTCACTTAAGTATAAAGCATACTTCTGTCCCAAATAAGTGAATATCAAAAATTATCTTCTCAAAAACTATGCTCAAAACTCTATCAAATTGAGCTTATCCTTTGGTTCCCTAGTCTCACTGCTGGGTCTGTATCAGAAAGAGATCATAAAAAAAAGGGGAAAAGAACCCTTATGTGCAAAAATGTTTGTAGCAGCATTTTTGTAGTGGCAAGGAAATGGAAACTGAGTGGATACCCAACATGGCTGGGGAATGGCTAAAAAAGTTATGGTATATGAATGTAATAGAATATTATTGTTCTATAAGAAATGATAAGCAGAATGATTTCAGAAAGACCTGGAGAGATTTACATGAACCAATGCTGGTGAAGTAAGTGGAATCAAGAGAACATTTTACACAACAATAACAAGATTATATGATGATCTGCTGTGACAAGATTTGGATCTTTTCAACAATGAGGTGATTCAGGTCAATTCCACTAGACTTCTGATGGAGAGAGCCATCTACAACCAGAGAGAGGACTATGAGGACTAAATGTGGATCACAACATTGTATTTTTACCTTTTTTGCTGTTGCTTGCTTGCTTGTTTTTTCTTTCTCATTTGCTCTCCTTTTTAATATGTTTTTTCTTATACATAATGATAAATGTGGAAATGTATTTAAAAGAATTGCACATGCTTAACCTATATTGAATTACTTGCTCAATTCTATATTGAAGAATGGAGAGAAGAAGAACAAATTCGGACACAAAGTTTTGCAAGGGTGAATGTTGAAAACTATCTTTACATATATTTTGGAAAATAAAAGGCTATTATTAAAAAAATAATAAAATTAATTTTAAAAAAGAATGACCTCCCCAAACCCCTACACAATTATATATGTAGTTCATTCATTTTTAACCATGTGTAACTCTTCATGACCCCATTTGGGTTTTTCTTGGCAAAGATACTGGAACAGTTTGACATTTCCTTCTCCAGATCGCTTAACAGATGAGGAAACTGAGGTAAATAGGGTTAAGTGACTTGACAACATACATACAGCTACTGTCTAAGACTAGATTTGAACTTGGGATAATAACAACTCCAGATTTGGCACTTTATTCACTGTGACACCATTTAACTACCCCTAAAATTACATTATACTGTCTTAAAAAAAATTAAAACTTTTTATTTTCATACATATGCATAGTTTTTGACATTCACCCTTGCAAAAACTTTGTGTTCCAATTTTTCTCCCTCCCTTTCCCCGACCCCTCCCCAGATGACAAGTAATCCAATATATTAAATGTGCAATTCTTCTATACATATTTCCACAGTTAACATGCTGCACAAGAAAAAAATCAGACCAAAAAGGAAAAAAATGAGAAAAAATAAAATGCAAGCAGACAACAATAACAAAATGAAAATAGTATGTTATGATTCACACTCAGTACCCATAGGACCCTCTGTTTGGATGCAGACATTATATTGTCTTAAATTAATTACATTAATATGTGAAAAGATGCTTCACAGGATATTACATTTCAAAATATAATGCTCCTATGCAAAACCCAACCTATTTGCAAATGGTCTACCTTTGGATGATGAGCTTTAATATATGATTTACTAGAAGAGGACTGTCACAAATAAATCCTCTGCTTTAAAGCTCACATTGCATAATGGATAGAATTGCAGTCAGGAAAACCTGAGTTCAAATACCATCTCTGATATATATTAGTGAACAAAGACAAATTACTTTATCTCCCAATGTCTAAAAATGTAAAATAGTTGCCAATCTGCATTGATAGAAGGACTTTATTCCAATTAAATTATATATTCAGTATTTCTGTCCCCTATTCTACTCCTTCTCTCCCCCCCACCAAAAAACAAAACAAAACTGTCTTTCTATTTCTTTCTAACTTTTCATAAATTCTAGGCTGATTATAGCAAAAAGACTATGAGGATTTCCAGCGATATTTTCCTTGCTTTAGGATTTTTACTGAAACATGTATAAGTGTAGTAATAAGACATTTTAAAATGAACACTAACATTTACTTCACTAGCAATTTTTTTTTTTTTTAGGTACTTAGGCAATTGAGGTTAAATGGCCAGCCCGGGATCACACAGCTAGGAAGTGTCTGAGGTTACATTAGAACTAAGGTCTTCCTGATTTCAGGGTTGGTGCTCTATCCACTGTGCCAACAGTTTTTTTGTTTGTTTGTTTGTTTGTATGTATGTGTGTGTTGCTATTTATTTACTAAGTATTATATATTTGTTAAAAGTCTTCTGATATGCTTATAATTACTATTGGTAAAGATTGCACCATCTAGGAACACAATGTTATATGTACTTCTATATCATTGTATGTAATACTTTGGCAAACATGACCTTTTTGCTTTGGGATATGATCATTTAATCTTATTTCCATCCACTGACCATAGCCCTCATTCCTACAAAGCAATTTTATGAATTCAAGATGAGGCTGTCATACTGGGGAACTATACAACATGACTTACAGATATTCTTTTCCATTAAAAAAAATTACACATCATAAATTTTTATTTGACAGGCACTTCAACCATAAAGTTAAATATTTCCACTACCAAACACTATCCCTGCCTGCCTTCCTGAGGGTGAATACCAGATGAGGACCTCTGATATATCAGATTGCATGACTACATGTCTTCTGGGGTCTTCAAACTAGGATTCACTAAGTAAATGAATAAACATGCATTAGCACAGTCTATTTTCAGCCCACACCTCAAAGAAGGCTGTTGCCAAGGTGCTAGCCTTGGAAGGGGGTAGGTCCCTGGCATAAGGCCTGTAAAAATTATGTCAGGCTCAATGAACTCAAGAAGATTGTGTGGAGGTTTGGGTGTGTTCTGAGATTCTTTTTGAATGCTACTTCTTGGCACACCATGGTGTCCATTTGCATTGGGCATGTCTAGTGCGTCTCTTTGTGAAATAGTCTTTTTCTTTCCTATAAAACTTCCGTGGTTGAATACTTGCCCAGTATTTTGCAGCTGTGACACTGTGACAGGATAGCTGAACCCAGCTTGGTGCCAGGCACCTAACAAAATGGGGATTACTAAAACCTGTCCCAATGTAGCCAAGGGCTCGACAGCTGCTTCTAGCAATTAGACTTGTCATCATTCTCTCAAGAAACCCCTGTTGATTTTTAAAGCCTAATTGGCAGGAGACACCTGTTTCCCCGATGGGTAAAGGGGTTATAAAATTGAAGCAGGCATGGGAAAGAAAGATAGACAGACAGAAAGACAGAGAGACAGAAAGAAAAAAGAGAGGGAGAAAGAAAAAGACAGAGACAGAAAGAGAGGAAGGGAGGAAGGAGAGAGGAAAGGAGGGACAGAAGGAAGGAATGAAAAGGAAAGAAGGAAGGAAGGAAGGAAGGAAGGAAGGAAGGAAGGAAGGAAGGAAGGAAGGAAGGAAGGAAGGAAGGAAGGAAGGAAGGAAGGAAGGAAGGAAAGGATATAGGGACATAATACCCATGTTGCTCTTGAATGCTATCATTGAAAATTCATTTTCTGAATAAGAGCATTTTATGCTTAACTGAGCTTTTATAGACTGTCAAGACAAAAATACACTTGGCTCTTAAAGTCTTTCTGTGCCAGGGTCTTTCTGCTTCTCCCAAAGTGTTCTTCCATAGCCTTAAACACTTCTCCCTGGCTCTATTTCTGCCAGCTTTCAGTCAACAAGTAGTTACTAAGTGTTTGCAGGCTGCATGAGCCAATTAAGCACTGGCAAACATACAGTTTTAAGAAAAGACACAATTCCTGCCCTCAAGGAGTTTATCATCTTATGAGGAAAATGGTAAGGGGGAAAATAAGATAGTACAGATTATTAAAAAAAACAAATTTCACTTTACAGGGTATATTATATAGTGGGATATTATAGTGGGATAAAAAATTTTAAAAATGCAATGACCATCTCACCCACTCCAATGATTTCCTTCTTGTAATTAGAAAATAGGCTGCAGACATGGTTTATTCTGGGAATTAAATCTGTTGGTGATTCCAGTGTCTCATTGAAACCTTAAACCATAATCCATTTCAGAGATCCCTTGGGTGATCCAGATGGACAGTCAAGTGAGGTGACAAGTAAGGTGACCATGATTTCATAGTTATATAAGCTTATAGTTTGAAGAAGTCTCAGAGGTCATCTAATAATTATATATATATATATATATATATATATAAGAAACTTTAATAAACATCTTTATTAAATGGCCTTCTAGCCTATACTTGAAGAACTTTGGAGGAAGAACCAATACCTCCAGAAACCACCCATTCTACTTCCTGATCAACTTTTAGAAAAGGTTTTCTTATATAACTTTTAAATATATCTACCTTCAACTTCTATTGCTTCTAGTTCTTTTCTTTGGAGGTGAAAAAATAATTCAAATCAATCTTTCATATGATAGCTCATCAAATACTTGAATTATCCTGCATCCCCTTCCTCCCACATCCCATACATGTATTCTCTAAGCTATACCCTGGTTCTTTAAAGTCAGTCCTCATGGGTCTGGTGTCTACTTATTTCACTATACTAGTAATCCTAAAATCAGGCACTATAAACTAACTATAACACTTTAAAGATGCAGGCTGACAAAGTCAGAATACAATGTGATGATAACTTCTCTGGATCAGGATGTTTTGTTTCTAGTGATATATTTTAATGTCATGTTACTTTTTGAGCAGAACCAGAAAATTGTACATAGTAATAGCGATATATAATGATAATCTATCTACTTGGAAAGACTGATCTGTTTTATGAGAACTCTTGTACACCATACCTCCATTTGTATATTTTTGAACAGTTTATTTCTAGGACCCAATTGTAAGATTTTATAGTTATTGCAATTAAGTTTTATCTTATTTGGTATGGCTGATTTAAATATTTTTTGAAATTTTTTCTGCATACTAAATCTATCATCAAAAATGTTACTATGCTCCTTTGCTTTGCATTGTTAGAAATGTATTTTTTCTTCTTTGGTTTACATGGTCAGATTGTTTTTTTGGTTTGGTTTGTTTGGGGTTTTTTGGTATATTTTTACAAATACATTTTATTGAGGTTTTCTTTTTTGTTATTTTTATATCATCTAACTTTCTCACCATTTTCCCCTCCCAGAGTGAGTGCCATACTTTATAACAAATACTTCTTAAAAGAAAAATAGGGAAATAAATTGAACAAAACATTTTTTTAAAATATCTGATATTATGTGAAAATTTTCACAACCATGTATCCCAGGCTTTCTAAGAGAACAAGGGGAAAATATCTTCTTGTATCTCATCTTTTGTGAGCAAAAACAATTATTCTTTATACTTTTATATAATCAAATTAGTTTTTATCATGGAAAGAACTGGAAAGCAAATAAATTTCCATTTATCTGGGAAAGGCTAAATATATTATGCCACAAAAATATAAAAGACAGCTAGATGAAATAGCTGGCTAAAACACATGGCCTGAAATCAGGAAGACTTGAGTTAAATTATAGCCTCAGATAATAGTTTATATGTCTCTGGTTAAGTCACTTTACTCTCTTTGCCTCAATTTCCTCATTTTCCAAATGAGCTGAAGAAGGAAATGGCCAATCACTCCAGTATCCCTGGCACGAAAACTATAATATAAGGTCACAAGGAGTTGGAAACAACTAAATGACTGAAAAACAACAGCATTAATATAATGGAATATTGTTGTACTAAAGAAAATGATTAGTGTTTTCAATGCAGAGAAACCTGGAATGTCTTACATGAAGTGATGCAAAACAGAATCAGGAAAAATACAAAATGACTTTGATCCAAAAATCCCACTGCCAGAAATACACACACACACACACACACACACACACACACACATATACACACACAGACATGTACACACAATATAAATGGGAAGAACAATGAAAAAACAACCAAAAACATCTCATGAAATTAAAATGTTTTTTGTCTGCATTATTATATTTGTGCTTTTTAAAGTAATATACCCTAAATTTTAAGATGATCAAAGCATAAGTTTGTTCATTGTTAGTAGTTAATTGTACTTGCCATGTGATTTTCAAAGAAAGGAAAAGTATTTCAATTAACAAAGACTGAGAATCTATGATTCTCCTAATGCCAATTCTCCTATTAACCTATAAGATAACTTTGGGTATGTCACTGATGCCTCTATTTGAAAGAAGAAATAGTGGGTGTTTCTGAAATTTCCATTCATCTTAAATCTTCAAGAAATCTGTTCAAAAATTAAAGTCTTACTCTTGTGGATCATTTGACCTTCCAAAAATCATTCTAATTTGATTTTTGTTGTTCAGTGATTTTAGTCTTTCAGACTCTTCATGACCCCAAGTAAGATTTTCTTAGCAAAGATACTAGAGCAGTTTCCCATTTCTTTTTCTGTTTCATTTCCTAAATGAGGAAACGGAGGCATACAGGTTTAAGTGATTTGTCCAAGGGTCTATTGTCTGAGCCCATTTGAACTCAGAAAAATGAGTCCTCCTGACTTTAGGCATGGCATTTTAATCTACTGTGCCACCTAGCTACCCTTCAGAGTTGATACCTCTTTCCATAAAGAGGCTTTTACTCTCTGCATGAGTCAGGGCTTGGGGATGGCCATATAAGGAGCCACTCAGGGAAAGCTTTACTTTTAGAGGCTTAGAACTGAGTGTAAATTCTCTGTGGTGCCTGGCTGCATCTGTGTGTTCATGATGCAAGGAGCACAGAGCATTACAAAGAATTTAGACGAGGCTCTGTGATTCATTCAGGAAGAAATAGCTTGCACCTGTGAGAATGACGAACAAGTCCCCTTGGCTCCAGTGCTGATGCTGTATCAGCTAGAAAGTAGGCTTTGTCCCCAAACGAACTAAAAGCTCATAGATATTTAATTCCACTAGGTGTCTAAAACTATTAGGTTTAATTTTTGGAGTGTAAGCAATCTTGTGACTCACTTGGGAGCCTAGAAGAGGTATGTGCCAGCAACATTCAGCTTGGCAAGGGAGGCTGAGGCAGCAGCAACGGGGTGCCGTCTAATAAGCACATGTGTTCTTACAGTATGCCTCATAGCCAGGCCACTTTATCTTCAGTAATCCAGATCTATGCCCCAGAATCACATTGTTTGGCCACGGATCAGACTAGATATATTCTTGGCCTAGGGAGTAATGAAATAAGATCTCAAGACAAGATAGGATCATGAGCTGATGAGACATGGATGCAGCTCTCTCCCACGGCCCCATAACTTCAAATGTAACAGGGCATCTGTTGCTTTAGAACACTAAACTAAAGCAGAATGTTGGGGAAAACTGGGAAGAGTTCATCTTGCTTTCTGGATCAAGATTTCATGATTGCTTTTCTTTTATGATCTTATGGGTAAATTTACCTTTGGTAAAAATAAAATCAGAGAAGGAAGCTTTTGCCATAAATGAATTATGGTAGTGGTAATTTAATCTTATGGTGTGGCACACATTTATATGCCACTCAAAGGTCTTTTGGAAGGGAAAAGGCCATGGGGAGAAAAATAAATTTTCTCATGGTACAACAATCTAAAGAAAAACACCATTATATTTAAGATTGTCAATATTTAAATATTAAACAATATGTAACTACATCAAAGATTAGTATGTATATTTTACTTTCTTTTCTGTTTGAGGTTTGTTTTTTAGTCCATTTTTCATTTGTGTCTGATTCTTCATGACATCACTGGGGATTTTCTTAGCAAAGACACTGAAATGGTTTGCCATTTCCTTCTCCAGCTCACCTTACAGATGAGGAAATTCAGACAAACAGGTTTAAGTGACTTGGCCAGGGTCCCATGGCTAGTGTGTAAAGACAGATTTGAATTCAGGAAGATTAGTGTTCCTGACCATATCTCTGGCACTTTATCCATTGCACCATCTAATTGTCCTGCCCCACCTCTTCCATGTATTATGATGATTTAATCCATACATATATGTGCAACTTGAAGACATGTTTTTTCCTCCAGAAAAAATACCATAGTGGGGAGGGGAGGGGGAAAGTGCAGGAGTGGGAGGAATAAAATCTTCCCATGGTACAACAACCTAAAGAAAAATACATTATACTTACCATTATAGTTAAGGGAGCAATATTTAAATGTTAAACAATATACAAAGATAATTACATATATTTATTTATCATATATATTATATGACATCTTAATATATAATATATATGATATGTTAATATCATATATTTATTATAAATATATTTATCAAAGGTAAGTACATGTATTTAACTCTTTTTTTTCTTTCTTGCTTGGTTATAAGTTGGAATTTATTTCATCCCAAAGAAAATTCAGAAGATACAAAATATTCAGGGGAACCCATAAACATATGCACAAAACACATAAGATTTCCCAATAACTCATTAGCTCCTCTTGAAAAAGACCTAAACTTTGAAGTTGCTGTCAGGACAGCTCTTTGACATGGAAATAACTGTCTCTTTTGCATGGAGTCCACACACCCAAAACATTCATCTTATTACCATATGATTAAGACTTTCCCTAGAAGCTAATTATATATTAAGAGAGACTAAATAAACCACCACCACCACTACTACCCCTTTTTTTCCCCCATAACAATCTCTTTTATGACACTCCCAACCCTCTAATGTAGGTCCTCATCACCTGGCCACCTTTGCTTTGTCTATTGCAAGAGCCTACTGGCTGACTTTCCTGCTACAAGTCTGTTCACACTCCTGTCAATCCTTCAGAGTTTCCTATGGCATCTACCTATAGCACCTTCTTACTCAGTAAAATCCAAGTAATTTCCTAGTATCTGCAGAATCATTCACAAAATCCTCATTCAAAAGCCTTCAGAATATAATCTCTTCTTCCCCTTCACTTCTTCCTTTCTAATTTTATATCCTATATCCTTTACTCTTCAATCTAATAAAATGATTTCCCTTTTTAAAGAAAGGGAAGTTCAGCAAAATTTTTCTAAAATATCTGACATTGTATGAATTGTTCTACATCCATATACCCCAATTTTTGCAAAGGAGCAAAGAAGAGTGTCTTTTTATTTCCTGAACAAGACACTTCTTATCTTGATTCCTAGGAGTTTTTTTTTTTTTTTTTTGGTTGTCTCTCATGTCTGAAATGCCTTCCCTTTTCATCTCTACTTCCTGGCTGCCTCCAACTCCCAACTAAAATACCACTTTCCACAAAGAGCCTTTCCCAAACAGGGGAACAATGTGGAACAGTAGCTCAAATATGGAGACCTTGGAGTCTGAATTCCAGGTCAGAAGTTACAACCAGCCCAACAGAGAATCTTTGGGGGAAAAAAAAAAAAAAAAACCAACCCCAAACCCTCAAGATTTTGGGACATGAATGCAATGAGGTTTTGAATTTAGAACTTCATGGGACTAATGCTATGTAGGAATTAAGGTAAACAGTGAACCTCATCCTCCTACCCCACTCCAGAGATGGAGAAAGTTTAGGGAATTTTGTCTCTAGGTGCTAGGATCACCTTTGCATTTTCATTTGTAAAAGTCAGTTTCACAATTAAATAGTTAAATGGAACTGGGATATTGGAGATTTGGGGCTAGATATTTCCCCAAACCCTTTAAGGGTACCAAGAGAACTTTGCAGTAAGAACGAATTGTAACAGATCTTGTCTGGGGATAGGTACAGTTATGAAGAAAAGGGTCAAATAATTACTATAACAAAAATTATATATAGAATGTCCCAAAAGTCAAAATGAAGTATTAACTATTAAAGTTTAAAACTGCCCTGGTTATTAAGATCTGTACTAATGATTTCACTGGAGTAGAGAAGTCCAGTGAGACAATTCTTCAATTGGTGACCATTATACAACTTAAAAAAAATTTTTTTCTGACCTCTGAAGAGTGAAGTGTCATATGTAGTCTGTCAGTGACTATGTATTTGAGGCAGAATTTGAATTAGTTATTTATTTGCTCTGAAGCCACTATAGTGCACTGTCTCTGATTTGAGAGACAGACAGAAATAGAGATAGAGAGAATATGTGTGCATATATATATATATGTACATATATATTTATGTTGTATATGTGTACACGTTTTTGCATATATATGTGTGTGTACTCTAGGTATACACACATATTCTATATGCACACAAACCTATATATATGCACATTTATACATGAATATCCATAAATAATTTTAATATACAATAACACATTTATATAGCATTTTAAAGTTTCACAAAGCACTTTTCTTCATCTGTAAAATGAGGTGATTTAGACTTGGTCTGGGGGTTTGACTTTCGCAGAGACAGGGTTCAAGGAAAATCTCTTCTCAAGTGCTTTATTTCATGGCTCACCTCTAAAGTCAGAGAGAGAGAGAGAAAGAGTTTTGGGGCTCCCCCTGTCATTCCTTCTCTTGGGCAAGCCATTATTATCCTTGGTTCTCAGTTTCTATATATGAAAAATAAATGGGTTGAATTAGATGACATCTATAGTTTTTTTCAGCTCTAGATCTAATTCTATGTTACGAAACAGTTCCTTACACATCCAAAGACCTTGGTTGAGTTGAATCCAATAGAACAATTTTATTAGCTCAGTTTTGTATGCACAATGAAGAGAAGCAGATATTGTGGGACACTGCCACCTTCTGGTCACATTTTCACATCGGCTACAGGGGGCAATTTTGTTCAAAGATGCCGTTAAAAGATATTGTAATGGAGTTAGGAACAAATTACTTAAGAGAATAGATGTCAGGATATGTGTTTTCTTGGTTATTTTTTGGCAGCACTGTGAATTTTTTAATTAATGCAGTTTCATGGGAGAAGGTTGTGCTCTACTAAATAGTTTTAATTTCATTGGCTAACTTATGTTTTCCTTGGCCATGAATAATTTAAAGTTGGATTGTTATCAGTTAAGCAAAAAAGTTGAATGATCACATGCTCTATAAACCCTGTGGGAAGATGTTCATAATTTGGCCTGCTTTTGAAATGTGTTCACTAAAAATATTGAATGTACTTTAAAAATATGAACATCAGGGCAAGATGAGCAAAAAGGGAGAATGAGGCAAAATTCATTAGTTCTCAAAGTACCTTGTCACGTGTTGGCTTCAGTAGTGCTATCTGAATCTGAATGATTAAAATAGGATTGAAATACCCTACAACAGAGTGTTTGTGAAATGAGTTGGAACTAGAAAATGCTCATATATAATACTATTCCCATCAAGGTAAAGAGATGTGATTCTCTTCCTTGAAGATCTGGGCAGGCACCCAATTTTGCTGCCTTCTCTTTCACATGCCACATGTTAATTTTCCCTTAAGATGTAGCTCATCCAACAAAGCAGATGACTTGGGGTGTGAAAACATGGTGGAATTAAGCACTATCATCGTTGTCATCACTGCATTTTTCAGTAAGGACTGGAGCCTGGACTGATTAAGTCCCTAATTTAACATGACTGCTTTTGAACTTTAGAAGTTGGTGAGAAGAGATGTGCAACAATGACTTTTCATGATTCGTTCTTATGTTTGCTGCCAACATCACCTGAAGCATATTAGAATGAAACCAAACCTCTTTTTACAGCATTCTTATTAGTTTGAACCAATTTTAGATCTTATAGGGGTTCAAGAAGAGTACAGTCATTCTTAACAAATTTATTAACTGTGCTAAAATACAAACAGAAAAAATGAAGTTCATGTATTTCCCTCCTATCCTTGCCTCTTCTCCCGTCTTCTTTTTTCCTCTTCTCTTTTTTCATTCTCCACTTCACTTTATCCTTCTTCCATTCTATTCTCTCTCTTACACTCTCTTCTCACTCTGTTTTTCTTGCCCCTTCCTTTCCCTCCTTTTTTCTAGTGTTTCCTTTTTCTTGCATCTTTCACTATCCATCCTATCTTTCTACTTCTCTTTCCCTCCTTTTCTCCAATTTCTCCTCTGTGTGTTTTCTCGCTCTCTTTCCCTTCACTTTCTTCCTCTCTTCCCTCTCTCCCCCTTTTTCTCTCTCTTTCCCCATTCTTTCCTCTCCTCTCTATCCCCTTCTCTAACCTTCTCTCCTTTTTCTTTTGACTTCTTCCTCCATTCTCTTTATACCTCCTCTCTTTCTCAACATCTCACTCCCCTCTCTTCACCTTTTCTCTCTTTTCCTGTATTGTCATTTTGAAGAATTTTTCTCAAATACAGATTTATTATGATTTGTATACAGACTTTTCCCCAGAAAATAGTTCTAGTAACAACTTCTAGGGGATACCTTCTCTGTGTATTTGATAATGACAGCCTTACCTGACTTTTAAATGAAAGAATTTAACTGAATTTTTTCCATATTTAAAATCTGATGTAATATTTAGGCTCTGAGAGAATATTGAAGTTTTTAATCATCTATTATATATTTATGTGGGTAAAAAAGCAGAAAGACAAAAACTTATATCTAGTGTCCTAGAAACAATGGGAAGCTGCAGAATTTAAATTGAGGAATACTACATCAACTAGAATATAATTTATATTTTAAAGTAAATCATTGTGATATACATTTAACTAAAGCTTATGTATAGGCTTTCCCTAAGGGACCAATAGAGCTTTTCCAGGGGATGGAATACTTTCCCTCTCTTAATCTTAATTTAGGACTTTCCTAGTAAATGACACTTTTTTAAAAAGCATTGAAAATGTATTTACACATGTGACTTCAATTTGTGGGATTGAAATTGGATGAAAGTGCATCCCTAAAGAAAATATAATGCAATTAGTTTTCTAGAAACTTCTTTTACAGCAATGAGAATACTTGCTATTCATCTTATATTATGTAACCTGAAGTGAATATAATAGAGTAAAAATATTCAGAATTTAAAAAACAGGAAAATAATGGGGATGGGGGAAAGTGAATAAATTATGGAGAAAATATAAATTTTATTTGTTTAAATCTAAATAAATCCTATCAGGCATGATGGTATGTGCTAGAATTTCTCTGACTGGGGAAGCTGAAGCTGATGGATCATTTGAATTTGTTGTCCATACACAAAGATCATTGTGTGTGTGTGTGTGTGTGTGTGTGTATGCGCATGTAGGGTAAGATGGGGGAGAAAAGGGTTCTTTAATCAGGAGTTGTTGTTGTTGTTGTCATCATTCAGTGACATCCAACTCTCCATGGACCGTAATGTCCAAGAAGTAACACATTGGTTACCTTGAAAACCCCTCATGCTGATCAGTAATGGTTTCCATCTGTTAGAGAACACTAAAATTTTTGCCTAGGCAAGATAATAAAACCTTGTAGCAAAACAGAAAGGAACAAAATGTAGTAAGCAGTTCACTCTTGGTTGATGCACTTCATGTGGAAGAGGTTCCCTATTTCTGAAAAAGCGTGATGATGAGTTAGGAGGTTGGAATGTGCACCAATATTCTGTAAATGATTTTAACCAACCAGCTACATAATGAAGTGCCAATAGTAGGGTATAATCAAAAGGCACTAAATCACTAAAGTATTTCATCAATAAATCAATATTTATTTTAAAAATTATGTTTCAGGTTCTATGTTAAGTGCATTTTTCTTTAATCTCTGGCTGTGTTAGAGGATACATATTCTATAAACCTCTGATGAGAAAAGGCCTCAGAATGAATTCAGGACCAACATAATGAATGTAAGCCCAGATATCTGTTCTTTGCCTCTTTACATTTGTTTGTTCATGTTTTTGCTGAAAGAATATTAAAACATCTAAGCCCTTGTGAACCTTGAATAATTGAAATAGTGAGCCCTCAGAGATTCATAAGTTAGAGTCTTTACCAGGCATTGCAACCTGCCCAGCCCATCAGTGAGGCCTTAAGTATTCAACCTAATATCATCCTGGGCCATCACCAGTAATCTTGACATTTTTCTTAGTATTAGGCTTCTGTGACTGGAGGAGAGTGAGGCTGATGGCTTTATACAGCGCTTAGATACATTTCATGCCCAAATCAAGACATCACTTCACCTCTGATGTCATCTGCCCTCTTTGTAATGAAGGAAAAACAATAATAACAAGGCCCCCGAGGAAATATTTAACCAAGATAGCCTATTGATAATAGAGACAATTGATTCAGAGACTATGCTGCATTTGAAAGTAAACATGATGGCATTGATGCTATGTAGAATTTGATTTAAATTCAATTCCACTCTCAGAGACTGAGATGGTATAGGATACAATCAGCCCCAAAACTTTATAGCATATATCTTTCCTTAAACACCATTAGGGAAGAAAAAACAAGAATAAGAGAGTCCCATTGACTGGTTACTACTTTTTTAAAAATGAAGTTCTTGCTCCACAATCCAAAAGGCTTCTCTTTCCTATGATTTTAATGAGTCAGAATCAGTTTAAAAAATTCAAATAAGCTCCAAATTGGCAGCAGGACTCTCCATTGCACATCATCATGTCTTTTTGGAAGCAGATTTCCAATTTCTTCCACACCAAGACTGCATCAGCTGAGCATGTTGTATCTTCTTGCAAATAGCCTCTCATTCCCCTCCCAGCTTTCTGGACTTTAAAACAAGGCTTTGGCAGCAACCTTGTATTAGAACTTGCTCTTTACCCTGGAATGTATAACCATCAACGTGGCTTTTTGATCCTGAACTAACCCTCTCCCAGACTATCTCCTTCATTCCATTAATGAGTTCTTCCTGAGACCTTCAATCTGTAGAGGGGTACTTATCAGCCAAACTCTACTCTTTTTCCAATTCTGTTCCTAACTTCCAGGATTGCAACACCATGCCCCAGAGCTGAGTACTTTCCTTGCCTCTTCCTAGTTCTTTCCATATTTTTTTCAGTTCTCTTTTGAGTGGAAACTTCTACATGTAAGCTCCTTCAGGGCAGAAACTATTTTTCTTCTTCTTTTTATTTGTATCTTTAGAGGTTCATATAGTCTCTAGAATTTATTTATCGCCTGTTTTTTCCTGTTACATTAATAGGAACTTTCCTTGTAATATATGTCTATCATACTGGACTCAAAAAAATGTTATACTCATTTATAGGAATTCATAGAAACAGAAAATTATTTATATTACTTTTTTGTTCGAATATCAATATTTTCATTTTTTACTTTTATTCCTGTTACATATTTGAAACTTTTGAATATATGTGAGCATTCCCTAGTTGGACAAATATTTATAAATGTATTTCTGACCTAAATGATTATAGATGGTGACTCTTTCAGATATAAAATAATCAATATTACTCCTCATGGCTTCCATGCCTATATGCTTATAGTCAAGAGTTTTAAAAGTAAAAATGAATAGTGTTGGTAGCTAGTCCATGAAAAGCATGAAAAATTCATTAGTCCACTAGTGTTTCTATTATCTCTTTTCTGCCATTTTAGTTGAGAACTAGAATAATTTGTGGAAAAGAAATAATTGAAAGCTTAATAGAGGCCTCAGGATTTAAATAGGGAAAAAAAATTGTGATTTAGCAAGGGTTCCAATATTGGGAGAATAGTGTCATGAAAGTGGACCGTGATGGATCCTATTGCCTAGGGGGCCCTTTAACTTTCAAATATTATAGAAACTAGATGTCAATCTGAGAATTGGGGAAAGAAACTAAACTTCATACAAAAGGCAAAGTCAACCATCTTAACCCACTATAACATATGTTAGAATAAAGAATAAAAAAATATATCAAAAGCAAATCAGAACTTGTTGGGTCTAGTACAATAGAAGTCTCTAACAGAGGGGAATGGGGGAGAAAAAATTTTGGAATTCAAAAAGGGAAAGGTCTTTCCTTACAGAGGAACAAAATAAATAAAGGGGATCAAAAGAACAAAAAAACTATAAATGCTTTGTAGTCAGAACGAAGATGAAGAATGAAAAGTCTGTAAAACCATGCAAGAAAATGATAGTAATCTTGAAAATTTGGTTCTAGAGGTCCTAAAAAAGATGTCAATCTGATCCAGTATCCAGCCCAAATGAGATTCACTGTGAGGTCATGCCCTAGATGAAGGGACTTGGGCCAGGAACTAAGAAAGATTCAGGTAACTTCCCTATACAATGATCTGAAAGATCTAGGACACTTGGCCCAAAATTATAAATATTCTTAATCCTGATAAGACTTTGTGATATTTGGAAGGAACGTTAGCTTTCAAGTCAAAGTACTTGAGTTCAAATTCTCTTACTAAATGTATAAGTTTATGCAAATTACCTAAAAACCTTATGTCTCCTTAAGACTCAGTTCTATATCTATCTATTAAGTGAGGGAATTAGACAAGATGCCATCATTCCTCTCCCCATACACACATATACACATACACACAAACTCCCAGCTGGTATAAGCTCTACACTATGTAATCAATGTGAGGTTTGTAATATTAGTTTAAGTGCTTTGATGCTTACTTTTAGTAACTAATAGACAAAACTCTTAATTTTGACAAAAAAATAAAAAAGGACTATGTGCTGTTTCCAAGGAGACAGATAAAAGAGAAATAAAAACATGGTTGGCCTGTCTACAGAATGTTAGGTGAGAGTA
Source organism: Antechinus flavipes (assembly GCF_016432865.1). NCBI lineage: Eukaryota > Metazoa > Chordata > Mammalia > Dasyuromorphia > Dasyuridae > Antechinus > Antechinus flavipes. Next base: position 318,046,357 of record NC_067401.1, read on the forward strand.
CAGAATGAAAAAAAAAAAAAAATGTGGTGTTAGCAATAATCCAGTAGAGGGAACCAGCCAACCAGGGTCTGATGGTTTGATGATTTTAAAAAAAGAAGTGATGGCTGGAGTTGATGGAGCAGGTCTCTGCTAACCAAGTACACTTCCTAAGAAACATATTTGAGTTTCCAGAGGTCTTCTAGAAATAATACTTAATTCAAAGATGCCAATCTGATAATAGATATTTCAAGCCTCATAGTAAGCCTCTAAAGAAGGAACATGGGGACTATGCAGCATAATATTTGGAAAAAGAACTAGATTAAATATGAGAAGACACAGGTTTGAATCCTGTGCAGCTTCAGTTACTTGTTTTTTTTTGTTTGTTTGTTTGTTTTTTATTCTTTAAATAATTTTTTATTGACAGAACCCATGCCAGGGTAATTTTTTTACAGCATTATCCCTTGCATTCACTTCTGTTCCGATTTTTCCCCTTCCTCCCTCCACCCCCTCCCCCAGATGGCAAGCAGTCCTTTACATGTTGAATAAGTTACAGTATATCCTAGATACAATATATGTGTGCAGAACCAAACAGTTTTCTTGTTGCACAGGGAGAATTGGATTCAGAAGGTATAAATAACCCAAGAAGAAAAACAAAAATGCAAACAGTTTATATTCATTTCCCACTGTTCTTTCTTTGGGTGTAGCTGCTTCTGTCCATCCTTGATCAATTGAAACTGAATTAGCTCTCTTTATCGAAGAGATCCACTTCCATCAGAATATATCCTCAAACAGAACATTGTTGAGGTATATAATGATCTCCTGGTTCTGCTCATTTCACTTAGCATCAGTTCATGTAAGTCTCACCAGTCCTCTCTGTATTCATCTTGCTGGTCATTCCTTACAGAACAATAATATTCCATAACGTTCATATACACAATTTACTCAACCATTCTCCAATTGATGGGCATCCATTCATTTTCCAGCTTCTAGCCACTACAAACAGGGCTGCCACAAACATTTTGGCACACACAGGTCCCTTTCCCTTCTTTAGTGTCTCTTTGAGGTATAAGCCCAGTAGAAACACTGCTGGATCAAAGGGTATGCACAGTTTGATAACTTTTTGAACATAGTTCCAAATTGCTCTCCAGAATGGCTGGATGTGTTCACAATTCCACCAACAATGTATCAGTATCCCTGTTTTCCCACATCCCCTTCAACATTCCACATTATCTTTCCCTGTCACTCTAGCCAATCTGACAGGTGTGTAGTGGTATCTCAGAACTGTCTTAATTTTCATTTCTCTGATTAATAATGATTTGGAGCATATTTTCATATGTCTATAAATAGTTTTAATTTCTTCATCTGAGAATTGTCTGTTTATATCCTTTGACCATTATCAATTGGAGAATGGTTTGATTTCTTATAAATTAGAGTGAATTCTCTATATATTTTAGAAATGAAGCCTTTATCAGAATCTTTGACTGTAAAAATGTTTTCCCAGTTTATTGTTTCCCTTCTAATCTTGTCTGCATTTGTTGTGTTTGTACAAAAACTTTTCAATTTGATATAATCAAAATTTTCTATTTTGTGGTCAATAGTGAGCTCTAGTTCTTCTTTGGTCATAAATTCCTCCCTCTTCCACAGGTCTGAGAGATAAACTATCCTATGCTCTTCCAATTTATTTATAATCTCATTCTTTATGCCTAGGTCATGAACCTATTTTGACCTTATCTTGGTGTATGGTGTTAAGTGTGGATCAATGCCTAGTCTCTGTCATACTAATTTCCAATTTTCCCAGCAATTTTTCTCAAATAATGCATTCTTATCCCAAAAACTGGAGTCTTTGGGTTTGTCAAACACTAGATTATTAAAGTTATTGGCTGTTTTGTCCTTTGAACCTAACCTATTCCATTGATCAACTAGTCTATTAGCCAATATCAGATGGTTTTAGTAACTGCTGCTTTATAATATAATTTTAGATCTGCTACAGCTAGGCCACCTTCATTTGATTTTTTTTTTCATTAATTCCCTTGAAATTCTTGACCTTTTGTTTTTCCATATGAACTTTGTTGTTATTTTTTCTAGGTCATCAAAGTAGTTTTTTGGGAGTCTGATTGGTATAGCGCTAAATAAATAGATTAGTTTAGGTAGTACTGTCATCTTTATTATATTTGCTCACCCAATCCAAGAGCATTTAATATTTTTCCAGTTGTTTAGATCAGACAATTTGTGTGGAAAGTGTTTTGTAATTTTGCTCATAAAGTTTCTGATTTTCCCTTGGCAGATAGAGTCCTAAATATTTTATACAATCAGTAGTTACTTTAAATGGAATTTCTTTTTGTAACTCTAATTCAGGTACTTGTTAACCTCTATGAGCTTGGACACAGTCCTTCACTTTCGTGTGTGTTAGTTTCCTCACTTGTAAAAACCAGTCAATCAACAAGTATTTATTAAGTAGGAATATGTGCCAGGCATTCTGTTAGAAAGCTGAACAAAATAATTTCTTGAGTACAGTTACCAAAAGAAAAATAAATAAGGAAATAAATTAGTCCATGTTTAGAGATTTTTATTATGTTTTTAAAGGATAGAGCCTAAACTATGACTAACAAAACAAGCAAAACACACACACACACACACACACACACACACACACACACACACACAAAACAAACAGACAAAAAAAATCAAAGAGGAATGTTGGGACAAAAAATGTAAATGGAATTGAAAGAATTAGGAGAAATGATATGGTGGAGCATTTCCCACTATGCAAGCTCCCTCTAGTGACTCAAGATATTTTATGGGACAAAATGGCAGAGTGAAAGAGGATGTAAATGTAGAAAGAAGTAGATAATAGAAGGGAATAAATACCTTTATCAAATTCCTATAGAATCATTCTATCAATCTTATTGAAAGAAACTGTAGATGGCAGAAAAAGTGGAAGAAGGGAGAAATTGAAATTAGGGGAATGAAAGAAAGATCTCAGTCCAATAGGGATTGAGATGGAAGTATCTAAATGTCAACTAAAAAAATGCCTCCATTGAGGAAGAGGGGCATGTTTCCTAAGGAAGATGGGAACTTCATGAGAGCCTTAATCAAGGAGGAGATAGAACACTAGGATACTGCTTTCTCTGACAATGTTGAAACCCTGTGAATAATATCATGGTCCAGAAGAAGGGATATGTGAAGTCCTGGGGATGATGACATCTAAACATTTGAGGGAAATATATACTCTAGGAAATGAAATGCCATGGGAAGGTGGAAGAAAAAGAATTATTTAAGTAGTGCCTACTATGTGTCAGGCATTGGCACTTTTTAAATTCATTATTTGATATGATCCTCACAACAATACTATGAAGAAGGTACTATTAATATTCCAATTTTACAGTTGAAAGAACTGAGACAAACACAATTAAGTGACTTGCCCCAGTGCCACATAGCTAGTAAGTATCTGAGGTCAAATTTGAACTCAGGTCTTTTTCATTTGAGACCTAGTGATCTATTTATTCATTGAGCCATCATGGCAAATGGAAAAGAGAATGATCATAGGGTTATTGGAGACTAGATATGCAGTGAACAATTTGGAAAAGAGTGAAATTTATCCATAAAGTTTATTTTCTATTGTGAAGTAATGCTTCTAAGAGAGAATCACAGGAACAGTGGTTCAAGATCTATAAAGGCAATAATATAGAATTTGGTTAGAAGAAGAAATTCAAACTAAGTATTTCAGAAGCTGGAACTGCACCAGGAATATAGGTAAAAGAAAGAAATAAAGAAGGAAATATGTAAGGAATTAGAGGGACATTTTTTTTTCATAATAGAAGAGAAAAGACAATTAACAAAGAGAATAAAGCAAAGAATCTCTGTTCATAGAAAGGACTAGGGGAAAAAAACCTAATATACTAAAGAAATTGGAATAGAGAAGAAAAAGTGGGTTTTAAAGTAATCACTTTAAATGAGGAAGGGAAAATGAGGTGACAAATGAGAAGAAAAAAGATAAGTAAATAAATAAATAAAGAAAAATAATTAGTAATTATTATATAATATAATAAATAAAACGCCAAAACTAGAGAGGGAGTTGGCAAAATTAGGGAAGAAGGGAGAAGAAATACTGTGGGAAGAAGATCGAATCAAAATCATTTCAACAAAACAATTTATAAGGACAAACTATTGACTTATAAGAGGAAGGGATACAAAAATTAAAATAATAATAGAGAAACAAATAAACCTACCTAATAAATATGAATAGATTAAACAATCTAATAAAATGAAAAGATTAGCAGATGGAGATTTGAATTCAGTTTCCTAGGTATCAAATAATTCCAGAAAAGCAAGAGTTACAATAATGGTACAAGAAAAATATTAATTTATATAAATGAGAAAATTACATTTTGCCTAAGGGAACCATAGACCATGAAACAATATAAGTTTATGCATAAATGAAGCAGCATTTACATTCTTACATGAAAAATTAAATGAATTAGGTTAAGACTTAGATAATAACATAATAATAGGAGACTTTAATGTTTTTCTGCATGAACTGGACAAATTCAACATATTAACAAACAAAATATAGAACCAAATTGTTGGAGAATTAAGATTAGAGAGATTTGTAAAAGAAATACACATTTTTCATTACCACAGGACACTGTTTTGAAAACAGGCCATGTATTAGCGCACAGAACATAAGTAATATAAAATTAACAAATACTAATCAACTTAAAGAGTAAAACAAAAGAAGAAAACCTAAATGGTCTTAATAATAAAATTATTTTAAAATTCAGTCAAAATAATGCAACAGATTACCAAAACAATTAATAAATATGTGAAGGACTATGATAATGAAGAAATAGGATAGCAAAATTTATGGGCAATAGCAAGAGCAGTCCTTAGAGGAAAGTTTATACCCCTAAAAATGAAAGTTAATAAATAGAAAAAGAGAGAATCAATGAAATATGTGTATACATTTAATTTTAAACCTAGAAAGTTAGCAAATTAAGAGACTCATGCATTAAAAAAAATTAAGATTAAAATAGAAATTGATAAATTAGAATCCAGAGACTGGTAAACAAAATTAAAACCAAATTAGTTGAAAAGACTAAGAAAATAAATCAGATTTTTGCCAATTTTATTAAAAAGAGAAAAAACTTATAAAAATATTTAGTTATCAAAATTTATTATGCATATTTGTCAATAATACTGATGATTCAAAATTAAGAGATATTCCCATTTTTAAGGAATCAATTGCTATGATCACTTTGGGGAATGCAAAGTTTCAAAGTTTGGAAAATAAATAACATAACTAATCTAATAAAAAACAAGAACTTTAAAAAATGGTATCAGTTAATATATTTAAAAATCCTTTGTAAAGTACCATATTCATAAAGTAACCAGATTTTGCAGAATATTTAATGGATATTTTATAAAAATCTCATCTCTGGAAATGCAATTAAACTAGATACAAAGAACTACAAAAGGAAAATTCTATAGTTCAACTAGATTAATAGGAAATTCTTTCAAAATTTTAAGAATAAATGTAAGTTTTATTCATAAAAATTGAAGAAAAAATACACTATCACATTCCCTTTATGAAAAAATACACAATATAATATACTGAGAGCAAAGCAAAGGAAAAGAACTATATATAGACTTTATAATTAACACATGTCAATACATTTTTAAAAATAAAATCTTGAGAACTTTAAATAAAATCTAAGGATTACAATAATTTACTTCACTCATTCACTATGATCAAATTAGACAGAGAGTAGGGATGTGAAAAGATAATAATCACATTAAAAAGAAAGACATCATGAACCATCTAATTCTATCAATGGATCCTACCAAAGCCTTTGAGAAAGTACCACATTTGTGTAATATAATAAACAGAAGCTCTCTAAAATGAAAAAATTAGCATTATATGAAATGGGAAAGTACTAAAAGTTTTCCCAATAAATAAATGAATAAAGCAAGTATGCTTTCTTTTCCAAAGCTTTATAAATGTTAGCAACAGTAATAAGAAAAAGAGAAATTTAAGTCATAAAAGTAGACCAAGAAGAAATAATGTATCATGGATGACATGGAGTTTTACTTTAAAAATACTGGAGAATCAGCTAAGAGGCTAAAAGAGATACTTAATTATTAAATGATAGGTTAAAAATAATAAATCAAAATAATAAAATCAAGGTCAGTTCTAGGGATCAATAATAAAGTCACAGAAAGAGAATAATCACTTAAAACATGAATACTCAACCTACAATTTCATTGGCATTGAAAACCTCTGAGTAAGGAAACTTCCTCTATCAATACAAGTTAGCACTTTCTAGATTTAGGGAGTTACTTAGATGACTAAGAGGTCAATAGCATACCCATTATCACACAATCATTATGTGTCAGAGATAGGACTTTAACCTAGATTTCCTGATTCAAAAGATAACTCTCTATTCCCTCCCCATCCTTCTTTATTCCCTTTCAAAAGAATTACAAAATGAATAAAGCATTCAGTAGTCAATGTACCAAAATAAATTTAGTAATTGAATGTATTTAATTATAAAATATTCACAAAAAACAAACAAATAAACAAACAAAAAACCAAAACAAATTAACTGGGAGGAATAGTCAATGTTAATGCCTGGATTGTATCAACTTAAAACTGACAAAGTAATTTTAAAAGTATTTAAATTTTAAAGATATTAGAAGTATCCAAATTTAAAAGGTATTAAAATTTTTGAAGGTAATTTACAGATTTGGTCTTATACCAATTAAACCAACAAAGGGATACCTCAGAACAAATAATAGCATAAGTTCATTTGGAGGAATAAAATATATATACTATCAAGAGAAATGATGAGGGAAGTGGGAAAGGATAGAAATTGACCTAGAAGACAAATTTCAAATCTCAACTATATTATAGAACAGTCATCAAAATCATCATTATTTTAATTATTATTATTAGAAAAACATGCCAAAAATTAGCCTAGATAAGGAAAAATAAGAAATCATTGAATACAATAGCCCCAATATTTGACAGAATTGAAAACAAAAACAACCTATAATGAAGCTCCCTATTTAATAATATTTTCTGAGACAACTGCAAAACAATCTGGCAGAATTGAGGGGGGGGGAGGATTAGGGGTTGGAGGAGAAGCTCTTGTGCAGGGAAGTGTTTTTTTTTTTTTCTGTCATGAAACTTTTGGCAGTCTGATAAAATTTGTGAACCCCTTTACAGAATATCAATCAATGAATAAATATTCATTAACCACTTAGTATATGCCAGACACTATAATAAGCACTAAGAATACAAAATAACTACTAAAACAAAACTGTAGTCTCTGCCCTCAAGGAATTTATAATTTAATGGATGTCTTTAAGCACCTAAATTAAAATACATAGATTACAAATAAAACTCATCACACTGAAGCAAAGTTATCAAAATGGGTTTAAAAAAGAAGTACATGACTCCAAATTTAAGATTAACATTAATGTTCCTCTTTTGATCATACCCACTATTAATATCCATCAATAATTATTTAAACTCTGCCTAGGGAAGAAAGGGATACTAAGTCTTTAGACTCTCTCTCTCTCTCTCACTCTCTCTCTCTCTCTCTCTCACACACACACACACACACACACATACACACAGGACAAAGCAATCAAATATCTTCATAATTTCAGAACTTTTGTTGGGATTGGGCATGAGGATGAGGGTAGAGATGATTTGGGGAAATCTAATTACTCATTTATTATGTTTTGGAAAAGCCATAGTCAAACAAAACTTTCTACTTTCCTCTTACCCTCCTCTACCACCAAAAAAAGCTACAATGTAAATGAAAAAGAAATAGATTCAGGAAACCAAGGTTTGGGGCTGGATTTATGACCAGTTGGATTGTAAACTTCTTTGGCCTTAGTTTTTTTTTATTCATAAAATGGGATCTGGAGATGGAGTAGATCAGTAATGTTATACACAAGGATTTTATTAGATTAGATAATAACTTAGAAAATCACATAACAATATTGTTTATGTTCTATTTTTTTATATATTTTGTTAAATATTTCCAAGTTATATTTTAATTTGGTTCTGTCCCCATTTTATCTCTGATGAACTATCCCTGTGAATTATAAAGTCCTTTAACAAACTCTGAATCCTATAATTCATATAAAGCATTGATGATTTGCCATTTGAAAAACAACATTACAGGCCAAGATAGTGGAGAGGACACACACTTCATTTTGAGCACCCTTCTACCTTCACTACTAATTACTAAATTAAGCCTCTGAAATAGTGCTTGACTGGTAGAATTCACAAATATTGGGAGTACAACAAATTACCAGCAGAAGATAATCTGGAAGATAGCCAGAAAAGGTCTGTCTTGATCTGGTGGGAGGAGGTCAGTGCAAGCAGGGAGGCAGAACATTGAGGCTAGTGCATGCTGAATGGACCGGGGTGCGGTCTCTGTGGATGGAGAATTTGCAAGTAGGACTCTACCACAGGTTGGCTGCTCTGCTTTGGTTGCAAAGCAGTATATCAGAAGAGAAGTTACACAAATGTGAAAGGTAGACCCCCAAAATGCCAGAGTTTCACAGGATCTGGCCACACCAACCCAGCACTGGGAGTTACTCAGCATGGACCACAGCACAGCTACACAGGCACATTTCTCAACACTGGACTCTGCCCAGGGCAGTCACACTTGCCCGAACTTCCCCAGCTCAGGGCAGTCTCACTTCTGCAGCTCAGTTACTCTTCGCAGCCCATTCACAGCACAGCTACTGTCCATCTGTCCCTGTTCTGTAGAGGAAGCTGGGAAACTCCTTACCCTGAAGGCAGACTCCAAGAGCTTTTAAATAATGAGTAAAAAAGGAAAGCCAGCTCTAACTATAGATAGCTTCTATATAGAAAGAGAGCAGATTTTTAACCCTGAGGAGACTAATAGTCTCAGACAAAACCCAAAGGGGGATATAATCTAGTCCCCATTATAGAAAGCTCTCCTAGAATAAATTATAAAAGATCTTAAAAGAGAGCTAGAAGAAAAATGGGGAAAGGAAAGAGAAGCTCTGGAAGAGAGTATGGAAAAGGCATATAACTTATTAAAAGAAAGATTTGATGAAGTGGAAAAAGAAAACAACTTCCTGAAATATGAATTGAAAAAAGTAAAGAATTCCCAGGAAAACAGAATTTGTGAATCAGAAAAGATAAAGAACTCCCAGGAAAGTAGGATTTGTGAATTAGAAAAAGAAAATAACTCATTTAAAAAAAATGAGTGAAATGGAAAAAAATTCCATAGAGCAAAACAACTCATTTAAAAACTCAATTGGACATATACAAAAAGAAGTTTTAAAAAGTTAATGAAGAAAATAACTACTTAAAAATCAGAACTGAACAAACAGAAATGAATGATTCATTGAGATATCAAGAATCAGTCAAGCAAAACCAAAAAAAAATTAAAAAATTAAAAAAATGTTAATTATCTACTTGAAAAACAACAGACCTGGAAAATAGATCTAGTAGAGATAATCTAAGGCTTATTGGTCTCCCTGAAAACCATGATGAAAAAAAAAAGAGGCTAGACACTATTTTTCAGGAAATCATCAAAGAGAACTGGGCATTGAAAGAATTCATCGAATACCTTCTGAAAGAGACCCCAAAATAAAAACTCCAAGGAATATTGTAGCTAAATTTTAGAGCTATCAGATTAAGAGGAAAAAAATATTACAAGCAGTCAGAAACAAAACAAAACAAAACAAAACAATTCAAATACTGAGGAGACACAATAAGAATCACTCAGGATCTAGCAGCTTCTACATTAAAGGATAGACGGACCTGGAATCTGATATTCCAAAAGGCAAAAGAACTTGGAATGCAGTCAATAATAAACTATCCAGCAAAGCTGAGTATTTTCTTCCAGGGAAAAAGATAGACATTAAATGAAACAGGTGAATTCCATTTATTCCTAACGAAAAAAACAGAGCTAAACAAAAAATTTGATCTCCAAATAAAGGACTCAAGGGAAGCATAAAAAGATAAAAAGAACTTTTGAGCACTATATTTCTTTTATGAGCAAACATAAAGAGTGTGGGTATAATTTGATTTTACTGTTATAATATTCAAAAAAAGGGAATAAGGGAATTAGAAGCAGAAAGGGGGTTGTATCAGAAAAAGGGAAAAGTGGAGGTAAAAAAGTGAAGTTAAATCTCATGAAGAAGCAAAGGAAACCTATCATCTGCGGGAATTAAGGGATGGGGAGAAACATTGTGTGAATCTTACTCTCATCAGATTTGGCTCAAAGAGAAAATATTAGACATATTTGGTTTGCAGGGAAAGTTCTCTCACCTCATTAAAAATGGGAGAGAAAAGGGGAAAAGGAAAAGAGTAGGTTAAATAAAAGGGAATACAGAAAAAAAAAATATAAGGGAAAGGTATAAGAAAGGGGGAGGGACTCAAAGGGGGTGGGAGGGAATCTAAAGAGGGAGAGCTACATGAGGTAAGTGGTGCCCAATAAGTTTAATATGAGGGAAGGGGGTAAGGGGAAAAGAAAAAGAAAAGTATAATCTGGAGATAACAAGATGGCAGGAAATGCAGAATTAGTAGTTTTAACCATAAATGTGAATAGGATGAACTCTCCCATAAAGCAAAGGCAGATAGCAGACTGGATCAAAAGACAGAATCTTATAATATGCTGTTTACAGGAAACACATTTAAAACAGGATGATACATACAGAGTAAAGGTAAAAGGCTGGAGCAGAATCTATTATGCTTCAGGTGAAGTCAAAAAAGCAAGGGTAGCCATCCTTATCTCAGATCAAGCAACAGCAAAAATTGATCTAATTAAAAAAGGAAGGAAACTATATCTTACTAAAGGGTAGCATGAACAATGAAGTAATATCAATACTTAACATATATGCACCAAGTGGCATAGCATCTAAATTCCTAAAGGAAAAGTTAAGAGATTTGCAAGAAGAAATAGACACCGAAACTATAATAGTGGGAGATCTTAACCTTGAACTCTCAGAATTAGATAAATCAAACCACAAACCAAATAAGAAAGAAGTTAAAGAGGTAAATAGAATATTAAAAAAGTTAGGTATGATAGATCTTTGGAGAAAACTGAATGAAGACAGAAAGGAGTACACTTTCTTCTCAGCAGTTCATGGAACCTATACAAAAATTGACCATATATTAGAGATAAAGACCTCAAAATTAAATGCAGAAAGGCAGAAATAGTAAATGCATTCTTTTCAGATCATGGTGCAATAAAAATTACACTCAACAAAAAGTTAAAGGTAAATAGACCAAAAAGTAATTGGAAACTAAATAATCTCATCCTAAAAAAATCAATGAGTGAAACAGCAAATCATAGAAACAATGAATAATTTCACCCAAGAGAATGACAACATACACTGTTGTATGAAACAACATAGCAAAATTTGTGGTATGCAGCCAAAGTGATAAGAAGGGGAAATTTTATATCTCTAGCAGGGGTCCTCAAATTTTTTAAATAGGGGGTCAGTTCACTGTCCCTCAGACTGTTGGAGGGCTGGACTGTAGTAAAAACAAAAACCTTGTTTTGTGGGCCTTTAAATAAAGAAACTTCATAGTCCTGGGTGAGGGGGAAAAACATCCTCAGCTGCCGCATCTGTCCTGCAGGCCGTAGTTTGAGGACCCCTGCTCTAGAGGCTTACTAGAGAAAGACAAGATCAATAAATTGGGCTTGCAACTTAAAAAACTAGAAAAAGACCAAATCAAAAACCTTCAATCAAATAGTAAACTTGAAATTCTAAAATTAAAAGGAGAAATTAATAAAATTGAAAGAAAAAAACTATTGAATTAATAAATAAAATTACGAGTTGGTTTTATGAAAAAAATAGATAAATCTTTGGTAAATTTGATTAGAAAAAGGAAAGAGGAAAATCAAATTGTTAGTCTTAAAAATGCAAAGGGAGAACTTTACAACAATGAAGAGGAAATTAGAACAATAATTAGGAGTTAATTTGACCAACTTTATGCCAGTAAATTTGATAATCTAAGTGAAATGGATGACTACCTTCAAAAATATAGGTTGCCCAGATTAACAGAGGAGGAAGTAAATTGCTTAAATAATCTTATTTTAGAAAAAGAAATAGAACAAACTACTAATCAATTCCCTATGAAAAAATCCCCAGGATCAGATGGATTTACATGTGAATTCTACCAAATAATTAACTCCAATGTTATATAAACTATTTGAAAAAATAGGGAATGAAAGAGTCCTATCAAATTCCTTTTATGACATAGACATGGTACTGATACCTAAACCAGATAGGTTAAAAACAGAGAAAGAAAATTATAGACCAATTTCCCTAATGAATATTGATGCAAAAATCTTCAATAAAATATTAGCAAAAAGATTACAGAAAATCATCCCCAGGATAATACACTATGACCAAGTAGGATTTATACCAGGAATGCATGCAGGGCTGGTTCAATATTAGGAAAACTATTATCATAATTGACTATATCAATAACCAAATTAACAAAAAACATATGATCATCTCACTAGATGCAGAAAAATCATTTGATAAAATTCAACATCCATTCCTATTAAAAAAACACTTGAGAGTATAGGAATAAATGGACTTTTCCTTAAAATAGGAGCATCTATTTAAAACCATCAGTAAGCATCATATGTAATGGGGATAAACTAGAACCATTCCCAATAGGATCAGGAGTGAAACAAGGTTGCCCACTCTCACTATTACTATTCAATATTGTATTAGAAATGCTCGCTTTGGCAATAAGAGTTGAGAAACACATTAAAGGAATTAGAGTAGGTAATGAGGAAACCAAATTATCATTCTTTGTTGATTATATGATATTATACTTAGAGAACCACAGAGATTCTACTAAAAAGCTGTTAGAGATAATCCACAACTTTAGCCAAGTTGCAGGATATAAAATAAATCCACATAAATCATCAGCATTCTTATACATCACTAACAAAATCCAACAGTTAGAGACACACAAAGAGAAATTCCTTTTAAAGTAACTGCCGATAACATAAAATATTTGGGAATCTATCTGCCAAGGGAAAGTCAGGAACTATATGAGCAAAATTACAAAATACTTTACACACAAAGTCAGATCTAACCAACTTGAAAAATATTAAGTGCTCTTGAATAAGTCAAGCGCATATAATAAAGATGGCAATACTACCTAAACTAATCTATTTGTTTAGTAGTATACCAATCAGACTGCCAAAAAACTATTTTAATTACCTAGAAAAAATAAAAACAAAATTCATCTAGAAGAATAAAAGGTCAAAACTTTCAAGGGAACTAATGAAAAAAAAAAAATCAAATGAAGGTGGCCTAGCTGTACCAGATCTAAAACTATATTATAAAGCATCAATCACCAAAACCATTTGATATTGGCTAAGAAATAGACTAGTTGATTAGTGGAAAAGGTTAGGTTCACAGAAAAAAAAATAGTCAATGACTGTAGCAATCTAGTATTTGACAAATCCAAAGAGCCCAGTTTTGGGGATAAGAATTGACTATTTGATAAAAACTGCTGTGAAAATTAGAAATTAATATAGCAGAAACTCGCATGGACTCACACTTAACACCGTACACCAAGATAAGGCCAAAATGGGTTCATAATCTAGGCATAAAGGATGAAATTATAAATAAATTAGAAGAACATAGGATAGTTTATATCTCAGACCTGTGGAGGAGGAAGGAATTTGTGACCAAAGAAGAATTAGAGATCATTACTGATCACAAAATAGAAAATTTTGATTATATCAAATTGAAAAGTTTTTGAACAAACAAAACTAATGCAGACAAGATTGAAAGGGAAGCAATAAACTGGGAAAACATTTTTACAGTCAAAGGTTCTGATAAAGGCCTTATTTCCAAAATATATAGAGAATTGATTCTAATTTATAAAAAAATCAAGCCATTCTCCAATTGATAAATGGTCAAAGGATATGAACAGACAATTTTCAGATGATGAAACTGAAACTATTTCTAGCCATATGAAAAGATACTCCAAATCATTATTAATCAGAGAAATGCAAATTAAGTCAACTCTGAGATATCACTACATACCTCTCAGATTGGTTAGGATGACAGGAAAAGATAATACTGGAGCGGATGTAGGAAAACTGGGACTCTGTTACATTGTTGGTAGAATTGTGAATTTAGCGAACCATTCTGGAGAGCAATTTGGAACTATGCTCAAAAAGTTATCAAATTGTACGAACCCTTTGATCTAGCAGTATTACTACTGGGTTTGTATCCCAAAGAGATCTTAAAGAAGGGAAAGGGCAAAATGCAAAAATGTTTGTGGCAACCCTTTTTGTAGTGATTAGAAACTGGAAACGGAGTGGATGCACATCAATTGGAGAATGGCTGAATAAGTTGTGGTATATGAATGTTATGGAATATTATTCTGTAAGAAATGACCAGTAGGATGATTTCAGAAAGGCCTGGAGAGACTTACATGAACTGATACTGAGTGAGATGAGCAGACCAGGAGATCATTATACACTTCAACAACAATACTGTATCATGATCAATTCTGATGGACATACCTCTCTTCAGCAATGAGATGAACCAAATCAGTTCCATTTGTTCAACAATGAAGAGAACCAGCTACACCCAACGAAAAAACTATGGAAAATGAGTGTAAACTACAACATAACATTTCCATTTCTTCTGTTTTTGTCTGCTTACATTTTTGATTTCTTCTCAGGACTTATTTCTAAGTCCGATTTTTCTTGTGCAGCAAAATAACTGTATGGATATGTATACATATATTGTGTTTAACATATACTTTAATATATTTAATATGTATTGGTCTACCTGCCATCTAGGGGAGGGGGTGGAGGAAGGAGAGGAAAAGTTGGAACAGAAGGTTTTGCAAGGGTCAATGCTGAAAAATTACCCTTGCATATATCTTATAAATAAAAAACTATATTTTAAAAATTACATTCAGATGATTCACATGTGGATTTTGTTTATGATGGATATGTTTTTGGAAGAAGGCAAAAATATTAGTAAAATTCAAGATAAAAATCTTCTAATGTTAGAAAAATGATTATTAAATAACCACAGTTAATATTGGAGAGAGCCAGGAATTTTTCCCTTCCTCATTTAAAGATTAGTTGAAAGCTTAGTTCTACATCAAGATTGCCTGAGGATAGGGATGAGCTAGGCTCAGGGTAATCCCTCAGACCTTCATTAGAATGGGACCACCTCTCATGATAATATTCATTCTTCTATTGTTAACCAATCAGAATTTATTGCCATCTGCAGAAACACCCAGTATTTTAAGGGCATATAAGCTTTGAATGGATTCCATGAAAGATATTTGGTATTTTAAGAGTACTATTGATCCTTTTTATTAATTATCAGGTAGCATAATTAATAAAATGATTCATTACTCAAACACTATGTCTCTTGAATTTTTTTATACATCACACTTATGATAATAGAAATGCATAACTATCTCTGGTAAGGGATTGACTAAACTATAGACAGGAGCTTTTTTATACATGATTTGCCCCAGTACTCCAAGGACATCTCTTATTTGTCTCTACATCATGTTCTTTACAAAGGGAAAATTTCAAAACACAACACTATTTTTTTTTCCTTTTTAAAAAAATGATATGTGCTCTGTTTGCATTGCAAATAGCAAGACCTCAGAAGAACACCAGAGGGCATACCATTTTAGCTATTCCAAGGTCCTATTTCTTAAAATCTACAATTCAAAACTTTTCCTCAAGTTTTGAATCTCCTGTGACTAACTGTAGGACTACTTCATGAAATAAATTTGGAAAAAGCTTTGTTTTGATGATTGGCCACTCTGTGATTTATTACTCTTCAGTATAAAAATGTATATATTTTATACAGAACATGTAGAAAGTACATATGTACAGCTGGTTATTCTTGATAAAAAACGCTGCAGTAGATCTTGATCACACACGGTTGAGGAGTGTTTAAAGCTAAAAAAAGCTGTGATTTCCTTAGTCTGATGGCAACTTTTCTACTGATTTTTTTTTCCCCCTTAACCTTACTGACTTGATGAGAGTAGTTTGGAGAAAAGGCCCAAAAGGAGAAAAAACACAGTTTGAATATGTAAATTATAGTAACCAGATTAATGATTGTCCATTGACATGTATAAAGCAGATCTTTTATATGTCCTTCCATATGATTTGTTTTCTTATACTTTACTTACTCCCAAGAACTCCACTATCTAGTAACACCCATTAATGAACTATGTGAGAGCAACAACTGTAATAAATAAAAAAGAATTTATGCAATAAATAAAAACAATTCAAATAAATATTTATAATTTATCATTAAATTATGATAAATTATTTATACATATTAATAAATGTATGAATTAAATTTATATTGTGAACATCAAATTTATGCCTTTTTATGGAGTGTTATTAATAAATATTTATAGTAATAAATTATTGTAGTAAATTTTTATTAAATTGTTAATTAAATAAAAGAATTTAAAAGAAAACAAAGAAAACAAAACAGCTCTGCAGGTTCTATTGTCTTAGAGATTCTACTTAACTAAACACACTTAGAGTTCAGGGTTTAATGATTCCTCAAAAGAAATAATACTCTGCCAACAGAAGTAGTGTGCTTTTTAATATTTGACAATCAATTCACAAAAAAAGAGAGAAGAGAGAGAGAGAGAAGAAGAAGAAGAAGAAGAAGAAGAAGAAGAAGAAGAAGAAGAAGAAGAAGAAGAAGAAGAAGAAGAAGAAGAAGAAGGAAGAAGGAAGAAGAAGAAAAAGAAGAAAGAAAGAAAGAAAGAAAGAAAGAAAGAAAGAAAGAAAGAAAGAAAGAAAGAAAGAAAGAAAGAAAAAAAGAAAGAAAAAAAAAGAAAGAAAGAAAGAAGGAAGGAAGGAAGGAAGGAAGGAAGGAAGGAAGGAAAAGTTTGATAAAACTTAAGGTTTAATTAACAAAATCCAAAAGTTTAATTGACATTATTACCATTTCCCCCACTACTTTCCTAAGTTTATCAATTAATAAAATAATAAATTCAGTTCTGCTGTGTAGCATTTGCCAATTTCTAAAGGGTGAAAATTTAACAATTTCCTTTTGAGAGCTGGTTCTAGTTAACTCTAGAATGCTACTGGCAAAACTAAAGGTTAAAAAAAAATGATTTTTAAGAACCACTGGTCTAGAGCATGGGCCTTCCAGGAACCAGTAGAGTCAAAAGTTTCTAAAAGCTTATCATCAAGTAAGTAGACATTAAGAGAGGAGTTTTTGTTTGTTTGTTTGTTTGTTTGTTGTTTTTTTTTTTTTTGGGGGGGGGGCTGTGGCAATTTTTAAAATGTAGAATAGTTGCAATCTATATAAATGGAGTTCCTCACCAATGAAACCACATTATCATTCAATGTTCAAAAACTAGCAAACAGCATACTTTTTCCTACTTCCCCCACACACATGCAAACATTCTGTCATAAGGAAGGATGACTTCAAGTCCAGTAAAATGCTAACACATCATTGTCTCCTTTTGCTTAAGACACATTTCTGAATAACTGATAAAATGCAATCTATTACATCATGAGAATTCTATTCACTGGGAAAACATACTTCAGGAATTGCATCTATTGGGCAAGTCATCTCACTTAATTCCTTCACAAGAACTGAATGTTACCCAAAGTAAAGCCTCAGCATTAATACTGACCAGTCCCCTTAATGTCACTAGGAATAAGCTAAGAAAACATCTATTTTTGTAGTGGTCTTGTGGCACATCTATTATCTCATCTGTGATTAAATGTTTGCTATACTACTTCTCTACCCAACCCTTTTATCTCATTGGGTCTTGTCATACTTAGCAAGATCATACTTTATACTTAGGACACCCTCACCTTAACTTCTCAGTTCATCAGGTTTTCTTCCTCGTATCATTCAAAAAGCAGCTGAAAAGAAAGTCTGTTTTTCAATCTTCCATTTACTAGATAGGAGACAGGATTTTGCCTCTGTACTCTATAGAATTAAAGATTATTCATTGGAAATGACTAGGATGGCCAGCTATGTCTCATTTTACTCAGAAGGAAATTGGATCCCAGAAAAATATTGTGACTTGATAACGTTCACATACCAATGTCCAGAGTTGGGGTTTGAACCTAAAAGCACTTTTTCATTATACTACATATTTCATTATACTACATATCCTGTACTTAACTCCTTTACATTTCATGAAGATGAGTCTTCTTGGTTCCAAATTCTTTATACTGTGCCACCTAGCTGCCCCTTACTTCAAATCTGGCCTCAGATTATTATTATCTCTGTACCCCTGGGAAAGTCATTTAATCCTGTCTGCCTCAGTTTACTTATCTATAGAATGAGCTAAAGAATGAATAGCAAGTCATTCCATTATCTCTGCCAAGTAAACCCCAAATGGGGTCACATAGAGTCAGATATGACTGAAATGCCTGAATATGAACACATATGAATATGAAGCATTATAGAAATGCTTAAGAAAATATTTGCATTTACGTGTTTTTTTTTTCAGTTGTCTTTAAATTATAAGCTTCAAATAAGGACTTTAAAGCCTAAAACTTGAAGTCCTGCACAATGTCTCTAACTTTATTTCATAATGGTTCCATTCATGAACTCTATTCCATCTAAACTAGATAATTGAATTATTCTACCTTGAGCATGTTGCATACATTCCTATTTTTTTGTGATACTGCACACACTATCCTCTATTTATTCTGAATCAATGCCATCTGTTATAACTCTATCTATCCATAAAGACCAAGTTCAGTGACAAAATTCAGACCAATTAAGTAATTATTTGTATGTGTGCCTCCTCTTCTCTATTAAATTATAAGCTCATTGGAGGCCAGGAAAATATCTTGTTTGTTTTTCTGTGATCTAGAAGAATGCTTTGCATAAAAAGACAAAAATGTGTATCTGAAATCTGGGATGTGTATGTGGCATACAGAGAAAAGACTAAGTGCTTGTTCAATGGTTGATTGATTAAAGAAATGAGACTTATTTGTTTTACAAAAAGTATAAGTATATATATATTAAATTTATGACATTTTCTTAAATGGCAAAACATACATTCCAGTAATGCTGAAATGAATGAAAAAAAAAATTATAAGCCTTCCTTTGAAATGACCTCTGAATTCAGTGAGTAGGACAGCACAGACTAGCTAACTCAATTTAATTCACTAAGCATTTAAGTACCAATGATATACAAAGCACTGTACTAGAAACTGAAGAAACAAGCTAAGAAAATGGCATAATTCCTACTCAAAAGGAGTTAGAATTTGACTTGATAAGACACAACATATACAGAGATTAGTACAATTCAATTTCAATTTGCTTTATTTTGCCATTTTTTGACTCCTACTTTGTATATACTAGATTCTAGAGCTACAAAGACAATGGGGGGGGGGGGTTAGGCACTAGGGTGGAAACATATATATACAGCATACTGAAAATTAAATTTGGAGAAGATGCAAATAATGGAGATGGGAAAGGCTATGATAGAAATTTTCAATAAAACATGTAACACTTTGAACTAAGAAATGAATTCTAAAAAGCAATGATGGTGAAAGAGTATATTCTAGATATAAGGTATAGCACATCCAAATACATGGAGGTGGGAAGTGAACAGTTGAGTTCACTGAAAAGCTATTTTAGAGGAGTAGTTTCACTGGAACTTTTTTTTTAAAGAGTTTTTGAAGAGGAACATGATAGAAGGAAGCCATAAAAGTAAGTGGGAGTTAGATTATGGAGAACAAATAAATGGGTTTGTCTTTTAGATTATGGAGAACAGATAAAGGAATTTGCATTTTATTGTAATGCAGTGATAAGAAAAGCTGAAGATTTTTGAGTAGGATAATGACATGTTCCCTTCTGGGCCTTATGAAGTTTCCTTTTTTTTGGCAGTCTAGTGGAGGAAAACGGGAGAACAATTTATAAGCTATTACAATAGTAGCCCAAGTGAGAGGTTATGAAGGACTGAATGACTGGGATTGGAGAGAAGACAGATGCAAGAAATATTATGGAAATGGAATTGACAAGTTTGGGCAGGTGTTTCAGTGGGGTAGACTGAAAAAGAGAGAAAAGTTCATAATGAATCCAAGTTCATGAACTTGAATAAGATGGATATTTTTATTATTATCCACATTTTATAGATGAGAAAAAAGAAGCACACAGAATTTAAACAATTGGCACAGGATCACAGAGATGATTTAAGTGTTTGAATTCAATTCTTTAGGACACTAGATCCAGCACTCTTCTTACAAAAGACAAACAACAACTGCTACACCTGACTATATGAAAAAGGTAGATCTAGACTAGGAGATTAATCCTTTGCAGGGAAGGGAGAGGACAAATATGACTATTGTAATTTGAGTTTTAAATGTAAACCAAGTGTGGATTCATCTATAGCATCAATATCTTTGTTCTCTTTTTCTTTCTTTCTCACTAGGTTTTGGTTCACTCACTATAATCTCTACTCATGCTGGCAAGTTTTTGACAGGAAATAGGAGAGAATGCAGTTGGGAAGAGTACCCAAACTGGAGAAGAAGTCCCCAAACATATACTACACATTTATTACCCGCTTTTCTCAGGGTCTTAGGATAAATATAGTGTGGGAAAGATGTGTACTATTTACAACTGTAACTTCTGAGCCCCAACTTATGTGCTTCCCATTTAAACAAATCAACAGTTGATGATACTACAAACTCATAAACATGAAATATATTTATAATTGAAATATTTATATTATATTTATTATTAATGACCCAATCACTCACAAATTATTAACAGAAGGCAAAGCATATATCATATATGATATAATAATCTGTATTATATAATCATCATAAAATGATAATCCACTTATAAATCTGAATTATACTCCCCATGAACTCCATGGTGAAGAATGGGTATAAACTTATAAGAATATAGCAATAGAGCACCTGAATAGAAAATTCATATGGTCCAGGATAATTCACAATTTTGGTCTTGATCTCCTTCACCATCTTTAAACTGATAGGCAAAACTTTTCCTTCTGGACATCTACATTTTTTTTCTAATGGGTAAAGCCATTTTTTTTTTGTCACTCAAACAGCACAAGGCATTAAACTTTTTTTTTTTTTCAAACAGAAATACTACAGTTTTTCAGAGATATAATAGCCTTAAGTCTGGGATCATCTGGTTTGCATGTCAGGTCTCTTGACTAAATTTTAAAATTGTGGTAAACTCTTTTGGTAAAAAGCAGTTTCATCAAGCTATAAAACTATAAATTACTCAAATTTGCTGTTTGGAATTTGAAGTTTCCTTCTTTCAAGCCAGAGAAGATTGTAGAAGACAATACAAACTTTGAAGGATTTTCTTCTTCCTTTAACTGTAGATGGTGCTACAGAGCAATGTAAGCAAGTCCGGCCAACTTCACACACCAGAAAGATTCTACTGTCTTTAATTAGTTTTCAGTAGCTGGAAGGTCCTTCAATGAGTTCTCAAGAGCAATTACAAAGTATATCTGGCTACAACTGGTTCTCTCACCTAGGGGCTTCAACAGCTACTCCACTTTCTGTTTCTTCTACACTTTGCTTCTTTCAGGTAACGTCTTCTATCTCTGTCATTAGCATCTTTCTTTTGCCATTTTCTGTGTATTTTCTTCCCTAGGTATCTGGCTTCTTGTGCATCAAATCAGGCCCTTATGTGTGGTGCTCTATCTATAATTTGGGTTGAAAAACCACAGATCAAAATTTTTGTTAGGTATGATACAGACAATATATAATTTTTGCATAATCCCCAAACTGTTCTTTCAATTTATAGTTTCTCAGTTAGAATCTTAAATGCCTTGGAAGCTGTAAGGCATAAAGAAGCTGATAGAAATTAATACACTGAAATCATCCTTACCTTCAATTGGTACACGCTTTCATTCAGGTTCTCTCAACTAGTCTCTATCTCCCCTGAAATACTTTTATCTGAAAGGCTATACTTCTCATCAAGCTGATTTTTTTTTCTTGACCTTTACACAATTGTTCTTTTCTGATCTGTTCAGTAAACAAAATGTTCACATTTAAAATGGATACTACCTTACATCCAAAATCCAGTATCTA
Source organism: Antechinus flavipes (assembly GCF_016432865.1). Classification (NCBI taxonomy): domain Eukaryota; kingdom Metazoa; phylum Chordata; class Mammalia; order Dasyuromorphia; family Dasyuridae; genus Antechinus; species Antechinus flavipes. The sequence continues at coordinate 318,068,427 of NC_067401.1, forward strand.
AAATATTTATTCAGACTGGGCAGGTAATTGGTGAAATTCTATATAATATACAATTGATAGAAGTTCAAGTTTACAAAACATTAGCATAAGAGAAGTTTTCCAGCTGCTTCTATGTGACTAAAATTCAGTGACACAACCCTTAGCTAAAAAGGACTGACATAAAAATCATCAAAGTGAGCCCCTTAAGGATTAGGACACCTAGAAGAAATGCCAACCCCTAACAACTGGGATATAAGCAAATAGCAATAGCAATAGCTCAAAGCAATAACTGACATAACACTTCAAATTTCAGAAAAAAAATACTTTGTACATATTGTCTCATTCGAGCCTCAGAAGAACTGTATTACAATTTTTAAAAAAATCCCAATGATTAAAAATCAGTTTGTCAAAATTCAAATGGAACTAGTAATAAGATTGTGTCACTATAGTATTAGAGAGATACAAGCATGAGGATGCTTATAGACCATCTGTTTAAAGTTATGATTGAAGCCAGGCTCTGTTATAGGGCTATGTTTCCATGTAGAGCCTGAGTAGGTCCATCTGCCAGAATTAGTGGGATTCAGAGATAGAGCCAAGCAGGCCATTATACTGAGCCTATGGGACATTCTTTTTAAATACTCAATGGCAAATCTGTGTTCTATGAGGATGCATTTCATTCTGGTAATAGCCTAAAGTCATTCAAAAACAATTCTTGAGCCAAAAGTATACACACACACACACACACACACACACACACACACACACACACAAGATATATGTTTTGAAGGAAAAAAGTCAGAGGAAAAAATGAGAGTACAAAGAGACTATTTTCTTTTTAAGCTCTAATATATATTACTTTCATATTGTTTTACAAATAATATGTACTTTTTGTTATAATTATATTTTAATAATTTACCTAGAAATATAAAATTAAATTCAGTATTTACTACATACCGATTTATATAGTGGAAATGCCACACTGACTGAAGTCTAAAAACAAAGGTTCATATTCTAACTTTGCTATTTATAGTTTGTGTGACTGAGAAAATCACTGTTTCTCTAGATCTTGAATTTTCTTATTTGCTTGGACAAGTTGATTTGTTCAATAAATATTTATTGAAATACTAATATCCTCAAGAAAATTGCATTTTATTTAAGAAAAACTACATTAACAGGGAGAGGTAAATACATATGTGTGTGTGTGTGTGTGTATTGAGGATGCCACTAATAATTTGGGAGTAATTAGGAAAGGCCTCATACAGGAGATGACTCAAGTTTAAAATTTAAAGAAGGGAGGGACTCTGAAAGGTAAAAGTAAAAGTATTTTCAAGAATAAGAGATAGTCTAGCTAAAACACAGAAGTGAGAGATGTCAGGTATGGAGAAAAGAAAATCAGAAAGCTTGTATTCTATGTCAAAGCTGAAAACATGACATGTGACTCAACTGTGAATGGTTTTAAATGCAAAGAAAATTTGTATTTTCTCCAAGAGATAAGAGAAAGCCATTGGAGATTTTTAGGGGTAAGAGTGATATAGCCAGCCTGAAACTTCAGAAATATAAATTTAGAAATATAAATTTGATGACTATGTGGAAATTGTAGAGGGAAGGAATTAGAGGGAAGAAGATGAATTTAGAGGATATTATTAAAACATTATAGGAGAAAAATGTCAAAGTTAGTGGAGAGAAGGGGATACACATAAAAAAAGTTTATGCAGGTAGAAAGAAGACTTGACTGTTGATTCTATGTAGTAGATGAGAGAATGAAGAATCAATAATTATTTTTAAATTGCAAAACTGAGTTCAGAAGTGTCTTCAAAAGAAATAGGAAGTTTAGAGAAAAGGTGAATTTGGGAAAAAATGAAAAGGTCTTCATTTTTAAAAAATAAACATTTATTTATTTTAACATTTTTTATTTTGAAATCTAATTTTTTCCCTACTCCAGTCATTGAGAAAGCAAGCAATGTAATATAAATTATACATGTAAGGTCATGCAAAACAGAAGTCCATCTTTAAAAAAAAGCATGAAAAATAAAGTAAAAAAAAAAAGTATGCCTCAATTTGCACTCAGAGTTCATCAATTCTCTCTCTAGAGATGGTAACCCATCATTTTTAATCATAGGTCCTTCAGGATTATTGTAGATGGTTGTACTTGTGAGAGTAGCTAAGTTTTTCATAGCTAATCAATATAATGTTGCTATCACTGTGTATAATGTTCTACTTGTTCTGCTCCTTTCATTTCATTTCATTCATATAACTTTTACCTGGTTTTTCTGAAATCATTTCCATTATCCTTCCTTAAAGCACAATAATATTCCACTACAATTAGGCATTATAACTTATTCAACCATTCCCTAATTAAAGGGCATCATTTCAATTTCCAATTCTTTGTCACCAGAAAAAGAACTACTATAAATATTTTTTGTACATATAGGTTCTTTTCCTTTTTACTTACTCTCTCTGACATATAAACTTAGGGATAGTGTTATTGGACCAAATGATATGAAATAGTTTTATAGCTTTTTGCAGATAGTTCCAAATTTTTCTCCAGCATGGTTGGACCAATTCACAACTTCACAAGCAGTGAATTAGTGTACCTATTTTTCCACTTCCCTTCCAGCACTTTTCATTTTTCTTTTGTGTCATGTTAGCCAATCTGATGAGTATGAGGTAACATCTTGTAATTGTTTTAATTTGCATTCCTTTAATCAATAGTGACTCCCTGCATTTTATATGCTTTTAAAATGTTGATTTCTTCTTCTATAAAATACCTATTCATGTCATTTGATCATTTATCAGTTGAGGAATGGCTCTTATTTTTATGAATTTTACTCATTTTTCAAATATTTTAGAAATGGGACCTTTGTAAGAGAAACTTGCTGTTAAGCTTATCACTCTTCCCTCTCTTTTTTTTTTTTTTAATTTTACTTGCACTGATTTATGTAAAAAAAAAAAAATTAACTTCATGTAATCAAAAGTAAACCTTATACTTCCTGTGATCCTCTATCTCTTATTTCACCATAAACTCTTCTTTTATTTATATATCTGACCAATAACTTTCTCTATGCTCTTCTAGTTTGCTTATGTTACCATCCTTTAGGTCTAATTCATTTTGGATACTGTGTGGTTGAGATGCTTTTGGACATACAATTGAAGTTGTTCAATGGACAATTGATAATATAGGACTGGAACTCAAAAGAGACATTAGTAATAGATATGAAGATTAGAGATATATGATATGGTAGAGATAATATTTGTAAGCTTCTTTTCAAACCTTAGGACATACATAAATGTTATTATGTTGATATGTATTATTCTCTAATTTAATCATATACATAGATAACATTTATGTATATGCTTAAATTAGAGAATAATACATATCAACATAATTGAGTTCCAAATTGTGGTTTATAGATACAGAAGTCAGGAAGAGAATAACATGACATTGTTGTTAAGTAGAGGAGAATCTTTTGGAACTATAAGTCAAGGAATCTAAGAATTTAAAATTACCTCAAAGGTCATATATTCTAACACATACTGACTTTCTTCTAAACATAATTAACAAGTGATTACATAGCTATTGTTTTAAAACCTCCAATTAGGTGAAAGTCATACCTCCTAAAAAGGACCATTCTGCATTTGAATAGCTCTAATTATTAGATGGTTCTTTATTAGATTAAATATATTTGCATCTGCAAGGGCCATTTACTGTTCCCATTTCTACCTTCTGAGGTCAAAAATAAGTCTAATCTCTCTTCCAGATGAAGACCCTTCAAATGTACACAGTGATTATAATAATATAAACAAAAATAACACTTTAAATTAGCTAAACTCAATGAATCTTAGACTTAAAAATAAAAAAAAATAAATAACACACACACAACAGTCTTCTTGGTATGGAGATGGAGGATCATAGGGGGCAAAATATTACATATGTCTTTGGGGAAATTTTGCTAAATATTTTTGCTTTGCTAAAAGTGTTTTCAAATGGAGAATAAAATATAACTGTTGTAAACAAAAAAGCATTGAGGCAACTGTTTTTTTTTTTTTTTTTACTTTTAAACAGAAGATAATCATCATAAAGCTCTTTTTTAAAAAAAAATAGCTTTATGTTTTCAAAATATATGCAAAGATAGTTTTCTACATTCACCCTTGAAAAACCTTGTGTTCCAAATGTTTCTCTGCCCTCCTCCATTCCCTCCCTTAGACAGCAAGTAATCCAATATATATTAAACATGGGCAATTTAAAGACTCTTTTCTTATCAATTGTTTGCCATGCATTTACTAAAACCATTCAAGATTCCTTGAAATATTTTGAATAATTATGTTGCTGTTTTGTTAAATTTAATATGTAGGTGAACATGTATATGTATTATATATTTTATGTGTATATGTTCTATATACACATGTATTTTTATATATGTTCATTATATGTGTGTATACATACATATGTATTCTTCTCAAAACCAAATTTTACATACCAGAAGTTTCTTCACAATCCTCCTTCTTGTGTTTCTTTGCATAATAAAAATTAACTTGTTGATGATTACTAACTTCATAATTGCCATTTTAAAAGAAATATGTAACAACAAAGAAAACTAATAACCATGAGTTATTAGTGAGACATAAAACAGGGATACATATGCATGCTAAAGATGTTTGCAGCTACTATGGAAAGTGCCCAGTACAGAGTACAAATTGAAGTGATATTCCTTTTATATGGTGAAGGCTTCTAAATGTTATTGTTAATGAATAGAATTGTGCTCATTGCCTCATCCAAGAACATTTCAGATCTTTCTAAATGAGATCTATAGCCTCTGAAAAAAAAGAGTATATCTAAATATCCTCATCAGATAGATTATGATATGGAGGTTAGCAGGCAATTACAGATCTAGTCCATCAGTACATATTGTGGAGGCAAAGAAATAAGTAACCTGTATCTTCCCTGTCTTGAAATGAATGACTCCATCTTTTGGCTAACCTCATTTCAGCATAAATAAGACAATATATCTATTCCTTTATGTTTGATTTCTTTTTTCTTTCATTCATGAAACAGTTCATGAGAAATATAATTGTCCTGTATCTCTCCCTCAGAGTCAGTGAAAGATTATTAGTGTATCACTTCTGCCTTACTTGTAAGTCTTAAAGCAAACATTCTGCATATCTCAAACTCTGCTTGTTCAAAAGAGAACAGACCATGGGTCTAATATCTGAAAATCAATATAGTTCAAGGATTAGAGAAGCTTAGCAACAGAAAGGTTGTCAACATGTATAGATTATTTTAGAGGGAAGGTACTGGCATCACAAAGTCAGAGAGATTATTATTACTAAGATGTGAAGTTATCATCAGTATCAATAGAAATAGTAATCATAACAACAAAACTATGACTATTTTGAAATATTGAGTAATTGGGGATGTGCTGTTTTAGCATTCATTTAGCATCATGGAAAAATTGCTCAACTTATAATTGAGATTGAAATTCCAATGCTATCTCAAAAACTTTTTGATAGAGAACCATGGAGAAAGCATTTACCACTTCAGTGCCCCAGGCAAAAGATAAAGATCAAAATAAGTGGAAGGATTTTTATCTTGGAAGAATTCACATTGATAAAATCAAAGATCTATGCCTCCTCAAAATTATTATCTTTGTGCTTCATTTCTCCAAATAGATAATCCTCCTTTTTATTTGTGACAATTAGTACTGTGGATATTTGCAGATGCCAATAAGTCTTTATATTTATGATTCATTGCAACTTAGTGGATTTTTTGTTTTTGTTTAAAGGGTTTTTTTTTTTATGGATCCAGGCAAATTGGTTATGATTCTGGCTTTGTGTGTTTAAAAGAAGTACATATGATAGATTGAAAAAGTAACCCAGCGAATTATAGGAGTTATGGAAGCTTGGCAAAAAGAAGGGAAATTGTTGGAAACAATGCAATTTAACTTTTTTTTCTTTTCTTTCCTTTTTTTTTCCTTTTTAGCTCTGAGTATTATTGGAGATAATGCCAAATTAACTTCTGTGGTTATCACGAGTAAGACTATAGGCTGAGTTCCAGTTTGGGAAAAAAGGAAGTTTGTTTGTAAATACATGATTAAAAATTAAACAATTTGGTAGTTGAAATACATGCAAAATAATCTCCTGTTGAAACCCTGAAATATTTTGTTGAAGTTTTCTCCCCACTTTCAGAAGAAAGAGGAGAAGAAAGAGGAGAGCAACAAGAAGAACAACTCAAGCAGAACAAGAATAAGAAAAGGAGAAGAAGAGAAGAAAAAAGAAGAGCAAGAAAAAGAAGGAAAATGAATAAAAAGAAAGAAGAAAGATGAAGAGGAGGAGAAAAGAAGAAGAAGAAGAAGAAGAAGAAGAAGAAGAAGAAGAAGAAGAAGAAGAAGAAGAAGAAGAAGAAGAAGAAGAGAGAAGAAGAAGAAGAGGAGGAGGAGGAGGAGGAGGAGGAGGAGGAGGATAATCCAGTTGTTGAATATAAAGTATATGATAAACATTGGAAATTATTTTAAATGGAATGGAAAGCATGGTGAGTATTCATGTGATAGTCAAGTACTGTCATTGAATATAACATGTTTAAATAAACTATTCTTGCTGTGTTTAGATTATGTAGGAGAAATTGTATTTTTAAATATGGGTCAACTAAGTCACACAAAGAGAGGAAATTGAAAGAGTCTCTTCAAGTGTAGTAATCAGATTTCACAACAGGAGCCATGGATATATAGAAGATATATAGATAGATAGATAGATAGATAGATAGATAGATAGATATAGATATAGATATAAATGTATGTATGTGTATATATATTCTTCCCAAGAGACTTTTCAAAGTCTCTTAGATACATTTTGTTCAGCTCCTTTCTTACTCTGAGACTGCAATTCTTCTTACACTGGTTGTGTCTATATATGTTAAAGAGGGCTGAAGATATATTATTTTTTATTATAGCTTTTTATTTAAAAGATATATGCAAATATGTATTGTATCTAGGATATACTGCAACATATTTAACATATATAGGACTGCTTGCCATCTTGGGGGGGGGGATGGAGGGAGGGAGGGGAAAAAACGAAACATAAGCGAGTGCAAGGGATAATGTTGTAAAAAAAAAATTATCCTGGCATGGATTCTGTCAATACAAAGTTATTATTAAATAAAATAAAATTTAAATTAAAAAAAAGATATATGCATGGGTAATTTTTCAGCATCGACAATTGCAAAACCTTTTGTTCCAATTTTTCCCCTCTTCCCCACACCCCCTCCCCCAGATGGCAGGTAGACCAATACATGTTAAATATGTTAAAGTATATGTTAAATACAATATACGTATACATGTCCATACAGTTATTTTGCTGCACAAAAAGAATTGGGCTTCAAAATAGTGTACAATTAACCTGTGAATGAAATAAAAAATGCAGGCAGACAAAAATAGAGGGATTGGGAATTCTATGTTGTGGTTCATACTCATTTTCCAGAGTCCTTTCACTGGGTGTAGCTGGTTCAATTCAGTAGTGTTCTATTGGAACTGACTTGGTTCATTTCATTGTTGAAGAGGGCACATCCATCAGAATTCATCATCATATAGTATTGTTGTTGAAGTATATAATGATCTCCTGGTCCTGCTCATTTCACTCAGCATCAGTTCATGTAAGTCTCTCCAAGCCTTTCTGAAATCATCCTGCTGGTCATTTCTTACAGAATAATAATATTCCATAACATTCATATACCACAATTTATTTAGTCATTCTCCAATTGATGGGCATCCACTCAGTTTCCAGTTTCTGGCAACTACAAAGAGGGCTGCCACATTCTTGCACATACAGGTCCCTTTCCCTTCTTTAAGGTCTCTTTGGGATATAAGCTTAGTAGTAACACTGATGGAATCAAAAGATATGCACAGTTTGATAACTTTTTGAGCATAGTTCCGAGATGCTTTTCAGAATGGTTGGATGTGTTCACAATTCCACCAATAATGTATAAGTGTCCCAGTTTTCCCACATCCCTTCCAACATTTGTCATTATCTTTCCCTGTCATTCTAGCCAATCTGACGGGTGTGTAGTGATATCTCAGAAATGTCTTAATCTGCATTTCTCTAATTAATAATGACTTGGAGCATCTTTTCATATGGCTAGAAATAGTTTCAATTTCTTCATCTGAGAATTGTCTGTTCATATCATTTTAACCATTTATCAATTGGAGAATGGCTTGATTTCTTATAAAATAGAATCAATTCTCTATATATTTTGGAAATGAGGATTTTATCAGAACCTTTAAATGTAAAAATGTTTTCCCAGTTTATTGCTTCCCTTTTAATCTTGTCTGCATTAGTTTTGTTTGTACAAAAACTTTTCAATTTGATATAATCAAAATTTTCTATTTTGTAATCAATAATGATCTTTAATTCTTCTTTTGTCATAAATTCCTTCCTCCTCCCCAGGTCTGAGAGGTAAACTATCCTATGTTCTTCTAATTTATTTGTAATCTCATTCTTTATGCCTAGGTCATGAACTCATTTTGATCTTATCTTGATATACAGTGGTAAGCGTGGGTCAATGCCAAGTTTCAGCCATACTAATTTCCAATTTTCCCAGCAGTTTTTGTCAAACAGTGAATTCTTATCCTAGAAGCTGGGGTCTTTGGGTTTGTCAAACACTAGATTATTAAAGTTATTGACTATTTTGTTCTTTCAACCTAACCTATTTCTTAGCCAATACCACATGGTTTTGGTGATTGTTGCTTTGTAATATAATTTTAGATCTGGTACAGTTAGGCCACCTTCATTTGATTTTTTTTTCATTAGTTCCCTTGAAATTCTTGACCTTTTGTTTTTCCATATGAATTTTATTATTATTTTTTCTAGTTCATTAAAATAGTTTTTTGGGAGTTGGATTGGTATAGCACTAAATAAATAGATTAGTTTAGGCAGTATTGTCATTTTTATTATATTTGCTCGCCCTATACGAAAGCATTTAATATTTTTCCAGTTGGTTAGATGTGACTTTGTGTGGAAAATATTTTGTAGTTTTGCTCATATAGTTCCAGACTTTCCCTTGGCAGATAGATTCCCAAATATTTTATACTATCGGCAGTTACTTTAAAAGGAATTTCTCTTTGTGTCAATAACTGTTGGATTTTGTTAGTGATGTATAAGAATGCTGATGATTTATGTGGATTTATTTTGTATCCTGCAACATTGCTAAAGGTGTGGGTTATTTCTAATAGTTTTTTAGTAGAATGTCTGGGGTTCTCTAAGTATACCATCATATCATCAGCAAAAAATGATAATTTGGTTTTCTCATTACCTACTCTAATTCCTTTAATCTCTTTCAGTTGAGGGTATATTACAAAGATCTCTGAACTTGGCATCAGAAAACTTGAATTACATCCCATCCCACCACTTACACTATAACCCTAGGTTAATGACTTACCTTGCATCTCAGTTTCTTTGTCTGTCAAATGGGAATGATATTTGCACTGCCTAAGTCAGAGGATGGTTATGAGAACCAAATAAGATTACACATGGGAAGTGAATTCAAAGTATTAAATAAATAGAACTTTAATTTAGAGGAATCAGATTTACTACTCCTTTGGCACTGGGAACTCCTAAAGAGGATCTTCCTTCCACTAATATATGTTTGCAAATACTGTGCAGCTTGAAGAATTGTCAGGAATACTGAGAGGAACACAGTTATCAAAAGGTTAGAATGTGTCAGATGGAAGACTGAGACTCAGTTCTTTCTGAATCTGAGGCAGGCTCACTACATGTGCTTCCTCTCAAATATGCTTTTTTATTATTAACTGTTAACAGCAAATTAACTGGTCATTTCTATGCTTTTTTAAAAATCATTTGATTAAAACAAGCAATCTGATTAATTTTTTCTCACTAATTTGGCTAGTTGTTTTTGGAATTATATTAATATACTCTGCAACAAGAACAGTGTTTGCTTTATCAACCTCAGAGTGATATTATAGGGAAAATAGTAGACCATAAAATGGGTTAAAACTAAAATTGTGAGAGTTGGAGATGATTTACACAAAAAATTGAACAAACAATGCAAAAAGTTTATTGATTTTTTTAATAACATGTTTTAATTCTTAATACATGAGTCTAAATACTAAAAATGAAATTCCTGAAGGGAAAATATAGAGGGCGCAAGCACCATCCAAGAATAAGGATTTTGGAGGCAAAGGATACAGCTGTGTCTGAGACAATATAAGGAGTTACTCTCCAGGAATTGGGTTCATTGGTCTTCAGGCTATAGTAGGAGGAGGAAAAGGGTCAGTGATCATCCTTCAGAGAAATTGTCCTTGGATTTAGCCCATTTAGCTCTTCCAATATCTGTCATTCCTAGCTCATGCTAGAGACATCTGGTTTACACTCACTTTGACACCAGAGAAAATCAAGGAGGCTAGGAAAAGAATGGATTTTATAGGAGAATACTGGATTCTCACTCAGCTTCCTATACTTAGTTTGCTTATTTCTGATATCAAATGTAGAGAGAAGCTAGGGATTGTCTAACAATTAAATTATTAATTCAATAGGGAATTAGAATTCTATGGAGAAAAAAAGATTCTGGAAACTGTCACTGTGGGCTGTTGGGCAAAGAGCATTTAGAAGGAATGTATCTAGTGTCCATGGCAGAGATAATCTGCCACAAGTTCACTTTATAGGTATCAGATCCAGTTGTTAAAAAATATCACAGAATGTTTTGACATTTCAAAAAACTGTTTTTGTACATATGCTTTTTTACCAGAGGTCTTAACCTAGAGTCCGAAGATCTTTTAAGGGCCTATGGGTCAATTTCAGGGGATCTATGGGCTTATCTAAGAAAAATATACATTACTATTTTGATATAACTGGTTTCTTTTTTTAAAATAACTGATTTCTTTTACAATTCTTTCTATTTCATTTTATGCATAAAATTATTCTGAGAAAAGTTCCGTAGGATTAATTAGATCACCAGAGGGGTGGAACACATAGAAAAAGTTAAACACCCTTCCTTTACACAGCCAATCCAAATCTGGTCTTGTTTGGGGAGCTTGTTATTTCTTTCTGACCAATAGGTTAACAGCCAGTGCACTAGTAGGAGAAACTGAGTCAATATTTCTGTTGTCCTTAGAAGTACTCCTCATAGCATAATCCCTTCTTCTTGCCCTCCACCCCATTCCATAATTTCAACAATAGTCTGACTAATCGTAATATCATAGATCCAGAGCTGGAAAGGATCTCAGAAACCTTTGAAATCAACTCCCTTTTACAGAAGACACAATTGAAATACAGACTGTTGAGTATTTTGTTTAAGGTCATATAGATACTCAATGTCTGAGGCAAAATTTGAACCCCAGGTCTTCCAAACTCCAACTCCAGTGTCCTATCCACTATACAATGATATCTCTGGGTATTTGGTACTTACTTAAATTGAAAATGAGTTTGGAATACAGGTTTAGACTGTATCCTATAGTAAATCAAATGGTTAAATTATAGAGGGAATGATGGGAAATGCCTAAGTTATCACCACTGGAGTGATTTAAATGATATTTTAAGCAAATGTAACCTGATGCTACTGTGTGAAATTAAATGTAATGGAAGATAATGCAGACAAGGAGATTAATTTGGTGACTACAGAAGTAGATGGCATCATGGATAGAGCACTGGGCCTAGAGCCTGAAGACTCATCTTCATGAGTTCAAATATGGCCTCAGACACTTACTAGCTGTGTGACCCTAGGCAAGTCATTTAACCCTGTTTGCCTCAGTTTTCTCATCTGTAAAATGAGCTGGAGAAGAGAATAGAAAACTGCTTCATACCTCAAACTCAAATGCAGTAAGGCAGAAATAGTAAATGCATCCTTTTCAGACCATGATGCAATGAAAATTACATTCAACAAAAAACCAGGGGGAAGTAGAACAAAAAATAATTGGAAACTAAATAATCTCATACTAAAGAATAATTGGGTGAAACAGCAAATCATAGACATAATTAATAACTTCACCCAAGAAAACAATAATAATGAGACATCATACCAAAATGTATGGGATGCAGCCAAAGTGGTAATAAGGGGAAATTTCATATCTCTAGAGGCCTATTTGTATAAAATAGAGAAAGAGAAGGTCAATGAATTGGGTTTGCAACTAAAAATGCTAAAAAAGGAACAAATTAAAAACCCCCAGTCAAACACTAAACTTGAAATTCTAAAAATAAAAGGAGAGATCAATAAAATTGAAAGTAAAAAAATTATTGAATTAATTAATAAAACTAAGACTTGGTTCTATGAAAAAACCAACAAAATAGACAAACCCTTAGTAAATCTGATTAAAAAAAGGAAAGAGGAAAATCAAATTGTTAGTCTTAAAAATGAAAAGGGAGAACTCACCACTAACGAAGAGGAAATTAGAGCAATAATTAGGAGTTACTTTGCCCAACTTTATGCCAATAAATTCGACAACTTAAATGAAATAGAAAAATATCTCCAAAAATATAGCTTGCCCAAACTAACAGAGGAAGAAGTAAATATCCTAAACAGTCCCATCTCAGAAAAAGAAATAGAACAAACTATCAATCAATTCCCTAAGAAAAAATCCCCAGGACCAGATGTATTTACATGTGAATTCTACCAAACATTTAAAGAACAATTAACTCCAATGCTAAATAAACTATTTAAAAAAATAGGGATTGAAGGAGTCTTACCAAACTCCTTTTATGACACAGACATGGTACTGATACCTAAACCAGGTAGGCTGAAAACAGAGAAAGAAAATTATAGACCAATCTCCCTAATGAATATTGATGCTAAAATCTTAAATAAAATATTAGCAAAAAGATTACAGAAAATCGTCACCAGGATAATACACTATGACCAAGTAGGATTTATACCAGGAATGCAGGGCTGGTTCAATATTAGGAAAACTATTAGCATAATTGACTATATCAATAACCAACCAAACAAAAACCATATGATCATCTCAATAGATGCAGAAAAAGCATTTGATAAAATCCAACATCCATTCCTAATAAAAACACTTGAGAGCATAGGAATAAATGGACTTTTCCTTAAAATAGTCAGGAGCATATATTTAAAACCATCAGTAAGCATCATATGCAATGGGGAAAAACTGGAACCTTTCCCAGTAAGATCTGGAGTGAAGCAAGGTTGCCCACTATCACCATTATTATTTAATATCGTATTAGAAACACTAGCCTCGGCAATAAGAGTCGAGAAAGAGATTAAAGGAATTAGAGTAGGCAACGAGGAAACCAAACTATCACTCTTTGCAGATGATATGATGGTATACCTAGAGAACCCCAGATATTCTACTAAAAAGTTATTAGAAATAATTCATAATTTTAGCAAAGTAGCTGGCTACAAAATAAACCCCCATAAATCCTCAGCATTTTTATACATCACCAACAAAACCCAACAGCAAGAAATACAAAGAGAAATTCCATTCAGAATAACTGTTGATACCATAAAATATTTGGGAATCTATCTACCAAAGGAAAGTCAGGAATTATATGAGCAAAATTATAAAAAAGTCTCCACACAAATAAAGTCAGACTTAAATAATTGGAAAAATATTAAGTGCTCTTGGATCGGCCGAGCGAACATAATAAAGATGACAATACTCTCTAAACTAATCTATTTATTTACTGCTATACCAATCAGACTTCCAAGAAAATATTTTAATGATCTAGAAAAAATAACAACAAAATTCATATGGAACAATAAAAAGTCAAGAATCTCAAGGGAATTAATGAAAAAAAAAATCAAATGAAGGTGGCCTAGCTGTACCTGATCTAAAATTATATTATAAAGCAGCAGTCACCAAAACCATTTGGTATTGGCTAAGAAATAGATTAGTGGATCAGTGGAAAAGGTTAGGTTCACAAGACAGAATAGTCAACTATAGCAATCTAGTGTTTGACAAACCCAAAGCCCCTAACTTCTGGGAAAAGAATTCATTATTTGATAAAAACTGCTGGGATAATTGGAAATTAGTATGGCAGAAATTAGGTATGGACCCACACTTAACACCATATACCAAGATAAGATCAAAATGGGTCCATGACCTAGGCATAAAGAACGAGATTATAAATAAATTAGAGGAACATAGAATAGTTTATCTCTCAGACTTGTGGAGGAGAAAGAAATTTGTGACCAAAGATGAACTAGAGACCATTACTGATCACAAAATAGAAAATTTTGATTATATCAAATTAAAAAGCCTTTGTACAAACAAAACTAATGCAAACAAGATTAGAAGGGAAGCAACAAACTGGGAAAACATCTTCACAGTTAAAGGTTCTGATAAAGGCCTCATTTCCAAAATATATAGAGAACTGACTCAAATTTACAAGAAATCAAGCCATTCTCCAATTGATAAATGGTCAAAGGATATGAACAGACAATTTTCAGAGGATGAAATTGAAACTATTACCACTCATATGAAAGAGTGTTCCAAATCATTATTGATCAGAGAAATGCAAATTAAGACAACTCTGAGATACCACTACACACCTGTCAGATTGGCTAAAATGACAGGAAAAAATAATGATGAATGTTGGAGGGGATGCGGGAAAACTGGGACACTAATGCATTGTTGGTGGAGTTGTGAACGAATCCAACCATTCTGGAGAGCAATCTGGAATTATGCCCAAAAAATTATCAAATTGTGCATACCCTTTGATCCAGCAGTGTTTCTATTGGGCTTATATCCCAAAGAAATACTAAAGAAGGGAAAGGGACCTGTATGTGCCAAAATGTTTGTAGCAGCCCTATTTGTAGTGGCTAGAAACTGGAAAATGAATGGATGCCCATCAATTGGAGAATGGCTGGGTAAATTGTGGTATATGAATGTTATGGAATATTATTGTTCTGTAAGAAATGACCAGCAGGATGAATACAGAGAGGACTGGCGAGACTTACATGAACTGATGCTAAGTGAGATGAGCAGAACTAGGAGATCATTATACACTTCGACAACGATATTGTATGAGGACATATTTTGATGGAAGTGGATTTCTTTGACAAAGAGACCTAACTGAGTTTCAATTGATAAATGATGGACAATAAAAGCTACACCCAAAGAAAGAACACTGGGAAACGAATGTGAACTATCTGCATTTTTGTTTTTCTTCCCGGTTATTTATACCTTCTGAATCCAATTCTCCCTATGCAACAAGAGAACTGTTCGGTTCTGCAAACATATATTGTATCTAGGATATACTGCAACATATCCAACATATAAAGGACTGCTTGCCATCTAGGGAAAGGGGTGGAGGGAGGGAGGGGAAAAAAATCAGAACAGAAACGAGTGCAAGGGATAATGTTGTAAAAAAAAATTACCCTGTCATGGATTCTGTTAATATAAAGTAATTATTAAATAAAAATTAAAAAAAAAAAACAGTAAAAAAAAAAAAAAGAAAAGAAAACTGCTTCATTATCTTTGTGAAGAAAACCCCAAACAAGGATATAAAGTGTCAGTCACAAGCAAGATTGACACAAAACAACAAACTGGAAGGATAGAAGTAATAGAACATAACAAAGTCAGCTGAATAAATCAATTTATGAAGATTTTTTTTTGTTTTAAGAAGTATTGATGTTTTGGGGTACTGCTCAAGTAATAATATATAAAGGGGAAACTGAAAATATTAGCCTACACCTTGACAGGAAGAATCGCTAGATTTATCTAAACTGGGTCATCTAAACTGGAATGAATGAGGTTTCTGAATATGATATAGAGAAAGATCAGGTAGATGAGGATTGAATCTTGGGAAAGCATTACATTTGATTGATGGAAGGGGAAAGAAAAACTAGAAAAGTCATCGGACAAGTAAGAAAACAGTTGTATGATATATTTAGTACCTAGAATACAGTAAACATTCATTTGAATGAAAATATTAATATCAATAATTAATATCAATAGTGCATATTAATATATTAATTTGAATTGAATATATTTTAAAATCATGAATGAGTAGAACAACAGTTAATGAACCAAAAATGACTGATAAAAGAAAGGGGAATGTGATTATATAAATACATTTTATGTGTGTGTGTGTGTGTGTGTGTGTGTGTGTGTGTGCATATATTGATCCAGGCATGTAATTTCATTGATGTAATGAATACTAAAGCTATAAACTCCCTTTACCAATGCAAATTTGTAACATATTTGTAAATTAATAAATAGTATATGTCTGAGACTGGTCTTCATTTCCTTTCTTCTTAAATTCAGGCTTAGTCTTCTCTCTGTTTCACTATACTGTCTCTATGATAATATAACATAAATTTGTTAATGCATATATTTTATGTTCATCATGTAAATAAAAATATATTAACATAAGTTGAATTGAACAAGTGAAATTTAATAGTTAGCATTATGAGGTTAGAGGGGATTTGTAAAGGTTAGAATCTCAAAATTATATCTTGTTACTGAAGAGAGGCCATTCAACTTGCACCCCAAAACTTCAATGATAGAGAACTCATATCTCACAATGCAACCTATTCTATTTTGGATAGTTTTAATTGTTAGCAAGTTTTTTTATATACATTAAGCTCGAATCTTAATAATTCTCACCTAGTAGTCTTCTTTCTATCCTCTGGAACCAAATAAAGCAAATATAATCTCTAATAAAATCCCAAATATAATACCTATTCCATAAAACCGAAAAAGTCTTTAAATACTTGAAAAAAGCTATCAAGTCACCACTAAGTTTTCATTTCTATAGGCTAAACATTCCTAGTTCCTTTAACTAGTTCCAATACAACAATGACTAATTTTAAGTGTCAACATATAATCCTTTAAAAATGACATATTCTATTTGTCTGTTTATACATAGTCTTATTTTGTGGTTTGTTATCCTAAAACATATACACAGACAGCCTCTAATACCTTTCTTCAACCCTACCACCCTTTTAAGATATTATTATCTCTCTTTTCTGCTTTATTGACAAATTCTTAGAAAGAAATCTACAGTCATTGCCTCCACTTATTCACCACCCACTCCCTCTTCAAGCCCTTACAATCTGACATCATTCACCACCACTCTCCTAAAACATCTTTCTTCAAGATTATTAATGAATGTCTTAGTATCAAATCCCTTGGTCTTTTCCCCCCGTTCTCATAATCATTGTCTTCTCTGTTTAATTTGATATTGTAGGTGATCCTCTGTTTCTTGGTGCTCTCTATTCTTTTGGCTTCCATAAAACTGTACTTTCACATTTCTCCTTGTATCATTCTGACTAATCAATGCTTCTTTATCTCTTACTTAATCTTCATCTTTTTTTCAGTGTACTAAAATGTTACTTCTATACTAAACTCTCTTTTCTTCTACTCATATACTATTCCTGGGTAATATTATTTCAACAACCTTAATTTATCTCCCCTATCTAAATCATTCTCAAGCACTTTTTCCTATCCTCAGAACTCCATTTTGCTCATATCTCTGAGGATGTTATTGAATTTCTCCACCTGGTTGTCCTTCTGGTGCTTCAAAACTAATGTTTAAAACTGAATGCAACCTGTATAAAACTAAACCTGTCTCTTATAATATTCTGTTCATGATAGCACCATCCTCTTCATTCAACAGTAACATCCTTCAGCTTTGATTCTTCCATCTTTCTCAATTTTACATTCTAGCCATTGCCAAGTCCCTATTTATTAGAGTTCTATTTCGGTAATATTTTCCATATTTGTTATCATCTCTTCACTCAAAGTATAACTTTCCTACTACATACAGACTTTCATCTATTCCTAAATTGCATGTCACTTCTGCAATGTATCTCCTATATTGCTTTCTTAGGAATCTTCCTAGGACATGTGTATGATCACTTAACATTTCTACCCTACAATCTTTAGATAAAATGGTACATGTACAGAAAGGCCTTTCTTTAATATGATCCAAAAGATGTATCTAAAACCAAAGTCAAATACTAAATACAATGATGAAAAAAGAGTCGAAAGCAACGGTGGTCCTCTCCAACACAAGTTGATTTAATTTTAAGAATGCTAATATAGTATTAAGGCAAAAGAGATAAGTTAAAGGAACAAATTAGCAACAGAGTGAAGATAAAATTATCCATTTGAAATTGTAATTTATTTAGGAAAGCTTAGAGTTAAAACAATGGATATGGAATCAGCTGGATTAAGGAAGTCTTGTGTCTCTTCACTGCCTGACAACAATAAGGACATCAATAATAATAACAAATCATTAATAATAAGAGAAACTTAAATTATGACAACTATGAGGTTTCATCCTTCACAGTAGCAAAGATGATAAAAATGGCAATACATAATTTTGGAGATATTCTGTGATAATAGGTACACTAATAAACTGTTGGTGGATCTGTGAATTGGTTTGATATTTCTAGAAAAAAATTAGTATGGTGAAAAAATCACTAAACTTCATATCTTTTGACCTACTAATCACACTACTATCTAGAAACTCCAATAATGTCAAGGACAGAAGTAAAAGTCCCATACATTTAAAAATATCTAAAATAGCACTTTTTTGTGGTGACCAAAAAATAAGCCAACTAGAAATGAAGAGTGTCCACAATTAAATAAGTCACATTATTGTTTCAGAATATTGTAATATTGTTACAGAATTACAAAACCCGTGATTACAGAGTAGAAATGGAGCTCAGCAGATAAGTTCAACTTATATTCAAAGAATTTTCCTTTTTAAAAGATTTGACAAATGAGCTTTCATTATTAGCTTGAAATGTTTCAACGAGGGAGAAATCATTAATTCTTGAAGCAGCTCAGTTTACTTTTGGGTACATTAAATTAGGTAGCTAAGTTGTATAGTAGATAGACCACTGGACCTGGAATCAGGAAGATCTGAGTTCAAATCTGATTTCAAATATTTACCAGCTATGTGACCCTGGTCAAATCATTTAATCTCTATTTACTTCATTTCTACAGTTATAAAATGGGGACACACTGGAAAAGAAAATGGAAAACCTCTTTAGTATTTTTGCCAAGAAAACCCCATGGAAAAGTTGATGTCATCACAAACAGTCAGATATGACAAAACAACTTAACAACAATAAAAATCACTGCATAATGACTATGATTTTGCACTATGATGACATTTTTGCACAATCACTAATTTATAGAATATGACTTGATTATTCTGATTTAGAGTAAAGTAATTATAACCAAAAGAACAATATATACAATGGCTATAATAGTTTAAATGAAAACAATAGACAGTTAAACTCTGATTATAAAAAACAAATTTCATCTCAAAGTACTAAGCAGCATAGTGACTAGAACACTAGGCTTGGAGAGAGAAAGAGCTGAGTTCAAATTCAATATTAGATACTTCCTAACTCTGGGATCCAGGGCAAAATGCAATCTTTGTTGATATCAATTTCCTCAACTACAAAATTAATAACTTACCATTCAAGGTTGCTATAAAGTTCTTAGCATAGTACTTGACACATGGTAGGTTCTGTATAAATGTTTATTTCTCCCTCTTCTCCTATCATATCCTAATGAATAAACATACCTTGCTCCTCTCAATAAAAAGGTGACATACTACACACACACACACACACACACACACACATATATCTTACTGAATGAGGCAATATGGTACATTGAAAAGAAAATTAGTTTAGAGTTCAAGTTCCAGGTTACTTACTTATTGCCTGTATAGTCTTATGCAAGTCATCAAAACTCAGTTTCTGCATCTGTAAATTAAAGAAGTGGGATGCAATGACCTATAAGGTCCCATACAACCCTGAAACTATAATTCTGTGAATATAGTTTACACATATATTTTATATATACAATTTACATATATATCATCAGATGTAGCCTTAGAATTGTTTTATTTAAATGCTTTTTCTTTTAATGTGGGAAGTGAATATAGGAATATATAGCAAGAGCCCTATATTCTTGGATGAATTGGAGCCTGCTCATGTAGAAGAGCTGATTTAATTTCCACATGAACATTTCCATTTCAGAATTTGCCAGTGCTACAAATAAGGACTTGGTTTATTGTTTTGTTGATTGCAAGTAGTGGAGAAAATATTAGTGGTGGAGATAAAAATTTTAAAATGTTTCTTATGTCCTATTTTTCCAGAGAACTAGTACCAACCTGCCTCTGCCTATAACAACAAAAGGCATCAATAAAACTTAAACAAAGATAAAAATGCTTTAAGAAATTGTTTACTGAACCATATGTGAATTTCTTGTTCTGGAATTTGAGGCCTTCCACAATTCAATCTATTAACTAATCTGATATTATATTTTTTTTCTTCAAATATTCTGTTCTTTAGTTTACAAATATTCGATAATTTAGTTCACATATTCTGCCTTTCATCCTACTGCCCTCTCCCATCCTCATGTTTTTGTTTTTGTTTTTGTTTTTGTTTTTCACACTATCATCCATGTTTGCATCATGGAATAGTCCCCTCCTCCTTTTAACATGCCCCCTCCAACTCTTTTCATTAATGTGCCATTAAATTTCATGAAAGTGCATCTGAGTAGCCATCCCAAATACAAATTCCTCTCTGAGTTCTTCCCTAAAAACCTTCTTCCACTCCCCATTCCCAGGTGATAGTGATCCTTTCTTGTTCAAATGTCCCATAATTTGCCTGGATCTCTCCATTGTACTTATTCTTTGTCCATGCCCTCATTTAGTTATAAGTTCCTTAAAAATGCAAACAATATTAGCTCTTTGTCTTCCTAGCATAGGGCTTTGCACATAGTAGGCATTTAATAAATGTTTGTTGAACAATGATTTTGTTATATTTGATATTACTATACATACTCTCCTTTTTCAAAATTAAATACTTCCTTCATTTCCTCAGATTACAGTCATTTCTACTGAATATCCACTCAGACCATTCAGACAGATTTGTTATTAATGTATAAAGCAGATTTATTTTTAACCCCCCAGAAGACCACTATTAGCAAGTGTTACATGTTGTCTCCCATGTCAGAATGTAAGCTATCTGAAAGCAGAAACTATTTCACTTTTGTTTTTGTTTCCCCAGTGCTTGTCACAATGTCTGATACGTGGTAAGTTACTTACTGTATTTCTTGCTTTTCACCTTTTAGAAGTCAACGAAAAAAAGGCAGAGTAATGAAGAGGACAGAAAGCAACCTTAAAGTCTACTGGATTAAGTCACTTTGTGATTGGACAAATCACTTAATTTCTGAGTACCCCCCAAATTACTCTTAATTCCAGAGCAGTTGCTGATAATTCAAGAGCAGTTCCATTAGTAGATGGAATTTCCTCATCATCTAGTTCTCTATATCTTTGAGAATCTAAGTCCCCACATGCATACATATATACAAATCAAATTCATGATGGTCTAGAATTTTATATATCTGGATATGAAAAATTCTATTGGGATGATAGAACCTCCTGTGTCACCTCTACTATTTCACAAATAGTGCCCTGAGAATTATTATTGCCTCAGATCTTCATCTTCATTATCCTTGATGATATTTGGGGTTGGGTCCCAGGAAATTACCTTATTGCCTCATATGAAAATCAACAACATAATTTGTTTGGCCTTGCTCTAAACTACACTGTCCCATTTTAAATCTCTCCTTGTGAGTATTGTTAACTTTACCTAGCAAGGGAACTCTGCCAGGTACAGCAAAAACACCTTGAATAATAGAAGCATCTCTGTGTGTTTATTCTGATTCATTCTTTTTTCCATAGTATCCAATCAGGTCTTGTGGCAAGTAACAGATGTTGTTAATAACACAGCATGGGCCACCATTATGCCCATTTTCTCAAGAGTGCAATTGAAGGATTTTCTGTGAATGTAGTAACAAATGACAAATTGTTCGTGTCTATTTTCATGAAATGTTTTGACTGCTGAAGTTGTTCTATAGCAGTTCATTAAAGGACTCATAAAATATGTAAGTTTACATTTTATAAAAAGATCATCAGGAATTCCTTGGCTGGTAGTTTTCTTTCTATCAAGCATCTGTTTCCTATTTTCCAAAGACTTGCAACAGTGGATGTCGAGTTGTATTTTAAGAATAGTTGATCTAAGTGGGATGAAAAACATTGCAATTTCTTATTAAAGTTTAGTGTCCTACAAATACAATGTCCTTTCTCTCAGATTGCAACCAGCAATGTGTATGTACACATCTGCACTCAAAATATTAAAAAATGATAAACACTTGCCGATATAATCCATCTGGTCTTCCATCTGCATAATTATGTCTTATTTTTAAAACTGGAGCATGGACTCAGCTCAACCTTATACTTAGTGGGAAAATGTGCTCCTCTTATGAATAGGCAATGATGAATGGCTGACTTCCTTGTCATTGGAATATAATAATCCTGTCCCATTGTCCCTTAAAGGTATAGGTCCTGGGTAATCGTCAAAAAATGCTATTTCATAATAAAGTACAATAGACTTAATCTGCAATTGTAGTTAAATTAAACTTGCTGAACTCTGAGAGCTAGACTAAATATTTGGCCAAAGATCATCAAGAATTTAATTCTATTAAACTATTAAAGTATTTTGGTTGCATTTTCCCATTTCCTTCTATGGTTTTTACTATTGAAGGTATTTAACCTTCAATTCTAACTTAGACCCAATAGTATACTGGCACCAAGCTGGTTGATATAATCTCAGAAACCGCTAGTCCAAACTTTTTTTTACAGATGAGGAAACTGAGGTCTACAAAAATAAATGGCTTCCCCATAGTTATATAGAGTTGGTATTTCAACTGAAGCTTTCTGAGCCCGGAGTTAGCTTGATCAATATATTGCATCACAATAGGTATAATGCCATTTTAATTGAGTGTATGCCACTGAACTGAATTCTTGCCCAAATATGCTACTTCTACTAAGGGTCTTGCATCTCTTTCTCCTTCCCTTTTATTTAAGTCATCTCAGGAATTGTAATCCTACCTCTAAAGCAATTGCTTCCCAATTTAACCTCCCTCTTAGATTTCTTGATGATGATTGTTTGCCTATCTGAACTTCTGACTATAATATATCATCAGTATCTATCCAATATATTTCAGTGTTATGTGATAACTGCCTCATTGTCTCATATGGCACGTCAGATTAGACAAAATGCTGGAATTAGAGCCCAGAGAAGCCCAGATTTGAAACCTATCACCATTAATTATATTTTCTGTATTGTCCTGAGCAGTCAAAGCATCATGGAATTTGAGTTAGAATAAAATCTATAGGTCTTAAGGTCCAAGATGTAATAAATGTTTATGCACTATGTCTAGCCAAGAATGTTCACTAGAATTCCTTTGACAATTGGTGATCAAGCTTTTATTTGGGGACTACTAGAAAAAGGAACCTAATGTCTCCCAAAAAAGCCCATTCCATTTTTCAAACAGTAAGTAAATAAACTTATATTAATTAATTACTATATACCAGGCAATGTGCTAAGCAATGAGAACAAAAAGACAAGAAGAAAGTAAAACAAACTAGTGAGGGCCCTCAAAATAGGAATAGCTTGTTGTTATTTGTCTTTATTTTCAAAGAATACCAGTGACATCAAAAGGATGATGTCCTGATTCATCATTTAATGAGGCAGTATTATACAAAGTTGTCAGCCTCACTCTCTCTTCCAAAATCATCGAAGCCCAGTGGCAAGACAAATGTTAAGATAACTAGCAATGACCCTGAATGAAACATAAATCTTGGCTTTTCCACATCAACATCTTTTCCCAGGCCTCAGTTTGTCTAAGGCAAGGCCCAGTGACTAAGGGCTGGGAAAGAACTGAGACAAAAGATGTCCCAATTTACCATCATGAAAATTTCCATCTGTGAGGGGTAGATCCTCCAAGTTTTACAGAAAAAAAAATATCTTCCAATGAAGAGGGCAACACATAAAGGAAACTGAAAAAGGAAAGGAAAAAAGGATGAAGGTACTCAGCCTGGGAGATTATAGAGAAAGTTCAAGAGTAGAGTCAGAAGTATAATTGAGAAAGGAATAAATACTTAGGTGACCTGGTAGTCCACTTTAAATCAGAGGTTCTGTGAGGAAACAACCAATCCAAAAGAGGGACATTTAAGAGTGAAGATTACACAAATAAAAGACTGGATTAAGGGACATTGTAAAGATAATCCAGAAGGGAAATCAAAAGTATAGAAAGGAAAGAAATGAAAAGTAATAATTTTGGACAATTTTAATTATAAGAGAATTTGTCTTTATATTAAAACCAAAGCTGTCACTCAGCAGCTTCCACCCATCACTGCTAGTTCATGTCCAAGTAGAGCAAGTTTAACCTCTTTTTCACATAATTATATTCTAAATACTTGATAACACTTGTCAAATTGTCTCTGAGTCTTCTTTTCTAGATCCAACATTACTTTCTCCAACAAAACTCTGCACAACATTCTTTTTTCCTACCCTTGGTTACCTTACTGTTAATACTCTGAAGATAACCAACATGTGATTTAAAATGTGTTATCCTAAGCTGAGAACCATAAATCCAGATGTGGATTGTCCAGAGCAGAGTAACGCAAGACTATTATCTGCCTCATTCTCTATATTATACTACTCTTACTACCATATCACAGGATCGATTTATATGGGGCTTAATTGTCATTAAAACATAGTTACTTTTCAAACAAAATGATAACTACTCATCCTTCTCCCATATATACTTATAAAGTTGATTTTTAAAAACTCAAATAATGATTAAATGTTTTACATGCTTCCCTATTAAATTTAATCTTAGAATAGGCCCAATATCTCCACCTTTCAAAACATTTTTGAATCCTTATTTAGGCTTCCAAAGAAATATCAATACCTCACAACATTTATTCATCTTGGCATTTGATAAATATACCATATATGATTTCCTCCATTTCATTGATAAAAATGATAAATAGTACAAACCAAGGATAAATTCTCAAGACAGAAAGATGACATGAAAGATTATTTGTTAAACACTTTGCTGAAAAGTTATATCTCTCTCAGTTTCCTTGCCATCACTTATAGAATAATACTAGTCTTATTAACTACCTCAAGGGATTATTAAAAGGAAATAACTTTCTGTAACCTTTAACATCTTATAGAAATATGAACTATTAGTAATAAATGTGCTTCATCTACTTAATGGAATGTTTATTTACCTGTTGTTTATTTCTAGGACATTGATTTCTTATCTGTACTTTATATTGCTTACTTGCATGATTCTATCTTACCCCTAATCCTTGACCAAGATCCTTATCATCTATTCCAATCTCTAAGTATTTACTGTAATTCAATAATTCTCATGCTTGTATCCTAAGGAAAATCACTTTGTTTCTTTTTAGATATCCCACAAAGAAACCTCTTAAATAATTTCAGTGTACATTTAGTAAGAAGTTATCCTTCCAGGCAAGTTTATTCATTTCTTTCTTCAATACACCAAGGATCCATAATTTAATCACCATAGGCACCTCTCCATTATTTCAACTCAAAAATTGTTGTGGAAAAATATTGATGAAAAATTTCATTCCTCATATGCTTGTAAACCTTGTAAATCTTTCTAGAATTAGTAAATTGTTCATCAGATGAGAGACATAAAATCCATCATTGAATTTATATTTAAAAATTATCCAAATTGATACAACTTGTACTTGATGTATATACCATAATGAGTTCAGGTTTCTTTTATATCAAAGACTCAGACATTGGGAGCTTTCAAATACAGCTTTTTAAATACAATACTAAAGGTGCAAGCATTTATGGTATTTTCTTTGATAGTTACCAGGTTTCGGTTATCTTGACATGAAAGCATAGAGTGTGAGCTACAACATAACATTAAGAACATAAGACTTGTATCCACTCAAATGTATTTACTTGTGGTTTTACCAAGAACTTTGTTAAAAGGTCTTGCTTCCAAGAGGCAGTCCACAAATATATTTTATAACTTTGGTACTGTATCTTATTATAGTTTGTGGAGATGATACTTACTGACAATTAACTATAATCATAAGACAATTTGAAGCTCTAGAGGAGGTACAGACTATTTTATAACTCATTTATGTCTGGTGACATAAAGAAATATCATTAGTTCAATCAATGTTATATGAATCTGCTATTGAAAGCCTAGGGAATTACTCAGAATCTATTTGTAATTTATGTTCCTATCATTTTCAAAAGAAATTTGAATTTCTAAATTTGAATTCATTATTATTGTAATCATTATAGGAATAAAGTATATCTAAAACTTATGTTTCTTAATTCCAGAATTGGTAAAAAAAATTAACTATATTTATTTATATTTAAATATTTTTAATTATAAAAACACTCTTACTTTGAATTTATCCTCTCCCTCCCTCTTTTGCCTTCTTTCTCTCCCCTTCTCTCTTCTAAATTCTCTCTGCCAGTAGCTCAAGATTTTGCTAAAAAATATTCACACAAATGTCATAGCATCCATTTTATAACCTACTTTCTGTGTCTTCTAAATGCATACAGCATCTATGGAAAGAGTGGATTCAGACAATTCTCAGACGAAGAAATTAAAACTACTTATAGCCATATGAAAATATGCTCCAAATCATTATTAGTCAGAGAAATGCAAATTAAGACAACTCTGAGATACTACTACACACCTGTCAGATTGGCTAGAATGACAGGAAAAGATAATGCAGAATGTTGGAGGGGATGTGGGAAAACAGGGACACTGATACATTGTTGGTGGAATTGTGAACACATCCAGCCATTCTGGAGAGCCATTTGGAACTATGTTCAAAAAGTTATCAAACTGTGCATACCCTTTGATCCAGCAGTCTTTCTACTGGGCTTATACCCCAAAGAGATACTAAGGAAGGGAAAGGGACCTGTATGTGCCAAAATGTTTGTAGCAGCCCTGTTTGTAGTGGCTAGAAGCTGGAAAATGAATGGATGCCCATCAATTGGAGAATGGCTGAGTAAATTGTGGTATATGAACATTGTGGAATATTATTGTTCTGCAAGAAATGACCAGCAGGATGAATACGGAGAGGACTGGCGAGACTTACATGAACTGATGCTAAGTGAAATGAGCAGAACCAGGAGATCATTATATACCTCAACAACGATACTGTATAAGGATGTATTCTGATAGAAGTGGATCTCTTCAATAAAGAGTGCTAATTCAGTTTCAATTGATCAAGGATGGACAGAAGCAGCTACACCCAAAGAAAGAACACTGGAAAATGAATATAAACTGCTTGCATTTTTGTTTTTCTTCTCGGGTTATTTATACCTTCTGAATCCAATTCTTCCTGTGCAACAAGAGAACAGTTCGGTTCTGTACACATATATTGTATCTAGGATATACTGTAACCTATTTAACATGTATAGAACTGCTTGTCATCTGGGAGAGGGGGTGGAGGGAGGGAGGGGAAAAATCAGATCAGAAGTGAGTGCAAGGGATAATGTTGTAAAAAATTACTCTGGCATGGGTTCTGTCAATAAAAAGTTATTAAATAAAAATAAATAAATAAAAGAGTGGACTCAAATAAAGATATTGTGAGTGAATTGTAGGATGTATATTTGGATTTTTTTATAATAATAGCTTTTTATTTTTTGAAATATGTGCAAATATAGTTTTCAACATTACTTCTGCAAAACAGTGTATTTCAATTTTTTACTCCCTCCTTTCCCCTCCCATAGACAACACATAATCTGATATAAGTTAAAGTATCTTCCAAACATATTTCTTCTTTTTTTTATACTGCAAAAGAAAAATTAGATCAAATGGGAAAAATGAGAAAAAAATAAACAAATAATAACCACAACAAATATAAAAATAATATGTTGTGATCCACATTCAGTCTCTTTATTTTTTTTTCATATATATATATATATATATATATATATATATATATGGATACAAATAACTCTTTTCATCACAAGTAGTCTATTGGAATTGCCTTAAATTTTCTCATTGTTAAAAAGAGCCAAATCTATCACAGTTGACCATCACATAATTTGTTGTTGCTTGTTCAATGTTCTCTTGATTCTATTCAGTTCACTTAGAATCAGAACATCTAAATATTTCCAGACTTTTCTGAAATCAGCCTATATATCATTTCTTACTGAATAATAATATGACATTACATGCATATACCATAACTTATTCAGTCAGTCCCCAACTAATGGGTATCCACTTAGTTTTCAGTTCCTTGTCACTATAAAAAGAGATGCCACATTTTTGCACATGTGGATTCTTTTCCTTTTTTTATGATCTCTTTGGGATATAGACCCACTAGAGACACTGCTGAACCAAAGAATATACATAGTTTGAAAACCCTTTCAGCATAATTCCAAATTTCTCTCCAGAAAGGTTAGATTAGTTCACAACTTCACCAAGTTATTAGTGTCCCAGTTTTCCCACATCCTCTCCTACATTTATCATTGTCTTTCCCTATCATCTTAGACAATCTAAGAGGTATGAAGTATTATCTCAGAGTTATCTTAATTTGCATTTCCCTAATCAATAGTTATTTAGACCATATTTTCATGTATCAAAACAGGCTTTAATTTCTTTATTTGAAAATTGTTTAGTCATATCCTTTGACCATTTATCAACTGGAGAATAGCTTGTATTCTTATATATTTGATTCAACTGTCTATATATTTTGTAAATGAAACCTTGAGCATGTATATTTGAAAGTAATTTGTTGGATTGATTATAAACTGGGTTTTTTGGTTCTCTCCTCTCCATAATTTGCTTTTATTTTTGGTTTCCCAGGTTCCTTCCTAAACTTGTTTCTTCCACTGAATGAGCTTTTCTGTCTGTCTGTCTGCCTAGATTATGTTTCTGCTTCCTCCCAGATGCAGTTTCTCCTATTGGTCAAGTAATTTCCCCTTTAAAGCTACATGATTCATAATTGGGATTCCTTCACCTCCCACTTCTCATTTGCAAGGATCTCTTACACAGCCATCACCTGGCTTGAAATCACTCTTACTCTCAAATTCTTGAAATTCATACAGGGCTTAGCTATTTAAAGTTACTTGAAAAAAATCAAAAAGGAATTCATAACTCATAAATGGATGACTAATCATGTGATTCTAAGATGTAAGTATATCAGCTTAACTACAAAAGGGAGAATCACATCATATTCACTTATGTGAATACATGTGTATGTATATATTCATATATATGTACATATATATATATATAGTTACTAAGTCCTGCACAATGGCAGTCGATGTTATACCCAGAGAGTCTCTAGAGGTTCAGTACTCTGACATGACCAATCAGCCAGGAAGCAACCTGATGGAAAAAAGGGATTACAAATGGGAAGAATAGAGTTGTATGCAGCTGGGACTACTGAGATATCCCCTGGAGAGGTGAAATCTGTTCCTCTCCGGCCTATGGATTCCTTGCCTCCAGGCACAGTAGGCCTATTTCACCTCCTAAGATTGCTTACAAAACATTCTTTATACATACACTGATATGGGAAACTGAGGAATGTGTAGATAATATCCCAGTCACTAATACAGGTAGACAACATGTGACTTATCAACCAGGAGAAGTAGTAGCATTATGTTTACAGACCCTTAATAGGCAGTCTGTTGATATATGCCCAGATTTTGACTCCCAGCAACAGAATCCGGGAATATTCTGGACTGCAGCTGTTACAGTTGACTGACCTATACTCCTATCTATATAAGTGGCATACCAGTAGAAGGGTTGGTAGACACAGGTGCAGATTATATAGTCATTAGAGGTACCAGCTGGCCCAGTCTTTGGACAAAGATTAAGGCAGACACCTATATGTCTTGTAGTGATTTTCTTTTTTTAAAATATAATAGTTCTCTCTGGGAGAAGACAGGTTTCTTGGGGAAGTTTTCTGGAGGCAGCCTTAGTTTCAGTTGAAAGTAATAATCACCTCAAAACACACCAGGTGATAAAAGTTCAGATCTTTTATTGCCTCCAATATAGCCCGATTAGCTTATAGGCCTATCTCTCTGCTTGGTTCCAAAAGCTCTTGCAGCTTTTTCCTTTGCTTCTGCCTCTTAGTTCCAAGAGCTCCCTCTGAATGTCTCCAAATCCAAATGTTTGTCCTTCAGCCTCTGCCTCTGCTTTCTTCAGCCTCCAGCCAGAACAAAGACGGAATGAATCTCTTGTCTCCTTCACTTGGGGCTCAGCTAGCTTTCTGGTAAGTTTTCAGACCAGGTTGGTCTCAGTGGGGGAAGTGCAGGAACCCAGTCATCACAGTGGTGTGAGATGAATATGAATCCGGTTGCATTTCTGAGAGAGTGCTTCTCCTCAACTGAACTGATGCTCCCTTCTCAATCTTCAGCTGAACTCTCGACTCGTAGCTTCTTCTGACTTGAAGCTCCCCTCTCCATGTGAATTCTCTTCTGCCACCAGCCAGCCAAGTGGAAAATGGAATGAATCTCCCTCCACTGGGTTTATATACGACTCTTCTGAGAGAATGGGGTTATGAGTTTTCTCCCATAGTGCTCTCTGGCCCTAAGAGCTTCAAGGGAGGCGTGAATTTGGCTATCTCATACTAAACCCTGAAATCTCCCAAATATGTGAACTCCAATGAGTAAAGATATGAACACAAGCATTGTATCAATTACATTGAATTAACACTAGGATTCTAACATCTCCCTTGTTTCAAGTTAACACTAGGGTTCCAACAATGTCTTATGTAGGACGATCAATAGCAGCTGAAGTTAGTATTACCCCTTTGAGATGGACATTTGAAGGTGAAACAGGCGTTTTTACTCATTGAAAAAAATCCCCATCAATCTGTGGGGAAAATACATCTTACAACAATTAGGATTACAAGTGAGTACTTCAGTTTTTTAGGCAGGGCTGCTGTTGAAGGCCTGCCAACACTCTCACCTGTTCCTATTCAATGGAAAACTGACACATCAGTGTGGATAGAACAGTGGCCCTTGAAAAGTGAAAAAATTCAGGTCGTATTATATATAGTACAGGAGCAACTTGACCAAAGACACTTACACCTTCTCTAAGTCCTTGGAATTCCCCTATATTTGTTGTAAAAAAAGAAAATCTGGAAAATGGAGGATGTTGACTGATTTAAGAAAAGTAAATGAACAGATGGAAACTATGGGAACTCTTCAGCCTAGACTTCTAAACTCCTACTCAATTTTCTAGAGAATGGCCTCTTTGGGTTATAGACATTAAGGATTGTTTCTATTCTATCCCTCTAGATAAGGAGGATATGAAAAGATTTGCCTTTTCAGTGCCCAGCGTTAACTTAGTCAAGCCTTATAAAAAGATATGAATGGATAGTCTTGTCACAGGGATTGAAAAATAGCCCTATTGTGTGCCAAATGTATGTTGCTGCTGTTCTTACTCTAGTAAGAAAAACATTTCCAAAAGTTATGTTGTTACATTACATGGATGATATCTTGGGGTGTGTACCTGAGGAACAAATATTAGAAGCATGTCTACAAAGGACCATAGAAACCTGAACTACAAATTGCATATAGCTCCAGAAAAAATTCAAAGACATGCTCCTTTTCAATATTTAAGATACAAAGTATACCCTAAGGTGCTTATAGTATAAAAACTTTCCTTAAGAACAGAGAAGTTGAACACCTTAAATGAGTTTCAGAAATTGATAGGAGATATCCAATGGATGTGTCCAGTGTTAGGCTTAACTATCTATCAATTGCAACCATTATATGACATCTTAATGGGAGACAGTGCTTTAAACTCACCATGGCAGCTTACAAAAATAGCTCAAGAGGCTTTGAGAGAAGTTGAACTGGCTTTATCCAATGTGATTGAAAGCATCACTCAAAAACCCTGGGAAATATCAGTTTTTGCTACAAAAGAGGAACCTACAGCAGACCTTCATTAAGGAGACAGTGTGATAGAGTGGGTGAACCTCCCAGCACAACCAGAACAAAGTCTTACTCCTTACCTAGTGCTAGAATTTTATTAAAGGACATTAAGCAAGTAGTACAATTATCTGGAATAAGACTTGATAAGATAAACACCTTTTATACCAATGCACAAATTAATGTATGCTGTGAAACCATCCCAGAATGACAAATTTTACATGGATTTCCATTAAAGATATATAATTGACAGCTTCTTGAAGAAAAGGTTTCTAAGGTTTCTCTTGAAGGACCAACTATCTTTACAGATGTAAACATAACATTTGTGCTGTATACTCTCATGGCTTAACTATAGAAGAGTCAGAACTCTTACTTATTATT
This sequence comes from Antechinus flavipes, assembly GCF_016432865.1. Lineage (NCBI taxonomy): Eukaryota > Metazoa > Chordata > Mammalia > Dasyuromorphia > Dasyuridae > Antechinus > Antechinus flavipes. The sequence continues at coordinate 318,100,543 of NC_067401.1, forward strand.
CAGGAAACATAAATATAATATCTAATTCAGCCTATTCAGTAGGTGTTGTACAAAGAATTGCCACAGACCAAATAAAATTTGTAGCTTCTAATATGTATCAGTTCTTTAAGGAACTTCAAGAGCGAGTGAGAAAGCATTCAGTAAGATTTATATGTTGTATGTTGTATGTCCACTCACATAATGAACTTCCAGGTCCTATTTTTGTTGGAAATTCAAAGGCAGATAGCCTGTACAGCTTGCCTTCCTTTCCACACTCCTATCCTCTTGCCAGGAAAGAACGCTTGTAGGTTTGAGACCCAATGAAATTTGGCAAATGGATGTGTCCCATTATAAATTTTTTGGTCATCTGTCTTTTATCCACGTTATAGTAAATCCCTTTTCAGGATTTACTTTTGCAAAGCTAGCAGCAAAAGAGACAGCCTGAGTGGTCACTGAATTCCTTATACAAGCTTTTGCAATCATGGGTGTACCACAAGCAATATAAACATATAATGGACCTATACATACTTCTAAACATTTTGCACACTTTTGTGCATAGTATAAGATTTTACACACCACTGGCATACCTTTTAATCTTCAAGGACAGGCAATAGTAAAGAGGAGAAATAGAGACATCAAGACTGCTCCAAAAACAAAAGAAAGGGGGAACCACAGGTAACCCTAGAGAACTTCTAAATTTAGCTCTTAATACAATTAACTTCTTGATTTTTGACAAAGATGCACTGGCACCGGCAGACAGGCTTTATAACCCACAGGAAGGATAGTGTCCAGTGTGGGCAGCTCCACTATCTTTAGATAATCACCAGGTGTTGTAGAGAGATCCAGAAAGTGGTGAATAGAAGGGGCTAGAAAGGTTAACTGCTTGGGGGAAGACGGTTTTCTTGTATCTCTACAGATGGAGAAGTAGATGGGTGCCAATGAGCCATATTTGCCTTCTTCATCAAAGAGAGATGAAGCAGACTCTTGAAACGAAGGAGAAGACCCAGAAACATCAGGTGGTTCCATTGCTGACTGTCCCTACCACTGAAAGAGCATGGCAGTTATGGCAATTGACTCATGGACATCAAAAATTGTTAATGAGACTGATGCAGGACTTTAAAATCCTCAGGAATCATTAGAATCCCTGAGACATGATAAGATTGTTGTAGGACTTGATAACCTCACAAATCATTGGAATCCCTGAGACATGATAAGGCTGTTGCAGGACTTCAAAATCTACAGAAATTGCTGGATTCTCTAACACATAATAAGATTGTTGCAGTACTTCAAAATCTACAGGAACCATTGGATTCCCTAACATATAATAAGACTGTTGCAGGACTTCAAAAACTTGCAGGGATCATTGGGTTCCCTGACACATGAAGTAATGGACAGTGAACTTGGTTTTGGACTATCTCGTGGCTGTTAAAGGAGGTATATACGTGATTGTTATTTATATACCCTACTTCTAGGACTTCTGGATATATTGTGCAATACCATGTTTATTCATATTGTTTGTTATATCATTACTTGCATGTACAATTCATGTTTGTTACACCACATTGAATCTGCACTGGGTATGAGGAGAGTCATCAATACTAGCTTGTGCTCTATTGCTATGTCTTATGTAAAACCTCCCATACTGATGGATTTATATATACTTGTTTCTAGTAAGACCCTTTAGCCCAGAAACCCACTACCAATATCTGGTTTAATTCCTCACTTCCCTTTGGTCTTTTTCATCTCTTCCTGAGAAGTCAGGGAGGGCTTGATCACCTCCTTTTTGGTGTTTTCACCTCCTTTCCCGAGAAGTCAGGGATGGTGTGATCACCTGTGTTCTAAAACAAAAGAAAGTAGGACATGTAGAGAGCTAAAACTCTGAAAAAGTATACTTGAATCTAAGATAGCAGAGTACTTAAGACTAATTACCTACTCGATGTCAGATAATGGTTTTATATATATATATGATATGGTGATGTGACGGCTTTCCTCATGATTGGTACTTGCTGAATGTGTGTTGTAATGAGGTAATCAAAGGCAAGGATTGGAGGGCAGAGGAAGAGGGTCAGAGTCACTTTGCTGCATCATGATCAGGGGAGAAACTTTAGGCTCTGGACTCCAGAGTCCAGGATTCATCTTTAATGAGCCAAGTGGCAGCTTACCTGCCTCTTTCACTTCTCCTTCTAAAGACCAAGGACTTTAACTGATCCTGACTCTGACTGATCCTGAAGCCCTCCAGAGAGCTAGCCTCAACATTGTATATGCATACCTACTTTCTCTAGCAAAAACAAGTCAATTTATTGACCATATCAAAATATAACTCATTCTGCAACTCTAATCTATTATTTTTCCATCTAGAAGATATGTTGTCATTATTAGTCTCTTCAAGTTGCCATTAGTCATTACTTGGATCAGACACCTAAGGTCTTTCAAGTTTATTGTTCTTTATATTATTGATATCATCACATATGTTTTTTTCTGGATCTGCTTATTTCATACTGCATCAATTGATCGTATTTTTCCATTTTTTCTCTGAATCCATGTTTGGCATTACTTATTCTTTAAGGTCTTCAGGTCTAAGGGGAAAAATTGTAATTTAATCTATGTACATAATACTTAGCCATGGATACTTTGAAGAGACAGACTAAATGCATGAAGACTCACTTTTTAGTAAGTCTTATATAAAATAATGTCCAGACGTCAATGTAGTTCTTCAGATATGATGGATAATTATTCTTGTAAAGGCAATTTTTGTCTTTGACTTTTAATTAGTAGGAGAATTACACTTATCAATGTATATCTTTGCTAAATGTATTTAACCTATTTAACAAAAGGTATTCTTTTTAAAAAATGTCTCATGGATTCCATCTCTAGATCTAAACTTGTTTGGGGGGGTCAATGTTCCCCTAAACACTTATATTTCTCATTTCTTATGGAACAATAATCAGTTGTAGTCTTACACCTAATTTTTAAAAATCATTCCCCAATTTATGGGCATTTATTTACAACATTTTGTAACCACAAAAACACTGGTTTAAGTATTTTTGTATATAAATGTCTTTTCCCTCTGTCTTTGATCTTACTCTTTATCATATATGCTTAATAGTAGTATTCCTAGGTCAGAGAGTATGACTATACAGACTTTGTATAGACTTTATACAGACTTAATGGGATACAGACTTTAAGAATATATTTCCAAATACATATTGTTTTTATATAATGGTTGGAGCAATTCATAACTCTACCAATAGCACTGTTCTTTCACAACAATTTCTATTTTTTTTCTTATCATCTTTGTAATCTAATGGATCTGAAATAAAACTTCAGGACTATTGTAATTTGCATTACCTTAATCATTTATGATTTTGGAATATTTTCCAACATAGCTGTTAATACTATGTCATCCTTCACTTTTTAAAAATCACTTTTGTTTTCAAATAACAACTCTCTTTCTTGTATATTTAAAGTCATTATATATCTTATTATTGAATTCAACAGAAGAATGTTGTGTGAAGATTTTTCCAAATAATTGCTTCCCTTTTGATTTTAACTATACTTATTTGCTTGTTTAAAATATTTTTTCAATTTTCTTAACTGAAGTTATCCACAATTTTTTAATTTTTTCTCTTTCATTTTAGTTGACAATTCTTTCTGTTCATGGTTGTAGAATATATCTCCTTTCTTTTTCTTTTCTATTAATGTTTTGTAATATGATCTTTTAAAGTCTATGTTGTATGAGTTTTGAGTTTATTATGGTATTGGTGTAAGACGTTTTAAACCTAACTCCACCAGGAAAAGCAATTGGGATAATTGAATGTCAACTCATTGAACTAATCTTTGAAGCATAGTTAGATCTTATAAGCAGTTATAGATAATCATAGAATCATAGATTTTAATACTGAAAGAGACCTGAAAAGTGCATCTAGATCAATGCTCTCAATATGCAAATAATAAAATCAAGGCTCCGAAAAGTTAAACAAATTCTTCAAGATCATATAAGGAATAAGTGGCAGAATCAGGACAAACTTGCCTGACTCCAAACCCACTCTTTTTTCTTATGTTCCAAAGAGGAGAAAGAGCTGGAAGTTGGAAGAATAGATTTAGGAAACATTTCCAAAGAAATGATTATTGGAGCTAAAGAAATGAGTGAGATTGCCAGGGACATACATATTAAAAGTTCAGAGGATAATGATTAGTAATGTATGTGAATATAGAAGATAAGAAGTTATGGGAATAGAGAAGACTAAAAAAGGTGAAGTTATGGTCAAATACAGCAGAAAGGTCAAGAAAGAAAATGAAAGTGATCATTTTCAACTGTAGAAAAATGTAAGCTTGGTGAGCTTGGAATCATTAAAGTCAATCATACTTTTCCTTGAGGAGGGGGGTCCATCTCTTAAAAACAAAATTATATTCTAATGATCATAGCTAGCTGTGAGCCATGAAACACCTAAAAGCCAATGGATAGATATGTAAACATTGGTTAAAAATGAGAGATTATGTTAGAAAAGTGGCTTAATGTGTATTATTAGATAAATGAACGGCATGAAAAAGAGATGGAGTTATGCTATGATAAAATCATAAAACAGCTAGACAACCAGTGTTTTCCCTTTGAATCTGTGAAATGAGAAGTCCAAAGATAGTAGGTAGACTCATCTTTTGCAAATTGATGAAAGAACATAGTTTGACTAACCTGAATGTGCTGCAACCTACCTAACTGGAGGATATTGATAAGCTTACAAACCCATTGGAATTTTGGAATAGTTATTTGAATCCCTGGTAATTGGTTTCTGGTTTAGCACATTTAAGAAATAAAAAACTATTATTATTATATTATTATTATTATATAAAGAATGATCATCTTTCAGTTTTTCTGAATTAAAATTTCAGTTTAAATAGATATCAATTGATTCCTCAAATAGGAACTACAACTATTTGTTTTTTAGACAAATAATACATTTAATAGTAAGCAATCCTAATTCTTTGGCATTTAATGTTGATTAATAGCTAGGTTGACTAGAATAACATTCTCTCCTTCCTAGCATTATCTTTAATGCTCTCAAGAAAGCTTCATTGGTAATTAAAAACAGGAAAAGGAAACTAAGGAGGTTTTCTTTGTTGGTTGGAAGATTTAAGAGCTTTACAAAAAGATTTTGATTTCAAGTATTAAATAGGTCACTCATAAGTTCATACATTTAAGCTGGAATGGAATTTAGAGTCATCTCATTCAAACTCCCCTCCCCCTTTATTCACATGAGGAAATTAAGGCCAGCGTGATTAAATGTCTTTGCTAAATTTCTTTTCTCTCTTTCTAAAGCAGTAATTACATTTTAAATATGTGTAAAATCTATGAAATATTGTTTTGCAGAAATATCTTTCATAGCACATCTAACCCCCCCAGGAAGTTACAGATTGATAGCAAGTTTGATAAAGGTTTCTAAACAGAGAAAAGAGACATAGATTTTTAACTCATGTGTCAGCCCAAGTAAGATTTTATTAAGTCCTTTCCCACATATTATCTAAATAAATGCGTAGAGATTTTGTGAAATTCCAAATGATTTATCAAAAATGCACAACTGTCATATATCCAAAGTAAAAACCAGAGCCATTATGGAACATTCCTTGGCTCATATATTATTCTAGAAATGTGCTGAATCTTGTGCCCCCATTCTTCATTCTATAAAATAGTTACGGATACTGGTTAAACAAACAATAAATACTAAAAAAAATTTTGACTGAGGGTATACAATACACAAGATTTGCAAGATGTTTATAGAATACAAGGCTTTGTGATACTATGAAAAGATTATTAGATTTGGATTCAAGAGAGCTGAGCTCACATCCCCACCTCTGAAATTTAGCATCCAGAGAATAAATGTATGTTTTAACCTCAATTTTCTCATTTGTTTTAAAAAAGGCTTTTATTTTAAAAACATAAGCATAAATATATTTCAACATTCACCTTTGCAAAACCTTGTGTTCCATAGTTTTTCTCCCTTCCTTTCCCACACCCATTCCCCTAGACACCAAGTAATCAAATACATGTTGAACATGTGCAATTCTTCTATACTATTTCCATAATTATCATGCTGCACAGGAAAAAATCAGATCAAAAAGGGAAAAAAAGAGAAAGAAAATAAAATGCAAGGAAACAACAAAAAAGTGAAAATGCTATTTTTTGATCCACACTCAGTTCCCACAGTCCTCTCTCTGGGTGCAGATGACTCTCCATCACAAGACCATTGGAAATGGTTGATTCACCTCACTATTGAACAGAACCATGTCCATCAATTCTGACCATCTTATAGTCTTGTTTTTCTGTGTACAATGTTTTCTTGGTTCTACTTATTTCACTTTGACTACATGTAAGTCTCTCCAGACCTTTCTGAAATCATCCTGCTTAAACTATTTCTTTTTTTATTATTATAGCTTTTTATTTACAAGATATGTGCATGGGTAATTTTTTAGCATTGACAATTGCAAAACCTTTTTTTCCAATTTTTCCCCTCCTTCCCCCAACCCCTTCCCCTAGATGATAAGTTGACCAATATATGTTAAATATGTTAAAGTATAAATTAAATTATATATATGTGTATACACACACACACACACACACACACACACACAGTTATTTTGCTGTACAAAAGAATTGGACTTTGAAATAGTGTACAATTAGCCTGTGAAAGAAATCAAAAATTCAGGTGGACAAAAATAGAGGGATTGGGAATTCTATGTAGTGGTTCATAGTCATCTCCCAGAGTTCTTTTGCTGGGTGTAGCTGGTTCAAGTCATTACTGTTCTATTGTAAACTGATTTGGTTCATCTCATTGTTGATGAGGGCCATGTCCATCAGAATTGATCATCATATAGTATTGTTGAAGTATATAATGATCTCCTGCTCCTGCTCATTTCACTCAGCATCAGTTCATGTAAGTCTCCCCAGGCCTTTCTGAAATCATCCTGCCAGTCATTTCTTATAGAACAATAATATTCTGTAATATTAATATGCCACAATTTATTCAGCCATTCTCCAATTAATGGGCATCCACTCAGTTTCCAGTTTTTGGCCATTACAAAAAGGGCTGCCACAAACATTCTAGGGCTGCCACAAACATTCTAGCACATATAGGTCCCTTTCCCCTCTTTAAAATCTCTTTGGGATATAAGCCCAGTAATAACACCTGCTGATCATTTCTTATAGAAAAATACTATTCCATAACATTCATATACCATATCAGTTTTCTCACCTTAAAAATAAGGATAATTATATCTATGCCTTCTGCCTCATAGGGTTTTGGTAAAGGACTTATGGGGTCACATATATAAATTATATTCAGTAGAAATGTTAGAGGCTATCTAGCCCAATTCATATGTGTATACACACACACACACACACACACACACACACTTTTCAGTTGAAGAAACTGAAGTTCAAGTAACTCAGGTAGAAAGTGTTAGAAGCAGAGTGTGAGTCCAAATCCTTTGATTTCTAATTCATTGTGCCCTTTTAGATTATTTTGTAAATCTTATAAAAATTAAATAAAGATAAATTTACATTTGCATTATAAAGATATGAGTGATTATCCTTATGCAATGAAAAACAAAATCATGGCCACAGGTCTCACAGAGTTTAAAGTCTAGTGGGTGGTAGACCTGATTTTTTTTCTTATTCATATATAAGGACAATATTTTCTTAAGGATGATCCGATATGTCTTTGGAGAGGGGAAAAGGGGAAGACAGACTTATGATTTCATTGGTTGTGTGGAAACTCCTTAATCCAATGAAAATCAATAACAAATCTATAATATATTGTCATAGAAAATTGCCTATCTTGAATAGAGCAACTACTCTATTGAATACAGCAATTACTGCCTCATAGTCATAGTTTTTCCACCAGGTCTGAAGGTGTAGCAGGAAAGCACTTTTACTGTCATCACCATTGCTTTTCCTTTGTCATAGCATCATACCCTGAACAGAAGAGGTTCTCAAAAAATGTTTGTTGAATGAATAAATGAGTAAATTAATAACATCCCCAATGTGGAAATACAGGCCTACTGTTTCCTTTTCCAAATGTTCTTCTTGACAGTCAGGAGCATGGAAGTTGATGTTCTGGCCAGACAAGAAGGAAGAATAGGATGGGCCCCATTTATAGAACATTTCATTTCCCTATTTGAAGAAGGAAACTTGATTAGTGGCATGCCTTACATGAATGGAGAGGACAACATCATTATAATCTTCTGGGAGTGGGAGTGGTTTTTGAATTCTTTATTTGAGAAAAAGAAAACCAATTCTTTCCAATATTTGGATAGTGATCCCGTGGTGTTTTTTCCCCAACTCCATGATTCTATGAAAACATTGTAAAATGTCTAATTTTAAAAAGAATGTAATTATTGATCACAATGTTAGATTTGAATGGAAATCAGAGTCCATCTAAGTCTACATCCCTTATTTGATAGAAGATAAAAGTTACTAAGGCTTGTGTCTATGAGATCACTTGCCCAAGATCACTCTACAAGTGGTAGAGATAAAATTTAAATCCAGTTTATCTTGTTGAAAAATTTGTGATCTTTTTCACTGTTTCATGCTTATTCCTGGGTCTATTATTTGTCTGCAACAATGGATATGTTATATTATGCAATTTGACTTTTTGCTCTATGACCTTCCAAATCTCCCCATTTCTTAATATTACAAAGCAGGTAGTCTATTCACTTGAAGAGATGAAAAATTTATCTAATGGAGAAATATAGTCTTTCCAATATCATTGCTTAGAATTGTACTATTTTACAGTATTTGATCAAGTGGAAATATTCTAATTCTAAAGATCTGGAACATATAAATTGTGGTTCAATGACTGAATTAAATCATTAAATTTAGGAAATGTACCAGTGTATTTATCTCAAGATAATTTTGTTGAGAAGGCTTATATTATTATCACTTCCTTTACTAGATCTTTATGTCTGTATTTTTGTTTTTTCTTTTGGCTATTCATTTTAAATGTAGCATTCTTACTTGTAAAATTATCCTTGAAGTAGCATTTTCTGTCTGTTCAACCTCACTTTAAAGAACCATTCATCCTTCTACTATGAGTCCAAAGGCCACCTTTTGTCATTAGAAAGAACAAAGTTTTAATCCTCTGGATACATAGGTTGTAATTTGAACTTGACCTGAAGAAATCAAGTTCACAAGTAGCCTAGTTATTCCACATAAAATAATCTTGGGAAGACACTTAAGTCCAATTTGCCTTTTGTGACTTGGTGCTCAGGCAAATTTTATGGAATCTCTAAAAGGTGACTCAAAGTTTGCCATGTCGGCCAATGCTTGCTTCAACTTTTCGACTTTGCTCTCCATTAAGCAAGAGTTAAACAAAATGTTTGAATGGAACATTTAATAACAAAAGACATTTATGATGTTTACTTAATGTTTTGGACCATTAAGCATCAATGACATGAGTTATTGTAAGTAATATCTGGCCAAAAATCTTTTGACCAATCTTTATTTTACAGCTCCATGGCCTGCCAGGATCCCAATTCAAAAAAATCTATGGTCAAATCCGAGTTTTCTCAGAGGACTTTGGATTTGAAAGTAACCCATCTTGCCAGAAAGTACCTTTTGAAGTTTACATTAACATGGATATTTATTTATTTTTTCCCTGTAACAATGACAGTGGTTGAGATAAACTGTTTAATTCTAAATAGAAAACACATCTGCTGTTTCTGCATTGTTTGTGGTTGCTGGAGGAGTGACAATTTAAACCAAGTAGCACACATGACATTTTAAGTGAGATGTTGTATGAGGGTTTGCAGCTGCTGACATTGTCTTTCTTTCCCCTTTCAGCTGGGTTTAGTGGGGCTGCTTTAGCCAAAGCACCAGCTCACATTTCTACCATGAATACCATTTCAGAGAAGATGCTTCTTCTGGCCTTCATTCATTCTCAGTGAACAGAAACAGGTAGAAATGTTGTTTCTTGAATTGGCCAGAAAGTAGAATTAATTTTATATTTCTTTGGTTGGAGATGAGATTATAAACTAAAAGATGATTCAGTTCTATGAAAACATCATAGGGATTTAAGATGCAAAGGATAGATCTATGATTACAATCTCCATAATTATCTGATGAGTTCAACTTGTAGGAAAAGTTTAGATTTGGGAGTGATGAATTATATCTACATAAGTCAAATTCACTAGATATTCACCATGAATTTTTGTGTTCTATTATGATCTATGTTGCAGAAAATTGATCATTTGCAGACTACTTTCATTTGAATGTTGAATGCTTACTCAAAAATTGTACTTTTGTTAATGCAGGATTTAAGGCAAGATTTTATCTGGCTAGTTTGAAGTCTCTTTCACTTCATTCTCTGTTTATCTGTTTATCCATATTTTCATTTTTTAATTTTAATTTATGAAATAAAATAAGCATTTTCCATCACCTAGTACAATAAAAAGATGATTCTACATGAAACAGTAAATCTATTAAGCACAACTGTTCCTTTAAAATATAGGATTATTATGTAAATTTTTTTTCTCTTCTCTCAGTCTCACCCCCTCCATCCTAGAAATGGCTACCATTGTGTATCTTTATATATATGTGTGTGTGTGTGTGTGTGTGTGTGTGTGTGTGTGTGTAAGTATGTATACATACATATATACATACATATATATGTATATATGTATGTATACATACTTACACACATATATACATGAAAAATTATTCTCAATTTTATCAACTCTTTCTCTGATAAGATCTTTCTTCATATGTCCTTTATAGTTAAATTGGATATTTATAATAATAATAATACAATTATTTTATTCACTCAAAGTTGTTCTTAAAACAATATTGCTTTTTATCCACATTTTCAAATGGTTATACTGAGATATGAGGAGAAATTATTGACCAATTGTTTTAAATTCCCTCTTCCCTAAATGTAATAGTGGCTCTTATTCATAGTGAAATAAAGTTTGCAAAGTATTTCATATAAATTATCTCATTTGAACTTCACAACAACACTATGGTGGAAGTGCTATTTTGTTTGTGTCAGACAAATGGTCAAGAAACATAATGGCTTGGTGTTCTTGGAAACTCTGAGATAGTTTAAAAAGTTGCACTCAGTTTCATAGATGAAGGAAGTTTCTTTACCTGGGAGTTACCAATGAAATCATAAGTTTAGTCCCCATTCCTAACCTCATACTTATGCCTATTCATTTACAGAAGAATGAGGCTAAGAGAAAGAGATGTGCCCAGAACCACATAACTAGTTTATGTATGAATCAGGATTTAAATTCACATTTTATTGGCTGCAAGTCTATATACTACAGTACATTGCTTCTTTCCATTATCATTTATCATTTTATCAGTAATTATTTATTTATTAAACATTTGTTGGGCCTAAAGTATTATAAAGAAAAATTTATTTAAAAATACATGATAAAAATCAATAAAATTTATTTTTTAAAGGATATATAGAAAAAATTTAAGATGAGTGTAGGGTCAAGATGACAGAGTAAAGGCAAGCACAACCAGCTGAATTCTCCTGACTTTCCCTTCCAACTTAAAAAAAATTCCTCAAATAAAATTTTGTAGTGGCATAAACAACAAAAGATCAGAGTGAGACATTTTTCCCAGTCTTAGACAACTTAGGAGGTTGACAAGACAGGCCAGTGACAATGGGGTGGGAGTCAGCCTGTACTGCAGCAACAATACCAGCAATAAACTGTGAAAGTGACTGTGACTAAAGCAGCAGCAGCAGCTTCAAGAGCTCTAAGCCCAGAAACAATGAGGAAGTTCAGATAAATGGACAGAAAGAGATATTTTACTGGCATTGTACAAGGGGAAACAAGTACAAAACTGAATTAAGGAAAGCAACTCCTTAAAAGTTAGAATTGGGCAAATGGAAGCTATTAACTCTATGGACCATCAAGAATCAAACAAATTTAAAAAATAGTTTTAAAAAGAAGAAAATGTAAAATATCTCATTGTAAAAACAACTGATCTAGAAAATAGATCTGACAATGTCAGAGAAGAGATAATGTCAGAATCATTGGAATACCTGAAAGGCAAAATCAAAAGAAGGACTGGATAGCATCTTTAAAGAAATTATAAGAAAAAACTGCTCTGATATTTTCAAATCAGAGATCAAAATAGGCATTAAAAGAATCCAGTAATCAACTTAGGAAAGAGATCCCAAAATAAAACACTCCTGTTAACATTATAACCAAAGTACAGAACTATCAGGTCAAGGAAACAGTAATGCAAGTGACAAGAAAGAAACAATTCAAATATCAGGGAACCACAATCAGGATCACACAGGACCTAGTAGCTGCAACATCAAAGGATCAGAGGTCATAGAACATGATATTCTGCAAGATAAAGGAACTAGCATTTACAACAAAAAATGACCTACCCAGTTAAACTAAATATACTACTGCTTCAAGAAGAAATGGTTGTTCCATGAGATAGAAGGATTTCAAACTTTCATAAAGAGAAGACCAGAACTAACAAAAAATTTGATCTCCAATATCAAGACCCAAGAAAAGCCTAAAAAAGAAAAAAAAAGGGGGGGGAAATAAGAGCTTCATTGGAGCTGAACTGTTTGTATCACTACATGGGAAAATGACACGAAAATTTTTTTTTAAGTACCATTAATAGTACAGCTAGAAGAAATATACATCAACAGAGTATACAGGTGTAAGGTGCATCAAAGGGAATGACAAAAATAATTAAGGAATGAGAAAGGAGTATGCTGGCTGCAGAGGGAAGCGAAAAGCAGAATGGAGTATATTACTTTACATAAAAAAGCAAGAAAAAACTATTATAGTGAAAGGAAAGATGAAAGGATAGATGATGAATTTCACTTGAACTGTCTTCTCATTAGTGTTAACTCAAAGAGGGAATAACATCCAATTACCTGATAGAAAAATAGAAGGGAAAATATTAAGTAAAAAGGAGATGACAAAAGAGGGCAAACCAGGAGAGGTGGTAGACAAAAGCAAAACACTGTCAAGGAAAGAAAGAGTAAAAGGAGAGAGAGGACAAGTAATAGGAAAAATAGGATGGAATGAAATACATATTTAGTAATCCTAGTTGTGAATGTATTAACTGTTCCATAACACAGAAGTAGATTGCAGAGTGGATCAACAAGCATAATCCTACAAAAAAAATTGTTTACAAGAAACATGCTTGAACCAAAGACATACAGAGAGTAAAGGTAAGAGACTAGAGCAGAATCTACTATACTTCAGTTGAAGTTAAAAAAAAAAAAAGGAGGTATACTGATCTCAGACAAAGCAAGAGATAAGGAAGGAAACAACATCCTACTAAACAACATCCAATGAAATGACACCAACACATACACACACTCACACATAACATATGCAACATATTTCAGTGTGCACTTAGATTTAATGAGTTCTATTTCTATGGCAGTAAATAGCCTTTTAAATTAATTTTTATTTTATTTTTACTGGGGCAATTGGGGTTAAGTGACTTACCCAAAGGTCACACAGTTAGGAAGCATTAAGTGTCTGAGGCTGGATTTGAATTCAGATCTTCCTGATTTCTTTTTTTTTTTTTAATTTAAATTTTATTTTATTTAATAATAACTTTGTATTGACAGAATCCATGCCAGGGTAATTTTTTACAACATTATCCCTTGCACTCGCTTATGTTTCGATTTTTTCCCCTCCCTCCCTCCACCCCCCCCCCCCCCGCCAAGATGGCAAGTAGTCCTATAAATGTTAAATATGTTGCAGTATATCCTAGATACAATACATATTTGCAGAAACGAACAGTTTTCCTGTTGCACAGGGAGAATTGGATTCAGAAGGTAAAAATAACTAGGGAAGAAAATCAAAAATGCAAATAGTTCACATTCGTTTCCCAGTGTTCTTTCTTTGGGTGTAGCTGTTTCTGTCCATCATTTATCCATTGAAACTCAGTTAGGTCTCTTTGTCATAGAAATCAACTTCCATCAGAATACATCCTCATACAGTATCGTTGTCGAAGTGTATAATGATCTCCTGGTTCTGCTCATTTCACTTAGCATCAGTCCATGTAGGTCTCTCCAAGTCTCTCTGTATTCATCCTGCTGATCATTCCTTACAGAACAATAATATTCCATAACATTCATATACCACAATTTACCCAGCCATTCTCCAATTGAAGGGCATCCATTCATTTTCCAGTTTCTAACCACTACAAACAGGGCTGCTACAAACATTTTGGCACATACAGGTCCCTTTCCCTTTTTTAGTATCTCTTTGGGGTATAAGCCCAATAGAAACACTGCTGGATCAAAGGGTATGCACATTTTGATAACTTTTTCGGCATAATTTCAGATTGCTCTCCAGAATGGTTGGCTTCGTTCACAACTCCACCAACAATGCATCAGTGTCCCCGTTTTCCCGCATCCCCTCCAACATTCATCATTATTTTTTCCTGTCATCTTAACCAATCTGACAGGTGTGTAGTGATATCTCAGAGTTGTCTTAATTTGCATTTCTCTGATCAATAGTGATTTGGAACACTCTTTCATGTGAGTGGTAATAGTTTCAATTTCATCCTCTGAAAATTGTCTGTTCATATCCTTTGACCATTTATCAATTGGAGAATGGCTTGATTTCTTATAAATTTGAGTCAGTTCTCTATATATTTTGGAAATGAGGCCTTTATCAGAACCTTTAACTGTAAAGATGTTTTCCCAGTTTATTGCTTCCCTACTAATCTTGTTTGCATTCGTTCTGTTTGTACAAAGGCTTTTTAATTTGATATAATCAAAATTTTCTATTTTGTGATCAGTAATGGTCTCTAGTTCATCTTTGGTCACAAATTTCTTTCTCTTCCACAAGTCTGAGAGATAAACTATCCTATGTTCCTCTAATTTATTTATAATCTCGTTCTTTATGCCTAGGTCATGGACCCATTTTGATCTTATCTTGGTATATGTGTTAAGTGTGGGTCCTTGCCTAATTTCTGCCATACTAATTTCCAGTTATCCCAGCAGTTTTTATCAAATAATTAATTCTTATCCCAAAAGTTAGAATCTTTGGGTTTGTCAAACACTAGATTGCTATAGTTGACTATTCTGTCTTGTGAACCTAACCTTTTCCACTGATCCACTAATCTGTTTCTTAGCCAATACCAAATGGTTTAGGTGACTGCTGCTTTATAATATAATTTTAGATCAGGTACAGCTAGACCACCTTCATTTGATTTTTTTTTCATTAATTCCCTTGAGATTCTCGACTTTTAATTGTTCCATATGAACTTTGTTGTTATTTTTTCTAGATCATTAAAATATTTTCTTGGAAGTCTGATTGGTATAGCACTAAATAAATAGATTAGTTTAGGGAGTATTGTCATCTTTATTATATTCACTCAGCCTATCCAAGAGCACTTAATATTTTTCCAATTATTTAAGTCTGACTTTATTTGTGTGGAAACTTTTTTGTAATTTTGCTCAAATAATTCCTGACTTTCCTTTGGTAGGTAGAGTCCCAAATATTTTATGCTTTCAACAGTTATTTTGAATGGAATTTCTCTTTGTATCTCTTGCTCTTGGATTTTGTTGGTGGTGTATAAAAATGCTGAGGATTTATGGGGATTTATTTTGTATCCTGCTACTTTGCTAAAATTACGAATTATTTCTAATAGCTTTTTAGTAGAATCTTTGGGGTTCTCTAGGTATACCATCATATCATCTGCAAAGAGTGATAGTTTGGTTTCCTCATTGCCTATTCTAATTCCTTTAATCTCTTTCTTGACTCTTATTGCAGAGGCTAGTGTTTCTAATACAATATTGGATAATAATGGTGATAGTGGGCAACCTTGCTTCACTCCAGATCTTACTGGGAAAGGTTCCAGTTTTTCCCCATTGCATATGATGCTTACTGATGGTTTTAAATATATGCTCCTGACTATTTTAAGGAAAAGTCCTTTTATTCCTATGCTCTCAAGTGTTTTTATTAGGAATGGATGTTGGATTTTATCAAATGCTTTTTCTGCATCTGTTGAGATGATCATATGGTTTTTGTTTGTTTGGTTATTGATATAGTCAATTATGTTAATAATTTTCCTAATATTGAACCAGCCCTGCCTTCCTGATATAAATCCTATTTGGTCATAGTGTATTATCCTGGGGATGATTTTCTGTAATCTTTTTGCTAATATTTTATTTAAGATTTTAGCATCAATATTCATTAGGGAGATTGGTCTATAATTTTCTTTCTCTGTTTTCAGACTACCTGGTTTAGGTATCAGTACCATGTCTGTGTCATAAAAGGAGTTTGGTAGGACTCCTTCAATCCCTACTTTTTCAAATAGTTTATTTAGCATTGGAATTAATTGATCTTTAAATGTTTGATAGAATTCACATGTAAATCCATCTGGTCCTGGGGATTTTTTCTTAGGAAGTTGATTGATAGTTTGTTCTATTTCTTTTTCTGAGATGGGAGTGTTTAGATTATTTACTTCTTCCTCTGTTAGTTTAGGCAAGCTATATTTTTAGAGGTATTCTTCTATTTCATTTAAGTTGTCGAATTTATTGGTGTAAAGTTGGGCAAAGTAACTCCTAATTATTGCTCTAATTTCTTCTTCATTAGTGGCGAGTTCTCCCTTTTCATTTTTAAGACTAACAATTTGATTTTCCTCTTTCCTTTTTTTAATCAGATTTACTAAGGGTTTGTCTATTTTGTTGGTTTTTTCATAGAACCAACTCTTAGTTTTATTAATTAATTCAATAATTTTTTTACTTTCAATTTTATTGATCTCTCCTTTTATTTTTAGAATTTCAAGTTTAGTGTTTGACTGGGGATTTTTAATTTGTTCCTTTTCTAGCATTTTTAGTTTCAAGCCCAATTCATTGACCTTCTCTTTCTCTATTTTATACAAATAGGCCTCTAGAGATATGAGATTTCCCCTTATCACCGCTTTGGCTGCATCCCATACATTTTGGCATGATGTCTCATTATTATCGTTTTCTTGGATGAAGTTATTAATTATGTCTATAATTTGCTGTTTCACCCAATCATTCTTTAGTATGAGATTATTTAGTTTCCAATTATTTTTTGGTCTACTTTCCCGTGGCTTTTTATTGAATGTAATTTTCAATGCATCGTGATCTGAAAAGGATGCATTTACTATTTCTGCCTTACTGCATTTGAGTTTGAGGTTTTTATGTCCTAGTATATGGTCAATTTTTGTATAAGTTCCATGAACTGCTGAAAAGAAGGTGTACTCCTTTCTGTCCCCATTACATTTTCTCCAGAGATCTATCATATCTAATTTTTCTAGTATTCTATTTATCTCTTTGACTTCTTTCTTATTTATTTTGTGGTTTGATTTATCTAATTCTGAGAGTGCAAGGTTAAGATCTCCCACTATTATAGTTTTACTGTCTATTTCTTCTTGCAGCTCTCTTAATTTCTCTTTTAAGAATTTAGATGCTACACCACTTGGTGCATATATGTTTAATATAGATACTGTTTCATTATTCATTCTACCCTTTAGCAAGATATAGTACCCTTCCTTATCTCTTTTGATTAGATCAATTTTTGCTTTAGCTTGATCTGAGATCAGGATGGCTACCCCTGCTTTTTTGACTTCACCTGAAGCATAGTAGATTTTGCTCCAGCCTTTTACCTTTAACCTGCATGTATCTCCCCGCTTCAGGTGTGTTTCCTGTAAACAGCATATTGTAGGATTCTGGCTTTTAATCCATTCTGCTAACCACTTCCTCTTTATGGAGGAGTTTACCCCGTTCACATTTATGGTTAAAATGACCAATTCTGTATTACTTGCCATCTTGTTAACCCCGATTTATGCTTTTCTCCCTTCTTACCCCCTTCCTCCCCTTCCCAGTATTAAGCTTGTGAGCACCACTTGCTTCTCACAGCCCTCCCTTTTTAGTATCCCTCCCCCCTCTTAGAGTTTCTCCCCCTATCTTACCCCTTTCCCTCCCAGTTACCATATTCCCTTCCACTTAGCTTATTCCTTCCCTTTTCACTTTTCCCTTCTCACTTTTCAATGAGGTGGGAGAAGTTTCACCATAGATTGAATATGTCTAAAATTTTTCTCTTAAAGCCAATTCTGAAAGCAGTAAAATACTCACTATATTCATCCCTCTCCATTCTTTTTCTCAGATATAATAGGTTTCCTATGCCTCTTCATGAGATGTACTATCCCCACTTTCCCCTTTTTCTGGTACAATGTCCTTTCCACATCTAGTTTCTAGAACAAGGTATATCTGTATTCTTTATACATCTTTATAGCCGAAATATAGTTCCCAAGATTAATCTTTACCTTTTTAGATTTCTCTTGAGTTCTGTACTTGTAGATCAAACTTTTTGTTAAGTTCTGTCTTTTTCATCAAAAATAGGTGAAATTCACTTACTTCGTTGAATGTCCATCTTCTTCCCTGGAAAAAGATGCTTATTCTCACTGGGTAAGTTATTTTTGGTTGCATACCAAGTTCCTTAGCCTTTCGGAATATCATATTCCAGGCCCTTCGATCCTTTAATGTGGATGCTGCCAGATCTTGGGTGATTATCTTAGGCTTTTTATGACAGGGGTTTCAGACTCTGTCTGTTCACCTAGTGCTACACTGATGTTGTCCTGAGGCCCACAGAGAACCCTCATGTCTAGTGATGCTATGATAGGGTGTGGTAGGGAGTGGCTATTACTGCTAGAGACAAGAGGGGTCTGGGAGCTTACTGATGCTGACTTGCGGTTCTGGAATCTGATGTGTATTGAGGCCAGAGGGGTGTCTCTGAATTTCCTTAGGACTACACCGAATCACATGGTGATCTGGCCACTGGAAGCTGCTTGTTTGCTTGGATACCTATAGAGTTGGCATATACCTGTTTTGCCTAGGGATATGATGAGGACTGTGGAGGTCTGGATGCTAGAAGATGCCTCCTTATCTAGGGATTTGCTGAACCATGTGGTGATTTTACAAGCTGAAATTTCCCCATTTCTGTGGCTATGTTGAGATATTGGGAGTAGGAAGATTCCTAGTGTTGATATTTGCCTATTCCACCCCACTGGGGCTTAGGATCTTTCACTGGTCTGTTGAAGCAGAATTTGCTCCTGGCTTGCTGAGATGTTTCCTGTCTTGAACTTCATTCCCCCTTTATCTCTAGTGAGACAGAACTTTCTCACCAATCTTCCAAGTTTCTTGGGATCAAAGATATTTTTATCCCTTCTTTTTGCTTGTTCTGCTATTTTAGGATATGATTTAGGGTGCTTTGCATGGTTCTTTGGAGGTGAATATGGGAGAGTTATGGCAATTTATTACTTACTCCACCATCTTGGCTTTTGGAAGTGTGATTAAACATTTTGCTTTGAACTAATGTGTAATGTGACTTTTAAATAGGAAATATACATGCATATGTAGGTACATATGCATATTTAAATTTTATGAAGCATTTTACAAATATTATCTCATTTTATCATCATAACTACATTGAGACATAGGTATTATTGTTTCCATTTTACAGAGGAGGAAATTGAGACAATGATTTCTTGTAGATCACACAACTTCTAAGTGCCTGAGGACCGATTTAATCTCATGTCTTCCTAACTCTAGTTATACCACTCTACTCATTGGCCTACCAGGCTACCCACATCAGTGTTAGGCTTGTGAATTAAAGTTTTAAATGGATACTGACTTACAAAGTATCTCAAACTTGAGGTAGCTTTCTAAAGGCTGCAAAGATCTAGGACAGTTCTGAAGGCTATTTTTGAAGAGTTTTGTTGAAAATGCAAAGGAGACAAAGTGTAGTATATCATATCAAGATACACCATCAAGAAAGTCAGAGATGCTGCCTCCTTCCTATATACATGAAAACTGAGCTATTCCTTTCTTTTAAGAAGAAGTGATGTCAAAGGCCCCATTTGATAAATTCATTTCTGGGCAGAGTAAGGTAGAATCACATTCTTTGTTCTCTTCCATTTTAGATCTCTGTGGATTCTTCATATCCACAGCTCATAGTGAAATGATACTTTTAAAAACACTCCAAACTGTTTCTGACTTCTCAGACTTCAACATCATGTTTTAGCTGAAGTCTCAACTTGGACCTTCCACTTAGTATATAGTACCTCCTTGATTGTTTGAAATTCATGATACTGAAGGCTATTATAAAACTGTACTTAAGTATCTATCAGAAAATATTCTAGTAATTTCTGCAAGAATAAAATGAATTAATGTGTGAATACTATTTTACAAACCTAAAATTGTTATGTAATTGTTAATAATAATAATATTAAGTACTAACAGCAGTAGCAGTAGCAGGAGCAGGATAAGTAGTTGTTATAGTCATAGCCATAGTAGTAATTGTTGAAGTCATAGTAATAGTAGTTAAAATCATATTTGTAGTAGTAATAGTGGTTCAGGAAGGTGGCACAATAGATAGAATACCAGGTCTCGAGTCAGGAAAACTCATCTTCTGAGTTTAAATCCAATTTCAGATTTGTGCAACCCTAGGCAAGTCACTTAGCCCTGTTTGGCTCAATTTTCTTATCTGTGAAATGAGATAGAAAAGGAAAGGGGAAACCTTTCCAGGATCTTTTCCAAGGAAACTCTAAATGAGGTTATAAAGAATCAAACATAACTGAAGGCAACTGAATAAAAAACAAAGTAGTGATAGTAGCCATCGTCGTCGTCGTCATCTTCATAATTATAGGAGGAGGAGGAGGAGGAAGAGAAGGAGGAAGAAAAGGAGGAGTAGCAGTAACAGTAATAGTAGTTGAGCTTAAGAGGGTAAAAAAATAATAATAAAAGTAGCAAACCAATCTCCTTCCACTCTATCACTAGGAGGAAAGGAAGGGTTGCTAATAAAAGAGAGAAGGTTCTGTTACTGCTGGACAAATGTTATCAGATAAAAACATAATACACATATGTTGGGCAAATATTCTAATGTCTTTTCATGAATGAACATTTTATCAGGAAAAAGATATCTGTTTATAAATTTGACTTAGAGAAACCTTTCTTTTTACTGTCCTAAGCTCACAAGCCACTGCCCTGAATCTCTTTACCTTTTCAAAAATAACTTCAGCTTTATTTGCATTTAATTCCTCCACATCCCCGCTGTCCATTTTTCTTTGTTCTTTCTGCTAAGTAATTGAGGTTAAGTTACTTGCTCAGGGTTACACAACTAGGAAGTGTTAGTGTCTGAGACCAGATTTGAACTCAAGTTCTCCTGATTCCAGGGCCAGTGCTCTATTCACTAAGCCATCTAGCTATCCCTCATTTTCATTTTTCATCTCTTTTGTTATGGCTTCCATTCCCATCCTGCTAATGAAACTGTTCTTTCAATTACTTCCTCTGCCTTTTCTATATTGATATATAAGCCTTCAAAGTCTAAGTGTGCCTAAGCAGGACAGCTTATGCCAGATAAAATGCCAGGAGTAATGTTATACAGAGTATCCTGGCACACCAGATCATGCTTACAAGAGTCTTATGATTATTATTGTTAAAACTAATGGCCTTTTCTCCTCATTTACCTTAATTCCCAACTTTAGGCAGTTTTTACAATTACAAACTTACCCGACCTCTAAAATACTCTCTTCTCCCTTGACTTCCTTTCCTTTCATAAAGTGGGAAGAATGGCAGATTTGATGCCTTGAGGAACTTGAAATCAAAGCCTAGCTCTGCAATTCAGTACATTCAAGATTCTGGGGAAGTAGTTTAATTTTTGAAGATCTTAGTTTCTTTATCTGTGAAAGAAAGAGTTTAGAGTAATTGTCATTAAAGAACCCCTCCAGTTACAGATAAATGAATAATCTTTGCTTTTTTCTTAAACTTTTACATTTAAAATTCTACTAGTTTTACTCTATCTGATCCTTATTTCTGTCTTTTTTATTGACTCATCATCATTTGTGTCATAAAGCTTTGTTTTGAATTTTTCTGTTGTTCTATTCTGTGGTAATCTTATCTACTCCTAAGAGTTCAATTTTCTCTTTTATGTGGATTGCCTTAAAATATACACAGATGTGTGTGTATGTATGTATAGTAAGTTTGTAGGCTACTTAAAAGTTCATTTTTTTTTTCAAATCAATTACTTCCTAGCCAAGCCTTCTCCATGTAAAGTTTTGAAATTGATATTTTGAACCCATAGTAGATGTTACATTCCATATTGAATTTATTTTATTATATTTCACTCGATTTTTTTTATCTTTTTGAATTTTAATTCTGCCTTCTAACACATGAGTTATCCCTTCCACTTTTGTGATAGATGCAGTTCTTTAAAATGTCATTTATATCTGTATCCAAGTGATACAAATTCCAAACATCAAGGAGAAAAACACAGGTCCCTGAAACACTCCTTAAAAAACTTTCCAAGCAGGCTTAGAAATAATATATCTCAACATAAACAGTCTTAAACTTCCCAAACTAGTATTTTCTAGACTATGTTTCCAAAGTAATTGGAGACTTTGTCAAATGTTTTACTAAAATATAGATAAATTATAACTGTAACTCTCTACTGATCTACCAGTAAAATAAGATTTATTTAAAAGAAATGGAAATTAAGCTTATCTAGCATGAACATTCTTGATAAACTTATATTGACTTTATGCAACCAATGTTGGTTGTTTTTTTTTGTTTGGTTGGTTTTGATTTTGTTTTTTCCCCTAGATATTCAGTAATAATAACATTAATTTTATAATGAACAATTTTTGCCAAGCATCTCAATTAGGTTCAATGGCCCAAAGTTTGATGATTCAACTCTCTCTTCTTTTAATTGGAATAACATTTCCCTTTCTTTTATAATCTTTCAAAGATAATTGACAGGGCCAAAACAATAGCATCTAACAATTTTCTTTGTGCCCTAGGATGTAGTTTGTTTAGGACTTAGTTTCTTGAACAAACCAAGCACTCCTAAGTACTCAATTTCACACTACTCATCTTGGATATCAACTCCCAGTTGGTTGTTTTTGTTTTATTTTTTACAGTTCTGAAGATCATTCTTAGAAAAGAAGGAACAGGAAGAAGAGAACAAGAATAAGAAGTACAAAAAACACAAGAACAAAAATAAAAACAAGAAGAACAAATACAAGAAAAAGAAAAAGAACTAAATGAAAACAAACAATTCTTCATCCTATCTATTACCTATTATTATTATACTGTCTCAGCTAAGATGGTGGACTAAAGTCAGGAAGCTGCTAGTGCTCATCCAATTTCCATTGAAAACCACATGAAACCAATCTTCTGAATAAAGTCTGTTGGGATTTTCGAATTCAAGATAGACTGAAAAAACTTCAAGAAAGGTCAGTCTCACTGGGGTGTAAAGAGTGTTCAGCTCAGGTCAGAAAGACTCTGGGAAATCTGGTGAGAGGGTCTTAATCATAGCAAATCAGTAACTAAGATCCTCATTTCTGGCTCAGTAGAGGAGCAAATCAATGGGGCAGCTTCTGGTCCCAGTTCAGAAAGCAAATTCTGGGAAACTCTATTTCCTGAACAGAGAGGGCAAAACTATCTCCCACAAACACAAGGAGTTCTTGTGCTCAAAGACAAGGCTCAAAGCTTCACAGGAGGCTTAAAACAGAACCCCCTTTACTACAGAAGCAGAGGTCCACCTTAAAACTTAAAACTTAAAGAAAAAAAAAGAAGCAAGAAATAGAAACGAATCTTGACTGAAGAAAGCCACTATGGTGACAGGGCAGGCCAAAACACAAACTCAGAAGAGTACAGAATATACACAGAAGAAATGTCAAAGAACTATAAATTTAGGTGTAGGCTCAAACCTAAAGAAGTTTCTTGGATATGCTCATAAAAGACCTCAAAAGGCAAATAAGAGAGGTAGAAGAAAAAATGAGAAAATAAATTAAAAGTATGCATAAGAGAGTCAACAGTTTGGAAAAAGAAGGAAAAAATGTCTCAAGAAAACTCCTTAAACAGTAAAATAAATCAAATGGGAAAAAAGATAACTGAAGAAAATCACACATTAAAAACAAGAACAAGGCAAATGGAAGCTAAGGACTTTGTGAGGCAGCAAGAACCAATCAAACCAAAAGAATGAAAAAATGGATGAAAATGTGAAATGCCTTATTGGCAAAATAGCCAGCAAAATAAGCAATCTAGAAAATAGATCCAAAAGAGACAATTTTAAAATTACTGGCTTACCTGAAGGCCATGACAAAAAAGGGGGGTTGGATAGCATTCTACAAGAGCTTATTGGGGACTTCCAGCCAAGATGGCAGAGAGGACACATGCATCTATCTAAGCCCTTCCTTGCCTTCCAACTACTTTTTTTCATGACACGGTCTTGGAATTAGTACTTGATTGAAAAAATCCACGAATACATTACCAACAGAAGATATCCTCGAAATTTGCCAGAAAAGGTTTGTTTTTGCTCATGGGCAGGGATGGTTAGATAAGACACAGGTTAGATCTGTGCCTGCAGGCAGGCAGCAAAAGCATGGAAGGCAGATAACACTGAGCAGACTGGATTGGGGCAGGATGTGATCTTAGCTGTGGAGTGTAATGGGCTGAGGCTTGAGTTGATGCACTGAGGTCCCAAGCACATGAGGCTAAATAGTAATTGGACCATACTCTATTAATATATAAGCTTGGAGAAAGAATGGCCCCTGCCCACTCTTTGTGCAAGTCCTGATGTGTTGTACAGGAAATGACGATTTTGGTGGGTGGAGGCAGGGGAGTGGAAAAGGAAGGGGAAGGAGAGACTGCTTGCATTTGCCATTGCGATGGCCCTTTCAGCTCAGATCCCCCTCTGTTAGCTGGCTTCCTATCACAGCTGCCCATATTGCTATCGCAATCTTTCTTGCCCATATTGCTATCGCAATCCTTATTCACCTCTCCACTTCAATAAAGATTGAAGATTTTTCCCTTAACATGAATTCCTGACTCCAGCTGATTTTAAATACGTGGTCATTACAGTGGGGAAATTTGCAGGAAAAATTTTACCCAGTGTAAGCTACTGTGCCCTGGCAGCAAACCAGTAGATCAGCAGAGAAGCTATAAACACAGGGGGTAAAAACTTCAATGCCAAAACACTGGGGTCTCTCAGGACCTGACCACACCCACCCAACATCCAGAGTAACTCAGCACACTCTCAGAGTCTCAGAGAGTGGCCATTGTGCAGGCAGAGCAGCCATTACTCTTCCACTGCTGCCTCACTGTTACCTCCTGTAGTCTGTAGAAGAAGCTTGATAACATCACACTGCCCAAAAAGTAGACCCCATTTGCTTTTTTTGTTGTTGTTGTTTCTTTGTTTTCTTTGATTTGTTTTTGTCAAAATGAGTAAAAAATTAAAGCATGCTCTAACTATTGATAGCTTCTATGTGGATAGAGAGTAGACTTCAAATCCTGAGGAGACTAAAAACAGATTGTCTTCAGATGAATCCCCAAAGGGGGATATGATGTGATCCCCAACACACAAGGCTCTCATAGGAGAAATTTAAAAGGCTCTTACAGAGAGCTAGAAGAAAAATGGGGAAAGGAAAGGAAAGCTTGGCAAGAGGGTCTGGATAAATCATTCCACTCATTTAAAGATAAGAGTGGATAAAGAAATCAAATCCCTGAAAAACAGAATTAGTGAATTGGAAAAGGTAAACAATTCCAAGGAAAACAGAATTAGTGAATTGGAAAAAGAAACTAGCTCTCTAAAAAATAAAATTGGTGAAATGGAAAAAAAAAATCCCATAGAACAAAACAACTCATTTCAAAACTCAATTGGACAATTACAAAAAGAAATTTTAAAAAATAAATAAAGAAGATAATTTATTAAAAATCAGAATTAAACAAATGGAAATGAATGACTTAAGGAGACACCAAGAATCAATCAAGCAAAACCAAATAAATGAAAAAATGGGAAAATGTTAAATACCTACTTGGGAGAACAACAGACATGGAAAAAACAATTCAAATATAGAGGAGCCACAATAAGGATTACTCAAGATCTAGCAGTGTCCACATTAAAGGATCGAAGAGCCTGGAATCTGATATTCTGAAGGGCTAAGAAACTTGATATGCAGCCAAGAATAAGTTACTCAGCCAAAATGAGTATTTTTTTCCCCAGGAAAGAAGATGGACATTCATTGAAATAGGTGAATTTCATCTATTTCTGACTAAAAAACCAGAACTAAACAAAAAGTTTAATCTCCAAATATAGGACTCAAGAAAAACATAAAAAGGCAAAAAGATATTTTGGGAACTATATTTCTGTTATGAACATACATAAAGAACACATGTATAATTTGGTTTTAAAGTCATAATATAAAAAAAGAAATTAGAGGTGGAAAGGAATTTTTTTTCCTTCTCTTACAAAAGGGTAAAGTGGGGTACTACATCTCATAAGGAGGCAAAGGAAACCTATTATATCTGAGGGAAAGAAGGGGGGGATGAACATAATGTATATCTTACTCTCTTTTTTTTTTAATTTTTTATTTAATAATTACTTTATATTGACACTCGTTTCTGTTCCGATTTTTCCCCCCCTCCCTCCCTCCACCCCCTCCCCTAGATGGCAAGCAGTCCTTTATATGTTGGATATGTTGCAGTATATCCTAGATACAATATATGTTTGCAGAACCGAACAGTTCTCTTGTTGCTTAGGGAGAATTGGATTCAGAAGGTATAAATAACCCGGGAAGAAAAACAAAAATGCAGATAGTTTACATTCGTTTCCCAGTGTTCTTTCTTTGGGTGTAGCTGCTTTTGTCCGTCATTTATCAATTGAAACTCAGGTCTCTTTGTCAAAGAAATCCACTTCCATCAAAATATGTCCTCATACAATATCGTTGTCGAAGTGTATAATGATCTCCTGGTTCTGCTCATTTCACTTAGCATCAGTTCATGTAAGTCTCGCCAGTCCTCTCTGTATTCATCCTGCTGGTCATTTCTTACAGAACAATAATATTCCATAACATTCATATACCACAATTTACCCAGCCATTCTCCAATTGATGGGCATCCATTCATTTTCCAGTTTCTAGCCACTACAAACAGGGCTGCTACAAACATTTTGGCACATACAGGTCCCTTTCCCTTCTTTAGTATTTCTTTGGGATATAAACCCAATAGAAACACTGCTGGATCAAAGGGTATGCACAATTTGATAATTCTTTGGGCATAATTCCAGATTGCTCTCCAGAATGGTTGGATTCGTTCACAACTCCACCAACAATGCATTAGTGTCCCAGTTTTCCCGCATCCCCTCCAACATTCATCATTATTTTTTCCTGTCATCTTAGCCAATCTGACAGGTGTGTAATGGTATCTCAGAGTTGTCTTAATTTGCATTTCTCTGATCAATAATGATTTGGAAAACTCTTTCATATGAGTGGTAATAGTTTCAATCTCATCCTCTGAAAATTGTCTGTTCATATCCTTTGACCATTTATCAATTGGAGAATGGCTTGATTTCTTATAAATTTGAGTCAGTTCTCTATATATTTTGGAAATGAGGCCTTTATCAGAACCTTTAACTGTGAAAATGTTTTCCCAGTTTGTTGCTTCCCTTCTAATCTTGTTTGCATTAGTTTTATTTCTACAAAGGCTTTTTAATTTGATGTAATCGAAATTTTCTATTCTGTGATCAGTAATGGTCTCTAGTTCATCTTTGGTCACAAATTTCTTTCTCCTCCACAAGTCTGAGAGATAAACTATTCTATGTTCCTCTAATTTATTTATAATCTCGTTCTTTATGCCTAGGTCATAGACCCATTTTGATCTTATCTTGGTATATGGTGTTAAGTGTGGGTCCATGCCTAATTTCTGCCATACTAATTTCCAATTATCCCAGCAGTTTTTATCAAATAATGAATTCTTTTCCCAGAAGTTAGGGGCTTTGGGTTTGTCAAACACTAGATTGCTATAATTGACTACTCTGTCTTGTGAGCCTAGCCTTTTCCACTGATCCACTAATCTATTTCTTAGCCAATACCAAATGGTTTTGGTGACTGCTGCTTTATAATATAATTTTAGATCAGGTACAGCTAGACCACCTTCATTTGATTTTTTTTTCATTAATTCCCTTGAGATTCTCGACTTTTTATTGTTCCATATGAATTTTGTTATTATTTTTTCTAGCTCAATAAAATATTTTCTTGGAAGTCTGATTGGTATAGCACTAAATAAATAGATTAGTTTAGGGAGTATTGTCATCTTTATTATGTTCGCTCGGCCGATCCAAGAGCACTTAATATTTTTCCAATTATTTAAGTCTGACTTTATTTGTGTGGAGACTTTTTTATAATTTTGCTCATATAATTCCTGACTTTCCTTTGGTAGATAGATTCCCAAATATTTTATGGTATCAACAGTTATTCTGAATGGAATTTCTCTTTGTATCTCTTGCTGTTGGGTTTTGTTGGTGATGTATAAAAATGCTGAGGATTTATGGGGATTTATTTTGTAGCCAGCTACTTTGCTAAAATTATGAATTATTTCCAATAGCTTTTTGGTAGAATCTCTGGGGTTCTCTAGGTATACCATCATATCATCTGCAAAGAGTGATAGTTTGGTTTCCTCATTGCCTACTCTAATTCCTTTAATATCTTTCTCAACTCTTATTGCCGAGGCTAGTGTTTCTAATACGATATTAAATAATAATGGTGATAGTGGGCAACCTTGCTTCACTCCAGATCTTACTGGGAAAGGTTCCAGTTTTTCCCCATTGCATATGATGCTTACTGATGGTTTTAAATATATGCTCCTGACTATTTTAAGGAAAAGTCCATTTATTCCTATGCTCTCAAGTGTTTTTATTAGGAATGGATGTTGGATTTTATCAAATGCTTTTTCTGCATCTATTGAGATGATCATGTGGTTTTTGTTTGTTTGGTTATTGATATAGTCAATTATGCTAATAGTTTTCCTAATATTGAACCAGCCCTGCATTCCTGGTATAAATCCTACTTGGTCATAGTGTATTATCCTGGTGACGATTTTCTGTAATCTTTTTGCTAATATTTTATTTAAGATTTTAGCATCAATATTCATTAGGGAGATTGGTCTATAATTTTCTTTCTCTGTTTTCAGACTACCTGGTTTAGGTATCAGTACCATGTCTGTGTCATAAAAGGAGTTTGGTAGGACTCCTTCAATCCCTATTTTTTCAAATAGTTTATATAACATTGGAGTTAATTGTTCTTTAAATGTTTGGTAGAATTTACATGTAAATCCATCTGGTCCTGGGGATTTTTCCTTAGGGAGTTGATTGATAGTTTGTTCTATTTCTTTTTCTGAGATGGGACTGTTTAGGATATTTACTTCTTCCTCTGTTAGTTTGGGCAAGCTGTATTTTTGGAGGTATTTTTCTATTTCATTTAAGTTGTCGAATTTATTGGCATAAAGTTGGGCAAAGTAACTCCTAATTATTGCTCTAATTTCCTCTTCGTTAGTGGCGAGTTCTCCCTTTTCATTTTTAAGACTAACAATTTGGTTTTCCTCTTTCCTTTTTTTAATCAGATTTACTAAGGGTTTGTCTATTTTGTTGGTTTTTTCATAGAACCAACTCTTAGTTTTATTAATCAATTCAATAGTTTTTTTACTTTCAATTTTATTGATCTCACCTTTTATTTTTAGAATTTCAAGTTTAGTGTTTGACTGGGGGTTTTAATTTGTTCCTTTTCTAGCATTTTTAATTGCAAACCCAGTTCATTGACCTTCTCTTTCTCTATTTTATACAAATAGGCCTCTAGAGATATGAAATTTCCCCTTATTACCGCTTTGGCTGCATCCCATACATTTTGGTATGATGTCTCATTATTATCGTTTTCTTGGGTGAAGTTATTAATTATGTCTATGATTTGCTGTTTCACCCAATCATTCTTTAGTATGAGATTATTTAGTTTCCAATTATTTTTTGGTCTACTTCCCCCTGCTTTTTTGTTGAATGTAATTTTCATTGCATCATGGTCTGAAAAGGATGCATTTACTAT
Source organism: Antechinus flavipes (assembly GCF_016432865.1). Taxonomy (NCBI): domain Eukaryota; kingdom Metazoa; phylum Chordata; class Mammalia; order Dasyuromorphia; family Dasyuridae; genus Antechinus; species Antechinus flavipes. The sequence continues at coordinate 318,130,415 of NC_067401.1, forward strand.
TTCTGCCTTACTACATTTGAGTTTGAGGTTTTTATGTCCTAATATATGGTCAATTTTTGTATAGGTTCCATGAACTGCTGAAAAGAAAGTGTATTCCTTTCTGTCTCCATTGCATTTTCTCCAGAGATCTATCATATCTAACTTTTCTAGTATTCTATTTACCTCTTTGACTTCTTTCTTATTTATTTTGTGATTTATCTAATTCTGAGAGTGCAAGGTTAAGATCTCCCACTATTATAGTTTTACTGTCTATTTCTTCTTGTAGCTCTCTTAGTTTCTCTTTTAAGAATTTAGATGCTACCCCACTTGGTGCATATATGTTTAATATAGATAGTGCTTCATTATCCATGCTACCCTTTAGCAAGATATAGTGTCCTTCCTTATCTCTTTTAATTAGATCAATTTTTGCTTTAGCTTGATCTGAGATCAGGATGGCTACCCCTGCTTTTTTGACTTCACCTGAAGCATAGTAGATTTTGCTCCAACCTTTTACCTTTAACCTGCATGTATCTCCCCGCTTCAGGTGTGTTTCCTGTAAACAACATATTGTAGGATTCTGGCTTTTAATCCATTCTGCTAACTGCTTCCTCTTTATGGGGGAGTTTACCCCGTTCACGTTTATGGTTAGAATGACCAATTCTGTATTACTTGCCATCTTGTTAACCCCGGTTTATGCTTTCCTCCCTTCTTTCCCCTTTCCCCCCCTTCCCAGTATTAAGCTTGTGAGCACCACTTGCTTCTCCCCGCCCTCCCTTTTTAGTATCCCTCCCCCGCCTTAGAGTTCCTCCCCCTATCTTACCCCTTTCCCTCCCAGTTCCCGTATTCCCTTCCCCTTAGCTTATTCCTTCCCTTTTCACTTTTCCCTTCTCACTTTTCAGTGAGATGGGAGAAGTTTCACCATAGATTAAATATGTCTTAAGATTTTTCACTTAAAGCCAATTCTGAAGGTAGTAAGATACCCACTATATTCATCCCCCTCCATTCTTTCTCTCAGATATAATAGGTTTCCTTCGCCTCTTCATGAGATGTACTACCCCCACTTTACCCGTTTTCTGGTACAATGTCCTTTCCACATCAATTTCTAGAACAAGGTATACATGTATTCTTTATACATCTATATAGTCAAAATATAGTTCCCAAGATTAATCTTTACCTTTTTAGATTTCTCTTGAGTTCTATATTTGTAGATCAAACTTTTTGTTAAGTTCTGGTTTTTTCATCAGAAATAGATGAAATTCGCTTACTTCATTGAATGTCCATCTTCTTCCCTGGAAAAAGATGCTCATTCTCGCTGGGTAAGTTATTTTTGGTTGCATACCAAGTTCCTTAGCCTTTCGGAATATCATATTCCAGGCCCTTCGATCTTTTAATGTGGACGCTGCCAGATCCTGGGTGATCCTTATTGTGGCTCCTTGATACTTGAATTGGATTTTTCTAGCCGCTTGCAATATTTTTTCCTTCATCTGAGGGTTCTGGCATTTGGCCACTATATTCCTTGGTGTTTTGATTTTAGGATCCCTTTCAGTGGGTGATCGATGAATCCTTTCAATGTTTATTTTTTCCTCTGTTCCTATGACTTCTGGGCAGTTCTCTTTGATAATTTCCTGGAAAATGGTGTCCAGGCTCTTTTTTTCATCATGTTTTTCTGGGAGTCCAATGATTCTCAGATTGTCTCTCCTGGATCTGTTTTCCAGGTCTGTTGTCTTCCCCAGAAGGTATTTCACATTTTTCTCCATTGTTTGATTTTTTTGGATTTGCTTGACTGATTCTTCTTGTCTCATCGAGTCATTCAATTCCACTTGTTCAATTCTGATTTTCAGTGAAGTATTCTCTTCACTCACTTTTTAAAAATCTTTTTCTAATTGTCCAATTGAGTTCTTTTGTTCTGTGGAATTTTTTCCATTTCGCCAATTTTGTTTTTTAGAGAGCTGTTTTCTGTTTCCAGTTCACTAATCCTATTTTTCAAGGATTTTACTTCTTTATCCATTCTCTCTTTAACTGACTTCTCCAGGCTCTTTTGCCAAGTCTCCCTCTCCTTTTCCCAAGCCTCCCTCTCCTTTTGCCAAGCCTCACTCTGCTTTCCCCATTTTTCTTCTAGCTCCCTTGTGAGAGCCTTTTTAATCACTTCTATGAGGTTCATCTGTGCTGACGAACAGATGTTCTCCTCCTTTGGGGATTCACCTGGGGACTGCCTGTTTTTAGTCTCCTCAGGATTTAGAGTCTGCTCTCTATCTGTATAGAAGCTGTCAAGGGTTAAAGTCCTCTTCAGCTTCTTGCTCATTCTGTCTATTAATCAGAGACAAACTACCAAAGAAAAACAGAAAAAACTGGAGTCTTTCTTTGGGGGGGGGGGGCTGGGTGTGTTATCGAGCTTCCTCTACAGACTGCAGGGGGCAGCAGTGAGGCACTAGCAGGACTGTGCTGCGCCTGCGCTCTGAGATCCCAAAGCGTGCTGAGTCACTGTGGGGGGGGGGGGGGGAAGAGGGGGGCGGCCAGATCCGGAGAGACTCCAGCTGTTTGGGGTTGTATTCTTCAGCCCCGGTGTTTTTAGCTTCTCTGCTGGGCTGTTGACTTGCTGCTGGAGCAAAGTATTCAAACCTGTAGCGAAGGTCTTCCCGCAGAGACGGCTGCGATCACTCCCCACCCCCTCTCCAGTCTGCTCCCATGCTCTCACTGCCGCTGCCCTCAGCCTGCGCCCGATCTAAGACCGCCCCAGCCCTCCAGTAAAGACAGACCTTTCTTGGCGGATCTCAAGGATGGCTTCTCTTGGTAACTATTTGTGGGTTTTTTTCAGTCAAGCATTGATTCAGAGGCTTGTAATGAAATGGATAGTGAGAGAGAGCGTGGAGCTTATGCAGCTGTGAGCCTCCTCTCCGCCATCTTAAACGGAAGTCCATGTATATCTTACTCTCGTCAGAATTGGCTTAAAGAGAAAAATATTAGACATATTCGATTTATGGAGAAACTTCTCCTACTTCATTGAAAAGTGTGAGGGGAAAAGTGAAGAGGGAAGAATTGTAAGCTAAGCAGAAGGGAATACAGAAATTGTGAGGGAAAGAGGTAAGAAAAGGAGAGGAACTCTAGGGTGGAAGGAGGGATCCTAGAAAGGGAGGACAGTGAGAGGCAAGTGGTGCTACAAGTTTAATACTGGGGAGAGGGGAAAGGAGGAAGGAAAGGAGAAAAGCATAAGCAGGGGTTAACAAGAGAGCAAGAGATACAGAATTAGTAATTTTAACTATAAATATGAATGGGGTAAATTCTCCCATAAAGTGGAGATGGATAGCAGGCTGGATTAAAAGCCAAAATTCTACAATATGTTGTTTACAGGAAACACACTTGAAGCAGGGTGATACATACAGAGTAAAGGTAAAAGACTAGAGTGGAATCTACTATGCTTCAGGTGAAATCAAAAAAGCAGGGGTAGCCATCCTTATCTCAGATCAAGCAAAAACAAAAATTGATCTAATTAAAAGAGATAAGAAGGGCACAATATCTTGCTAAAAGGTAGCAAAAATAATGAAGCAATATAAATAATAAACATATATGCACCAAGTGGTGTAGCATCTAAATACCTAAAGGAGAAGTTAAGAGAACTGCAAAAAGAAATAGAGAGCAAAACTATAATAATGGAAGATCTCAACCTTGTACTTTCAGAATTAGATAAATCAAACCACAAAATAAATAAGAAAGAAGTTAAAGAGGTAAATAGAATACTAGAAAAGTTACATATAATAGATGTTTGGAGAAAACTAAATGGAGACAGAAAGGAGTACACTTTCTTCTCAGCAGTTCATGGAACCTATACAAAAATTGGCCATATAATAGGACATAAAAACCTCAAATTCAAATGCAGAAAGGCAGAAATAGTAAAAGCATCCTTTTCAGATCACAATGCAAAGAAAATTACATTTAATAAAATGCCAGGGAAAAATAGACCAAAAAATAATTGGAAACTAAATAATCTCATCCTAAAGAATGATTGGGTGAACAGAAAATCATAGACATAATTAATAATTTCATCTAAGAAAATGACTATAATGAGACATCATACCAAAATGTGTGGGATGCAGCCAAAGCTGCAGTAAGGGGAAATTTTATATCTCTAGAGGCCTACTTGCAAAAATAGAGAAAGAGAACATCAATGAATTGGCTTGAAACTAAAAAAGCTAGAAAAGGAACAAATTAAAAGCCCCCAGTCAAACACTAAACTTGAAATTCTAAAAAATTAAAGGAGAGATTGATAAAATTGAAAGTTAAAAAAACCCAACTATTGAATTAATAAATAAAACTAAGAGTTAGTTTTACAAAAAAAAAAAAAAAAACCAACAAAATAGATAAACCCTTAGTAAATTTGATTAAAAAAGGAAAGAGGAAAATCAAATTGTTAGTCTTAAAAATGAAAAGGGAGAATTCACCATTAATGAAGAGGAAATTAGAGCAATAATTAGGAGTTACTTTGCCCAACTTTATGCCAATAAATTTGATAACTTAAAAGAAAAGGAAAAATACCTTCAAAAATATAGCTTGCCCAGATTAACAGTGGAAGAAATAAATTGGTTACACAGTCCCATTTTAGAAAAAGAAATAGAACAAGCTATTAATCAACTCCCTAAGAAAAAAATCCCCAGGATCAGATGGATTTACATGTGTATTCTATCAAACATTTGCAGAACAATTAACTTCAATGCTGTATAAATTATTTGAAAAAATAGGGAATGAAGGAGTCCTACCAAATTCCTTTTATGACACAGACATGGTACTGATACCTAAACCAGGTTGAAAACAGAGAAAGAAAATTATAGATCAATCTCCCTAATTAATATTGATGCTAAAATCTTAAATAAAATATTAGCAAAAAGACTACAGAAAATCATCCCCAGAATAACACACCATGATCAAGTAGGATTCATACCAAGAATGCAGGGCTGGTTCAACATTAGGAAAAGTATTAATATAATTGATCATATTAATAACCAAATTAACAAAAACCATATGATAATCTCAATAGATGCAGAAAAAGCATTTGATAAAATCCAACATCCATTCCTAATAAAAACACTTGAGAGGATAGGAATAAATGGACTTTTCCTTAAAATAATCTGTTTATTCAGTGCTATACCAATCAGACTTCCAAGAAACTATTTTAATGACCTAGAAAACATAACAACAAAATTCATGTGGAAGAACAAAAAGTCAAGAATTTGAAGGTAACTTATGGAAAATAAATCAAATGATGGTGGCCTAACTGTACCAGATCAAAAACTATATTATAAAGCAGCGGTCACCAAAACAATTTGGTATTGGCTAAGAAATAGATTAGTTGATCAGTGAAATAGGTTAGGTTCACAGGACAAAATAGTCAATAACTATAGGAATCTAGTGTTTGACAAACCCAAAGATCCCAACTTTTGTGATAAGAATTCACTATCTGACAAAAACTGATGTGAAAACTGGAAATTAGAATGGCAGAAACTAGGCATGGACCCACACTTAACACCATACATCAAGATAAGATCAAAATGAGTTCATGATTTAGGCATAAAGAATAAGATTATAAATAAATTAGAGGAACATAGGATAGTTTACTTCTCAGACTTGTGGAGGAGGAAGGAATTTGTGACCAAAGAAGAACTAGAGATCATTATTGATCACAAAATAGAAAATTTTTATATTAAGTTAAAAAGCTTTTAATCAAACAAAACTAATGCAAACAAGATTAGAAGGGAAGCAATAATCTGGGAAAACATTTTTACAGTTAAAGGTTCTGATAAAGGCTTCATTTCCAAAATATATAAAGAATTGACTCTAATTTATAAAAAATCCAACCATTCTCCAATTGATAAATGGTCAAAGGATGTGACCAGACAATTTTCAGATGATGAAATTGAAACTATTTCTACTCATATGAAAGGGTGTTACAAATCACTATTGATCAGAGAAATGCAAATTAAGACAACTCTGAGATACCATTACATATTTGTCAGATTGGCTAAGATGACAGGAAAAGATAATAATGAATGTTGGAGGGGATGTGGGAAAACTGGGACACTGATACATTGTTGGTGGAGTTGTGAATGGATCCAATGGAAAACAATTGAGAATTCTGCTCAAAAAATTGCCCTTTGATCCAGCAGTGTTACTACCTGCACTTATTAAAGAGATATTAAAGAAGGGAAAGGGACCTGCATGTGCCAAAATGTTTGTGGCAGCCTTTTTTTTTTTTTTTTGTAGTGGCTAGAAACTGGAAATTGAATGGATGCCCATCAATTGGAGAATGGTTGAGTAAATGTGATATATGAATATTATGGAATGTTATTCTTCTGTAAGAAATGACCCGCAGGACGAATACAGAGAGGCTTGGAAAAACTTACATGAACAGATGCTAAGTGAAATGAGCAGAATCAGGAGATCATTATACACTTTCAAAATAATACTGTAAGAGGATGTATTCTGATGGAAGTGAATGTCTGACTAAGAGAAGATCCAATTCAGTTTCCGTTGATTAATGATGCACAGAATCAGCTACACCCAGAGAAGGAACACTGGGAAATTAATGTGGACTACTTGCATTTTTTTAACCAGATTATTTTTACCTTCTGAATCCAATTTTCTTGTGCAACAAGAGAACTGTATAAATATGCACACATATATTGTATTTAAGATATACTTTAACATGTTTAACATGTATGAGACTGCCTGCCATCTAGGGGAGGGAGCAGAGGGAAGGAAGGGAAAAGTTGGAACAGAAGTATGTGCAAAGGACAATGTTGAAAAATTACCCATGCATATGTTCTGTCAATAAAAAGCTATAATAATAATTTTTTAAAAAGAAAATAGATACCCATTTTCAGAAAGAAAAAAAAATAAATGTTACATCACATAAATAAAATGTGTCATTGCAATAAAAAAGAGTTTTTTAAGGAAAAGTTACCCAATATTCTAGAAACAAAGAGGAAAATACTCATTGAAAGAATCTATCTATCACCTTTGGAAAGAAATCCCACAAGGAAATCCTCAAGGAACATTGTTTCTTGAGGGAATGATTTAATCATTCAGTTTGGTATAGAAATTTATCTGACCCTATAAAGAAGTAGGAGGAGAAAGAGGAAAAGAAAAGGGAGGGACAGGATAGAATTGAGAGCAGAAACAGTAGAGGAGAATATAAGAGAAAAGGGGGAAGAGTTTCTGGAAGATAAGGTAGTAGGTAGAGTAGCATAAAAAAAACACTAAGAAAAGGAGAAGTTGTGATAGGAGATAAGATAGTGGGTAGATGGGTTAAAAAAACCATGACAAAGGACATGATGGAAAGACAGAACAAAAGTATATCCAGAGGAAAAAATAGGAGGGAGGGAAATAAAGAGAACTAGTAATAATAATTGCTAATGTGAATGGGATGAACTCTCCATAAAATGGAAGCAAATGGCAGAGTGGATTAAAAAACAGTACTACAATATGTTGTTTATATGAAACACATTTGACACAGAGAGACACAAAAATAGTAAAGGTAAAAGTTTAGGACAGAATTTGTTACACTTTAGCTGAAGTAAAACAAAAGTAGGGGTAGCAATTCTGATCTCAGATAAAGCAAAAGTAAAAATGGATCTTATTAAAACAGATAAGAAGAGAATGTACATCTTGATAAAGGGTATCATGAATAATGAAGTAATAACCATACTAAATGTGTATTGCCAAGTAGTATGGTAAGAAAATTTCTAGAGAAGATTTTAGGAAACTTACAGGTATTCTAGTAGGAGACCTTAACCTTTCCCTCTCAGAATCAGAAAAATCTAACCACAGAATAAACAAAAAGAAACTAGGAAGATTAATAGGATCTTAGAAAAACTAGGTATGATAGACCTTAGGAGAAAATTGAATAAAGACAGAAAGGAAAACTTTTCTAGGCAGTGCATGGCACCTCCAAACATTGACCATGTATTAGGGCATTAAAAACTTCATAGTAAAATGTAAAAAGGTAGAAATTGTATATATCTCTTTTTCAGATCACAATGCAATAAAATTATATACACTAAAGGGCCAGGGAAAGATAAACTAAAAATCAATTGGAAATTAAATAATTTAATTCTAAAGAATGAGTAGGTCAAACAACAAATCATAAACAATCCATAATTTTATCCCCCAAAAATGCTAATTATGAAACAACATGCCACAATCTATGGGATGTAATTAAAGCAGTTCTTAAAGGAAATGTTATATCTCTAAATATCTAAAGAATACATAGAGAAAGAGGAGATCATTGAATTAGGCATGCAAGTAAAAATGCTAGAAAAAGAACAAATTAAAAGTCTACAGTTAAATATCAACTTAGAAATCTTGAAATTAAAAAAAAAGAGATTAATAAAACAGAAATTAAGAAAACTATTGAACTAATAAACAAAACTAAGAGTTGGTTTTATGAAAAAAACTAGCAAAATAGATAAACCTTTGATTAATTTAATCAGAAAAAGGAAAGAAAAAGTCCAAATCATCAGCATCAAAAATGAAAGGGGTGAACTTACCACCAATGAAAAATAAATTAAAGCTATAATTAGGAGCTATTTTGTACAACTCTATGGCAGCAAGTCTGACAACTTAACTGAAATGAATGAATATTTACAAAAATATAAATTGCCCAGGTTAACAGAAGAGGAAATTAAAAACTTAAATAGTCCCATTTTAGAAAAAAAAATTGAACAAGTCATTAATGAACTCGATAAGAAAAAAATCTCACTTGTGAATTCTACCAAACATTTAAAAAATAATCATTTCTGATACTATGTGAACTATTTTGAAAAATAAGTAAAGGAGTACTGTCAAATTTCTTCTATGACACAAATATGGTACCGATACCTAAACTAGGAAGGGCCAAAATGAGGAAGAAAATTCCATACCACTCTCCCTAATGAATATTGACAAAAATTTTAAATAAAATATTAGCAAAGAGATTGCAGCAACTTATCAGCAGGATAACACACTATGGCTAAGTTGAATTTCTATCAGGAAAGCAGGGCTCATTCAATATCAGGAAAATTGTTACTGTAATCTACCATATCTATAACAAAACCAACAGAAATCATAAGATAATCTTAATAGATGCAGAAAAGTTTTTGCCAAAATACAGTACCCATTCCTATTAAAAACACTAGAGAGGGGGCAGCTAGGTGTACAGTAAATAGAACACTATCCCTGAAGTCAAGAGGACCTGAGTTCACATCTGGCCTCAGACATTTAACACTTCCTAGCTGTATGATCCTGGGCAAGTCACTTAACCCCAATTGCCTCAGGGAAAAAACAAACAAATAAACAGTGGAGCACATAAGAATAAATGGAACTTACACCCAGGGAAAGAACTCTCAGAGATGACTATGAACCACTACATAGAATTCTCAATCCCTCTATTTTTGTCCACCTGCATTTTTTATTTCCTTCACAGCCTAATTGTATACTATTTCAAAGTCTGACTCTTTTTGTACAGCAAAATAACTGTTTGGATATGTATACATATATTGTATTTAGCTTATACTTTAACATATTTAACATGTATTGGTCAACCTGCCATATAGGGGAAGGGGTGGGAGGAAGGAAGGAAAAAGTTAAACAAAAGGATTTGCAACTGTCAATGTTGAAAAATTGCCTATGTATATATCTTGTAAATAAAAAGCCATAATATTTTTTTAAAAAAAGAATAAATGGAGCTTTACTTAAAATAATAAATAGTATCTGTCCCAAACTTACAGCAAGCATTGTTTGTAATGGAGAAATCTGGGTATATTCCCAATAAGATCAGAGGTGAAACAAAGATGTCCATTATCACCAGTATTATTCAGCATTGTACTGGAAATGTTGGCTTTAACAATAAGAAAAAATAAATAAATTAAAGGAATTAGAATAGGCAATAAGGAAATAAAACTACCACTCTTTGCAGATGATATAATGATGTACTTAGAGAATACATCCCCAAACTTACTGGACACAATTCACAGCTTTAGCAATGTTGCAGGATATAAAATAAACCCATGAAAATCATAAGCATTTCTACATATTATTGACAAAGCTCATCAGCAAGAGATAGAAAGCGAAATTCCATTTAAAATTACTGTAGACAAAATAAAATATATGATGATCTACCTGTCAAGACAAACCTGAGAACTATAATAATACAATTACAGAACACTTTTCACACAAAGTCAGATTTAAATAATTGGAAAAGTATCAATTGTACATGTCTAGGCTGAGCTAATATAATAAAAATGACAATTCTGCCTAAATTGGTCTACTTGTTTATTGCCATACCAACCAAACTGCCAAAACATAATTTTATAGAACTATAAAAAGTAATGATGAAATTCATCTGAAGAACAAAAGATCAAGGATACCAAGGGAATTAATGAAAAAAATACAAAAGATAGTAGCTTAGTAGTACCAAACCTAAACCTATATTATAAAATAGCAGAATCAAAACCATTTGGTATTGACTAAGAAATAGAGTGGTGGATCAATGGAATAGATTAGATACACACAATACAATAATCAAGACTATACCTATCTAGTTTTTAATAAACCACCAAACTCCAGTTTCTGGAATAAGAACTCACTATTTGACAAAAATTTCTGGGAAAACTGGAAAATAATATGTCAAAAACTTGGCATAGACTTGTAGCTCACATCCCATACCAAAATAAGGTCAAAATGGATACAAAAGATTATTTAGGCACAAAAGATGATACCATAAACATATTAGGAGTAAAAGCAATAATTTACCTATTAAATCTTTGGAAAAGGGAAGCATATATGATCAAAGAAGAATTAGAGAACATTATGAAATGCCAAATAGACCACTTTGATTACACAAAATTAAAAAGATTTTGCACTAACAAAACCAATAGAAACAAGATTAAAAAGGAAGCACAAAACTGCAGAAGCATCTTTACAGGCAGCATTTTTTGTAAAGATCTCATTTCTAAAATTTATTAAACTGTGTTAAATTTAAATTTAATACCAGTCATTCCCAACTGACAAATGGTCATATGAATAGAAATTTTTCAGATGACAAATTTAAAGCCATTTATAGTTATGTGAAAAAGTGCTCTATATGACTATTGATTAGAGAAATGCAAATTAAAACAACTCTCAAATACCACCTCACACCTCTCAGTTTGGCTACAATGCCAGGAAAAGATAATGATAATCATTGGAAGGGATGTGAGGAAACTGGGATACTAATACATTATTGGTGAAGTTGTGAAATGATCTAACCATTCTAGAGAGCAATCTGGAATTATGCCCTAAGGGCAATAAAACTATGCATACCTTTTGACCCAGCATTGTCATTATTGAGTCTATAATCCAAGTGAGTCATAAAGAAGGGCAAAGAACCCACATGTGCAAAAGAATTTGTAGCAGATCTTTTTGTGGTAGCAAAGAATTGGAAATGAGTAGATGCCCCTCTATTGGGGAATGGCTAAACCAGTTGTGGTATTGAAGGTGATGGAACATCATTGTTCTATAAAAAATGATGAACAAGCTGATTATAGATGACCTGAAAAGATTTATACGAACTGATAGTGAGCAAAGCAAACAGAATCAGGAATACGTTGTACACAATATAGCAAGAATGTGTAATCAACTATGAAAGGCTTGGTTATTTTCACTAGTTCAGTGATCCAAAGCAATCCCAATAGACTTTGGACTGAAAATGCCATTTGCATCCAGAAAAAGACCTAAGGAGACTGAATGTAAATCAGTACATCCTATGCTCACTTATTTTTTTCTGGTTTTCTGGTTTTTTTTTATCTCTCTCATGATTTTCTTCTTTTGCTCTGATTTTTCTTTCCCAACATGATTCATAAAGCAATGTATATTAAAAATAAATTTACTACATTAAAAAACATGAAAAAATCATAATGCTATTTCTTCTGTCAGCCCTATTCCTTCAAGGATTTTCTTCCCTCACAATGTAGCTTTGAAAACAAACAACAGTAAACTCTTGCCAGCTATATTTCATTCTGAACACTTTTACCATTATTCTCATATGACTAGTTATGTCTTTCTGGTTCCTCCTCATGTGTCCTTGCTACCAGATACTGAACATATTTAAAAATCTACTCTGATTAATGAATTACCAATATGTCCATATAAGTTTCAGGGCTTTCTTGGCAGAAATATGGGAGTGTTTCTATTTCTTTCTCTAGCTCATTTTACAGATGAGAAAACAAACAAGATTAAGTAACATTTCCAGGGTCACACAGCCTGTAAGTGTCTGAGGATAGACTTGAATTCAGGAAGATGAGTCTTCCTGACTCCAGGTCTGGCATTTTATATTGTGTCACTATTTATCTGGTATTTCCCAAATATTTCTTTCCTTTGAATATCTTTGAATACCTTGCCTTCCATTGGCAGAAATGTCAAAAATATTACTTGTACTTCTAAAATCTTCAGTTTTTTTACCCAAGACTTTATAATCCTTAGCCATATTTCTAGGCCCATTCTAATAATATTGTTTATATTCACATGAATCAATAGAAGTGGTTAGTACTACCTAGTTTGACATGTCTTAAGAAGTCTTCTACCCCGTGTTGTATACAATAGAACTCTCCCTTGTTTTAAAGTCAACAAATAACCATTTTTGTGCCCTTCAAAGAGTCACTGACACTTACTATATGGCTGTGACGCCTAATTAGAGCTAATGGCAACTCTGGATTTCCATCTTAATGTCTTGGAAGAGGAGTGTCTGTTTTTTCTTCAAGGTCTAGTTCCCTCTCTTCCAGAATAGCTTCAAATTTGCTATTTACTTCCAATTTCTAAGGAAACTTTCTTCCCTTTATCTTTTGTATTTTATTCTTTTAACCTCCACCCTCCCAATATTGGTCATATATCCTCTGTCTTTCCTCATTGCATTCCAGATTTTGGGTTTTATACTAAATTTTATCAATTTTTAAAAAAAGGGTCATCATTCTCTTTGATAATCTGGAGAATGTAAAAGATGTTCTCCAAGGCCCTCAATCTTTTCTTCCAGTAGGAAGAATGATATGCACTTTGAAGGGAGATAACAATCACTAGGCCACCATAGAAAGAAAAAAGTCCCCTACTAGTTATGAGGAATTGCAACGTTCTCCTTACACTCCTTGCTTTTTGAAAGCAAGATCTTCAATTCTTCATTCTTGCTAATGATATGTGTGGCCATCACTAGAAAATTACCATCTGGATAATATTTCCTAGTTGTCCCAATTGTAAAAGGAAATATAGAATTTAGGCATAATTTCATTTTGTCTAAATGAGACAAATATGAAGAAGTAAGGAAAGATTCCATTAATCATCAGGTCAACAACCATGACAGCCAATGGAACATAGTGGTGGAGGAAAAGCCAGACAGGTAAAGAAAAAGCAGGTAGGGTTCATTAAGAACATTTAATTGTTTCACTCACAAATTCCCAAATGAGCCAGAAGTCATCTGTTCCAATGGCAGGAAATATGAGAAGGGCATGAGAGGTAAGGAAGAGGCAGCAGGGACAGAGTTGGGAAGGAGGTAGGCTGAAGCAAAAACAGAACCCAAAAGAGTTAAAACTCAGAATATCCAAAGATAGTAATCTCTGAATATCACACATCTGAATACCAGTTAGATCTCAAATATATATATAACATAATTAGCATTAAAAGGAGAAACATACAAAATGAAAAAAGTGGTCACTATTTGTCTTTGTTTCTTGATATTTGGCTTAAATAGGAGAAATGTTAGTGTTACATTACTATTATAGTTTTGGATCTTTTTTTGGCTATTTAACATTTATTATGTGAAAACTATATGCTTGACTTTAAACAAAATGTAAAGATACAGAGAATACTAGAATTAAAAAGACACCAGAGAGAAGCTAATAATAGAACTTAAAGTGCAGTGGTACTGCTGACAGATTTGGCAGAAGGTATTTAAATGGGTTGAGATCAGTGACAGATTTACTGCATGGACACCTAAAAAACAGACATTTATGAAGCCCGGACTAAGCCCCTTAGGCCTTAGTAAACTAATGGCAAGAAAGAAAGAATCTGGAGATTTTAGACTGATTGCACTTCCACAAGATTACTGGAAAAGAAATACTCAGTATTTTAAGTGATGTCTGATGCTAACTAGATGCTAATAGAACCTCAATTTTCAAGTAGTAATAATACCTGGAATATACATGACATGAAATCATAATGAGAAAAATGCTTCATAAACCATAAAAGAATATATCAAAGTGAAATAAGTGAAATAAAAAAATGCAACTTATCCTTCAGTCCTATGTTTCCAAAGTAATAACTTTAGAAGAAAGAAAAGATAGATGATTCATACCTTTTCACTTTTTAATTTTTAAGATAATTATACTTTATTTTATGTATTATTTAAAAAATTTGGATTGCCAAATAATCTTTCTCCCTTTAGCACCCTACCCATTTATTGAGGAGGTGAACAACATATCAGTTTATTTCACATGAAACATATTCTTATAATTAACCACATTGTTAAAAAAAAAAAAAGAAAGAAAGAAAGAAATGGTAAAATTGTTTTTCAGTCTGTACTCAGAATTCCTCAGTTCTCTTTCTGGAGGTAGAAATCATTTTTCATTATGGGTCCTTTTGAATTAATTGGATCAATGTTTTAAATAGAATAGCTAAGTCTTTCATAGCTGATCTTTATAATATTTCTGTTACTATGTGCAGTGTTGATTTGGCTCTGCACACGTTACTTTGCATCAGCTCATATATAATCTTCCTAGATTTTTCTTAAACCATCTTGCTCATCATTTTTGCAACTTATTTATTTATTCATTTATTTCTTTTATTTATGATAATATTACATCAAAATTATATACTGGATTTGGTTAGCCATTCCCCAATTGATATACATACCCTCCATTTCCAAGTCTTTTTCACCACAAAAAGAGGTATTATTGTAAGAATCATACATTTATTTTACTCACACATTTATTTTTTTTAAATATCATCAATAAGAATTTGCATAACTAATATATTAAGTTGAAGTTTTTTCCCAGTGACCACCATATTTCTGATGGCAATATGATACTGTATAAAGAATATTGAATTAAAAATCAAATCATTCAAATTTTAGTTCTGTTGCTACCTATGTAGTAAAATTTTACTTCTCAGTCCTCAGTTTCTATACTTGCCATGTGAATGTGTAGAAATAGGTGATCTCTGAAATACCATCTAGCATAAGATCTGTTATAAAATTTTGTCTTCCTTATTTATAAATGAAATAAGAAGATATGAAGAAGTGTTAGCTAAATGGATGTTTTACTCACAGGTACTGCCTGGAGATGTAAATAAAGAGTTAATAAATCTGGTTTTTATTAAAAATCCAAGTGCAGGGGCAGCTAGATGGCACAGTGGATAGAGCACTGACCCTGAAGTCAGGAGGACCTGAGTTCAAATCCAGCATCAAACACTTAATACTTTGTAGCTGTGTGAACCTGGGCAAGTCACTTAACCCCAATTGCTTCATCAAAAATAGATTAAAACTAAAAATAAAAGACTCCAAGCACAAGAAATATCCTTTCCTATAAAAGGTAATCACTTCATCTTGAAGGGCTCATAAGGAAGATAAACAAAAATAACACTATAAAGATATTTCCATTGATCAGTAAACATTGTACAGCCTTTTATTTTTTATACATTGAGCTAATTCAAAGATAAGAAAAAAGGAAAGAAAATCCCTGCCCTCTAGAGGCTTACAATCTAAGGATAGAGGCAACATAAAAACAAATATATACAAAGCAATTTTTATATATTTAGGATAAATAATTAACAGAGAGAAGGAATTAGAAGTTTGGGAAAGCATCCTCTAGAAGATAGGATTTTAGAACCAGCTACGCCCCATGAAAGAACTCTGAGAGATGACTAAGAACCATTACATAGAATTCCCAATCCCTATATTTTTGTCCATCTGTATTTTTTATTTCCTTCACAGGCTAATTGTACACTATTTCAGAGTCCAATTCTTTTTGTACAGCAAAATAACAGTTTGGACATGTATACTTATTTTGTATTTAATTTATACTTTAACATATTTAACATGTATTGGTCATTCTGCCATCTAGGGGAGGGGGTGGGGAGAAGGAGGGGAAAAATTGGAACAAAAGGTTTGGCAATTGTCAATGTTGTAAAATTACCCATGCATATAACTTGTAAATAAAAAGCTATTAATAAAATAAAAACAAAAAAAGAAGAAGAAGATAGGATTTGAGTTGGGAATTAAAGATAGTCAGGAAAGTCAATACTCAGAGAAGAGAGAGGTTATGCCAGTCATATGGAAAGAAAGAGAAAACATCCAGTGCAAAGAGATGGAATGTCTTGTTCCAGGTAGTCAGTGTCATGTGATCAAAAAATACATGTTAGAAATATGGTGTAAAAAGATTGTAAAGGTAGGAGAGGGTTGGTTATGAAGGACTTTGCAGTACCAGCACATTAAACAAGTTGCTGAGGGGAAAAGTAAAGGAATTTTATAAATCCATAAGATTCTCCAAATTAAATGGATGTTTTTTTTTTTTTTTGATATTTGGTTACTTCAGTACAAAGTATATGGAATTTTTTTTAATGTTAGAAAATATGGTTCAAGATCAAAAGAGAAAGAGCATAAAAGCTTGAATATACAGAAAACTATTGCCTTAAGACTATGAATATGGAATATGATATTCCAAAAGGCAAAATAACTTGGAATGCAGCCAAGAATAAATTACCCTTCTTTACCATGCATTTTCTTTCAGGGAAGAAGATGGACATTCAATGAAACAGGTGAATTCCATTTGCTTCTGATGAAAAGACCAGAGCTAAACAAGAAAAAATTATCCTCAAAATACAAAAATCAAGAGAAGCATAAAAAGGCAAAAAGAAAAGAACTCTTGAGAACTGTATTTCTGTTATGGTTATACATAGAGAATGCATATTTAATCTGATTTTACTGTTATAATATAAAAAAGAAACTAGAAGTGGAAAGGGGAAAGTAGAGGTAAAATAAGGGAAATTATATCTCAGGAAGAGGCAAAGAAAACTTATTATAATTAAGGAAACGAAGGAATGGTGATGAACATTGTGTGAATATTACTTTCATCAGATTTGGCTCAACAAAAGAATATTAGATATACTTTGTTTCACCGAGAAACTTCTCTCATCCTACAGAAAAGCGGGAGGGGAACAGGGAAAAGGGAAGGAGCAGGCTACATAGAAAGGAAAACAGAAATAGTAGGGGAAAGATATAAAAAAGAGGAAGGGTCTCACTAAAGGGGGAGGACTGCTTGAGGCAAGTAGTACTCAAGTAAAATACTGGGGAGGTGAGAAAGGGGAAAAAGAAAGAGACAAGTATAATTTGGATTTAATAAGATGGCAGGAAACACATAATATGTAGTTTTAATCATAAATGTGAATGGGGTAAACACTCCCATAAAGTATAAGTGGATAGCAGAGTGGATTAAAAATCAGAATCTTATAATATGTTGTTTAAAAGAAACACAATTAAAGCAGAGTGATGCATACAGAATAAAGTTAAAAGGCTGGAGCAGAATCTATTATGCTTCAGGTGAAGTCAAAAAAGCAGGGGTAGCTATCTTGATCTCAGATCAAGCAAAAACAAAAATTGATCTAATTAAAAGAGATAAGGAAGGAAACTATATTTTGCTAAAGGGTACCATAGATAATGAAGCAATATCAATAGTAAACATATTTGCACCAAGTAGTGTAGCATCAAAATTCTTAAAGGAAAAGTTAAGAGAACTGCAAGAGTAATTAGAAAGCAAAATTAGTAGATCTCATCCTTGCTCTATCAGAACTAGATAAATCAAACCACAAAATAAGAAAGAAGTTAAAGAGGTAAATAGAATACTAGAAAAATTGGGTATGATAGATCTTTGGAGAAAATTGAATGAAGACAGAAAGGAGTACATTTTCTTCTCCAGTTCATGGAACCTATACAAAAATTGACTATATGTTAGGACATAAAGACCTCAAAATCAAATGCAGAAAGAAATAGTAATTTTTTTTCAGATCATGATGCAATAAAATTACATTCCATAAAAAGTAATTGGAAACTAAATAATCTCATTCTAAAGAATGAAAAGTTGAAACAGCAAACCATAGACACAATCAATAATTTCATCAAAGAGAATGACAATAATGAGACAATATAACCAAATTTGTGGGATGCCGCCAAATAATATGATAATAAGGGTAATAAGGGGAAAGTTTATATCTTTAGATGCTTACTTGCACAAAATAGAGAAAGTGGAGGTCAATAATGGGCTTTCAACTAAAAAAGCTAGAAAAAGAACACATTAAAAACCCCCAATCAAATACCAAACTTGAAATTGTAAAAATAAAAAGAAAGAACAATAAAATTGAAAGTAAAAAAAAAAATTATTGAATTAATGAATAAAATTAAGAGTTTGTTTTATGAAAAAAAAACAACAGAAGAGATAAAACTTTAGTTAATTTGATTAGAAAAAGGAAAGAGGAAAATGAAATTGTTAAGTCTCAAAAATGGAAAGGGAGAACTTTCCACCAATGAAAAGGAAATTAGAGCAATAATTATGAGTTACTTTGCACAACTTTATGCCAATAAATTTGACAACCTAAGTGAAATGGAGGAATATCTACAAAAAAAATATATTGCTCAGATTTACAGAAAAGGAAATAAATTACTTAAATAGTCCCATTTTAGAAAAAGAAATAGAACAAGCTATTAATCAACTCCCTAAAAAATAATCCCCAGGATCAGATGGATTTACATGTGAATTCTACCAAATATTTAAAGAACAATTAAATCCAATACTATATAAACTATTTGAAAAAATAGGGAATGAAAGACTCCTACCAAATTCCTTTTATAGTATTGATACCTAAATCATATAGATGAAAACAGAGAAAGAAAATTATAGACCAATCTCCCTAATGAATATTGATGCAAAAACCTTAAATAAAATATTAGCAAAGAGATTACAGAAAATCATCCTTAGGATAAGACACCACAACCAAGCAAGATTTATAAAAGGAATGCAAGACTGGTTCAATACTAGAAAAATTGGTAGGATAATTGACTATATCAATAACCAAATTAATAAAAAAAATATGATTATCTCAATAGATGAAGAAAAAGCATTTGATAAAACCCAACACCCATTTCTATTAAAAATACTAGAAAGTATAGGAATAAATGGACTTTGCCTTAAAACAATCAGTAGCATCTATTAAAAACCATCAACAAGCATCATGTGCAATGGAGATAAACTGGAACATTCCTAATAAGATCGGGGTGAAACAAGGTTGCCCACTATCACCATTACTATTCAATATTGTATTGTATTAGAAATGTTAGCTTTGGCAATAAGAGAAAAAAAGAGATTAAAGGAATTAGAGCAAGTAATGAGAAAACCAAATTACCGCTCTTTGTAGATGATATGATGATATACTTAGAGAGCCTTAGAGAATCAGCTAAAAAACCATTAGAGGTAATCCACAACTTTAGTAAAGTTGCAGGATACAAAATAAATCCATATAAATCATCAGCATTTTTATACATCACTAACAAAATTCAATAGCAAGAGATACAAAGAGAAATTCCATTTAAAATAACTGTTGATAACATAAAATATTTGATCATCTACCTGTCCAGGGAAGATCAGGAACTATATAAGCAGAACTATAAAACACTTTCCTCACTAATAAAGTCAGATCTAGCAATAGGAAAAATATCAAGCACTCTTGGATAGGTCTACTGAATAAAATAAAGATGACAATATTACTTAAACTAATTTATTTATTTAGCACTATACCAATCAAACTCCCAAGAAACTAGACTAGAATAGCCACAGTTAAGAGAATTAAAAATACGTGATACAATAATTTCCATATATCAACAAGTACCTAGTTCATATTAAATAGCACATTTGTAATTTCTTTGGTTAGTATAATTACATGCCTTCTTTCAACTGAATTTGGGAAAAAACATGAATAGGAATAACAAAGGAGAATAATATGAATAAAATGGTGGGGGAAACCAAAGATTTGGGTTTGCCAAGTAATGACAAAGGAGAATGCAAATTATGGATATAGAAGTGGCTGCAGGTTAACTGGCCAACCATATAGTCAAGACTGAAGGAAAGAAAGTGAAATTACATCAATAATGTTGGACTGCTCTAACAGCTTGGGGTGGAAAGATTGGATGTAATAGTAAGTGAAGCATAGATTTTGAAAAAGTGAGGCAGGGAAGAGATGGAAGGAGAGTAAGATGTAAACAGGAAGAGGAATTTTATATTGTCATTCATGGGAATAGCACAGTTATAGATTATGGCCAGATCTAGCTATGACTCTTCTCAGGGAAACTGAGATATAGAGATGTTTGTGCTTATATGAATTGATGCAGAGACAAGAAAGCATACACATGTGCATATGTGTATATACATATGTGTATAAATACACACATATATAAAGAACAATGCTAACAATGCTAATCTTCAGAATGAAGATGGATATTATGATCCATCTTGACTCCAAAGGATTCATAATTAAGCATATTTCTTTCCACTTGATAGATCAGTGATGCATTCCCAGTATGAAATGCTACATATACTGTCAGACATAGTTATCTCGGGTAATTTAATTTTGTTTTTAAAACATTTTTTTATAAAAGGGACAGGTTTCAGTGGATATTGCTTTTGAAAATTGATTATAATGTCAAAAATCATTAAAACATTCCTTAAATATATACTTTTCAAAAATTTACATCATGTGAATTGAGGTTCATGAAATTGAAGACCAGGAAGTTTGAGGTGCTATCAACATCTATACTGAAGTTGCAAAGTAGGAGGAGAGTGTTAGGGTTGAGATAAAGACTGTTTGACAAAAGGAGAAACAATAACAGTAATCATCAGAGCACTGTTATAAATTATTGAATTAAGCCATGAAAATGAATAGAGCAAACCTTAAGGGAAAAATTCCTAAATAATAGTGGTCAAGAGACACTTTATTTTTTTTATTTTTTTCTACAATTTATTATATAGCTTTTTATATTATTATTATTATAGCTTTCTATTTACAAGATATATGCATGGGTAATTTTTCAGCATTGACAATTGCAAAACCTTTTGTTCCAATTTTTCCCCTTCTTCCCCCTATCTCCTACTCCAGATGACAGATTGACCAATACATATTAAATATGTTAAAGTATGTGTTAAATATAATATATGTATATATGTCCATATAATTATTTTGCTGAACAAAAAGAATCAGACTTCCTGTGAAGGAAATCAAAAATGCAGGTGAACAAAAATAGAGGGATTGGGAATTCTATGTAGTGGTTCATATTCATTTCCCAGAGTTCTTTCGCTGAGTATAGCTGGTTCAATTCAATATTGCTCTATTGGAACTGATTTGGTTCATCTCATTGTTGAAGTGGGCCACATCCATCATAACTGATCATCATATAGTATTGTTAACTGAAGTGTATAATGATCTCCTGGTCCTGCTCATTTCACTCAGCATCAGTTCATGTAAGTCTCTCCAGGCCTTTCTGAAATCATGCTGCTGGTCATTTCTTACAGAACAATAATATTCCATAACATTCATATACCACAATTTATTCAGCCCATTCTCCAATTGATGGGCATCCACTCAGTTTCTAATTTCTGGCCACTACAAACATTCTTGCACATACAGGTCCCTTTCCCTTCTTTAAGATCTCTTTGGGATATAAAACCAGTAGTAGCACTGCTAGATCTATGGGTATGCACAGTTTGGTAACTTTTTGAGCATAGTTCCAAATCACTCTCCAGAATGGTTGGATGTATTCACAATTCCACTAACAATGTATCAGTGTCCTAGTTTTCCCACATCCCTTCCAATATTTGTCATTATCTTTCCCTATTATTCTAGCCAATCTGACAGGTGTGTAGTGGTATCTCAGAGGTGTCCTAATTTGTATTTCTCAGATTAATAATGACTTGGAGCATCTTTTCACATAACTAGAAATAGTTTCAATTTCTTCACCTGAGAATTGTCTGTTCATATCCTTTAACCATTTATCAAATAAAGAATGGCTTGATTTCTTAAAAATTAGAGTCAATTCTCTATATATTTTGGAAATGAGACCTTTATCAGAACTTTTGACTATAAAAATGTTTTCCCAGTTTATTGCTTCCCTTCTAATCTTGTCTGCATTAGTTTTATTTGTACAAAAACTTTTCAATTTGATATAATCAAAATTTTCTATTTTGTGATCAATAATGATCTCTAGTTCTTCTTTTGTCCTAAATTCCTTCCTCCTCCACAGGTCTGAGAGGTAAACTATCCTATGTTCTTCTAATTTATTTATAATCTTATTCTTTATGCCTAGGTCATGAACTCATTTTGACCTTATCTTGGTATATGGTGTTAAGTGTGGGTCAATGCCTAATTTCTGCCATACTAATTTCCATTTTCCCCAACAGTTTTGACAAAACTATGAATTCTTATCCCAAAAGCTGGGGTCTTTGGATTTGTCAAACACTAGAATATTAAAGTTATTGACTGTTTTGTCCTTTGAACCTAACCTATTCCACTGATCAACTAGCCTATTTCTTAGCCAATACCAAATGATTGTGGTAATTGCTGCTTTATAATATAATTTTAGATCTGGTACAGCTAGGCCACCTTCATTTGATTTTTTTTTCATTAATTCCCTTGAAATTCTTGACCTGGGGTTTTTCCATATAAACTTTGTTGTTGTTTTTTCTAGGTCACTAAAATAGCTTTGGGGAGTCTAATTGGTATAGCGCTAGATAAATAGATTAGTTTGGATAGTATTGTCATCTTTATTATATTTGCTTGCCCTATCCAAGAGCATTTAATATTTTTTCCAATTGGTTAGAGCTGACTTTATTTGTGGGGAAAGTGTTTTGTAGTTTTGCTCATATAGTTCCTTATTTTCCCTTGGCAGAGAGATTCCCAAATATTTTATACTATCAGTAGTTACTTTAAATGGAATTTATCTTTGTAACTCTAACTGTTGGATTGTCTTAGTAATATATAAGAATGCTGATGACTTATGTGGGTTTATTTTGTATCCTGCAACTTTGCTAAAGGTGTGGATTATTTCTAATAGTAGAATCTCTGGGGTTCTCTAAGTATACCATCATATCATCAACAAAGAGTGATAATTGGGTTTCCTTATTGCCTACTTTCATTTCTTTAATCTCTTTTTCAACTCTTATTGCCAAAGCTAGCATTTCTAATACAATATTGAATAGTAATAGTGATAGTGGGCAACCTTGTTTCACTTCTGATCTTATTGGGAATGGTTGCAGTTTATCCCCATTACATATGATGCTTACTGATGATTTTAAATAGATACTATTGATTATTTTAAGGAAAAGTCAATTTATTCCTATACTCTCAAGTATTTTTAATAGGAATAGATGTTGGATTTTATCAAATGCTTTCTCTGCATCTATTGAGATGAACATATGGTTTTTGTTAATTAGTTATTGATGTGGTCAATTATACTAATTAATTTTCCTAATATTGAACCAGCCCTGCATTTCTGGTATAAATCCTACTTGGTCATGGTATATTATCCTGGGGATGATTTTTTGTAGTCTTTTTGCTAGTATTTTATTTAAGATTTTAGCATCAATATCCATTAGGGAGATTGGTCTGTAATTTTCCTTCTCTGTTTTCAACCTACCTGGTTTAGGTGTCAGTACCATGTCTGTGTCATGAAAGGAATTTGGTAGGACTCCTTCAATCCCTCTTTTTCCAAATTGTTTATATAGCATTGAAGTTAATTGTTCTTTAAATTTTTGGTAGAATTCACATGTAAATCCATCTAGTCTTGGGGATTTTTTCTTAAGAAGTTGATTAATAGCTTGTTCTATTTCTTTTTCTGAAATGGGACTATTTAAACAATTTACTTCCTCCTCTGTTAATCTGGGAAGCCTATATATTTGGAGATAGTCATCCATTTCACTTAGATTATCAAATTTATTGGCATAAAATTGGGCAAAGTAACTCCTTATTATTGCTCCAATTTCCTCTTCATTGGTGGAAAGTTCTCACTTTTCATTTTTAAGACTAACAATTTGATTTTCTTCTTTCTTTTTTCTAATCAGAGTTACCAAATGTTTATCAATTTTATTGTTTTTTTAATAAAATCACTCTTAGTTTTATTTATTAATCCAATTTTTTTTACTTTCAATATTATTAATTTTTCCTTTTAATTTTAGAATTTCAACTTTAATATTTGATGGGGGGGGTTAATTTGGTCTTTTTCTAGCTTTTTAAGTTGCAAGCCCAATTCATTGATATTCTCTTTCTCTATTTTATTCAAGTAAGTCTCTAAAGATAGAAAATTTCCCCTTATTACCACTTTGGCTGCATCCCACAAATTTTGGTATGATGTCTCATCATTGTTATTATCTTGGGTGAAATTATTAATTGTTTCTATAATTTGCTGTTTCACCCAATCGTCCTTTAAGATGAGATTATTTACTTTCCAATTACTTTTTGGTCTATTTACCCCTAACTTTTTGTTGAATGTAGTTTTTATTGCATCGTGATCTGAAAAAAATGCATTTACTATTTCTGCTTTCCTGCATTTAATTTTGAGGTCTTTATGTCCTAATATATGATCAATTTTTGTATAGGTTTCATGAACTGCTGAGAAGAAAGTATACTCCTTTTTGTCTCCATTCAATTTTCTCCAAAAATCTATCATATCTAATTTTTCTAATCTATTTACTTTTTTAATTTCTTTCTTATTTGTTTTGTGGTTTGATTTATCTAATTCTGAGAATACAAGGTTGAGATCTCCCACTATTATAGTTTTGCTGTCTATTTCTTCTTCCAACTCTCTTAACTTCTTCTTTAGGAAGTTAGATGCTATACCACTTGTTGCATATATGTTTACTATTGATATTGCTTCATTATCTATGCTACCCTTTAGCAAGATATAGTTTCCTTCCTTATCTCTTTTAATTAGAGCATTTTTTGCTTTTGCTTGATCTGGGATAAGGATGGCTATCCCTGCTTTTTTGACTTTACTTGAAGCATAATAGATTCTACTCTAGCCTTTTACCTTTTCTCTGTATGTATCTCCTTGCTTTAAATGTGTTTCTTGTGAACAACATATTGTAGGATTCTGGATTTTGATCCAGTCTGTTCTCAACCTTGGCTTTATGGGAGAGTTCATTCCATTCACATTTATGGTTAAAATTACCAATTCTATTGTTGTTCTGTAAGGAATGACCAGCAGGATGAATACAGAGAGGCTTGGAAAGACTTACATGAACTGATGCTAAGTGAAATGAGCAGAACCAGGAGATCATTATATACCTCAACAATGATACTGTTTGAGGATGTATTCTGATGGAAGTGGATCTCTTCAATAAAGAGAGCTAATTCAGTTTCAATTGATCAAAGATGGGCAGAAGCAGCTACACCCAAAGAAAGAACACTGGGAGATGAATATAAACTGCTTGCATTTTTGTTTTTCTTCCTGGATTATTTATACCTTCTGAATTCAATTCTCCCTGTGCAACAAGAAAACTGTTCAGTTCTGCACACATATATTATATCCAGGATATACTGTAACCTATTCAGCATGTAAAGGATTGCTTGCCATCTGGGGGAGGGGGTGGAGGGAGAGAGGGGAAAAATCGGAACAGAAGTGAATGCAAGGGATAATGTTGTAAAAAATTACCCTGGCATGAGTTCTATCAATAAAAACTTATTTAAAAAAATAAATAAATAAAAATAAAAATAATTTCTAAAAATAAATAAATAAATAAATGAAATTACCAATTCTGTATTTCCTGCCATCTTATTATCCCTAGATTATGCTTTTCTTTCTTTTTTTTTTTGACTCCCCCCCACCCTTATCCTCTTTCCCAGTATTAAACTTATGGGCACCATTTGCCTCACGCAGCTCTCCCTCTTTAGAATTCCTCCCACCCTCTTTGAATCCCTTCCCCTTTCTTGTACCTTTCCATTATTACTTTTTTCCTTTTCCCTTTTCCTCTCCTACCTTTTAATGAGGTGAGAGAAGTTTCTCTGTAAACCAAATGTGTCAATTATTTTCTCTTTGAAGCAACTCTGATGAGAGTAAAATTCACAAATGTTCCTCCCCCTCTCTAAATTTCCTCAGATATGATAGGTTTCCTTTGCCTTTTCATGGGATGTAGTTTCCCTCTTTTTATCTCCCTTTTTCCCCTTTTCTGATAATATCCCCTTTCAATTTCTACTTCCCTTTTTTTATGTTATGTCAGTAAAATCAAATTATACATGTACTCTTTATGTATATCCATAACAGAAATACAGTTCTCAAGAGTTCTTTTCACCCTTTTCTGCTTCTCATGAGTTCTATGGTTGGAGGTCAAATTTTTTGTTTAGTTCTGTTTTTTTTTTTCTTTAGAAACAAATGGAATTCATCTCTTTCATTAAATGTCCATCTTCTTCTTCCCTGGAAGAAAATACTCAGCTTAGCTGTGTCGTTTATTCTTGGCTCCATTCCAAGTTCTTTTGCCTTTTGGAAAATCAGATTCCAGGTTCTTCAATATTCTAATGTGGAAGCAGCTAGATCTTGAGTGATCCTTATTGTAGCTCCTCGGTATTTTAATTGTTTTTTTTTTTTTCTGGATGCTTTTAATATTTTTTTCCTTAGTCTGATTGTTCTGAAATTTAGACCTAATATTCCTTGGAGCTTTTATTTTAGGGTCTTTTTCAGAAGGTGTTGGATGAATTCTTTCAATGCCTATTTTACCTTCTGATTCTATTACATCTGGGCAGTTCTCTTTGATGATTTCCTGTAAAATAGTATCTAGGCTCTTTTTTTCGTCATAATTTTCAGAAAGTCCAATAATCCTCAGATTATCTCTCCTAGATCTGTTTTCTGGGTCTGCTGTTTTGCTAAGTAGGTATTTAACATTTTTTCTAATTTTTGTTTGTTTGTTTTACTTGACTGATTCTTGAAGTCTCAATGAATCATTCATTTCTATTTGTTCAGTTCTGATTTTTAATGAGTTATTTTCTTCATTAGTTTTTTTTTAACTTCTTTATGTATATGTCCAATTGAGTTTTTAAATGAGTTGTTTTGCTCTATGGAATTTTTTTTTTTTTTTTTTTTTTTTTGCATTTCACTATTTTTTTTTTTACTGAGTTATTTTCTTTTTCCAATTCACAAATCCTACTTACCAAGGGATTTCTTTATCTTTTCCAATTCACAAATTCTGTTTCCCTGGGAGTTCTTTACCTTTCCCAATTCATCTTTCAGGAGGTTGTTTTCTTTATCCATTTTATCAAATTTTTGTTTAAGTGAATTATAAGCCTTTTCTGTACTTTCTTGCATAGCTTCTCTTTCCTTTCCCCATTTTTCTTCTAGCTCTCTTTTAAGATTTTTTATAGTTTCTTCTAGGAGAGCCTTGTGTGATGGAGACTAGGTTACATCCTCATTTGGGGTTTTGTCTGGAGACTATCTGCTATTAATCTCCTCGTGGTTGAAAACCTGCTCTCTTTCTGTATAGAAGCTATCAGTGGTCCATTTGGCTTTTTTACTCAATTTTTTAAAAGCCCTTAGGATCTGCCTTTAGGGCAAGGAAGTTACCAGTTTCCTCTGCAGAACAGGGAGTGCTATATGGACAGTAGCTATCCTGCCAAAGGACTGTAACGAGCGGCCAAGCTGCGGAAGTTCTCTGGGAAAAGCTCCTCACCAGAAGTGTCTCTGCCCTGGGTAGCAGCTGCCAAGCTGGGGAAATACTCTGCTAAACGCCCTGCTGTGTTGATTAGTGACTGCCCTGGGGCTAGAGGTTGAGCAGCAAAAGTGTCACTACTCCAGGCAGAAGCCAGCCTGTGAATAGCCCTGTACCACAATGGAAGTGTCTCTGCCCTGGGGAGCACAGTCACGCTGCATAAATTCTATTGCCCCAGGCCAAGCCTCCCACTGTACAGATTAGAGGTTGCCCTGGGCTGAGCCCCCCTTGCTGTGGAGATTTGTGACTGCCCTGGGGAAAAGCCCCATGCTGCAGAATGTGGCTGCACAGCTGTGCTGTGGTCTGTGCTCAGTCACTCACTTCCAGTTTTGGGTGGGTGTAGACAGATTCTGTAAGATTCTGGCATTTTTTGGAGTACACTCTACCTTTGGCTTTAATTTCTCTGCTGATCTACTACTTTGCAACCAAAGCAGAGCAACCAATCTATGGTAGAGTCCCCCCCTGTAAATTTTTCAGCCACAGAGATCGCCCCCTGCCTAGGTCCTCTAAGTATGCTAGTCTCTCCTATCTCCCTGCTTGCACTGGCCGGCTTCTGCCACTCAGGACAAACCTTTTCTGGCGATCTTCCAGATTATCTTTGGCTGGTAAGTTATTGTACTTCCAATCTTTGTGAATTTTACCAGTCAAGCACTATTTTTGAGGCTAAATTTGGTAATTAGTAGGAAGGGTATGAGAGGAGCTTAGAATGTCACATGTGCCTTCTCCGCCATCTTGGGTCCGCCCCCCCTCCCCCCACTCCCCCGGCCAAGAGACACTTTAAAGGTAAATAGGTATAAGGAACATCAATTATTTTCTTCTCTTCTTTTTTCCAGCAAATGTGTTGTATCGAAACAGGTTGGGATACAAGATAAGAGAAGTATTTAATACTGAAAGGGGTTAACCAGGGATCTTTTCTCTTCTAGAAATAACTGATTTTCCATAGGTAGACAAAAGTAGGATCAATGCAATAGCCAATCCCAGAAGATTGGTAACAAAGCATGCTATACAGTGCCAAAAACAGGGAAATGGCCAACTTAAGATGCATAATGAGATATTAGCTTTTTTTCATAACCAATATGGAAATTTGCTTAGCTTGAATATGGCTATTATTAGAAAGTTTTTCATCCTTACTAGAAGGGAGAAGGGATGATTTAATAAGTAGATAAATTTCAACTCTCCAACAAAAAAAGAAAGAAAATGAATGGAGAATAAAGGGAAGTCCAGAAGAAATGATATAGATAAGTAAAACCCCTAAATTTTGCATTTTAAAGTTATTTTGTACTTAAAAGAAAACAAAACTCTAAAAAGTAAAGATTCATAATTTCATGTACAATATTCTTTTGCATGTGAGAATGCTTATTTTAGAACTTTATTAAGTTTATAATAAAAAATATTTCTCTAATGTGTTACTTAAGTATCACATCTATAAAAAAATCACTAAAACACATTAAATAGTAAGTTTTTCCTTCTTTAAAAAATTGAAGTAATGTAGATTTTATAGTGATATAACCTTCATCTTAACCCTCAGCTTAAAAAACACAAATAATCATGTACTTATAAGTTTAATGAATAATTTTCTTCATTTTGTCTCTTTCTAAAAATGACATTTACGATGAAAGAGAAAATATGAAGGGATGAGAAAGGGTGGCTATGCTAGATATGCAAAATTGCCTTGCAGAAAAATATTTTTTAATACTTACTAAACATATGCCTGAAATACAATTTAAGAAAAGATGACACTAGCCCATATCTCCAAATCTCAAGAGTTCCAAACCTTCCCACACAATGTATATATAGAACAATGCGAAAGATGAAGCAGTTGACTCTGAAAGTACTCTAAAGTTAAACCTATGATGGGTCAGAAAATGAAGTTCTAGTACTAGCTGTGGAAAATATTCATGGAAAAATTGCTTCAATCCTAATTTTCAAAAATAAACAAACAATTGTATTGAACTGAGTAAAAAGAAGTGAGAGTTCTAAAATGGACCAGACTATCAAGAAAGTTCTTCAGAACTTTATAGACTTAAAATTTTGAGATGATGCAGCTATTTCCTCTGTATTTTAGTCCAGCTCTCTCCCTTGCAACAAACTTTGAACAAATAGAGCAATCCACTCATGGAAGCCAGGGGTTCCCCATCACAATCCTATTTTCATTAACATGAGCAACTTGTCTCTTGCAGCCCATAGTATCCTGGCACATCAAAAGTAGTTTTAATTGCTCTTTGCATAAGCCAACACTATTAAGGTATCTTGTCATTCTAGCCAAAAGACTTCAGAACACAGTAAACTTGTTTGATATTGATGTGGCAAAATGAATGGTGGCTATCTTGGTAAAGGGATTCTGGAAAATTTTTCCTAAGTCAATAAGCTGTAAGACTATGCAAGCATTCATCTGGGATCTTTGGTATATTATTCCCAAATTTAAAAATTTAGCAAGTAAAAATGGTAGGATAAGAACCTGGGCAAGATAATATACATCTCAAGAAAGACCATTAACCAAATGATGATTAATTTCAACATGTCATTAACAAGGTAGAAAAAGTCACTCAAGAGTAAGATTGAAAACAGATGTATTTTTTCCAGTGCAAAATAGTAAGTAATTGTAGATGTAATAGCAGTCAGAGCTAAGCAATTATTTGCTTTGTCCTAAATGCCATATGCCAGGCAAGACAAGAAGTACTTGACATGTCTCAAGTTACTAGAAGGAAAATATATGGAATTATATTTCATTGTTATGCTTTGCACTTTTATTTTATCTGTATATGTGTTCATGTGGGTGTTTTCAGGAGGAGGGATAGAAAATTCTAATTCACATACAAAGATTTTAAAGCCAATAAGTAGCAATAGTTAAAATTCAGTAGGTTATTGGTAAGAACTTGTAACATGGTCTTTGCAAATCTTTGCAAAATGAAAAATGATGGATGTCATATCAAAATCATTAATTGATCATATAAATAAGACACAGCAATACAATCAGTAAAGCATAAAATCCTTAAAGTCAGAAATTATTTTGCTTATGGTTTTCTATCTTTTAACTTTATCTACTTAACACAATGTCTGGCATACAGAAAACACTTGAAAAGTTATTGAATGCTGCATAAATGAATGGCCTCTATTTTGAGTCATCAAATTTAGCTGAACAGTAAATATTTATTAAGTACCTACAATGTGATAGACATTATTAATAGAAAGGCAAAACCAAAAGGGTTTCTGAACTCAAAGGGCATATATTCTATCAAGGGTAATTAAACCTCTAAGCCCAAATGTGGGCTTCACATTTGGTGCCCAACATGGGGCCAAGGACCCTACTTTCATTGAAGAAGTCTCCTGTGACCAGGAAATTAGGTGAATATTTTAGTAAACAAACAGGGAACTTATTTTGTTAAGGGCTAAACAAGTAACCTTTTCTGACTGAAATGGGGCAGATATTAGGAAAAGATTCTCCTCCAACCCCAGCCCCAGCCTCACTCCCACCCCCTCCTCAAAGGAGGGCTATAGAAAGCATGCTTAATTTGATCAAATGACAAGGCTTAATTATAACTTGGAAACAGATCACTAGACCACAATAGCACACAAATCTGCTGAGAGTGACTCTGGCTTTCTCACTCCACCCTCCAAATCCTCCACCCAATCTCCTCTACAACAAATCAAGCCTGCAGAGTAGTGGGCAGGGTCATTCTTTCTCCAAGCATATATTAATAGAGTATTGTCTAATTGGTAATTAGCCTTAACTACTCGGATCTCAGTGCATTTTCTCAGTTTTGGCCCATTACATGATAGACATGGGAATGTGGGGAGAGGTGAGAATATGGAGGCAGAATTGACAAGACTTGGAAAATGATCAAATATAAAAGGTTAGATTTTGAATTCTCAGCTGCTGAGGTACACTGTCTATTTGCTTCTTTAATTCTAGCCCAATCAACCATATCCATTCCACTGTCAATATCCTACTCTGGGTCCCTAATGTTTGAATGAGGCCTTTGTAATGTCTACTTTATAAAGAGCAAACTTGTTTATTCATTTTAAACCTCTTCCTTACTCACATTCCATTTTTTATCACAGAAAACATTGTACATTTTTTGTATTGGCTACATTTTTCTTTCCCTTTGATTTACTGATTATGTTAGGGCAGTTGGAATACTCTTTGATACCCTTTGATTATTCCAGATTCTCTGTTTATGTCTCTCATTTGACTACCTCTCTTTATGTGAGCTTTATACCATCTAGACATCACCTAATTTTGATGCACTGCTCCTGGACCTGTGAATTCTAGAAAGCAATTTGTTCTTATACACAAAAAGTTAGTAAGCACTGTTGATCTAGTTAAACCAATATTGCTGCTTAATCTTACACACACACAAAAAAAAAAAAAAAGAAGGAAAAAGTCCTTTATGTAAAAAAAAAAAAAATCATAGACGTGGTTTTTATGGTGGCAAAATAAAAGGGAAGAAATATCTCTTAGAAAACTAAGGGATATCCAATAATCGAGAAATGGCTGAATAATTTGTGGTATATGAATGTAATGAAGCACTATTGTCTTGTAGGAAATGAGGGAATAGATGATTTCAAAAAAAAAAAACATGGGAAAACTAATATGAGCTAATGCAGTGTGAAATTAACAGAACTAGAAAAAAATTTATCATATAGTATCAATATTATAAAAATGAACCATTATGAAGTCTTTTATAAACTAACGAAAAATAAAACAAGAAGAACCAAGAGAGTAATTTCTACAAAGGCAACACTGTAAAAACACCACTAAGAACTGTAAGAACTGTGATCAATATGACAATCATGACTGCTTATAATTCCAGAGGACTGGTGATGAATGCTATCCATTACATCAGGTAATGGATTTAGGATACAGAATGAGACATATAGACACACATGTGCATGCTCTCTGGAAAAATAATATGTACATGTGTATATACACACATGTGTGTATATGTATGTATGTTTGTATATACATATGTGTATATGTGATTATTAGTAGAATTTGTTTTTTTATTATGCATATTTGTGCCAAGAATATTTTTTCTTTTAAGTGGAGTAAAAAGTAAGGAGAAAAGGTTGATTTTTATTATTATTAATTATTTCACAAATTTGAAATGTTGCATTACTTTTCAGATGAAGTTATTCAAATACAAAATTTATTTAATATTTTACTTGTTACAAGTGACTACTCATGAAGTGGGAGTTATTTGTATATATATAATGTTAAAATAATGCACATCAATAAAATTTAAAGTAACAAAATGATCACAACCCTATAAGGTAAATAATATAAATATCATTATTTTATCAGTGGAGAAACTGAACTTCAAAGACATTGGGTAACTCATGTTTGTTCAACCAGTAATAAAAGGTATGGATTTGAAGCCAGAGGACTTGAATTCCAATCCTGCTCTGATATTTTCAAGTCTATGGAGCTGAGATTCTTGATCTGCAAATACTAGAGTTGGATTAAGTTATTTCTATGGTCTTTTCTAGATCCAACATTGTGTTCCTTTTATCTCTATCCTTTCTGCATTTTTATTCAATGTAATTCATATTAATTGCCTACAATGTGTCAAGCACTGTTGTCAGTTTTGTGGATATGAAAAGAAGCAAAAGACACTTCTTGCCATCAAAATACTTACAATATAAAGGAGGAATTGCATTCAAACATGCAAAGGAATATAGACAAAAATAATATATACAGAAAAAAACAATAATTAAAAGAGGAGAATATTAAGAGGTTTTAGAGAAAGCTTTCCTGGAGAGGGTAGGATTTTAGTATAACTTAAAGCAAGGAAGATCAATAATTGGAGAAGGAGAAGAGAATTACAGCATGGAGAATAGTCAGAGAACATTCCCAGAATGAAGAAATAGAATGTTTTATTCATAGAAAAGCCTGGAGGCTACTGTCACTATGTATGTTGTTTTCATTGTTTATCAAGGCAGTACAAATATTTTTGTGAATGTATTCTTTTGTCTTTTTCACTTGTGTTCATTTGTCTTCACCATCTGGATTATAAATTCATAGAAGAAATGAACTATATTTTCTGTTTATTTTTGGATTTTCTCCCATCATGTATACTGAATACAAAGTTCTGTCTATCATTTCCTGGCTGCCTGTCACACATATTCCCCAACTAGTACAAAGTTCTGCTGCTACCTACAAATTGTATTCAAAAGTACTAACATTTCCTCCTTAAATCTGGAAGCTGAAAGAGATGCTCTTCTTCTGCCTTTCTCTCTGTGGTGCAAAGAATTTCTATCCAGAACACTTCAACAAATTCAGAATATGAATCAGAATTAACCAGAGCCAGGAGTGTAGAAAACTGGGCCAGGAAATGTAGTGGGAATTGAAGAGTATACATTGGAAGATCTATCTAGATTAGATCCCATTGGCTGCTAGATACAGTGGATAAAGACACAAAGTTTATGTAGACTTATAACTGTCGAATATAAACACTCAAGACATAAAGGACTATGGCAAGACCTAAAAATCTATCAAGATGTGCCCAGGAAATACCAGTCCATTTACACTGTAACTCCTCATCTTCACCCTGAAACTCATGTGAGCAGCTGTGCATTTTCTCCTTTCCCTCCCCAAAACTATGGCCAACTCCTTTTTGACTCAATATGCAGAGTTTAAGCTTTCCTTTACATTCTGATTCACTCCTCTATGAAAAGACCTAGTTGAGAAGAACAGGAGGAGGAGGCAGTCTGGGATAATATTATTCCTGGTCAAGCCATCAGCAGCGTCTCTCTGGAAATGAGCAATTTTGTGCATGGCCCATGTATATCAGTTTCTTTCTTTCTTAGAATCTCTCAGTCTTTCCAAGAAATTCTTTTCTTTGGTACCCACTAAAAGTGTTTGCCTGTACCTATTTTGCTTTTTAATTCCATATCCCTAAATGTCTCATTAGTACAATGTTCTTCCATTGTGCAATTATTTAATCTCTTTTAGTAGTAATTGCCAGAGAAAGGCAATATCTGCAAAGAATTAGTCTGAGAAATTATGTCAAAAAAAATCATCATTTTCTAAGTACATGCCCTACAGAATTCATTAATTTTTTTTTCAGGAATAATGCCAAACATCTCATGGATTTTAGTACAAATTTATTCATGAATGGTAGAGTTCTCTAGTTATTTCAGCCACTCTGAATATCTATGACTAAGAAACTACTGGGGAGGAAAAATACTAATAATTGAAATAGTACTCTAAGATTTCATAAAACACTTTATATATGTGATCACATTTGAGATTCATTGTAATGTCCAGACTAGCTCTCTGGAGAATCTCTGGGCAAGCCTTGGTCTTAGATGGAGGAGTGATGAAGACAGAGGAGCCACCTGGAGGATTCTGTTTTTTCTCCATCTTCTATGTCTCCTCTGTGTCTGAGTCTTTTCTCTCTTGTCCGAGTTTGAGAGTTTGAGTCTGAGATTGAGCTTGAGCTATCTCCAGTCCTCTTAGCCCTTAAATACCTCAGTATGATTGCATCATTACATCACACTAAGTATCAGTCACACTGAGTGAGCACCCTGCTGTAAATATCCTTGCTTCGAGTAGAACACAGGTGGTCATTCTCTCCCTGACTTCTCAGGGAGGGAGGTGAGAAATTCCATAGGTAAAGTAGGGACCAGATATTTTTAGCAGGTTTCTTCTGGGCTGAAAGGTCTTATAACTCACTCAGAGTTCTCCACTATCTGGAGCCCTCTATACTTCACAATAAACCTGGGATTTAGATACTTATTATCTCCTTTTTTTCCATTTGAAAGATCAGAGATTCAGAATGGTTGAGTGACTTCTCAGAGGCACCTAAGCTTGTTGTGTGTAAGATTTGAAGCTCTTTCTTCCTGTCTTCAAGTCTGACTTTTTATTCCTTGTATAACAAGGAATGATAGGGGGAAAAAATGATGAATAGCTTCTACTCATACTCAAATAGAGTTAAGTAAAGTTCAAAATGTTGCCCTACTTATGTTATCTTAGGAGATAGGAATTCATTCATGTGCCAGTGAAAAACCTACTTCTGAAAATTTAAAAAAACAGATCAATTTTTGACTTTGTGTGTGTTATCTCTGCAAAAATACATCAAACATCAGGGATACTAAATACACACTTGTATATATGAATATGTAGTTTGTGCGTGTGTATATGTGTATACATGCATATAAGTACTATGTATAATATAAATATAAAACATCTATAAATATATAGCATCTATAATTATATTAGACATCTAAATAGTATATATGTGTATATACATAGATTTGTTTTCAATATATTTACCATATGTATAGTAGTTGGAGAAGAGAGGCATTGGCATAGTGTTCTCAACATAGGTTTCATGTAATGCTTAAGCTGCATCTCCAAGAAAAATCCTTGAATGAAACTCCTCTCTATGTATCACTTCTTTAGGGATGTATAAAAAGGAGTCCCTCTCCCACCCTCCTAACTTCCCCATCCCATTCATTTCATAATAGGCACAGAAATCCTCTGAATGCTTCCTATTGGCCATGATGACACTAGTAACTGTGAAATGGACAGCTGAACTAGAAGTATGAACTAGAAGAACTAGAAGGTTTCCTTACCAACTTTTCAAATAATTTTAATCATACAATTATTGCTAAACACTTTATTTTCTGCAAATGAGAGTAAAGCTATTTCCCTATTCTAGGTGTACTTTTTACTTTCTCCTTCCCTCCTGGTGAAGGATCCCTTAGATCAGAGACAAGAATAATATTGTTCCTCAGAATCTGAAGTGGGGCTATAACTGAAACACCTAGAGTCTAGTTTCCCTGTTAGTGAAAGAGATTGCTCAAGAATCATGAATAGAGAGCAAAACATGAGGGGAAAATAAAGGACAGCAAATGGCTGTTAGTAGTCCCTGAGATTTCTACTCATGTTCAGCCAGTCAATAATTCCCTTCTATGTATGTAACACCCACTGCTATCTAAGCAAGGTAAATAGTTTTCCTAAGAGACACCTTCATGACTTCTGCTGTGTGTGTGTAAAGGATTGCAATTTCTGATTGCCTAAAAGAATTCTGAGCTGGTGAGAAAAGATTTACTTCAGTGAATTGGACATAGGCTTGGAAAGTGAGCTGAAAAGAAAGACACATGGAGAGAGAAGAGATGAGATTTGGGATTTTGAATGGTGGTTTAGAATCTTGGAACTAAAAGAGAAATGCCCCCTTTAACTTTTCTTGTCTTATCCATTGATTTCTATGCTTGCAGCCTTAGATTGCTGAAAATGAATTTTCCCCACGTGAGAGCTTCCACTTCTTTGGTTTAAATTGTGATTAAATTGTTCCCAATATAATTACTGCTGTGTGTGTGTGTGTGTGTGTGTGTGTGTGTGTGTGTTTGGCATATTCTAATCGGCATAATTTCTTTGATTTCAATTCATTACATTTTTTTGTTATTGTTTGTTGTTGTTTTGGGTTTATTTTATTTTAAAAAAATAGAGGAAGAAAAAAGAAAAAAAACAGAAAAGATAAAATATAAAACAAAATAAAACAAAACAAAAGAGAACATTGTCATGTGTCTAGCAGAACATCAGTGAGGATTCAACAAATTACCAATTCAAAAAAGTTGTGTATGTGTGTGCGTGTATGTGTGGTGTGTGTAATATTCAAGAGAAGTATAGAAAGGTAAACAGGGAGAAAATATATATTATTTAAAGGTTAAACTGTTTACATCCCTAAATGGGAAAATGATATCTGTCAGTCTTGAGAACTATATCTGTTACTGGGGCAGAAAGAGGGAAGCATCGCATGGATGGAGGATGTGATTGTAAATGGACTCTATGTGATGATATCAAAGAAAAAGACATTGAGGGATTGGACAACCTTCTTGGATTATTTCTTGCACTATTGTGTCAAGTTTCTTTTTTTGCCACAATTTTCAGGTAGTCCAATTATTTATATTTCTTCTTCTTTATCTGTTTTCCAGATCTGTCATTTTTCTTGTTTCACATTTTGTTCTATTTTCTTATTCATTATAATCTGTTTTATTATTTTTTTTGGTCTCTCATAGCTTCATTGGCTTCCTCTTGCCCAATTCTAATTTTCAATAGGTTATTTTCATTTTTGAGACTCTGTATCTCCTTTTTAAGTTGGTTAACTTTTTTTCATAATCTTTTTATTTTTCTTGGATGGTTTTAATTTTTTTTTGATTTTTAATTTTTCCTCAATGTATCTTATTTGATATTTAATTTTTTTTTATATTCTTCTATAAATTCTCTCCAAGTAGGGGGTTCTTTCTCCTTACTCTGTGAGGTAGAAGCTTTTTTAACTTCAGTGTCTTTCTCTGAAGTTGAACCTTAGTCTTCCCTGTTCCCATAGTAAGTTTCTATGGTAGTTTTTTTTTTTCTTTGCCAGTTCATTTTTTAAAAATAAGAGTTATTAGTATAAACACTATAATTGTGTTTTGTGGGGAATTGTAATTGTAGGGAAAGGGATGGTGTCTCTGGCTTTCCTTGAGCTCTCCCCTTTGATCTGGAACCCCAAACTAAAAATTCCACCCCCCAGCAAGTGCCACAACCAGAAGTGTCCCTGCCTCTCTGCCTTTGCACTCATTGTTGTG
This sequence comes from Antechinus flavipes, assembly GCF_016432865.1. Taxonomy (NCBI): domain Eukaryota; kingdom Metazoa; phylum Chordata; class Mammalia; order Dasyuromorphia; family Dasyuridae; genus Antechinus; species Antechinus flavipes. The sequence goes on from NC_067401.1 coordinate 318,168,745, forward strand.
TGCTTCCTTCTCACTCAGAGCCAGCTCGGCAGTGGGCCTGGCTTTTCTAATCAGCTGAGCTTCACCCTCAGTTTTCCCAGACTCAGATCCAACTCCACAAACAGTGCAAGAGGTAAAAGTTTGTGTGGTTCCTGCTGAGGCTCCAGTCAAACTCAGGTCTCCCCAGGGATTGCCTCTTGATATGATTGATGTGTTTGCACTTTACAAGGATTAATTCTCAGCCTGAGGTCTTTCTTCAGATCTTCCTGGGTTGTACACCAAGGACCCCAGTTCTGCCCAACTTTTCTTGATTTTTCACCCATCTATGTTCACCCTGAGGTATAAGTTTGTTCTATTTGTGAGGAAAATCTACAGAGCTTGAAATTTACCAACCAACTCCACCATCTTCCCAGAATCCTCTATTTGCTACGTTTTAATAAAGAGTTTTTGCTGTTTGTGATAGTCCCTTCTCTACCCAGCAGGGCTAATCTAAGCTGTAAACTGAGGGCTGCTCTCCATCTTGAGAGTGATCAGGGGAGTGCTTTTTGTTCTAAACTTCTTTAAATCACATCTCTATCCTAGAAATATTTGAGAGCTGACAAATAAATATAATTCTAGCTTGATATCTTTCCTTGGAGACTGAAGAAGAGCAAAATGGTGATTCTGTATTTTGTCTGACCCTCCTTCCTATTCCCTGATAGGCTTCTTGTGAGACTATACCATATCTAAGATCACTTCTATCAATTCCACCCACAGGCCTCACACACACACACACACACACACACAAACATAACTAGAAATTATATCTCTAGATTTATAAACATATATATATATAGACAAACTATATCCATAGACATACACATGCAAATGTATATCTGTATAATGCTATGCATATACCCTATATTTATACTGTATTGATTCTGTATATCTTTATATATGCATAAGTATACTTTCTAAGAATAAGGAATTTTTTGGTCTTTGTATTCCTAGCACCTAGAACAGTACCTAGAATATGGTAGGTGCTTCATAAATGTCTTAATGACTGATTAATCATTAATCCTAAAGAAATATGCATGCCTATGTCTATATTTCACATTCAAACACGATTTTACAGATGCTCTCATAAGTCACTTGAATCTTAATCAGTTAATCAACAAACATTTACTTAGGACTTTTTATATCACACTGCACTAGTACTGGAGGTATCAAGTTAAAATTGAGTAATTCCCTGCTTTAAAATCTATTTGAGGCATATCTGAAAACACCAGCATGTAAACAAATGTCTTTCTTAAAATGGAAACAACAATAAGAATGCTGGTTCAAAATTATATAGTGATTTATAGTTCCCAGAGGCTTTTTTCAGAATCATAACTACAACAGAGAAAACAATACTTAGCCCCAAGGTGATGATATCCAAAGACACTATGCTTTCTTCCCAGGGATTATTACTCTTTCCTTTTTCTTAATGATTCCATGAGATAATTAAAATAATTAGTATTAATTCCTTTTAACAAATAATTTTAATTTTTTTTTATCAAAACACGTTTATATCCCATCTATAATAAAGGGCTTGTGGTATTCCTATTGCAAAATTTCCATATTTGCTATATATTGTAACATGAGAGATGAGTCACTAAAGATTCGGAATTCCATTTCCCATCTTCTCCCAAAAAAGATAAACAAAAACAAACAAACAAAAACTGAAGCTAGCAACAGAAAGTGAGAAGCAGGAAGATGTTTCATACAAATAAAGAAAATGACAAATATTGAAGGGGATGTAGAAAAATAGGTATACCGATGCATTGTTTTTAGAGTTGTAAACTGGTACAATCATTTTGGAGAACAATTGGGTGTAGCTGCTTCTGTCTATCCTTGATCAATTGAAACTGAATTAGCTCTTTTTATCGAAGAGATCCACTTCCATCAGAATACAACTTCAAACAATATCGTTGTTGAGGTATATAATGATCTCCTGGTTCTGCTCATTTCACTTAGCATCAGTTCATGTAAGTCTCGCCAGTTCTCTCTGTATTCATCCTGCTGGTCATTTCTTACAGAACAATAATATTCCATAGCATTCATATACCACAATTTACTCAGCCATTCTCCAATTGATGGGCATCCATTCATTTTCCAGCTTCTAGCCACTACAAATAGGGCTGCCACAAACATTTTGGCACACACAGGTCCCTTTCCCTTCTTTAGTATCTCTTTGGGGTATAAACCCATTAGAAACACTGCTGGATCAAAGGCTATGCACAGTTTGATAACTTTTTGAGCATAGTTCTAAATTGCTCTCCAGAATGGCTGGATGTGCTCATAATTCCACCAACAATGTATCAGTAGGACAGAAAATTTCAATGGAAGTCCAGAGTAGAGTTTGGAATCTGATCTATTAGAATTAGACTTGGATTAAAAGTGCCATTCACATCCAGAGAGAGATCTATGGAGACTGAATATAGATTAAAGCCTAGTATTTTTAGCTTTTTGTTGTTGTTGTTATTTGTTTGCTTGGGTTTTTTTCTTCCTCATTTTTCTTCTTTTGATCTGATTTTTCTTGCACAATATGACAAATATGGAAATGTGTTTAAAAGAATTGCATATATTTAACCTATATCAGATTTCTTGCTGTCTTGGGGAGGGGGGAGGTAAGAGAGGGAAAAGAAAATTTGGAATACAAAGTTTTACAAAAATGAATATTGACAATTATCTTTACATGTATTTGGAAAAATAAAATACTACTGAAAAAAAAAGGATCTGGTGTAATCAACATTCTGGGATCTCTTCCCAGTTCCTTGGTTTGACCTAGTGACTTACTCAGAACTGAAATTTGGCAAGATATCACGTATGATGGTTTAACCTCTATTTAAGGGTAAGGTGGTTAGCATCTTCAAGCAAATAGCTTCCTTTTCTACAGTGGAAGCATTTAAACTATGAAAAATATTTGCTTGTTGATCTTATCGACCTTTTGGTTTTATAATAGGATGAGAAAATGTGGGGGTCCTCTCAACAGCTTCTAAATCAGCAATGGAGTGCATTCCCAGTAATACATTATTCCTGACTTGAACTTTAATCTTGTTTTATATTGTCCATTCCTCACTCTGCAAAGTGAGACCAGTATTACCAGAGCCAATAATAAAAAATTTTCTCCTCTATTATCTGCCATAGTAGTCAGCATCTAGGAGTATCATATATGTTTGTGTGCATGTGTATTTATATATAGATATGTATGTGTATATATGTGTATATACATATGTATATAAGTGTACATATATATAATATTCCTCCTGAAACATTTTACTATTCTCATAATTTTTTTTAATAAGTGGCACAAAGAATTTTAATGATTGAATGGAAAGTCATTTATTAAGAACCTGCTATGTGCCAGGCATGACACATACCAGAAGATAACACACATTAAGTGCTAGGAATTCGATTTAAAAAATGAGAGAGTACCTGCTTTCAAGTGGGTTCCATTTTAATAGGAGAGATAATATATATAGTATATTGTTGCCCAGAGAAGGATGCTTTGTCGGCAGAGTCACAGTAATTGTGAATGGAGAAGTAGAGCAATTTATTTTCATGCCCTTGAGGAAACAATGGTAGTATTGAAGAATGGCTGAAAAAGTTATGCTATATGAATGTGAATATTTATTGGACTGTAAGAAATCATAGAGAGAGTTTTAGAAAAATCTGGGAAGAATTCCATTAACTGATATAGAATGAAGTGACCAGAAACAGGAGAACAATTGATACAATAACTATTATTTTAAAGGGAAAAAAAGCTTTTAGAGATTAAGAACTCTAATAAATACAATAACCAATCACAATTCCAAAGTACTCATAATGAACATACTATCTCACCTTCAGATAGAGAGCCAATGAACTCAGAATACAGAATGAGGTCTATGAACATACTTACAAATGTGTATACATGTAGATATACATATATAAAGACATATGTGCTTTGTGTGTGTATATGTATATGTAAATTTGTGGGCCTCATGCATCAAGATATATGACAATATAAATTATATTTATATATACATACATATATATATCAGTAAAGTATAAATAGATAGATAGACAAATGGATAATATATATCTCATATATATGAAGTCTAAATAGGACACATATATTCCTCATGTATAAATGCATACTAATGTATAAAGCATATATATCATATGTGTGTTTACACACAGTATGCATATTTTGCTTATGCGTTTGTGTTTTACATAAGATATATATGCATGTTTGTGTATGTACACATATACATGACAATTTAGAAAATTGTTTTGCTTGATTATACATAAATTTGAAGCTAAAAATAAAATTGGATAGATTTTTTTTAACAAAATAAACAATAATAGCACCGTTTTTATAACAGTTCCCAGATAAAGATTGGGGGAATGGGTAGCCATAGTTTGTGCATACAGAAAGAAGAAAGCTGGGGAAATGTCCCAAGAGATCTGAATAGATAGTTGTCTGGTACTGTCAAGGACCAGTTAGATCTAATCAGCTAGTAAATTTCCTCTCATTCATTTGCCTATCAAGCTCAGTGCTAGGGCAGATTTTCAAAGCCAAATTTCTTCTTAAGGGTTTCTAGGGACTTAGAATTCTACAAGACAAGTAGATATATTGCAGGTTGTTTACTTATGGTGACACATATACCTATACATTTAAATAAATCTATCAATAATTTGGAAGAGGGTAGAAAAGATATCATTTGAAAATGTGATATAATTGATATGGGGAACTTCTGGTAAGGAAATTCCCTGCGCAGGTGCAGTATACTGACAACTTATCTGTACTTTATAGTCTTGGAAAGCTGGCTGAGGTACGAAAAGTTGAGTAACATTCCTATGATCACATGACAGTATGTGTTTGGGACAAAATTTAAATCAGTCTTTTCTATTCCAAAGCTTGCCTTTGTACTACTTTACCACATTGCCTTTCAATTAATTGTAATAATTACTTAATGCTGCATTATTTTAAATCATTTGGTACTGGCTAAGAAATTGAGTGATGTATCAGTGGCTAGATACACATGACATAATAATCAATGAATATAATAATCTAGTATTTGATAAACTCCCAAATTCTAGCTTCTGGGATAAGAATTCACTATTTCACAACAATTGCTAAGAAAACTGAAAAATAATATCAGCCTAAACCTTCATGTATCTTAAGGGATAGTTTACCAATCTTTGGAGAAAGGAAAAATTTATGACCAAAGGAGAACTAGAAAATATTATGAAATAAAAAATGGACTACTTTGAATACATTAAAGTAAAAAGTTTTTGCACTAACAAAGATTAAAAAGGAAGTACAAAACTGAGAGAAATTTTATAGTTTCTGATAAAGGTTCATTTCTAAAATATATAAAGAATTGTGGTAAATTTATAAGAATACAAGTCATTCCCCAATTGATAAATGGTCAAAGCATATGAACCAGCAATTCCCAGATAATGAAATTGAAGCCATTTATTGTCATATGAAACAACGATCCAAATCACTATTGATTAGAGAAATTTAAACTAAAACAACTCTAAGGTACCACCTCATTCTTCTAATATTGACTTACATGACATGAAAAGATAATGACAAATGTTGGAGGGGATGTGGGAAAATGGGGACGCTAATGCATTGTTAGTGGAATTGTACAATGATCTAATTATTTTGGAGAATTTGAAATCACCTATGCCCAAAAGGCTATAAAACTATGTATACCCTTTGACTCAGCAGTACCATTACTGGATCTGTATCCCAAGGAAATCATAAAGGAGGGGAAAGGACCCACATATGCAAAAATGTTTTTAGTAGCTCATTTTTGTGGTGGCAAATAATTGGAAAATTAAGAGAAGCCATCAATTGGGGAATGGCTGAATAAGTTATGGTATACATGAAAGTAAGGGGATATTAATGTTCTATAAAAATGATGAAAATGTTGATTCAAGAATGGACTAGAACTGAGGTTGAACAATCAAGCAGAACCAGTAAAACATTATATACACTAACAGCAAGATTGTACCATGATCAATTATGAAAGACTTGGTTCTTCTCAACAATTCAGTGATCCAAGGCAATCTCCAATAAACTTTGGACAGAAAATACCGTCTGCATTCAGAAAGAGAATTATGGAGATTGAAAGTAAATCAACACAAGCTATGTTTACTTTTTTTCATTTTTTTCTTCTGTAATCACTTTTCCCTTTTGTTCAGATTTTTCTCTCACAACATGATTCATTAAGAAATGTGTTAACAAATTAATATACATGTAAAAATTAAAATAAAATACATATATAAAAGAGAAAAAAGAAGACCAAAAATATTGAAGAAAATATTTCTTCATAAAAGAAGACTAGGCTAAATGGTAAAAGAGGTACAAAAAAAAATCAATGAGGAGAAAAATGTCATAAAAAGCAAAACTGGACAAATGGGCAATGTGGTATAAAAGGAAAATAATTCCTAAAAAAGTAAAATTGAACAACAAGCTAATAACTTTATTGGAAATCAAGAAACAATAAAACAAAAACAAAAAGAATAAAAACAAAGTAGGATTCCATTAAAAAAAAAAAACAAGTCACCTATATTTTTATACATTAATATATGTATATACAATATATATTTAATTGAATTGAACTTAATATATGTATTTAATTTTTTTATATATCTAGGAGTGATAATTTCAAAATTATTAAACTACTGGAAAGTCATAATCAAAAAAGAGACTTCACATCTTTCAAGAAATTATCAAAATAAACTGTCCTGATATATTAGAACCAAAGGGTAATATAGAAATTGGAAGTACCCACCCATTACTTCTTGTCTTTCAGGATCCCAAAATGAAAACTCCAAAGAATATGATAACCATATTCCAAAACTTTCAATCAAGGAGAAAAATTTCAGCAGCCAGAAACAATTCAAATAATGTGGAGCTATAGTCAGGACAGAATAAGAATTAGCAGCTTCTATATTAAAGTATTTGAAGGCTTGGAATATGATATTATGGATGACAAAGAAGCTAGGATTACAACTATGAACCATTTGTTCAGAAAACTGGGGGGAAAGATATTCAACAAAATCTTTCTTTTTTCATGCATTCTTGATATAGCTGAATAGAAAATTTCATTTTCAAATAAAAGAATCAATAGGAGCATACATTAAAAAAAAAACTTTATTTTTCTTGAGGTTTGTTTGTTTGGTCTATGTCTTCCTTAACTGCATGACTACATGGATATTTCCCTTTTTAACAAGAAAGAAAGAGAGAGAATCTGGAGCTCACAGTCATTTTTAAAAATAGTAATAGTTTTCCAAATACATGAAAAGATAGTTTTCAACATCCATTTCTGCAAAAACTTGCATTCCAATTTTTCTCCCTCTTTCTCCTTTCCTCCTCCCCAGGACAACAAGCAATTTGATATAGGTTAAATTTGTGTAATTCTTCTAAGTAATTTCCATTTTCATCATGCTGCACAAGAAACCTTAAACCAAAAGGGAAAAATGTGATAAGAAAGAGAAAAATAGGCAAACAAATAGCAGTAACAACAAAAAAGGTGAAAATACTATGTTTTGATCTACATTCAATCTTCATAGGTCTCTCTCTGGATGCACAAGGCACTTTCCATCCCAAATCTGTTGAAATTGCTTTGAATCACTTCACTGAAAAGAGCCACATACATCAAAGTTAATCAGCAAACAATCTTTTTCTTACTGTATATAATGTTCTCTTGATTCTTCTCACTTCACTCAGCATCAGTTCATGGAAGTCTTTCCAGGCTTTTCTGAGATCAGCCTGCTCATCATTTCTTATAGAACAATAATATTCTATTACATTCATATATCATAATTTATTCATTCATTCTCCACCTGATGGGCATCCACTCAGTTTCCTTCCTTGTCATTATAAAAAAAGGCCTACTTTAAACTACTTTTCCCTCTTTTATGATCCCTTTGAAATACAGACCCAATGGAGACACTGCTGGATGAAAGATATATACAGCTTTATAATCTTTTGGGTATAGTGGACCTCAAAATTTTAAAAATAAATGTTGAAAATTGTTTTTGCATGTAACTCAGGAAAAATAAAACTCTAAACAAATGGAAAAGAAGAATGTAGAAAATGAATTTTTTCAACTACTTTTGATAATGATGATAATAAACAATAGTAACTGATACAAAGCACTTGTATACGTTATTTAATCCTCACAACAACCAGGTGCTATTAGTATCTCCATTTTACAAATTCATAAATTGAGTGGGTTAAGTTAAATGACTTGTCTAGGGCCATATGTCTAGTACATTTCTGAGATCAAATGCAAACTAAGGTCTTCTTGAATTTACAGACATAACATTTACTACATAACATTGTTCTGCCATTTAGAAGTCACAACTTAGAATTTGTTTCTTATTTACTATGCCTTTTGCAAAAATAGTGAAGGCTATTGACAACTTGAAGGGGAAGGAAAAAAATGCCATCTTTCCCATCCATTATGGTTCCAAGCATAAAAATTCTGCAGAAAAGTCTCTCTCTCTGCCCAGTACATTATAGAAGTCCCTGAGGACATTAGCAGAATTCTAATTATGAAAGACAAAATTATAATTCCAAGGAAGAAAGTGCTATGAATCATGAAAAAGTGGGAATGAATCAGAGTGGGAAGCTTATCAGTTCAGATTATATCAAAAACTTATATTCCTTTGAGGCAAACAGCCTATTATTAATGTAGTTCTCTGATTGCATGCCTTTCTTTTTGCTTCATTTCTTCTGCATCAAGCAAAAGTTGGATATGAAATTTGGATCATCTTTCCCTGACTAGGAAGCTTTGAAATCCCACCCACAAGTTGTTTAATCAGCATTATCAAGAAAATGACTCCTTTTGCAAGGAAGACATCAAACTAAAAACACATTCCTCATAAAATTTCTATAGGACACCAGGGTACAACACAGCATTTTTTAAAAGTTTAGTATTATTAATTGTTGCTATTATTATTATTGAAATAGACCCAAAAGATTGTGATATGATTACTACCAGGAGAACTAAGATTTGAGAAAATTATTGGCTGTTTAAAGCATAAACTATTATCCTGCAGCCAATTTCTTATTATAAACCCAGTTATGCAATATTATACAAGTTCTCCCATATGGGACATGGACCCACTCTATCTTTTTGGATAGAGCTACAGCATCTTTTAAGTGATTTTTGGTATGTCTGCTACTTTATCTTCATTATGAAGAAAACAGGCTTGCTTGTGGCCTTTGAAGAAAGTCTATGGCCTCCTCAAGACACAGAAATTAGTAATGGACCTTTAAAATCTGTCAGTTTAATTTAGATACCTTTATTTATTTTTAAAAATTATTTCAATATGTCCATTCATCTTCATTTTACAATTCTTTATGTTAACAATTTGATTTAAAAAAAATCCTACCCTATTTGATAATTAACTTTTGGAAAGTCTCAAGATTCCTATTTTAGCTATTTTCTTTTTCTCACACTTTCACAATGTCACTATAAAACACTAACCGTATCAAAAGCACCTATTAAATGGCAGCATGTTCAATGTCCAGACAAATGAAAGAAGATTGTGACAGTCAATTGTTCCCATTTGTTGGAAATCATGTTAAGGCTGTTCTTGCAATGGGATTTCTGGTTTCCACATGTAGCCATGGAGATGAGCTAACATTAACTGGACAGTTTAAATTAGTGTGTGTGTGTGTGTGTGTGTGTCTGTGTGTCTGTGTGTCTGTGTGTCTGTGTGTCTGTGTGTGTGTGTGTTGGTGTTTTGAGTCTTATCTGAATTAACTATTATTTCAGAGAAACAGACTATGTATCAAACCACGTCCACATAGTGCCAAAACTTTGTTTCAAAATTGAAAATAGGAATGTTTGTTATTTAAACCCATCTCTTTGCTAACTGAATGAATGTTTACTACATATTTATCAGGTGAATCCATTCTATGTGGATTATTTGTGAAATTATATGGAGGCATTGAAACCTGTACTTCTGATGGGATTAACCACACTTATAAAAGTATGGATTCTTTTGAATTTCAAAATAAACAATAACTTTCCTCATAAAAGAATAAAGGAAGTAAAAGAGATATCAACCAGACTCCTTAGTTTCAATATGGGTTTTCTTTTTCTTAAATTCTTTTTAAAATTACAATGCAAAAAATATTTCCCCTAAAATAAAAGGAAACCTTTTCCATCTTCTCTTTGATATTGATCTTTGGTATTAAAGGCCTGATCCTACCTATGAAAATGAAATAAAATTGCTTGGGTTATAGAAATATGTTAATTTTCAGGCCCAATAAAGTCCAATTTGTAGCTTACCTTATTCAATGCACTAGTTGATGACATAATATAGATGTGAAAATGGTTTCAAATATTTTAAAACAGATAGTATTTTAGATACAGCTTACAAAATTTGAAATAGCTCCTCCTTCTTCCCAGCTTCTAATGCTTTTCATAAGTAACACTTTTCTAATTTTCTTTTTTTCTTTTCATTTGAAAAAATTTTCTCATACTATCCATCCAAATACTTACTTTTTAATCTCTGTAAAATCTTTGTGATAATGATGTATGCATGTAGCAAAGGAAATCAATTAAATTATGAGAAGAGAGTAGGCAGACTTTTGCAGTTGATGATTGTCTATGATAGACAATACATCACAATCTCACAATTGATTGAGAGCCATAGAGAGCTTAGGATGCCTCTGTGCTTATTAGTTGTTTATTACAGAAATACTTAATTTGTGTTGAAAAGTACAGCATTTAGAACTTGTCTCCAACATTGTGGTAACAATTTATGTATTAAAATCATATAATATTTTAGTAGATATGATAACTTTGTGTGATGATTCTCTGGTTATCAAGATCAAAGATTGTTGGTCATTCTCAAAAAACATATGTACTATATGAAGACAAAATGGAAAAGGAGGTCACTAACAATAGGGAAGTTCTTCAAAAGCTCTTGTTTGTGAATGATGTTATGCTATTTGCTGGTTGGATGGATAATTACAAGATTTACAAACTAAGATCTGCAGATTTTAAAAGAGATTATCTGGCAGAATGTAAATTATTAGGCAGAGACTCTTCTAGTGTGGCTACATCAAAATATGAGCAAGACAGTAATATGTAAGAAAATTGGAAATGTAGGAAGCATATGGAAATATTTGAAAGGATAGCATGTGTTTATTCTATATCAGATTGCTTTCTTTCTTGGGAAGGGAGGGAGATAAAAAAGGGAAGGAGAAAAATTTAGAACACAGTTTTACAAAAATAAACATTGAAAATTATCTTTACATGTATTTGGAAAAATATACTATTTTAAAAAGGCAAAAAGGGGACAGGTTGTGAAGTTATTTAATTATCAAACAGAAGAATTTATATTTGATCCTAGAGGTGATAGGTGGCCAGTGGTGTTAATTTTTTTTTTGGGGGGGGGGTTCCTATGATCAGATCTGCTATTTGCATAAATGATTTTTGCAGATATAGTTTGAAGTGGGAAGTGAGTTGGGGTAGGAGGAATAAGTGGGAGTTTATTTCAATAGTCTAGTTAAGAGGACTGAAACCTAAATTAGGCTGATTGCTGTATGAGGAGGCCATGTGGTAAGAGATGTCATGGAGCTAGAAATAACAAGATTTAACAACTGATTGGCTGAGTGGTGTAAATGAGAGTGGATAATCTTTATCGTTACTGGGATTGAAAACCTGAGTGACCCAAAAGTGATATAAAGCTTAAATCCGTTTATGTGATTATTTATTTATCATTATTATTTATCATTCTGCCACATGGAACCAAAAGAAATCTAAAATCTCTTCCACTTTATAGATCTTAAGATACTTGAAGACAGCTAATCATGCACCCTTTAAGACTAAATATCCAAAACTAAACATCTATAGTTCCTCTAATGAATCTGCATATTTTATTTTTAGATTATTCATAAAAATTAACCATTGAGATTCTTAATGTGAAAACTTTCTCCCGTGCTTAGCTCAAGCATGACCCACAGTAGTATTTAATAAATGTCCATTGAATTTGACTCTTTTCAACAATGAGGTGATTCAAGGCAATTCCAAAAGACTTATGATGGAAAGAGCCATCTGTCTACAGAGAGAGAAATATAGAGAGTAAATATGGATCACAGCATAATAGTTTAGCCTTTTGTGCAGTTAATGTTTGTTTGCTTTTTTCTTCTCATTTTTTTTCCTGTTGATCTGATTTTTTTTGTGCAGTATTATAAAGGAAGAAATATGTTTAGAAGAATTGTACATATTTAATATATATTGAATTACTTGCTGTCTAGGGGAGAGAGGAGAAGGGTGAGATGAATACAAATTTGGAGCACAAGATTTGGCAAGAGTGAATATTTAAAACTGTTTTGCATGTATTTGAAAAGTAAAAAGCTATTATTATTTTAAAATAAAATTAAAATTTCCTTCAAAAATAAATAAATAAATGTCCATTGAGATGACTTGTCTTAGCATAGGAAGCTATTTCAGTAGTTCAATTGTTAAGAGGTAACGAAACCTGAATTAGACCAAGGATGTTATGAGTAGAGAGGAGGCTGGATGTTAAGAGATAGTATAGTTAATTGTACATAGAAGGTGCTCCATTGATATGACTTGTCTAATAACTAATGATTTTAGACATCCCACTAGATAAACTTAATCATACTAATCTTCCTTTGATTAATATCTTTTTTAAAATTTTCAGTAGTATTTTATTTTCCAAATGCATGTAAAGATAGTTTCCAATAGTCTTTTTTGTAAGTCTTTATGTCTCTGTCCCTACCTTAACTCTCCTCCCCAAGACAGCAAGCATGCTGATATAGATTAAATATGTGCAATTCTTTTAAACATATTTTCATATTTATTAATCACACTAATCTAAACATTTTCAATATACATGAAAAAAATATTAAAGGAAATTTATAGCTAAAGAAACTAAAAATAATTGAATGATTTTTTAAATTATGCCTTAAGATTACTAAATTCATACTGTCATTTGATCCTCACAACAACCTTCTGAGGTAGATACAACTAGGAATACTATCTCCATTTCATAGGTGAGTAATCTGAGGTTCAGGGAGATCAAAAAACTCTCCTAGAGTCACATAGGACTCATAGTCACTCTAGGAGAGTCACATAGTTTAACAAGCACTTAAATTGAGATTACAACCTAAGTTCTCCTAACTCCATGTCTAGCACTCTATCTGCTAGACTATCTTGGATCCCACATATTCGTCAAAGTGACAGATAAATGACAGAATGGGTTTTATTGTGTGTCCAGACTACAAGAACCTTAATTTCAGGATCCATTTAATCATTCCAATGTATAATTATCTATCTATCTATCTATACATTACAAATACCACATTTGATCTTCAATATGTGTTATTATTTCCCCCATTTTATAGATGAAGAAACTGAGGCAAACAGGGATTAAACGACTTGACAAAGGTTACACATCTGGCAAATGGCCAAGTTGAGATTTGCACTTGTCTTCTTCACTCCTGGACAGGTAGCTTACATGCTGGAAATGAGAAAAGTCAAAAGTTTATAAAGCATAGATGAGCCTCACACCAACACATAAATAATATTCTTCAAAAAAAGAGTTTGGAATGTAAGAGAGAGAGAAACAGACACAGAGAGACAGACAGAAAGACAGACAGAGACAATAGATAGAGGCAGAGACAGAAAGAGACACACATACAGACAGAGACATACAGAGACAGAGAGAGTTAGAGAAACAGGGACAGAGAGAGACAGAGAGGGAGAGGAAGGGAAAGAAGAAAGAAGAGAAGAAGAAAGGAAAGAAAAAACAAATGAAGGAAAGAAAGAAGAAAGAAAGGAAAGAAGGAAGGAAGGAAGGAAAGAGAGAAGGAAGGAAGGAAGGAATGTAGGAAGGAAGGAAGGAAGGAAGAGAAAAACAAAGAATTTTTAAAATATTTTAACATAGGAAGTAGTTGATTATCAGTTGGAGATTGTTTCTGAATCAACTGTCTATACAAACGAGTCTTGTTAGAGCAATGGCAGAAATCAATACCAAACTGGGAAAAATATAACCCTAACCCAATCTTTGTAAACAAGCTTTTGGGGTTTAAAAAAAGGAGGGAAGACTTAAGAGAACATCAGTTCACTTGTGTGCAGTTTTCCATAACTGCATTTGGAGTTTTCTTGGCCAAGGCGAAGTTTTTTTTGTCATTTTCTTATTCAACTCATTTCACATATTAACTGAGATTTACAAAGTTAAGTGGCTTTCCCAGAGTCACACACTTAGGAAATGCCTGAAAGCAGATTTGAACTAAGGAAGATGAGTCTTCCTGACTCTAAGGCTAGTAGTGCTCTATGCATCATGTCACCTAGCTGCCCTACATAAATTATCACTATTTCTTAAGGAAGTTTAACTGTCCTAAATAAGTCAATACAATGAAGAGATGAACAAACAAAAACAAAATAAACAAACAAAGCTTAGAAAACACTTGACCAGGAAGCAAATTATCTCCTTGTCAAGATATGTTAGCCAAGGACAATGGCAGTTTGGAATATTAAATTGGTAAATCAGAAAGACGGAGAGAGATTATGAGCAATGTCTCTCCATGAAACATCTCTCCATTCATTATAGAGAAAAACAGATTTGTAAAAAATTCGGGAAGATACCCAATTAAACCAAATCATACTGACAACATTTAAAGATGAAATTGGTAGCATAAAAACAAACACACACACACACAAAAAAAAATAAAATCCCAAAAACAAAAACAGGAAAAGGTTTGTGAAGAGCTATTTGATAAATTTTTCTCTCCATCAGTGACAATGTGAGCCACCACATTTGAATTCTAACCTCAGTCCCCAGGGTGCTCCATAAGAAAATAGAAATGGTCTTAAAGAAAACAAAGATAAGATGAAATAACAAACTAGACAAGAGATATGCAAAGATGCTCCCGGCTAATGGCAGCACAATTTTGAGTATACTGAGAGTTTGGTTTGGAGATATCCAAACAAAAAAAAAAAAAAAAGAATATTAAAACAACCTAGGGAAAAGATAATGAACTGCTTCCCCCAAAGCAACCCAAAACATCAAAAATTATAGATCGATATTCCTGTTTTTCCCCTCTCTATTAAATTTTCATTAAAATAATCTATATGTGCATTAAGGATCTCTTGATAAAAGTATGGAAAGTAAAGAAGCAGCCTTTCAGAACTGACTAAATCTTAAAAGTAAAGAGAATATGAGGCTTCACTATACATATATATTGCTTTCTGACTATGAAAAAGCATTTAATTTAGCAGAACAAAATTCCACCTTAAGTGCTGTGTTCAGATAAAGTTTCTCATGAATCTATTAAATTTATACAAGATTCCTTGAAAGATCTAAAATGGAGAAAATATTTTCCTACACTATTTGACTGTTAATAAAAAGGAGGGAAAGGACAAAAGAAGAGAATACACATGTATATATATATATATATATATATATATATATACAGAGAGAGAGAGAGAGAGAGCTCACTATTTGTTTAAAGCCTTTTACAAATATTATCTCATTGACTTTCATAACAATCAGGTGATGTTATTATCTCCTAATAAGGAAACTGAGGGAAATAGAGTTAAATAGGTTAAATTACTTGCCCAAGATCACACAACTAATAAGTGTATGAAGTTAGATTTTCCCAACTCCAGGCCTAGCACACTACTCAATGCTTATCCTAGCTTGTATATTTACTAATGTATTCACCATTTTTGTGGAGGCTCTCCAGTAGAGTCCAAATGGAAGAAGCATCCCTATAGAAGATAAGATTTTCTGGATATTGCTTTTTGTGGATGGTATTATATGGACTGTATTAAGACACAGGATATTTTGGGAATTACTAAATGGAATGTATATTTTCCCAAAAGAGTTTGTCCAAGAAATCATTGTTTTATAAAAACTTCTGAGAAAATTGGAAAATAGTATGGCAGAAACTAGGCATTGACCATTCTCTCACACTGTATACCAAAATAAGGTCAAAACAGGTACACAATTTAGAGATAAAAAGTAATACTATAAGAAAATTTGGATAGC
Organism: Antechinus flavipes; assembly: GCF_016432865.1. Lineage (NCBI taxonomy): Eukaryota > Metazoa > Chordata > Mammalia > Dasyuromorphia > Dasyuridae > Antechinus > Antechinus flavipes. The sequence goes on from NC_067401.1 coordinate 318,184,792, forward strand.
AAGGAATAGTTTATCTGTCAAATCTATTGAGAAGGGAAGAATTTATGATCTAACAGTGGGAAAAAAACATTATGAAATGCATGGGAGGGTTAATTTTGATTATATTAAATTTAAAAGTTTTGCACAAACAAAATTTCTGCAGCCAAGATTAGAAGGGAAGAAGAAACCTGGTAAACAACTTTTACTGCCAATATTTCTGATAAAGGCTTCATTTCTAAAATAGAGAACTGAGTCAAATTTATGAGAATGCAAGTCATTCCCCAACTGATAAATGGTCAAAGCATGTGGACAGGCAATTTTCAGATGAAGAAATTAAAGCATTATAAGGTAATACAAAATACTCTAATTATTATTTTTATTAAAATTTTTATTATTCAATTAAATGAATGTTGGGGGCAAAAGAGATAATAAATGATTGTTAGAAATAATTCATTAATTACAAAAAAAAAAGCTCCGTCAAGGCCTTGTTCTTCAGTTTCACAGATCAGAACAATTTAAAACAAATAGTTTGCTGAAATACATCTTCTTGTTCATCTGTTCTTACTTCTAAGAAAATACACTAAACTCTTGAATCATCTCAGGGTCCATGCCACTGGATGATGTTATTGATGTGTCTGAACTATAATACAGACCTCATTAATAAGACCTTCTGGCTTAGATTCCAAACTAACACTACACCAAAATTCACTCCACTGGACTGCTGTAAGATTTTAGATCACTTTAGTGTCTGAAAGTAACATCTTAGTCCTTCCCAAAATGTTTGCCATCATGTCAATGTGACCTCAAAGAGAAAGAGCATCTGTCTGTGTGTCTTCTTGGGAGGAGATATGTCTGTACTTCTAGAATATTGTGAATGCTTAGAAAATATTAAACAGAAATACTGTGTCTAGTACTTTACGTCCAATAGATTAAAACAACAACAGATTTCAACTATGGCTTTGGTCTTCATTTTCTATACTAATACTGCTCAGTATTGTCAAGCAGATAGGGTATTTTAAGTCAGAAGCAACATATTTGGAGCATGAGCTTGATAATAATAGCAGAATCAAAGGCAAATTTTGAGTAAAAAGGAATGAAATTCTGGATCACGTTAAGAAAAAGATAAGACAAAATAAAAAAATGATCAGTTTAATTACTATATTTGAATAAGGAGGAGATAAAAGCCCAAGGGTTAAAAGTAAGAATGAGGATTCAAATTTGAAAGAAAAACTAAAACTAAATAAATAAATATTTTCTACTAATCATTCAGCAAAACACAGTAGATGATTCACTCTAGGACCAGAAGACCTGGGTTCAAATTCCATCTTTGCTTTTTACAACTTATAAAACCTTGGAAAGGTAAGAACTTTAGCCTCTTTCTTAATGGCATTTTTAAGGACAAAAGATATTTTCTCCATTTAATTGTAGGGTAGCAAATATGTTATAAACATTAGGAATCCTAAATTTCTTAAAGCTTAATAAGAATTAGCTGCAGTTTTATGGACTATTTTTTGTCAGTTCATGCAACATTTTTGGTTAAGTTTATTTTTTCAGTTATTTACAGAGAGCTATGTACTATTTTTGAAATTTAGTTCAATCTTTGCTTCATAACATTTAACATAAAGGGTTCCAATCTTGACAACTTTCCTAATATTATTGATGATAATGCTTTATTTCAGAAAGGATTTTTTCATATTGTGTGTTGGATGTTTGTTTTGTTTTGCTTTTTTATACCCCTTTTGAGAAGGGCATCAAATTCGAACAAGCATAAAGTCTTTACCATAGAAACAAATATATGGAAAGGCCTTTTCTATAACTAATATTTATTTGAGATAATTATACTATAAGCAAATATCTGATAATTCAACTCAAACTTTGTACATGGATCCTAACAGTACATAATGTGCATAATTACAGGCCAATCATTAAGCATCTCTGATAATGTCAAGCTTGCAAAATCTACATGATTAGTACTTGTTGGAATCTTTACAAACTGCTAACTAATCAGAGTTGATCTGATCTTACAAGAAGATGTTTTGGGCCAGAACTTTGAAACAGATATACATTCTATACATAAATCCATGTCAAATCCCTGGTCAAGGTTTTTGGATGAAAGGGTCAGGCTTGGCCAGGAGGTGTGGAGGTGGGAGGTGTGGAACGCACACACAGACTTTGAGGACCGGCACACGGACACGGTCAGAATTCCGGGATAGGCCTGGGAACCTCGGGGAGAGACAGGGGAAATCTGGGGCAGACTAAGAAGAGTCTGTGGCCTCAGACTGCGCCCAGAAGGGGCGTAGCCTAAGTGGTACCCTTACACCCTTACAAATAGAAATGAATGAAATGTTCGAAAACACGCTTATCCATAGCTACGAATTCGAGAAGGTGTCGGACTTTCAACCCTTGCTGTCTGAATATTAGTCCCTGGCCATTGTTTTGGCTCTGGTTTACCTCATGTTCATTTTCATGGGGCAGAAATATATGAAGGACCGAAAAGGCTTCAACTTACGATTGCCTCTAGCGACTTGGTCTTTCACCCTTGCCATTTTCAGCATCCTGGGAGCTGTGAGGACATGGAAATATGGAGGAGCTCTACTCATAATGATGGGGCTGAAGAATTCCTTATGCCACCATAGCATCATCACTAACCCTACTGTGCACTTTTGGGCATTTGTTGGGCTCTGGGCAATGCAGGTGCAGCCTGTATGGACTGTGCTGGACTGTACCCAGATGCAACAAGCCTTTCCTACCAACCTTCTATGTTGGTAGTTCAAATGTTGGAGTTCTTGTTCTCAAGATACAGCCGGTTTAGCTTAGAGCCCTCCAAATATCTCCAAATCCAAGGGTTCTGTCTTTTAGCCTCTGCCTCTGCTTTCTTCAGCCTCCAACCAGCACAGAGATGGAATGAATCTCTTGTCTCCTTCACTTGGGGCTCGGCTAGCTTTCTGATGAGTCTTTCAGACCAGTCTCAGTGGGGAAGTGCAGGAGCCCAGCCACGTACCACAGTGGTGTGAGATGAAGATGAATCTGGTTGTCCACTGAACTCTCGACTTGTAGCTTTATCCTCTGAAAACTCTTCTTCTGCCACCAGCCAGCCAAGTGGAAAATATTCTCTCTTGCCTCAGAGAGAGGGCTTCTGGAGTAATTCAGCTGAAATCTCTCAAAGTGCTCTGTGTCTGCACCAGAGTGCTCCTCTCCAACCAGCTGAACTCTCTTCTTCGACCAGCCAGCCAAGTGGAATATATTCTGGAATAGCTCTCTCTTCACTGGCCTTATATCTCTTCTGAGAGAATGGGATTATGGGTTTTCTCCCATAGTGCTCTCTGACCCTAAGAGCTTTAAGGGAGGGGTGAACTCACAAAGTTACAAAGTTTACTTTGTGAAGCTAGCATACTTGTGAACTCCAATGAGTAAAGGTGCAAACACAAACATTGTACTAATTAGTACTACTTAGTACCTTGTTTCAGGTTCTGCCCAAAACATCTTCTTGTAAGATTAGATCAACTCTAATTAGTTAGCAGTTTGTAAAGATTCCAACAAGTACTAGAAGAGATTTTGGAGAGTATTAAATCAAATCTTCTCTTTTTTATAGATGAATAAACCAAAGTCCAAAGAACTGATTTACCAGAGTTATACATTAATCCTAGAATGCTTTACCCCAGATCATTTTGACTCCACCATACCATATTGCCCAGAGAGTTGCATAAAAATATTTTGTAAATTTTAAAGCTCATTATCTATAAAATTTACCATTAATTTATCAGCATTAAATTAATCAGTTACATTTATTAAATTAAATTTATCATTGTAAAATACATCATCATAGTTATTATCCTTTCCATTAATTGCCAGGAAGAGAAAGATGATGAACAAAGATTTGTTGGTTAAGCCAATCCCTCTTGGAGAGCTAAATTTCTGTCTGTCCCTCTTTTGAAGATAAATAAGACCAGGTCATGTTTCTAAGGATTTTCTATTTCTGAATCAAACCTTTAGGAAATAGCAATTCTAGAAAGGGCAGGGAGTCACTGAGAAATCTCTTTTATTCCTTGCTGTACAGAGAGACTGACAGGTTTCCGAGGAACCAGTGAACCTCTTCCTTCCATTTCCTTGGCACAGAAACTCAGGAAGGTGGTGAGGACAGGTTGGACTCACAATATTTTATCCCTCTGTGGAATACAGTTTTCTCATTCAAAATCAAGGAGAAAAATAATTTGAAATAGGTGGAGTCCTCATACAGAACATAAGTGATTCATTAACATGATGGATCAAAAGGGAAAGGGAGATTGGGGCAATAAAAGAAAGAGAGTTTTTAAAGACTGAGAGTAATAAGGGAAGTAGATCTATCAATAGGAACTCCATGTAATAAGATTTATATTTTGTGGAGCCAGATCCTATGATCTTATAACCTGTCTGGAATCACCCCATAAATACTAAACCATGAGCCAAGATGATGTGTGTAACATATGGCAGCCAGATAGCACAGTAGGTAGGGTATTGGACCAAAATTCAGGAAGACCTGAATTCAAGTCCAAATTGCTCTAGCTGTGTGACATTAAGCAAGTCAGTAAAATCCTGTCTTGCTTCAATTTCCTCATTTATAAAATGAAGATGATATTAATACTTACCTAGCAAGATTGTGGTATAGATAAAATGAAATATATGTAATTTTTTTTTACTCTGGTAAGTGCCTAGTTATTAGTAAAGTTGGATGCTGCCACCAGATTTGGGAAATAATAGTAATCAACTATGAATTCATAAGGTACTTCTGTACAGTACAGTCTAATTTGGATGCCAATATCCTATCATATAGATCTCCTGAATCCAAAGCTAAGGTGATACCTACAAAAATAGTGAAAGTAATCTATAGGATGCAAGAACCTAAGTCCTTATTATATGAATGTTCTTTGATAGTCTGAGATTTGTACCAGAGTCAGTCATCAGTGGATGAGAACATTGTCATGTTATACCAATCCTCCTTTCTTTATATTTATCTTTAGATAACCAGTGATAGAAATGATTATGTGATGAAGATCTATGGATTTTCCCCTACAAGTCAAGAAACAAGAACATGATCAAAGGAAAGGGCCACTAACCTGTATTACATTCTTAAATAACTTAAATAACAGAATAAAGTAAGAATCCTGTATTTACACACACACACACACACACACACACACACACACACACATGCACACACACATGTATGTATGTATATATAGATATTTATGCCTGAAAGAAAATAGGAAGAATTTGAAAAGCATTCAAGAGGTGACAGACTTTTAAAATGAACTGCTCAAAAGGATATTGGTTTTTGCAAAAATCAAAATGTCTAAAGGGACCTATAGCTCAAGTGTTTTAATTATACACAAATTAACATTTTAGAATTACTGAGGCCTGAGCTGAGAATTCATACTTTCAGTTCATAGGATATTAGTTTGAGACTTGGAAGAGATCTCTGAGATCATATAGTCTAACTATCTCATTTTATTAATAAAAAAACTGACACCCAGAGAGTTTAAGAAATTTTTCTAAGATCCCAGAGATAATTTTTTCCACTCCTTTCCCCTACCCCCTATCCTAGCTGGCAAGTTACCCAATACATGTTACATATGTTGAAATACATGTTAAATCCAATACATATTTACATATTTATAGAGTTAACTTGCTGCACAAGAAAAATCAGATCAAGAAGGAAGTAAAAGAAAAACTGAGAATGAAAAAAAAATGCAAGTAAATAACAGAGAGAATGAGAATGCCATGTTGTGTCTCAAACTCTGTTCCCACAGTTCTTTCTATGGATGTAGATGGCTCTCTTCTTCACTAAACAAGTAAAACTGGTTTGAATCATTTTATTGTTGAAGAGAACCACATTCATCAGGATTGATCATCATATAGTGTTGTTGTTGCCATGTAAAATGATCTCCTGGTTCTGCTCATTTCACTTAGCATCAGTTCATGTAGTCCTCTCCAAAACTTTCTGAAATCATCCTGCTGGTCATTTCTTACAGAACAATAATATTCCATAGCATTCATATATCATAATTTATTAATCCATCACCAATTGATAGGCCCACTCAGTTTCCAGTTCCTTGCCACTACAAAAAAGGCTGCCACAAACATTTTTGCACATGTGAGTCCCTTTCCTTCCTTTAAGATCTCTTACTAATGCCAATAGAAACACTACTGGATCAAAGGGTATGAACAGTTTGATAACTTTTTGAGCATAGTTCCAAACTATTCTCTAGAATGGTTGGATCCATTCACAGTTCCACCTACAATGTATCAGTGTCCCAGTTTTCCCACATCCCCTCCAGTATTTGTTATTATCCTTTCCTGTCATCTTAGCCAATCTGACAGGTGTGTAGTGGTATCTTAGAGTTGTCTTAATTTGCATTTCTCTGATCAATCATGATTTGGAGCACCTTTTCATGTGACTACATATAGTTTTAATTTCTTCATCTAAAAATTGTCTGTTCATATCCTTTGACCATTTATCAATTGAAGAATGGCTTGAACTATTATAAATTTGAGTCAATACTCTTTATATTTTAGAAATGAGGCCTTTATCAGATTCTTTGGATGTAAAAGTGTTTTCCCAGTTTATTGCTTCCATTTAATCTTATCTGCATTAGTTTTGTTTGTACAAAAACTTTTAAACTCATATAATCAAAATTATCTATTTTGCAATCAATAATGATCTCTAATTCTTTGGTCACAAATTCCTTCCTCTCCCACAAATTTGAGAGGTAAAATATACTATGTTTTTCTAATTTGTTTATAATATCATTCTTTGTATCTAAACTATGAATCCATTTTGACCTTATCTTGGTATATGGTGTTAGGTGTGAGTCTATGCCTAGTTTCTGCCATACTAGTTCCCACAGGTAATTTTTTAAATTTTTTTTAAAATAACTTTTTATTGACAGAACCCATGCCAGGATCATTTTTTACATTATCCCTCGCACTCACTTCTGTTCCAATTTTTCCCCTCCCTCCCTCCAACCCCTCTGCCAGATGGCAAGCAGTCCTATACATGTTAAATAGGTCAGAGTACATCCTAGATACAATGTATGTGTGCAGAATCGAACAGTTCTCTTGTTGCACAGGGAGAATTGGATTCAGAAGGTATAAATAATCCGGGAAGAAAAACAAAAATGCAAGCAGTTTATATTCATTTCCCAGTGTTTTTATTTTGGGTGTAGCTGCTTCTGTCCATCCTTGATCAATTGAAACTGAATTAGATCTCTTTATCGAAGAGATCCACTTCCATCAGAATAGATCCTCAAACAGCATCGTTGTTGAGGTATATTATGATCTCCTGGTTTTGCTCATTTCACTTAGCATCAGTTCATGTAAGTCTTGCCAGTCCTCTCTGTATTCATCCTGCTGGTCATTTCTTACAGAACAATAATATCCCATAATGGTCACATACCACAATTTACTCAACCATTCATTTTCCAGCTTCTAGCCATTACAAACAGGGCTGCCACAAACATTTTGGCACATACAGGTCCCTTTCCCTTCTTTAGTATCTCTTTGGGGGATAAGCCCAGTAGAAACACTGCTAGATTAAAGGATATGCACAGTTTGATAACTTTTTGAGCATAGTTCCAAATTGCTCTCCAGAATGGCTGGATGTGTTCACAATTCCACCAACAATGTATCAGTGTCTCTGTTTTCCCACATCCCCTCCAACATTCCGCATTATCTTTCCCTGTCATTCTAGCCAATCTCACAGGTGTGTAGTGGTATCTCAGAGTTCTTAATTTGCATTTCTCTGATTAATAATGATTTTAAGCATATTTTCATATGGCTATAAATAGTTTTAATTTTTTCATCTGAGAATTGTCTGTTCATATTCTTTGAGTATTTATCAAATAGACAATGACCTGATTTCTTATAAATTAGAGTGAATTCTCTATATATTTTGGAAATGAGGCCTTTATCAGAACCTTTGACTATAAAAATGTTTTCCCAGTTTATTGTTTCCCTTCTAATCTTGTCTGCATTTGTTTTGTTTGTACAAAAACTTTTCAATTTGATATAATCAAATTTTCTATTTTGTGGTCAATAGTGAGCTCTAGTTCTTCTTTGGTCATAAATTCCTCCCTCTTCCACAGATCTGAGAGGTAAACTATCCTATGCTCTTCCAATTTATTTATAATCTCATTCTTTATGCCTAGGTCATGAACCCATTTTGAACCCATTTTGACCTTATCTTGGTGTACAGTGTTAAATGTGGCTCAATGCCTAGTTTCTGCCATACTAATTTCCAATTTTCCCAGCAATATTTGTCAAATAATGTGTTCTTATCCCAAAAACTGGGGTCTTTGGGTTTGTCAAACACTAGATTATTAAAGCAATTGGCTGTTTTGTCCTTTGAACCTAACCTATTCCATTGATCAACTAGTCTATTAGCCAATACCAGATGGTTTTAGTAACTGTTGCTTTATAATATAATTTTAGATCTGAATAAGCTAGGCCACCTTCATTTGATTTTTTTTTCATTAATTCCCTTGAAATTCTTGACCTTTTGCTTTTCTATATGAACTATGTTGTTATTTTTTCTAGGTCATCAAAATAGCTTTTTGGGAGTCTAATTGGTATAGCACTAAATAAATAGATTAGTTTAGGTAGTATTGTCATCTTTATTATATTTGCTCGCCCAATCCAAGAGCATTTAATATTTTTCCAGTTGTTTAGATCAGACTTAATTTGTGTGGAAAGTGTTTTGTAGTTTTGCTCATAAAGTTTCTGATTTTCCCTTGGCAGATAGATTCCTAAATATTTTATACAATCAGTAGTTACTTTAAATGGAATTTCTTTTTGTAACTCTGTTGGGTTTTGTTAGTGATAATATAAGAATGCTGATGACTTATGTGGATTTATTTTGTATCCTGCAACTTTGCTAAAGGTGTGGATTGTTTATAATAACTTTTTAGTAGAATCTCTGGGGTTCTCCAAGTATACCATCATATCATCAGCAAAGAGTGATAATTTGGTTTTCTCATTGCTTATTCTTATTCCTTTAATCTCTTTCTCAACTCTTATTGCCAAAGCTTGTATTTCTAATACAATATTAAGTAGTAACAACGATAGTGGGCAACCTTGTTTCACTCCTTATCTTATTGGAAATGGTTGCAATTTGTCCCTGTTACATATGATGCTTACTGCTGGTTTTAAATAGATGCTACTCATTATTTGAAGGAAAAGTCCATTTATTCCTATACTCTCAAGAGTTTTTAATAGGAATGGATTGCTTATTCATGAGTTCTTCTATTTATAAATTTGATAGTTAAGATGTTCCATATTTTAAATATTTACTTATGACATTTCTCTTTATGTTTAGTTCATGTATCCATTTGGACTTTACCTTTGCAAATGGTACAAGACATTAGTTTATATCAAATTTCTGTTACATTGTTTTCCAATTTTCCAAACAATTTTTATAAATAGAGAATTAGCATTCAAAATATCCATTAGATATTTTACATTTATCAAACACACAATTACTATAATCATGTAGTACTTTATGCAGTATATATACTTTATTCCACTAACATACCATTCTATTATTTAATAAGTACCAGATAGTTTTGACAATTACTGACTCATTACACATTTTAAGGTCTGGTACTGCTAGCCCTCCTTCCTTTACAATTTCTTATAAATGTGACATTTTAAAATTATTTTTTCTAGCTGAAAAATACATTTTTTGGTAATTTACTTGGGATCTTAATGAATAACTAGATTAATTTTGGTAGATTTATCATTTTATTATATTGGCTCAGACCACCCATGGCCAATTAATATTTCTCCAATTATTTAAATATGACTTTAGATGTATAAAAATGTTTTATAATTATGTTCATATGATTTCTGGATTTGTCTTACAAATTATAAAACATTTTTATACATCTAAAGTTATATTTAAGTAATAATAAAATAAGTCTCACTTTGTCATAACACATAATCTTTGTTGTTGGAATCCTTACTAACTGCTAACTAATTAGAGTTGATCTAATCTTACAAGAAGATGTTTGGGCAGAACCTGAAACAAGGTACTAAGTAGAACTACCCATAATCCCTCTCTCTGGAAGGAGCATAAATAGGCCAATGGGCCAGTCGGAGAGGTTCTTGAGAGGAAGACGCTACAAGTCGAGATTTCACCGGAATGACATGAAGACTGGAGCTGGCTGGAGGCTGAAGAAAGCAGAGGCAGAGGCTGAAGGACCAGACCTTTGGATTTAAAGACATTTGGAGAGAGCTCTTGGAACCAAGCAGAGAGATAGGCCTCTAAGCTAACCGGGCTATATTGGAGATAATAAAAGATCTGAACTTTTATCACCTGGCTGCTTTTTGAGAAGAAAAAGCTCACCAACATTTTGGCGCCCGAACAGGGACAAACAAAATCCTGATTCCAGGGAAGGCACCCAGAGAGAACTTTTATAATATTTTATAGAAGAACAAGAACCCCACATTTGAACTCCAACATTTTGGCGCCCTGAACGTGGGACTAACAGACCCCTCAGTGGATTTCAGTGGAAAAGCTACGATCCTGATTCAAGTGGAAAAGCCTCTGATCCTGATCCAGTGGAAAAGACTCTTCAACCCAGAAATTAGGGTGAGTGCAACAAAGAAATTTTGTTAGAAGAGTTAAAGTAGAATTTCAGCTAAGATGGGACAGATATTTAGAAAACAGCCTGTTTTTGTTCAAGGAAAATGTTTAGAGAGCATTGTCAAAGTTATGGAAAGCCAAGGTTTAATTATAAGTTTACAGCAAATCACTGAACTTTTACAAACTGTAAAGGACATATGTCCTTGTTTCTCTCTTGATAAGGAATTAGATCTAAATGAATGAAAATTGGTTGGAGAGGATCTTTGTCAATTCTATGATAAAAATGGGCCTAACTCAATAATTAATACATATAATGTAATACAATTGGCTATAAGAAGTTATTTAAATGATAGAATGATGAAAAGGAAAGTACAGGAGGAAAAAGTGCCAACTTTACTAGGTGAAAAGGAGGACGGATCAGATGAGAATGGAGTTAATTACAATTCTGAGCATGATACTTCACAGCAGGAGGAATTAGGTGATTCCACATCTCATGACCCTCCCCCCGCAATTAACCCTTCATGGGTGGAACAAGGGGGAGGGAGAGAGACAGAAACACAGTCAGCTTCTCCTGTAAATCAGAATTTGACAAGATTAGAAAAAGCATTAATTAAAGCAAAAAATGAAGGAGAAGATATATCTGATTTTATAAATGCATATCCTGTGATTGAAGAGCTCAACTCTTCAGGTCAAAAAGAGAGAAAATACACTGCTTTTAATTTTGGAAAAATTAAAGATTTGAAAAAGGGTTGCACTCTTTATGGGGCTACATCATCTTATGTGAAGATGTTACTGGATAATTTGTCTTATGAAATCCTAACCCCGAATGACTGGAAATCCATAACGAAAACTTGTCTAGAACCGGGACAAAATTTATTGTGGCTTTCGGAGTTTCATGAATTATGTAGGATTCAAGCCCAACGCAATAGGCAAACAGGAGCTATTGTACAAGTTGCTTTTGACCAACTAACTGGAGAAGGTCAGTATGCAGAGAGTTCAGAACAGATTTATTATCCCATAACAGTGTATGAGCAGATTTCTAAGGCTGCAATAAAAGCTTGGAATTCTCTCCCTGGACAGAAAGATGGAAATAATGTTTTCACAAAAATAGAGCAAGGTCCCAATGAACCTTTTGCAGATTTTGTGGGACGTTTACAAACAGCTGTAATAAGAACCATTGGAGACAATGACTAAACATTTGGCTAAGGAAAATGCCAATGAGGTTTGCAAATATGTTTTCAGTGCGGAAAAATTGGAAGACAGGGTGAGAGAACACCCAGAGAGACTTTAGATGTCATCAACCAACAGAAAAGCAATCAGGATTACAGTTGGGAAGAATACAGGCCTTTTAAGACAACAAGACAATATCCAATGCAAACGACTCCAATGTAATTACCAGATGATGAGGAGAAATCCCAAATTTGGTAAATAGAAGGGAATTAGATTAACTACTTGGGGAAGAGGATCTGCTTATATTTCCACAGATGGAGAAAGAATCAGATGGCTGACTATGAAACTGTTAAAAAGACTTTTAAAAGCTTCAGGAATCATTGGATTTCCTAACACAAGATGAAACTGTTTTACTTCTTGAAAAACCAGCAAGAATCATTGGGTTCCCTGAGATGAAAAATTGTTGATGAGACTTTTGCAGTACTTCAGGGCTTACAGGAACTATTGGATTCCTGGCACATGAACTAATGGACAATGGAATCCTATTGGACTGTTTCTAGGACTTATGGACATGTGTAAATTTTTAGGTTGATTCATGTTGTTACATTACTACTAGCCTGTGTTATATTGCTATGTACTTATGTAAATTATGTTTAATGCCTCCCATATTGATGGATTTATGTATACCATGTATATCTGTTACAAAGTTCTGGCCCATATTGATGGATTTATGTGTACCCCCTCAGAAACCCCCTATGTTTTAAAACAAAAGAAAGGGGGAGATGTTGGAATCCTTACTAACTGCTAACTAATTAGAGTTGATCTAATCTTACAAGAAGATGTTTTGGGCAGAACCTGAAACAAGGTACTAAGTAGAACTACCCATAATCCCTCTCTCTGGAAGGAGCATAAATAGGCCAATGGGCCAGTCGGAGAGGTTCTTGAGAGGAAGACGCTACAAGTCGAGATTTCACCGGAATGACATGAAGACTGGAGCTGGCTGGAGGCTGAAGAAAGCAGAGGCAGAGGCTGAAGGACCAGACCTTTGGATTTAAAGACATTTGGAGAGAGCTCTTGGAACCAAGCAGAGAGATAGGCCTCTAAGCTAACCGGGCTATATTGGAGATAATAAAAGATCTGAACTTTTATCACCTGGCTGCTTTTTGAGAAGAAAAAGCTCACCAACATTTTGGCGCCCGAACAGGGACAAACAAAATCCTGATTCCAGGGAAGGCACCCAGAGAGAACTTTTATAATATTTTATAGAAGAACAAGAACCCCACATTTGAACTCCAACACTTTGTGATATATTTTTGTATTAACCTAGCTAGTATTCTAAGATTTTTGCATCATCTATAAAAGTGAAATTTGTCTATGGTTTTCTTTCTCTGTTCTTACTCATCCTGTTTAGATAACAGCATCATATTTGTTTCATGAAAGGAGTTTGATAGGATTCCTTCTTTGTCTATTATTCTAAATTATTTCTTTAAATTGGAATTAGTTGATTTTCAAATGTTGGTAGAATTCAATGGTAAGTCAATTCAGTACTGAAGTTTTTTTCTTAGGAAATTCATTTATGGTTTATGCAATAAAATAGTTTTATTTGCATTTTCTTTTTCTGTTAATCTTGGCAATTTATGTTTTTGTAAATACCATTCAATTTCACTTAAATTGTTAAATTTATTGGTATTTATTTCGGCAAAATAACTCCTAATAATTGCTTTATTTTCATCATCATTAGTGCTATATTTACCCTTTTCACTTTTTACTTGAAACATTTGAAATTTAATTTTTACTTGAAATTGTAATTGTTTACTTGAAAAATTTGATTTTCTCTTTTTAAAAAATCATATTATTTAAGTTTGTACATTTTATGAATTTTCCATAAAATCAGCTTCTAATGTTATTTATTAATTTATTATGTTATTTATTAATTCAATGGTTTTCTTATATTCAATGTTATTAATCTTATTTTTAATTTTCAGATTTTCAATTTGGTTTAATTAAGGATTTTGATTTTTTTTTTCTAGTTTTTTTTTTCACTTGGAAAGGCTTATCTATAGAATCCTCCCTTTTGGAAGAAAGAGGAAGTTACAGTCTTCCATTCTCCCAGAGGTCAGGTATTATTTTTCCCTAGAGTGAGGATTAGGAAGCAAGGGCTTCTTTCATGTGGCAAATATCAGATAAGACAATATATGCACATCTTTAAAAAATATAACTTATGATTATTGCTATTATTTCCAATGTGACCCAGAGGTCAATATACCTGTTCATTATATCCTACCCATCATCAGATGACAACTGGAAAGTATCATCTCATGGTCTATATCACATTACAAGACATTAAGGATGCAGTGTCACGGGTGACTGAAAGTCATGGAAGAGGATGGTCTACCCCCTTAACCCATTGGCAAGAATTTCTTCTCTTCTATGACTACATATTCTTCGATTATTCTCTGGGCACCATCTTCTTCTTCCACCTGGTTTTGTTCTGGGTGAAAAAAAAATGTGTCCTCGTGTTATGACCAAACTCAAATTGCAGCAAATATTTACCATCTCTCCCTACTGAAATCTTCCTTGCTAGTTAGCTAGTTTTTTTAATTAACCTTCTTAGAGGAAACAATTCAGCCATTTTTGTCTTGTAGTTCTAGAACTTAAAATGAAACTTTGCATATAATTGGCATTTAATAAATATTGTTTGAGTTTAATTAGGTTTATCTTTGTCAATTATACACATACCTTAACTTTCCTCTAAGGAGTTACAATACAAACACGATACAAAATACAGATTTGCTGTATTTTGAAAAATAATCAATACTACCTATAGATTCCCCACAGAATTTTCTTTCTGAAGTTCCATCATATTAGTCATTTTAACTGGTTAAGATTTATGTAGCCATAAGTGAGACTGTTCTGGAATGAATGAGATCTAAAAGTTTAGAAATCCTCAAGCTATTCTCTAAACAAAGATGTGGGAAACTATTAATGTTTATATTGAAGATTCCCAAGAGGGTAGCAGGGTGAGTTGATTTTTTTTTGCTTCATTGCAGAATATGAATGGTAATATCATGTGAAATCCCTACAGAAGTCCTCATGTAACTACATGGAGTATAACAGCTGTGAATGCAGACTGCCGAAGGTTTGGAAAACAATGAAGTGGTGAGGAAGTAGGAAACTATCTTTCTTGTTCTTTCTGCTGCTCCTAAAAGCCATCCATGGAATAAAAAAAAATTATGAAAACAATAAAAAATTTAATTATGCTAATGCAGTAATTTTGAAAACAAGCCTAGCATATTTAAAACTTACATTATCTTCATTCCCCACACTTGTTCTTTCTCTTTCATCCTTATCTAGTCTCTTTCCTCTCTCTCATTTTCTTCTCATCACCCAAGTCCACTATTTCTTTAATCTTTTGTCCCACCCTCTTTCTTTCTCCTCACATTTGATCAGCTATTAGTATGAATTTAACTTTCTTGCCATCTCTTCCTTCTTTCCTTTCTATCTGCCACAATACCTTGCCAGAAATTCATTACATCTTACATGGACTCAGCCAGCTTTTGTCATAGATCCTTCATTTTGCTCCTAAACATCCTTTTGATCCACAGATAGGTTTATAACACTGCTACCCAAATGTCATTCTATTGCTTGCTAAATAAAATCCCAAGACCTTAGTTTTTAGGGCTTTTCAAATCTAGCATTTCTCTCCCTTGTCAGCCTTATCTTGCATTATTATTCTTCATATACTTTGTTTTCTAGTTAAACTGAACTTTTCACCATCACCCAGTTGTTCTTCTCTCTCCTTTAAACACATGTCCTATCCCATGTTTGGAATATTGTCCAATTGCTCTTTCCACATTCCTACCCATTTCTCAAGACTTCTCTATGAAATCTTCTCTGATTTCCCCTGATAGATGGGATTTTTTTATTTGAATGTTATAATCATATCATTAAGTGTGACCTTTTAATTTCTATTATATCTATGTCTAATACCCTGGCTAACATATAAATTCCTCAAAGATGGTAATCATGTCTTCTTTATCTTCTTTATCTGTTCTAGTACCTAGCACAGTAAATAGCACATAGTAGATATTTAATAATTTTTAAAATACATTGATTAATGCATGAAAAACCTCCAGTACAGAGGAGGAAATGGTTCTGTTATTTTTTTTTTATTTTATATATTTATTTATTTTTTAATATTAAGTTTAAAATTTTTTAAATAACTTTTTATTGATAGAACCCATGCCAGGGTAATTTTTTACAGCATTATCCCTTGCATTCACTTCTGTTCCGATTTTTCCCCTCCCTTCCTCCACCCCCTCCCTTAGATGGCAAGCAGTCCTTTACATGTTGAATGGGTTGCAGTATATCCTAGATACAATATATGTGTGCAGAACTGAACAGTTTTCTTGTTGCACAGGGAGAATTGAATTCAGAAGGTATAAATAACCTGGGAAGAAAAACAAAAATGCAAGCAGTTTATATTCATTTCTCAGTGTTCTTTCTTTGGGTGTAGCTGCTTCTGTCCATCTTTGATCAATTAAAGCTCTCTTTATCGAAGAGATCCACTTCCATCAGGATACATCCTCAAACAGTATCGTTGTTGAGGTATATAATGATCTCCTGGTTCTGCTTGTTTCACTTAGCATCAGTTCATGTAAGTCTCGCCAGTCCTCTCTGTATTCCTCCTGCTGGTCATTCCTTACAGAACAATAATATTCCATAACATTCATATAAATGGTTATGTTATAAATCAAATGTTTTTTTTTTACCTATGGCCAATAATCTATATTTAAATATATATTTTCTTCATGAGTTTACATATTTATTTTATCAGTTTAAAAACATTATTCTGAGAGGTTTATGTTATCCAAAATGTTAAGAATCTTGATTATAAAGATATACAAATTATCTAGAAACATTAATTTCATTATGGTACTAGGAAATAAGTGTTTAATAACATTGATCTCTACTACCACAGTTTGGGAAATATCCTTTACATTCAATAAGATTTTTTAATCACTTATATTGAATACTTTTAATCAGTACTTTGAGTCATGTTACTTTTTTTTTAGCAATAAGTAACAAATTATACAGGAACCCAATGATTTGTTACTAGCTACAGTACATGATGAAAGTACCATACTTTCAATATTTTTCCAGATTGATGTAGAGGGCAGTGAACTACATGAAAAAATTCTGGAAAATAGTCTTATTCCTCCAACACTGTTTTTTATCCTTGCAAAGTAGGATCCTTGAGATGTTTTGAAATGATACAACTTAATAAGCAGGATCATGACAATAATTGAAAGAAATTAGCTCACCCAAATCACTTAGAAACTATTAAGAGGGCCCAAGCCTAACAACAAAAAAAGCAGCTCAAAAGACAGACTAAAATCCCAAGGCAGCTATGTAACATAGTAGATAGACTAATGGACTAGGAATTTGGAAGATCTAAGTTTAAATCTATCCCTAGATACTTATGTGTGTGTGATCTTTATCTTAGTTTCCACATCTCTAAAATTAGGCTAATGATAGCACCTATATCTCAGGATTCTTATGAAGAGAGCACAGTATTATATTTGCCTGGAACAAGGTAGGTACTTAATAAATACTTGTTTCCTTTCATTCTAAGAGTGAAGTAAATGAGGGATGTGCATCACAAGAGTTAAGGATGCCCTAGCAATCAATGTTTATTGATACTCCTCTCTATGTGTCCCCGCTGTGACTAAAGAACAACAGGTGGTAACTAGAAATAGTAGCAGCAGAGACAGTAGTAGAGATGCTCAGCAGAAAAGTAAACAACCCCAGCTTGATGAGGAAAATAGTTCTTTAAATTTCATTATTAGCTCAATAGAATTCAAAGTTTCAGCTTCTCTCAATACACTTGCCCCACCATTCATGTTCTCTCTTACAAGTATTCCTTTCATGTTGCCTGTTTCTCACTGGTAGTATGAGAATTTATAGATGAGTCTGAGGAAGCATCCTTATTTTTCACCAAGGGTGTAGAAGAGATACTTGTCTCTTGTGAAAATTGTTTTGAACTTGCATATCTTCTCATTATATATATATTAGACTAGTCAGAATTGAGCGATTGAAGAATCATATTGTTCAGGCTCATGAAATATGGTTTTATATGACTGTTGACCCTCTTCCACAACATACCATTAACTGGGATAGAGAACTGGGTGGGGGGAGAGGAATCATATAAGGAATGATACACTTATATAAAATTTTTCAAGTTTTTTTGGGGGGAAATGTCACTTAACTATAACCAAGGTGAGCTCCAGAACCTTTTCAAATTTTTTAGAGCCCTAACATACATATCTTATCTTTGCAGACATGAAACACATCTATGCCATTGCATTTTTATGATTCTTGTTCATGTTTTTAATGTTTTATATAAAACTTATATATAGTTCTAACTTGAGATTGACTTACAAAAATAAATATTATCAGTTTGATAAATACACATATGTGTGTATTTGTGGAGAGAGAAAGGGAAGGGAGGAAGGAAGAAAGAGGCGGGGAGAAAGAGAAAGAGAGAGCGCTGTCGTCTACGTGTAGCATAGGAATGACATTGTGTAAATCAAAATAATACAAAATAGACAACTCTATCCTCTCTTCTCCCCACCTTTATCCAAGAAAGGTTATCTCCTGTCAGGAGGGGAAGTAGAAGGCTAAAGGAAAAATCTGACAACCCTTCCCTCCTCAGAGGGATAGATACCAGGCTAGATTATATAAATCTATATTTTAGTTAATCTAGGAGATTCTATTTTCAGTTATAAGCTATTATCTGGTCACTGATTCATTAACTGGAGAAAAAGAGACCCCAAGATTTATATTTAAGGCCTAACTTCATTGTCACAAAATAGTAATTTTACAATAAGTACACATAAAACATAATAAAGAAACCTATTCATCCAAATTAGAACAGAACAGAAATCAGAGATAGTATAGAAAGGAGAATGTCAGATGACATAGTAAGGAACTATCTTATTGAAAGTGAGGTAACAGCTCAACCAAGTTAGAGTCTGAAATTTAATTCAAGGGGAATATTCCCAAAGTATCTAGTGTGGTATAGAAGTTGGAAATAAAGACGTGATGGAGACTATTAGATCCACTTATAAGTTAGAGTATTTTCCCTTAGCAACCTGAAGTGGAGTTGGTATCACCATCTTCTCCCTTGAAGCTGAAAACCAGAAGCACTTTATATGGTCACAGAACCTGAAATGATTCAAGTGACTCCCTCAACACAAGTTCTTTCTCTTGCTCAAACCAACTTCATTCTCCTCCCTTCCCCCCCAATACAGATACAGGTCATTGATCACCAATAATGAAAGGTGAATCTCATACCACTGAGTTTTAGGATTTGACATATATATGCTTGAATGCAGTTGTTTACATTTTACCCCCCCCCATTATAATATGAAGAGAGGGAGTGTTTTTCACTTTGTATCTCTGATATTTAGTACAATGGTCACAACATAGTAATTGCTTATTAAATACTGATTGATTTTACATTTAAGCCAAAGGAAAATTTATTCAGTGGTTATGTTAACAATTAAACTGATATTATTTAGCTACTTACTACTGCACTACACTTAATAAATGATCTTTCAATTAGGGATTTTGCTATTGGCATTTAAGTTCATTAAAAACTAAGCTCTGGGCTTAAAGTATATTTTGCAATTAAGCATCTGGTTTTCGTCCCATCCCCACACCCCTTTCTCTTTGTTTTAAACATATTAAAATCACTTTATTTTCCAAGAAAATTCTACAGTTTTATTCTTACAGTTTTATATTCTAGATGAAATCTTCTACAGGATCCTGAAATGACAAAGTTTGCCCATCACCATCCCATTGTCTTTATGCCATATTTACTTATATTACATTTAAATATGTCATTGTATGACATCTTCAAGCTTTTAACATGCCACTTAGATGAAGGCCTCATATACTTTGTTATTACCTGGAGCATGGTCTTATTAATGTAAACATTACCTATATTAACAAAAGTCCTTTGGGACTGGATTATATCTGTCATCATGTAGATATATTAAGAAATATTGTATGGTAAAAATGTAGCAGTTGACTATTAGCATTTTTAATTCTTTGGGATTTAGACATAAAAATTTTATCATTTGTAATCTGGATAATATATATACAAATGGATCATAGCTGTTCTATGGTTCAGAGCAAAGTTAGACAACCAGGTTAGAGATGTGGGAAAAGTATACCCTTCTTTTCAGGTACTTCCTAGTACTTCTTAATGGAGGAATGTTGGTTTAAATGAAAATTAGAAATTCCTTTTATGTACTTCACATATTTGCGTATACACAACAAACTATGTTCTTTGGGTAAGATATGACAAGCTTGAGAAACAGAACGTGTCTCCAATTAGTTGTTACTATGGTTTATCATGCCATCAAATCATAGGATCATAGATTTAGAACTGGGAAAATTGGAATACAATGCAAATTACTCAACTTCTGCAGCTGAAGATATTGAGAAGCTGAGCAATTTGCTGGAAGTCACATATGTAGTAGCAAAAGTGAATTTTGAGCCCAGGTCCTTTGAATCCAGAGCCAGTAAACTTTTCTACTATATCATGGACACCATTCTGTTCTTATTGAAATTACATACAACATCAATTAAATTAAATTTAAATAACATTTATTTAAAGCCCAATAGAGAGGATATAGGGGATTGAAAACAAAAATAGAGCAGTTCCTCCTCTCAAGGAAGTTACAGGATAATGAGAGAACAGGACATATACATATGTAAGCAAATTAAAGTATATAATTTCATTACAAAGAGAAAACTGAGAATGATTAAAAAAAAAAAAACCTTAAGTGGAAGGTAACATTTGACTAATACTTTGAATTCCTTTCTACTCTTATTTCCCTTGCCCAGATGCAGATTATAAATTTTTCCCTTTTATGTGCTGTTTTTTTTTCTGTTTCTTTTCATTTTTTTTATTTTAGTTTTTTTTTAATGTATAAACATTTATACAATTCTATTGCTGCACAAAAAATCAAATAAAAAAAGCAAGTAAATGAGTAAGAAAACATAATGCAAGAAAACAATAACAAAAAAATAAGAATGTTATATTGTGATCTACATTCAGTTCCTACAGTCCTCTCTCTCTGGGTGTAGATGGCTCTCTTTATCACAAGATCATTGGAACTGGCCTTAATCGTTTTATTGCTGGAAAGAGTCACATTCAACAGAATTGATTGTTGTATAATATTGATATTGCTGTGTACAATGGTGCTGCTCATTTCACTTTCATCAGTTCATGTAAGTGTCTCTGGGTCTTTCTAAAATCATCTTCCTGATCATTTCTTGTAAAACAATAATATTCCATAACATTCATATACCATATCTTATTCAGACATTTTCCAATTGATGGGCATCCACTCAGTTTCCAGTTTCTTGTCACTACAAAAAGGGCTGCCACAAACATTTTTTACACATGTGGGTACTTTTCCTTCTTTTAAGATCTCTTTTGGATATAGGCTCAATAGAAACACTGCTGTGTCAAAGGGTATGCACAGTTTGATAACTTTTTGAATATAGTTCCAAATTGCTCTCCAGAATGGCTGGATCCATTCTGAAAATTGTCTGTTCATATCTTTTGACCATTTATCAATTGAGGAATGTCTTGAATTCTTATAAATTTGAGTCAATTCTTTATATATTTTAGAAATGAGGCCTTTATCAAAACCTTTAAATATAAAATGATTTCCCAATTTATTGCTTTCTTTCTGATCTTTTCTGCATTAGTTTTGTTTGTACAAAAACTTTTTAATTTAATATAATCAAAATTATCTATCTGGTGTTCAATTATGAGCTCCAGTTCTTCTTTGGACACAAATTCCTTCCTTCTCCACAGATGTGAAAAGTAAACTAGCCTATCTTCCTCTGATTTGCATATAATATCACTCTTTATGTTTTAATCATGAAACCATTTAGATCTTATCTTAGTGTGGTGTTAGGTGTGGGTGGAGCCTTAATTTCTTCCATAGTTGTTTCCAATTTTCCCAACAGTTTTGGCAAATAGTAAGTTCTTATTGTAAAAGCTGGGTTTGTCAAACACTAGATTGCTATAGTTATTGACTATTTTGTCCTGTGAGGACTATTTGTCCTATTTCACTGATCAACTACTCTATTTCTTAGACAGTACCAAATGATTTTGATGACCACTGCTTTAAAATATAGTTTTAGGTCTGGCACAGCTAGGCCATCTTCATTAGCATTTTTTTTTCATCAATTCCCTTGAAATTCTTGACCTTTTTTTCTTCTAGATAAACTTTGTTACTATTTTTTCTACATCTGTAAAATAATTTCTTGGGAGTTTGATTGGCATGGCACTAAGTAAGCATTAATTTAGATAGTGTTGTTATTTTTATTATATTCACTCAGTCTACCCATGATCACTTGATATTTTTCCAACTGATTAGATCTGACTTTATTTGTGTGGAAAATGTTTCATAGTTGTGTTTGTATACTTCCTGACTTTACCTTGGTAGATAAATTCCCAAATAGTTATGCTATCGACTGTTATTTTGAATGGAATTTTTTTTTTGGTATCTCTTGCTGATGGACTTTGTTGGTTATATATAAAAATCAGCATGATTTATGTGGATTTATTTTGTATCTTGTGTTGTTTTCCATTTCAAGATTAGAGTTTGTTTTGCTTGTGATTCTTCTGTAATTCCACACACACATGCTCTTTAAATCTCACCTACTCACTTCATGTTTCTCTTTTGGTTTCCCCATTGTTTCATATTTTGTCTACAAAAAAATACTTTCTATGTACTCAATTTCATTTTGTCTGTTCAAATGAAAATAAGGTTTATGTGGGATCCACCTTTCTCATCTATTCTTCCACCTTGTGTTGACTTTTCTTGATCTACTATGATTATATGAGGATATAAAGTAGAAAGTAGCATTTCATTTTTTCTTTCTTTTCCAAAATATTTTTCCTTCCTTTTTCTTCTTCATTTAAGATCATTAAAAAAAACCAAAAATGCAGAAAAATCCAACTTTCCAACTCCTCTCCTTTGACTTCTTCTGACTTGAAATATTAAGGTTCTAGAGGAAACATTTGTTCTTTTTCTTTCTTCTTTTTCTATCATAAACTCTCTTTCATCTCCTATTTTTGTTACTTCAATGTATTTACTTTTTTCATTTCTCTCAATTTATATATCTGGATTTCAAAATTCATCCTTAACTATGATTTTTTTTCATAAAAAATATTTGGAAGCTATCATTCATTAAAGATCCATTTCCCCTGCATGTATTACGTTCAGTTTTCTGAAATACATTGATCTTGATTGCCTTTAAAACTTTTTTTTTTATTTTATTATTATTTTATAATATCAAATTATCATTTCTCCAGGACTTTGTAGAAATAGCTGCCAAGACCATTGGTACCTGAACAGTTTCTTTCTTACTATTCAAAGTATTGCTTTCCTTTAATGTATAAGCTCTGGAATTTGGTTATAGCATTCCTAGTAGTTTCTTTCAGAAAGTATACAGTGGAATATTTCTTTTTCTATTTGTCTTCTCTTTCTCATAAATCTTGACAGTATTTTGTGATTCCTTGAAATATAGTGCCAATTTTTGTTTTCTTGTTTTTTGGTTATGATTTTCAGAGGGATAATTCTTACATTATTTCAAAACGTGTTTTCTAGGTCAAATATTTTCATAGAAATGCCTTGACTTTTTTTTCTTTTCTGTTTTTCAGTCTTTTTACTTTATGCTTACATTTCTTGTCACCTAAAATTATTTATTTCTGTTTGGCATCTTATTATTTTCTGGATGTCCATTACTTATACACGATTTTGCAATCTCTGTGCTAAATATTTTAGTCTCTTTCATCTAGAGCTCTCACTTCATTTATAATATCCTCTTTTATATCTTGTTTCATCTCTTTCCAGAAAGGTTTGCATGGAAAGTTTCAGAATTTGTCCAGTTGATGAAGACCCCAGATTCTTAGTCTAATGTTATCAAATATTATTTTTATTGCCATTCCTTTTTAAAAGTTTAGGCTATTTTTTTCTTATGAAACAAATGTATATTGATTCTCCTATCTACTTAGAAGATGTGAATAAACAAAAGGTTATCTTACATAGGAGAGGAAATGGCAGTCATTCTCACCTGACCATATGGATGAGAATAGCTATTTTGCCCATACTTGGCTCTCAGTTGATAGTTCCTGATATATAAATTTAAGGAGACTGAATATAATATATGTAGCTGGAAGTGCTGTAGTATTACTATCAATCTACATTGTTTTGTGAATGTCGTAGAAAAAAAAGACACTTTTGATTAAATTTTTCTATTGATATCCACAATAGGATTTGTTTTTTCTTTAGATCAATCAGCCTGGGTATTTCCTGAGCTGGACCTTTAAAAGAATAGGCTCTCATTTAACTCTATGCACTAAGTTCATTTCTTTATTTGCACTACAAATTGACTTGCATTCATTCTTTCTTCCAGAAATTCCCACCCCCCAGAATACACCAGAAGATGAGTTATTGAATCTCTAGTGAACTTAAAGTAGAGAAATACATCCACTAAATTGGTGATTCTTTTCTGCTTTCTTTTTAAAGATTATTTTCTCCTTTTTTAGAAGCTATCATTTTAAAGTAATCCAGCAGAAAACTATCTCTGATTTAAATCCAAGATATTTCCTCTGTACCTTTCTATTATTTCCAAATTGAAGAGGACCTCATCTTTTTTGAGATTCAGCTTTCTCATCTGTGAAACAGGAATTTTGGATTAGATAATTCAAGAGTATCTTTTCTATTTCATATCTATAGTTCTCTGATCCTTCGAGTAGTGACTGGAAAGTTACCCATTATTTTTTTTTCTATTTCCAAAAGTACCTAGTTTGTGATCATGTAGCAAAAACCTCATGCTCCCCAACTTCACAAAACACTAAAGAATTTCTCAGCATCTTAGACATTACTCTATTTTCTCAGTATCTGCACAAAATTATAGTTCATGAAGCTGAAATAAAATAGTAAAAATCATGACAACCCAATCCACAAATATACATTCTTCCCTGTACCATACATTGAATCTTTAAATGTTAACCTTGCTGTGCCTTTTGTCTGATTGGGGAGGCTATTTATTAGGAGCCATACAAAATAAACATGAAGAGTTCACCATAAAATATGACAACCACTTTAAATAATGTTGACTTAATTAAACTTTAAACTTTATTTATATATTTTATGGTCATAGTGTGAGCTCTTCTCGGATGTTTACTTCAGTGAAAGATCCATCATGTGAGGACCTTGAAAGGAATTAATCCCCATAGCCCTGGCACAGAACTCAGTTCCAACAATTCAGATCTAAATATTTAGTGATGGATGATCCCTGTTTATAGAACCAAGGGCAGCATGACATTTAAATGGGATCTGTGCTTGCTATAGCAAGACCGCTTTTGAAAAGAATTGGAAACTGAAGCCATGCCAACCAACGGAAGTTGATAAGTCCATTTCTCAATTTTGAGGGGCTTTTTCCCCCTTTCCACCAGTTTTGGTTCTGAAGACTTCTTCACAAACATTACAAATGGTTTTCCAAACTAGAGGTTCTGCTGACTCTTGGACATTTTCTAGTGCATCGCATGGTTAAACTAATAGCCTTGCTGGGTGTCAGCCAAAGGTTACAGTCCTCTCAAAATATTCCTGGAAGAAAAAAAAAGTTTATCGCCGAACTGAAGTTTCTCATTAGTAACCCTGTGTTGTCTAATCTGTGAAATTACATGATTAACTCTTTTGCAGAGACAGCTTCGGCCAAAGCTTACAATCCCACAGGAAGTTATTAAACGTATCACCGAGATAATTTCCCTGCTTTGTACTTGGCCTCTGGGGTAAAGGAAATACATCATTAGAAGAATACTTTATAATAAAATCATAGATCACTCACAATTATTAAATGACTGTCAAAGAGGATTATTATTTTTTAAAAATCAAGGACTATGTGATTTGAAAAACAAATTTAAAAAAAACTTGAAAGAAATTCTTTCTTTGCTTTTTGAAAAGAAAAAGCATGCCTTTTTCTCCCCCATTTGCTTTGAAGTCAATATTTTAGTGCATCTCTTCTCAAACACATATATCTTACCTTATAAATGTTTTTTCTTGGTAATTCAAAGATAATACTCCTTAGACATTGAAAAGGAAGAAAGAATGCAAGTAAATCAGGCCAAATGAAAAAAAAAAAGGAAATATTCTTTTGGTATGCGTGAACATCAGAAAATTTTATTTTTAATATTTATGTGCTGTAAGAAGTGATGAGCTGGTTATTTTTAAGAAAACCTAAAAAGACATATGAAATAATAAAGACTGAAATGAATAGATTCAAGAGAATATTCTATAAAGTAACAGCAATATTGCTCAAAGAACAGCTGAGAACAAGTAAGTTATTCTAAGTATTTTAAATACACAAATAGACAAAGATGATATTCCCCTCCAGAGAAAGAACTGATAAATAGAAGTATTCCAAAATGTGTGTGTGTGTGTGTGTGTGTGTGTGTGTGTGTGTGGCAAATGGTAGCCTCCTTTAGTCTGGAATGGGAAGGCAGGAAGGTAATTCATAACTTAAAATGCAACAAAAAATTTTAAAAGAAGGTAAATGTGAACAATACATGGTCCAACACAGAATTTTGTTATAGATGCTTCAATAGTTTCTTCTAAGGAATATAAGCACTTTTCTAGGACCAAACACTATGCTTATTAATTAGGAGATATTCAATTAAGCAGAAATTTTCCAGATGATTCATTGTTGTAGCAAGTGAGTTTGAGTATAACTATCTTGGAGAAAAAATAAATTGCTTTAGCATATTAATCCAAATATATCGAAAATGTATGCAGCTGTTCCTTGGTACGTTAAAATATTTAATATAGTTCCTGGCAGATAGTAAGTATTATGTAAATGTTAACTGTTGTTGTTGTGGTTGTTACACTTATCCTTAGTTTCTTGAAATATTGTCACAGTTCAAAAATCTATTCTGACCTAGAAAGTGACTAGTGTCTATTTAATTATATCCTCTTTTTGTTTTTCAAGAAAGATTCTGTAGCTTCATTTTTCTTTTTTATTCTATGAAATGTACTGTTACTTATGTAATCAATATCTGACAAGGGTAGTAGGAAACAGATGGATATTTCTGGACAACCTTCTTCACATAGCTGCTAATAATGTATTTGGGACTGACTGCATGGCCAGCCCTATTGCTTTCCTACAATACCCCAAATAAACTTGACTAAAAGCCAACAAATCATTTAGTGGGCAAATGCCTGTGCAGGGGAGATGAATTGAAGTGTTTAGGGTCTTAAATAAATTACAAATTCCTCAGAATCAAAGCAAATTAATTTGGGGACAAATTTATAAAATGTTAGTTGGCTTTTTGAGATTATAGATACAGAGAAAGAGAGAGAGAGAGAAGGGAGGGAGGGGGGAGAGAAAGAGAGAGAGTTTGTTTGTTTGTTTTCAGGACCTGATAAGAAGACTAAGGAAATCTGAGCTGAGAGTTGAGAAAAAAATTGGGTTTCAAATATATACTTGTGCAATAAAATCTATAAATAATGGGGAGCAAAAAGGTTCTGAAATAATGAGTAACATTTCTATGGTTTCCTAAGATCTGTGAAGATGAGAAAAATAGATGGTATAGTGGACAAAGTGCCAGATCTGGAGTCAGAATGATGAGTTTTCTCTGAGTTTAAATCTGACTTTAGGTACTTGAAAGCTATTGTGGTTGTTTTTCTTTTGTTCTCAAAGAGGACCATGACATCAGGGAGGTGATGCCATATCATGGCATCATATGCAAGTGAATTGGATTTAAGTGATGGAGGGCTGTGCAAGATCACCTCCCTAACTTTCTCTCCTGGGTCCAGCAGCCAGATATATAACAGAATGATTGGAGATGGCCCTGGATGGCCATTTTAATCTAAGGTATTCAAAAGGACAACCTCCCCTGGAAAGACCAGTTGAAATCAGGTTGTAAATGGGCTTAAATGCCCCCAAAATGGTTTCAGTTCATCTAACAAGCATTTATTAGGCATCCTTGAGTACTAAACAAAGTGAAAAATAAAATTGTACCTTTCCTCCAGGAACTTCCATAATGAGGAGATTATGGAAGTATATATGTATATGTGTGTTTGTGTGTACATGTATGTGTGTTATATAATAATAAAATGAATGTGATATATGTGCACATATGCTATGTATATAAAATATATCTTTTAAATAAATGCAGGTTAATTTTGGAGGGAAAGACATTATTAAGATCTAAGTTGGGAATATGACCCTTGGCAAATCAATTAATCCTATTTGCCTGAGATCCTTATCTATAAAATGAACTACAGAAGGAAATAGCAAATCACTTCATTATTTTTGCCAAAAAAACCCCAAATCGGGTCATAAAGATTCAGACACAAACGAAACGAGAATGAACAACTCAAAAGGAAATTCATATTTCTTATCTCATTTGGATCTCACAGCAAGCCTCTGAGATACTTTGTGTTATTATTCTCTCAATACTATACAAGAGGTAATTAAGGCTCCAAAAAATTAAGTTACTTGTCCATGTATACACAATTAGAAAGATTTGAATTCAAGTCTTCCTGACTCCAAATCTAGCATGCTAGACACTATATCACTCTGTACTTTTGAAAGAAAATAAACCCATTTATGAAGGGACCAATTTTCATTGTCTCTATTCACAAATCTCTATTTCAAATCATTAAGAACACAACATGAAAAATAAATGCATGTTATAGATTCTAGAGGTCACCATGAAGATGTTGGCAAACCAGAAGCTGTCTTAGCTTCTAAAAAAGGAGAGAGAGAGAGCTGTCTCTTTGAAAGAAAAGGTGAACATGACTGCATCAAGAATTGTAGCTTTTCTCTCTTCACTTTTGCTGGAATGTCTGTCCAATTTCTACATAGAATTAAACAACTGTGCTCTTGAAGTCAGTTTTGAATTAGTTCCGTCAGTAGCCCCTTAAGTGGTATCACTTGAAAAGTACTGAAAGGTTCCTTACACATAACCATCTCTCCACCAGCTTACTC
Source organism: Antechinus flavipes (assembly GCF_016432865.1). Classification (NCBI taxonomy): domain Eukaryota; kingdom Metazoa; phylum Chordata; class Mammalia; order Dasyuromorphia; family Dasyuridae; genus Antechinus; species Antechinus flavipes. The sequence continues at coordinate 318,213,647 of NC_067401.1, forward strand.
TAGTTCCTAGAATTCCCACAATTAGTTAAGGGGTCATATTATCTAAGAAAAGTATCGTAACTACACAGTAACACCTTAGTCATTTAGTGAAATTCTAGAAAACTAAATCATAGAACAAATAATTGTTGAGAAAGAGGGCATCAAGAAAAGTTTGTAATTTAGAGTATTTCTTGAAGGGCACAGGATTACAATGAGACAGTAACCTAAAGGCCCTAATGTGGCCTGGATATGAGACACACAAAAAAAGATGGTGGAATCATTAGATCATAGGATTCACATATGGAAGGTACTTGAAGATCATCTATTCTGCATCCTTAATCTCACAATTAAGTAAACTGAGGCCTAGAGAAGTGAAGCAAGTTTCAGGGATAAAATTCTGACTATGAAAATATTATTCCTTTTTTATATTTTGTATTTATATCTTCTTTGTTTCTGAATCTATCTTCTTTTGTCCTCACCTTCTTAATAGTCACAACAAAGAATAAAAAAGAAATTCAAAAACGTTTTGTTAATTTGTTATTTTCTATTAAGTGTAACTTGATTTTCTTGTCAAATATGCTGGTGTTATTTCTCTTTAGCTCATTTTACAGATGAAGAAACTGAGATAAATGGATTAAGTACCTTGTACAGAGTTCCATAGCAAATAAGCTTCTGAGGTCAGATTTGAACTCAAGAAGATGAGTCTTCCTGACTCCAGGACCAATTATCTAACCACTCCAGTACCTAGTTGCCCTATTAAACAACAACAACAACAACAAAAAAGCCAGACTATTCATTGAATACTTCAGTATATGAGTATTCCTATGCTATAGTTCTTAGAGTCTACACACCTATACAAAGGAGGAAAGGTGCATTTTATCTTGTCTTTGAGGACAAAGTTGGTCATCTAATGTCCTTCCTGTAGACTTCCCCTATCTTAGCTACTTCTGGTTCTATATTCTGGTTCTAATGGTGTCATCATGTGGCTCTTAAATAACAGCATAGGATGGTTTTTACTTCAAATCAAATAAAAGAGAAATGAAAGAAAATCTTCAAGTACACTGTTTTATATTCACTGACTTGGAGGCAACTGGGTGGCATACTAAACCAGAGTCATGTTTAAATCCAGTCTCAGACACTACTTAGTTATGTGAGTCTGAGCAAGTCAATTAAACTGTCAACTTGGGATTCCTTATCATCCTAAGATGATAATACAACCTATTTCCCAAAGATGTTGAAAACAAAATCATGGTATTTTTAAAATGCTTTGCAGATCTTTAAGCATTATATAAATGATAGTCATTATTATCACTAATAAAATTGTTCAACACCATCAATAAATTTGGAAGCTATCAGTTGCCTATTTTCATTAAAGACGTGAGATCCTATAACATGATGACTTCACTATCAAAAGATGGTGATATGAAAACATTTCCCATTAGTAAATGAACAAAACAATAAATCAAAAATAATTTTATTATATTCATATATTACTTATATATGAATATATATATAAATATATATTATATTATATTCACTACTAGATAGCCTGAGACAAGAAAATGCTTATTGTCAATCATAAGTCCATTTCTAGATCTGAGCCAAAGAAGAGATTTAGAATGAGGCCCTGAAAGCTAAAGTGATTTTGCAGAGTCATGTGGAGCTAGGATTTGTGCTCAGATTGGTTCTCTTAACACCTAAACTAGAATTTATTTTGTTGCTCGCCATTTTCTCTAGTCTCACACTTGCAACCTGTGTGCCTGTGGACAAATCACTTAATGCTGTTTGTCTCAGTTTCTTCATCTGTGAAATTATTGGAGAAAGAAATAGCAAATCACTCTGGTATATTTTCAAGAAAATCTCAAAGGGGATCACAAAGAGTCAGACATAACTGAAATGACTGAGCAATTGTTTCTTTGCCAAGGATGATCAAGAAGAACATGGACCTTTTACCTCACTTCCAGATTCCCAAACTTACTATAGTACACCAAATATTTTTGATAGAAGTTTTCAGTAGTCAACAAATACACATAGCTGTTCTCTGAGACTTAGCTGATCCTTAGCTTTTTGGAGGAATGTCACAATTCTGAGATCTTTTCTGAACCAGACAATTGCTGCTTTATTGAGCCATTTCATATTTTTGCTCTTTCCAAAAATGGTATAATGTTCATTTAAATGTTTGCAAACATGGCATTCAATATTACAGACTGCTCTAGAATCAGCCACCAATAGCTATACTTCTCTGGCCAGGAGACCCAGATTGGAAACCTACTATCCAAGGTAAAGTTATATAGCAGATTACCTGAATGAATAAGTTTTTACTAAGTTTCCTATACCATAAATCAATAAAAGTTACATCCATGAGACAAAAAGTCTTTAACATTTCAAAGTGTTTTTAGAATTGCAGAATCAAGAAAAAAAGCTCTAAGGATGGTGTTTAATGGAGTGTCCCAAATGAGACCATGCACTTTTAGAGCATATTACAGATAAGCCAGTCAGAAACTGAAGTTAAAAGTCAATCAGGTTACAAAATAATAGTTCATCTTAAGATAGGGTAAGCACAATTTGCCTTGTAGCAATGCTTTTATCTAAAACAGATGGGAGAAGGAAACAGAGAAAAGAAAAGCAATTCCAGGAAGATATTCTCATGACTAAGTCAATCTATAGAAGGATTCAGTCAAAAGTATAATATAAGTTCTTCCAACAGAAATGTAAACTCCTTTAGGGCAGGAATTTAATAATTCTATTCATATTCCCAGTGCCTATCACAGTGCCTGGAAAATAGTAGCTAATAAATGCTTTGAAGTCAAGTGGCACAGTGGATAGAACATTGATTCTGGAGTCAGGAAGATTTGAGTTTAAATTTGGCCTTAGACATTTACTAGCTGTGTGATCCTTGGCAAGTCACTTAACCTTGTCTTTAACTGTGAAATAGAGATAAAAATACCAGTAGTCTCTTAACCTATTAGAATCTCAGAGAACTCTGTAATACTATACTATCAATTAGTTCTAAATACCAACTTCTCTTCAACCAAGGCTTCTTCTATAAATGCTCTTTATCTCTCTAACTCACAGGACAAGAAGAAGTAGAGAGAATAGTTGGCTTACTCTTTGATATTTAATGACATTTATACTTTGCCATTTAGTCTTCATGGTACCTTGTTTTCAGTATTCTCTTTTGAAATCCATGCAACCAAATTAAGCCACTTATCACTGTTCTCAGGAATATTTTCCTATTTTCTTCAATAACTTAATTCATAATCTTCCTCTATATTCCATCTCCTTTATTCATCCTTGTCAAATTTGATGTTCACTATAGAGCAACAAATATATATATCGTCTAATACATACACTGCATAGTATTAGTGAGGTTCTCGATATGCAAAGATTAAAATTCTTGTTTTTAGAGAAATAACCCTTTTAATACTCTGATCTGACTTACTTATCACCAATACCATTCCCCAAATACTTTTGGCTTATACAATTAGAACTGCTACATTTCTAATATCTCTGAAAATCTTTTTTTCCACCACAAATTCCTATCTCTTTATCAATCCTATCTATTTTGCAAAGTATTTTGACCTTAAATCCTTATACTTCTCCCTGCCAATCAACTGATTTACTCCATTTGAGTTTCAATAGCTTCCTTGCTTTTCTTAAACCTGCAGTACTTTGTTACAATAATGCAGATATGAAGTGGAACTCCTTAACACTCTGATCTTCCATTCCCACCTTTTAAAGTTCAACCCTGAATTATCTATGTTCAACTAATTATGTTGAACAGCTGAACATTGTTAGAGAGAGTCCACAAACCGTACTGAATAGATCTGCTGCAAATTCACACTAGGTAAACTGAATTAGGACTCATGTATTTTTAGCAATCTTTCTATATATTCTTTAATTCCCTGTTGTGCTTCCTGTTTCAACTGCTCTGAACATTTTTATTCTTTCCTATTTTCATTCTCATCAGGTAACCATTTTTTAATCTCCTTGAGTCATATCTGTCTATCTGAAGAGTGAACCTGTCTATTCAGTCTATCTGAAAAGTGCCAGAAAGTTTTTCAAGACTTCTCAAATCTAATAAGTACTACCTAATCCTGGTGATTAATATTGGAACAAATGACATTGTGAACAACAAAACAAAAATTGCTTCTTGAGATTATAAATTTCTGGGCAAGAACCTAAGGGTATGAGAGATACTGGTAACATTCTTATCACTATTATTCTTTGAAGGTAGGTAATTAAGAAAAAGAAAGGAATTTTTTGGGAAACTAAACAGCTATTTTTTTAAAATGGTACTTGATATTAAGATTTGAATTTCTGGATCAATGCTTAAAATTCAGGAATTACAGGCTCTTGGAAAAGGTTGAAATACCTCTAGCATCAGTTAGTAAAACGGTTTCATGAAGTCTTAAAAATTTGATCAAGATTTTAAACTGAAAACAAATGAAAAGGAGGAAATTTCCTATTTGTGACTTTCAAGCTAGATAGATACTAAAGAGAGAAGCATTTGTAACAAAGAAAAATAGTGAAGAACCAATATTTTTTTAAAAAAACAAGTTCTAAAAATGTAATCATTACTAAAAACCTATGGTCATAATGTATAACCACAAAATATGGAAGATAACATAAAATAGAGATCCCAATGCAGAGAAAAACTAAACTGTATCCCATTTTCAAATAGAGCAGAATAGAGAACATTGAGAACAGAGTTTAATTTTAAGAAGATATTTGTTGTGGTTCACTTGATTTAGTCGTGTCTAATTCTTTATTATCCCATCTGAGATTTTCTCAGCAAACATACTGCAGTGGTTTGCAATTTACTTCTTCAGCTCATTTTACAGATAGAAAACCAAAGCAAACAGGGTTAAATGACTTATCCGGGGTCACACAGCTATATATCTGAGACTAGATTTTTACTTAGGGAGATGCCTTCTTAACTTCAGACCTGTTAGTCTATCCATTGTGCCACTTAGCTACCCATTTTTTAAAAAAACTTTTTTATTGACAGAACCCATGCCAGGGTAATTTTTTACAGCATTATCCCTTGCACTCACTTCTGTTACAATTTTCCCCCTCCCTCCCTCTACCCCCTCCACCAGATAGATACAATATATGTGTGCAGAACCAAACAGTTCTCTTGTTGCACAGGGAGAATTGGATTCAGAAGGTATAAATAACCTGAGAAGAAAAACAGAAATGCTAGCAGTTTATATTCATTTCCCAGTGTTCTTTCTTTGAATGTCGCTGCTTCTGTCCATCCTTGATCAATTGAAACTGAATTAGATCTCTTTATCGAAGAGATCCACTTCCATCAGAATACATCCTCAAACAGTATCATTGTTGAGGTATATAATGATCTCCTGGTTCTGCTCATTTCACTTAGCATCAATTCATGTAAGTCTCGCCAGTCCTCTCTGTATTCATCCTGCTGCTCATTCCTTACAGAACAATAATATTCCATAACATTCATATACCACAATTTACTCAACCATTCTCCAGTCGATGGGCATCCATTCATTTTCCAGCTTCTAGCCACTACAAACAGGGCTGCCACAAACATTTTGGCACATACAGGTCCCTTTCCCTTCTTTAGTATCTCTTTGGGGCATAAGCCCAGTAGAAACACTGCTGGATCAAAGGGTTTCACAGTGTGATAATTTTTTGAGCATAGTTCCCAATTAGCTACCCATTTTAAAATAGACTCATATAAGAAAATTCAGCAATCAATTAGGAAAAGAAACATGATTGAAAGTATTTACATAAAAAATAATGGGAATGGGAGGAAGAAGAGAGATTTGGATAGCACAGTACATAAAACACTATAATGGATATCAATGTATTTTATCCCTAGATATATATATAAATACCTAGAGTGATTTAATATATTGCTTATTTTTTTAAAAAATATATTTGCACTAAAAAGCTCCAAACTAAAATTTACATGATATTACAAAAAATATAAGATCTTATTCTACCTACAATTATATGAACTAGAAAAGCAATTTTGAAATAATTTTGAATATTTTGTGTAGAATATTTAGTAAGAATTGAAAGTAATCCAGCAAGATCACATGCTTGCTATTTATTATATGCAAGATTTCATATTAAATTTCATTTTTCCAAATATTAAAGAATATAAACATTCATAATAATTTACAGCTTTTCTTCTATTGAGCTAAATAGTGCTCACCTTTGTTCAAATAAAAGAAGTCCACCATATTGTACTTTTTTATTTGAACAAAGGATTGCATTATTTAGTTCAATACTAAATAAATGCATTCTTAAACATGATTCTGCATCAAGATTATTTCTGGATTTTGATTTAAAACAAGAATAAAGTAAAAATACTTGCTCACATAAATATGTAGCAGAAATTGGTAAAAAAAGGTTCACAAGCTCTTTTGCTAAAAGATGGAAATTCTTTTTTTTTTTTACATTTAACCCAGTAACCAATCAATGAAAATAAATAGCACATTAGAATATAAAATATTTACTTTTCTACTGGCTAATTATAAATGCTATATAAAACACTAAATGCATTTAAAGTTAAATTGTATGTATTATTTTATTTTAATGATTATATATATGCCTTTTATAAAGAAAAAGTCTTTTCAGATATGACTTTTCTCTCTTTTAATACTGGCAAACCAGATACATTATATGAACCAAATGACCAGTATTGAAAACTACTTCATTTGAAAATTCATGAAAGATAAATAGTAATATATGCAAATGATAAGTTTACAGTTTTTTTTAACTTTAATACAGCAATGAGAAGCGATATAAGATTTGTTTACATAGAACATTGGTGATGGCCCATGATAATTTTAAAATGGCTTATAATATACGTGTCCTGTGATGATAATTTTCAAATAGTCTGACATTTGTGCTGAACACAAATATGTATAATATTTTACAGTTACATAGGTGATGAATTACTATTAAAAGCTAACTCAGAGAAAGAAACAAGGGAGCCACTCTTGCATAGTGTAAAGAATGAAAATGAGAGTATGGTATTTGATCAGAATTTGATGAGTTTCTGGGAATCGGTTTGCACTTGAATGTCAATTGTTTTTTGTTTGTTTTTTATTAATGCTTTTTTGTTTTTCAAAACATGGACAATTCTTCAACATAAACTCTTGCAAAACTCTATGTTCCAATTTTCCCGAGTTCTCCCACACTCTCCCTAGATGGCAAATAATCCAAAACGTGTTAAAAATGGTAGAAATATATGTTAAATCCCATAAATGTATACATATTTATACAATTATTGTGCCACACAACAACAAAAAAAAAGAGAAGCAAAATAAAATGCAAGCAAACTAGAAGAGTGAGAATGCTATATTGTGATTCACACTCAGTTCCCACAGTCATCTCTTTAGGTATAAATGGCTTTCTTCATCACTGAACAATTGGAACTGGTTTGAATCATCTCATTGTTGAAGAGATCCATGTCCATCAGAATTCATCACTATATAATCCTATTGTTGCCGTGTATAATGATCTCTTGGTTCTGCTCATTTCACTTAGCATCAGTTCATGTAAGCTTCTCCAAGCCTCTCTGAAATCATTCTGCTGATCATTTCTTATAGAACAATAATATTCCATTTCATTCATATACCATAATTTATTCAGCCATTTTCCAATTGATGGGCATCCATTCAGTTTCCAGTTTCTTGCCACAACAAAAAGGATTGACACAAAAATTTTTGCACATGTGAATCCCTTTCCCTCCTTTAAGATCTCTTTGGGATATAAGCCCAGTAGAAACACTGCTGGATCAAAGGGTATGCACAGTTTGATAACTTTGTGAGCATAGTTCCAAATTGTTCTCCAGAATGGTTGGATCTGTTCACGGTTCCACCAGCATGTATTAGTATCTCATTTTTCCCATATTCCCTTCAACATTGATTATCAATTGTTATTTTAGTTTAATAGATCAAAATTATTGTGTGAATGATTAAGACAGTTTTGAATTGCCATGGAATAAATCTATAATCAAATACTCACATCACATGCTTATTTTCACAGTAGAATGCATATACATATATATATATATATATATATATATATATACATATGTATATGTATATATATATATAGTTTGGGTCATGACTTACTGCTTAAGGTACTATTAAACAATTTTAGCATGAACCTTTTATTCCACCATTATTAACCTCCCTAAGAGTTTTGTGAATCACTAAAAACAGCAACTGTCAACTTGGGGAGGGGCCTCTGAGTTCAAATCTACCCTAAAATACTTACTATCCCTCTGACTCTGAAAAATTATTTACTATGTTCTTTAGTTTCCTCATCTTTAAAATGATGATAATACCAGCACCTACCTGCCAAAGTTGTTGTGAGGTGAAACTGAATTAATATATGCAAAAGATTTCACAAACCATTAAATGCTATTTAAATGCTAGTTGTTTTTGTTGTTGTCATTTGATATTTGTTGTTGGTATGTTGTTGCTGTTATATATAGATGGGCCAGCAAGAATAAAATATATGAAGAGTTAAGGAAACCATTTACAATTCTGGCATAGAGAGAGGCATGATAGAATAGTGACAGAAGACTTCAATGATCCAGATATTTACTGATATTCTTGCTGCTAAAAGCAAAGCCAATAACTTTTTGGCACAAAAATGATAATATGATTCTTTAAAAGGTTATAAATACAAAAGAGGAGGTGCAATTCTGTAGTTGAGTCTTACTAATAAAGATGAACTAGTTGATGAAGTAAAATGAGATAATGTGTGTGAAGTGATGCACAAACTTTAAAGCACTATATAAATGTCAGTTATTTCATTCTTCCAATGTTTATGTCAGGAGTAACACAGTTATAAGTGGTCCTAGGACAAGTAGCTATCCTATGATTATTATTTTATGTTTAGTGTTCAGCAAACTATTATGCAGGTAGATAAAATGATTGATTTTTGGTGGCTGAAAGAATTAGGATGTAGCCCTAGGACAAGTAGCTATCCTATGATTATTATTTTATGTTTAGTGTTCAGCAAACTATTATGCAGGTAGATAAAATGATTGATTTTTGGTGGCTGAAAGAATTAGGATGTAGCTCATTTTCTGTAGTGCAACAAAAAGCATCTTCAAAGTAATTTACAAATAGGGATGATGGGAATGATAGAAATTTCTTCCCCTCCTTACCACAAGGTTTTGATCTCTGCTATTAGGTTTCAATATTTGGGAGAGAATTTTATTGCACATAATTTGGAGTACAGAAACATCCATTTAAAATGCCCTCGAAATTTTTATGTTGATATTACATCTGCATGATTATGAGAAATCATTTTATTTGAGATAATATTGTGGTCTATAATTGAATTCTCATGGATAATTTGAGTATTGCATTTGAAGTTGGGAAATTTGTCATCTTAGTTTATGGAAAATATGGAGTCTCTGATATGTAATTCTGACAAGTCCCTGTCTTTGTAGTTATTCAATAGATAATAATTTGAGCCACCTGAAGCAATATATTAAATCATTTGTACCATTTTCTCAAAGCTTTTGTTGAAGAGTCCAGTTTCATTAAATCTGAGTTTTCTGTAGTTATGGAAGAATTAGATTCTAGATTCTATCATAAACTTCTCTTGTTCTATTAAAAAAAAACTGCTCAACTTAGACATTTGTTTGGACTTTCTTTGTTGACACCTATTGTTGTTCAGTGATATCTGAGTCTTTGTGACCCTTTTTGGGATTTTGTGGGCAAAGATACTGGGGTGGTTTTCCATTTCCTTCTCCAGATCATTTTATAGATAAGGAAACAAAAGTAGAGAGGGGTCACATAGTATGTGCTTGAAGTCAAATTTGAACTTAGGAAGAAGAGTCTTTCTGATTCTAGAGTTGGTAGTTTATTCATTGATAGTGTGCACCTCCTAGTTGCCTTCTAAAGAAGGCTTTTTGATTCCATTCTTCTATCTTGCAGTTTCTAAAGATCCATTGGATTGTAAACCAATGGCAGCAACTTTTGCTAAGTCCAGCGGCATGGATCTCTTATTAGTCTCTACTATTTCTCTGTAAAGTGAAATTGGTTTGTTCAGGACATATTTCTATACATTTTGAATTTTTGTCATTCAAACTAAGACCATCCATCAGTTTTCTTCTTCCTTTTTGATAATAGTGATTTTTCTATAGCTGTTTAAATGCTGTGGGACCTGTGTTTTGATATTGTGCAAGTTTTCTTTGGATAATTTCTATACACAAATATATATGTTATTACATTATTATGCTAAAGTTGCTGGTATTGTTAAAGTAATATTTTCTCTGAATTTTTTCTTATTATTATTCAACATTGACTTAAGCATGCTAGTTTGTCTTATGATAAACTTATTCTTTTTTTCTCCTTACCTTTATGTTTGATATATCTTTTTTCAAAAAGACTGACATGGGCTTAAGTATTATATTCATCCATTGACAATGATGAAGATGATGATGATGATGATGAACTTTAGTGGGGAAGACAATAATTAACATCTTAGAATTCATGATACAGATAGCAAAGAAGGTCAAGCACTGTCATAGGCACTATTTACAAGTGCAAAGAATGAAATTATCTCTCCTTGCAATGAGCTTCTAATGGTGAGGCAAATACATATAAAAATATATGACTTATCAGCATAAATTTAATAAATACCTATACTCAGAGTGGTTAAATAAAGAGTACAATGGAATAGAAGGTACTAACAATTAGTGATGAGGATTAGGAAAAGCTTCATCTGAACATAGTTGCATTGGAGAAAGAGAATGTTCTAGGGAGAAGCAAGGAAAGGAAAGTGTTTTCCAGGCATAGAATTTAGATTTATGGACAGGGAGCTCATCAACTAATTTAAAATTCTAAACAGACAGAATGAGTTATGTACTAGGGTACTTAAATAATTAATATGTATAACTGTTTAGCCACTCTCAGACATCTCTGAAATTAAGTCTTTAAGGGTATTGGAGAATTGTAAACAAGGTCATAATTTTTTAAAAGGGGAAGGGAGAAAAGAAGTGAGTCTGAAAAAATAGGTCCAAGTCTATAAGCTATAGATCAGCATTTTTTTTTAATTCCTAACAAAAATTCTAAATTGCATTATTAAAGGGATGGAGCCTGAAGTACTGAGTTCAGATTTCATTTCAGATACTTATTAGCTATATGATCCTAAATAAGTCACTTAACCACTATTATTTATCTCAGTTTCCTCAACTACAAAATAATAGCACCTGCCTCCCAGAGTTGTTGTGATGATTAAATGAAATAATAATTTAAGTGCTTAGCACAGTATGTAACACATACTAAGCACTATATGAATATTAGTTATTATTATTGTTAGCCAGCAACATTCCATTAAGAATAAGTCATGCCAATATAAGGTCATTTTCTGTTTTGGTGGGGTAATTAGATTGGCAGATTGACAGAATACTTAAAATATTGTTTTCCCCTATTTCAGGAAAGTATTTGATAAAGTTTTTCATACTATCTGTGTAGAAAAGAGAGAAAAATTAGACTAGGTGATAGTATAGTTAAATAGATTAAGAAATGGTTGAATGGTCTCAAAGAGTATTCAAAAGTTGAAATTCTCTAGTGAAATGTCCCAGAAATCTGTCATTTTAAAATATCTAATTCTTCATCATCAATTTCAATAAAGTATAGAGGGAATGCTTACCAAAATTTTAAAACAATATGAAATTAATAAAGAAAGAAAATTAACAAATTGGATGAGAGTCATGGTCATCTTGACTTACTAGAATGGACTGAATCTCATAAGATAAAAATTTCAAGAAAAAATTATGAAGATTTATAATTGGGTTTAATAAATTGATTTTTCCATTATAAGATATGAAGGGATAGTGGGAGAAGAGAGCAATACAATATGATTAGAAAATATTTGCTCTGAAATATGTATGTATATACATCCATATATTCTTATAGACTGAATTCTTAATATTAGCCAACAGTACCTCATGCCAGTCAAAAAAGCTGATGTGGCTAGGCTGGTTGAAACGTATAATTTTCATAGAGACAAAATCTCCCTATATTTTATCCTGGTCAACCTGAAACTGGACAGGAAGCTTAAACCTACTTCTTCACAACTTTCACCTAGTTATCCCAATTCTGCTCTTTGGAGTCAATGTAAAGCAAACTTTTGGATAATTTTTACATATTGTTTATTGTCTCTTCACATCTGAGATATTCAAGTTTTTAGAGCAATGATTATATTAGGTAGCTATATTTTTCTCACATAAGACTATGAGCTCCTTGAAGAAAGAAATCATGTTCTGTTGATTTGTTTAATCCACCACAATGCTTAGAAAGCAGTATTTTGTATAATTCTCATTTAAATATATATTAACTCAATGGATGAAATTCCTTCTAACAGAGATCATTTCTTTGAAATAGGAAATTTCAAAGTTTTTTTTCAATTTTCATCTGACTTCCACTCTGGTTTCAATTCCACTGAACAAGATTGATCCCAACCACTTTATCCTATAATTTCCTATCTCCTTTTGTGTATTTCCTCTCCCAATTAGATTGTAAACTCTTTGAGAGCAGGGACCGTCTTTTTCTTTATTAATTGTATTCCCAATACTGGGATAGCTAATTTGGCCAGTAAACAGAGTGCTTGGCCTAACGTCAGGAAGACTCATCTTTCTGAATTCAAACATGACCTTAGACACTTACTAGTTTTGTGACCCTGAACAACCCTATTTTCTTTACCTTCCTCATCTATCAAATGAACTGTTGAAAGAAATAACAAATCACTTCTTTGCAAAGAAAATCCCTAATGGGATCACAAAGAGTAGGACACAACTGAACTGGCTGAACAACAAATTCCCAGCACTTAGCATAGTACCTGACATACAGCAAATACTTGAAAAGGGTTGATTGCTTTGGATTAAAATATAGTTTCTAATTAGTCTATGGTTTATATAATACTGAAATGAAAGGTAGCCTAACACATGGCTTTGATTGTGATACTTTATGTACATTAATAGTCATCCTCAATCTTTTGGTTAATTAATTAACTGTGACTATACAAAACATCATGGAATGTGTTGTGGGATGTGTGGGATAAGATATGACCCCTGCATCAATGGAACTTACATGATATGAAGAAGATGAAAAGAGAAATATGATGATATGAAAAAGTCTTGAAAAATTATCTAATGATGTAATAATAGATATAAGTACCAAATAAATGATAAAGCCAGTGGATTTGTTATGTAAGTATTGAAGAGGGAAACTAGGATCACAGAATCTCTGCTATAGAAAATACTTAAAGAGCATGATTTGCCTTTCCTTAAAGACTTCTAATAAAGAAGGAAATTACATCTCCCAAGAAAGCCTATTTCATTTTTGGACTGTTCTAGTTATTTGGAAATTACTTCTAACAAACCTGTCACTATTTCTACAGTTGTCACCATTTTTCCTAACCTTCTGTTCCCAAACAGGACAATCTCTCTTTCATATGACAGTTTTCAAATGTTTACAAATAAAAATCATACTTCATTCCCATCCTCATCACTTTTTTTTCTCTAAACTAAATATTGCCATTTTTATCAACTAAACCTTATGATCCCTATGAACTAGAGTAGTCAAGAAAAGCTTTAAGATAGCATTCTGGGAAGATGGCGGAGTAGGTCAGAAAATTCCCAGCTCTTCAAATTTCCTCCACAGAAAAAGACAGAACTTTGCCTCAGAACAAATGTAAAGCAACAGAAATAAACAAGAGTCAGAATAAAATGATTCTTCCCCAAGACAACCTAAGAAAACTTCAGGAAAGACCTGACCTCCAGGGACAGAAGTTCAACCTGAGGGAAATACAAAAACTTCCAAGCCAACTCTGGGGAGTCAACAAACAAGAAACCCTGAGGACATCTGGGTTTAAAAGGCATCCTGAACCTTAGAAATTTATCTCATGGATCTTCATATTGTCCATGATGTCAAGGGATGCCTAGCATAGTTGTGCTGGCCAGACATGTCCCTGGCTAAGCCATGGCTGTGGGGGGGAGAAGGAGCTAGAACACACCTCATGAGTGCAGTAACAGGAGGCAGGGACCCTGCTGACTGAGGGCACATGGAGATGAACAGAGTCCTTTGTTTCAATTTGAGGGAAGGGAGAAGAACTATAGTTTGCAGCCACCAGAGGGACCATAGGGAGTAAGATCATTTGCAGAAAAACAGTGACTGGAGTTGTTAGTAAAAGTTTAGAAGGAAAGGAGAGCCCAAGATTAAGGCTTAGGACAGACCTTAGAAAATAACAGTAAGAAGAGAATTGAAGCTTAGGATATAATTCCCCATAGCTCAGGTATAGAACTTGATCACACCATAAAGAAAAAGAGAAAAGAAAAGAAAAATGAGCAAGCAAAAAAGAAAAAATCCAGCCATAGACCGCTACTTTGGGGAAAGAGAAGAACTGGGTTCACATTCAAAGGAATAAAATGGAGCTTTAAAAAATCCACTCTTTTTAATGAAAGATGCCAAATGGTCCCAAGCACAAAAGGGTTTCTCAGAAAAATTTTTAAAAGACTTCAAAAATCAATTAAGAGAGATTGAGGAGCTAAATAAAGGGAAAAAATAAGAGAAATTCAAGAAAATACAGAAAATTATGAAGAGAAAATTATCAACTCGAAATAGAGAAACAAATACTTAAGGAAGAAAATAATTTCTTGAAAACTAGAATTGGGCAAAGGAAAACTAATGTCATTCAAAGAAATTATAAAAAACAAATAAAAGAATGAAAAAAATAGAAGAGAAAGTGAAATATCATAAAAACAACTGATCTGGAGAACAGATTATGGAGAAATAATATAGGAAGAGTAAGACTGTCTGGAATTTATGATTTTAAAAAAGGACTCTCGATACACTACTACTAAAAATCATCAATGAAAATTGCCCTGAAATTCTAGGATGAGGAAACAAAGCAGAAATAGACAAAAACCACTAACCACCATCCAGGAAGAAAACGTATAGTAATATCATTGCCAAGTTTCAAAACTCCCAAGTTAAGCAGAAAATATTGGAAGCAAGAAGGAAAAAAAACATGACTTCACACTCCCACCTGTGTTATAAAGGGTTTCTGTCATGCTAATTTTTGACCTATCTCTTATATGAGACTACTTGGGAAAGTATTGTCTGAATGTAGAAAATGATCATTTACTTTATATTATCCAGCTCTGTTCTTTATTATTACTATTGTTATCATTATTTTTGCTGAGGCAATTGGGGTTAAGTGACTTGCCCAGGGTCACACCACTAGGAAGTATTAAGTGTCTGAGTCCACATTTGAATTCAGGTCCTCCTGATTTCAGGGTTGGTACTCTATCCACTGCACCACCTAACTGCCCCCAGTTCTATTCTTCTTGCTGAAATGTAAATATCCCTTTAAAATGTTAATTTAAGTTGTTGAAGTCACCATTGTTATAATTTTAGGTGATGAATGCCTAGTATGTCTGATCTTTGTTTGAAATCAAGAACTTAATTGATTTTGAAAAAGCCCTGAATGCCTTTAATGAACCTCCAAAAAAAAATAAAATCATTACTAAACTCTAGCTTTAATTGTTTTGAAAGTAGAAATGGTAAGTAAATCTTTAGTTCTAGGGATAGGAGGAAGGACAGGCTATGTATTAAGCAGAGAAAAAATTTAACAAATATTTTTCACTTTGCACATAGCAGTTTATCAAGCATTAAGAAGCTCTGCCCTACTTTATCAAGAATTGTGTTCTATAATTTGATTTATTCCCATTTTTGAGATAGTCTTTCTCCATAGAAATAAGTTGATCTAATAAAAAGAATGCTGAGCTTGGAATTGGGAGCCCCAAGTCGTGGGCCTCCATTTCTTACTAGCTATGTGAATGGAAAATATTTAACAAGTGCCTCTCTAGCAGAAATATATATAAACACTATATACAAGTTTTATTTACATTACTGAAATTTTCTCCTTTGTTTTCTTAAATCTAGTCAATCAGCAAAGCAATATATCAAGCCTTCATTTGATAATTTTCCAAGGTGTAGATGCTCACATTGAAAATATAACAATCAACTTTTGCTAGCAGTGGCTCTCTCCAGCATATTTTAATTATTTAACCTTTCAGATCTCAGCTTCCACATATGTAAAATGATTATGAGAGCATCACAAAGCTGTGATGATAACACCCCACTGTAAAATTTTAAGCATTATATAAAAACAAATTAATTATTACCATCATTTTCTTTAACAAATGGAAGATTCAAAATTACTGAATTAGTATCAGAATAAGTTAAATAGGCTTCCTTTTAAAGTTTTTAGGATTTCACTTTTTGTTTCCTCTCCAGAAAAAAAAAATCTTTGGTTACACCAGACTATATTACAAAGGACGACCTCAAAATATCTTAAAAGACTAGGGTTTCAAGTTAGTGAATAATTTAGTACAGTAATATGAATGCTCATTCAGGTCAGAGTCATTATTTTCCTCTCTATATACTCAGTTTCCTCGAACAGTACCTTGTACATAACAGTTATTTAATGAATGCTTGTTGAATTACACAAATGCTTCCTTATGACCTATTATTTGAGAACTTATAGAAATATGGTGTACTGGAAATTAATTTGCCAACCTTTATTAAGCTCTGATTTTGTTCCAGGAACTATCCTAGGTACTAGACACATAGAGACAATAATGAATTTCTGCCTTAAGAAGCTTACATTCTAATAGATGAAATAACACATGCTCAAATAACTAAATATAAATTTTATACAAAATAAAGGCATTATCTGTTGGGGGAATCAAGTAGAAGAAGGCATTTGATCTGAGCTTTGAAGAAAATTATAGATTCCAAGAATCAGAAATAAAGAATGCTGTCTTCCAGGAATGAAGATCAAGAAGTTCAAAAACACAGAGATGGAAGATGGAATATCTCATGCAAGGGACAGTAATAGATCAAGTGGACTAAAAAGTGGAGTGAGAGAACAGAATGGAGAAAAAGAAAGGAAAAGGAAAAGGAAGTGAAGGGAACTCATCTTCCTGAGTCCAAATCCAATGCTTTATATATGTGGCAATTAGCTGTAGGAAAAGGGATAATATTTAATAAACCTGTACATGTAGGCTGAAGCCAAGCTTGAAGGCCTTTAAATACCAAGAACGAGTTTATATTTGATCCAGTGGCAAGAGGGAGCCTCTGAAACTAATTGAGCAGTATGATGACATGATCAGACTTGTGTTTTAGAAATATCATATTATCAGTGACTTGAAGCATGAACTGGAAAGATGACAGATACTTGAGAGGCAGGTCTACTAGTTAGAGGATTACAACTGTTCTGATGAAGAGTGACAAAGATCCAAACTAAGGGTGGTGGCATTGTGAGTGAAAAGATAAAGAAGTGTTGAGGAGTTGGAATTGACAATCTTCACTATCAAAATGGATATATTGGATAAGGAAGCTTGAGGATCTAAAAATGACAAGATTGTTCATCAAGAACTATAGGATGACTATACCACAAATTAGGGAATTTAAAAAGATGAGTGACAATAACTTACTATCATGTAAAATAATTACTATCATGTAATCATAGGTAGGTTGGTAGGTTCCTTCACCTGTCTGGCTATGCCTTTCCTTATCTGCAAAAGGAAGAGGTCGGACTAAAGGCCTCTTCCAGCTATTGATCTGTGATCTTCTAGTCACCAAATTGGCTTCATTATGATGATTTTTATTTTCTAACAAAAGCAACTCAAAAGTTTCCTACTTAGTCACAAACATGTCACAGGTCACTTCAACTCAACATGCATTTTCTTAAATATTTCTTTTGTACTAGTCCCTAGAACTACAAAAGCAAAAATAAAAACAACTTTTGGCCTCAAGGATAGAGATAGATAAGAGGAGAGAGAGAGAGAAAGAGAGAGAGAGAGAGAGAGAAAGAGAGAGAGAGAGAGAAAAGAAAAATACAGAGATAATGTGTATATGTATGTGTGTATGGATACACACATACCTACATATGTATACATCTATACACATATGTTAGTGCACCCAAATACAGATGTATAACATATATATGTATATACCAATAAAATATTTTTGAAAATGCTTATATATTTGAAATGAATTGAATGCCATAATGAAAATATACTCTTAAAATGAATTGAATATAATAATGTCTAGCATTAGAGAAAGAATAGTCTTACTATAATTTTTCTCTGGTCAAACAACATCACAAGTTTCATGGTTAATTCTATTTTGATAAGTGACAAGTACCCAAAAAAGAGCAATCAGGATGGTGAAGGACCTGAAATTCCTCACACATGAGGTTTGGTTTAAAGAACCATGGGTGTTTAACGCAAAGGAAAGAAGACTTAGTGGTGCCATCTATAATGTTCAGTATACATGCCAAACCAGTTTACCATTTCCCATTGTGAATAGTGCAATAGAAATACTAAATCAGATTTATACATGTCTATGTACACAACAACTTTTCGTTAATTGACAGTGTGCAATAATGTGATAATTGCATATATGTGATAATACATTTAAAAAATTCTCTAGGGACAAATCAACAACATGACTGCTAAAAGTCTTGGTAAACATGTCTCCTACATGTTCATCACAAGAGTGTGTCTCTGCCCAGAAAGACTACATATTGCCCTAGGAGGCAGCATTCTGACAAGTCTCCATCAATCAACACTGTTCTTGGAGTACTTTAAACTTCTAGTGCACGAAAGGTAGGCTTCAGTCTTAGTGGCTACTCAGAAACAGATTGATGGCTGAGATTATGTTTATAGTTCTACCTCAGGGAAGTAAATGTTAAATTAAAAATTAGATTCTTAGTGATCAGTCACCTAAACTCTGATTTAAAAAAAAAAACTACCAAAATTTTCATTTCCTACTTCCATTAGCAAATATTTGTCAGCTTTTTTAAAAACCAAATTGAAGTCCATGCATATCATTAGCAGATGTTTGTCGGTTATTCACCCATTTGGGGGGAATATATGTCAGTAGTAGTTGCTTGCCAGATTTGGAGGATACATACATCATTGCCAAACTGTACAAAAGTGCTTATCTTATTATATAAAATACTTTACATAACAACTACTTGCTCCCAAAAAGCTAAAAACAAAATGAAGTTATTAATGTTAAATTAACATGCCTATTTCCACTAAATAATAACCATCTTCAAATACTTAAGGAATTGACAGGAAGAAGAGAGTTTTTATGTGATTTAGTTGTCCCCAAAATAGGGCTGAAGTTGGAAAGATGCAAAGTTGGGTTTAATTGTAAGGAAATCTTCCCAGTAATTAGAACTACTGAAAAATAAAATGGACTACCCCCAAATATAAAAATAACTCACATAATTATAACACTTTGAGGTTTGTAAAGTACGCTATTTATTTTATCTCTTTCAAATGTCACAACAATGTGGTAAGGTAAGCATTATTAACTCCATTTTATACATAAGGAAACATACCCAGAGAGGTTAAGTAAAATGCAATTTCCTTTAAGACAAAAACTATTTCTTTGTGTTTTCTTTGTATCCTCAGCATGTCTAGCACAAAATCTCACACATGGTAGATAATTAATAATATTGACACTAATTAATGAATAAATTGTTGATTAATAAATTAACAAAGTTTGTTGAGTTGAATGACATGACCATGTTCACAAAGCTAGTAATTTTCAGAGGGAGAATGTAAATTCAAGCCTTTTCCTGATTCCAAGTCCAATTTCTTTCCATTATGCTACAATTTCTCTCTTGAGTTAGAGACCTCTCTTTAGAGGTCTTCAAACAAAGATTATTTAATCACTTATAGAGTAGGTTGCAAAGAGAATTCTAGATGCAATGTGGTTTAATAAGAACACTCCTTCCATTTCATAAGAATGTCATGCAATCCTTGTTATTTTAAAAGAAGAAAATTAAGATTTGTATCTTTGAGAGAAGCAACATAGTACAATGGAAAGGAGAAATAAATGTAGAGTTAGAAGACTTGAGTTTTGCTTCCAACCCTGAGATTCTATATTTCTGAGAATTTGATATTTTATTTTAATCTGTAAAACTAGTCACTTAGTTGATTTGTTTAATTTTAAAGTTGAAATGAGCAATTAATTCAATGAAAGCAATCCATCAATCACATATAGATAAGAATTTGGAGTGATATTCAGACTAGTGGTCCTTAACCTGTGGGTCAGGAACCCTGGAGAAGGAGGAGAGAGGTATAGGAATCCATATGCAAATCCATAAATAAGCAAATGTATCTTTTGTTTACTGAATATATGTATTGTATATTTTGTTTCTAATATGTATGCATATTTATATTTTTCAAATCTATGTCTATTATTACAATCATTTATTACAAATAAAATTTCAGGGAAAAGCATTCTTGAAATCATAATATTTATTTTGTTTTTATGTAACCTTGATATCCACAATGTTGGTAAAGGGCTACTTTTGTTAATAGTAGTTGCAGCTGTAGACCATAACAGGCCATAAGACAACCTTTCATTGTAGCAGAATTGTCTGGTAATGCATCAGGCTTGTCAGCTCTATCTGCACCCATGGTTAACACACTGTCAGGAGTATCTTCTTTGAACACAAATGAAAACACATTTTCCAGGAAGAAAAATTCCTCCTGGATTTCCTGCCATTGTTCTTTGTGACTATATCATTTTTCCCTTCTAAGTATCTATGTATAAATTGGCCCAATCACTTTTGTCAAGGATGTGGAAAATAGTGAAAAGGACAGTGAATTTGGGGGTTAGAGGACTTTCTTTCAAATTCTGCCTTTTCCGTTATAGAAGTGGTTTCAAATAAATCATTTAATCTTTCTGGAGCTTAATTTCTACATGTACAAAGTGAAAGGCTAGAACAAATTACCTCTATGATCCTTTACAGCCCTAAATCCATAATCTTTTAATCAAAGACACAAGAAGATGCACATAACCACATATTTATATATGCATATATAAATACATATCACCAAATACACATCATTTCTGGACCCACACTTAACACCATATACCAAGATAAGATCAAAATGGGTCCATGACCTAGGCATAAAAAACGAGATTATAAATAAATTAGAGGAACATAGAATAGTTTATCTTTCAGACTTGTGGAGGAGAAAGAAATTTGTGACCAAAGATGAACTAGTGACCATTACTGATCACAAAATAGAAAATTTTGATTACATCAAATTAAAAAGCCTTTGTACAAACAAAACTAATGCAAACAAGATTAGAAGGGAAGCAACAAACTGGGAAAACATCTTCACAGTTAAAGGTTCTGATAAAGGCCTCATTTCCAAAATATATAGAGAACTGACTCAAATTTAAAAGAAATCAAGCCATTCTCCAATTGATAAATGGTCAAAGGATATGAACAGACAATTTTCAGAGGATAAAATTGAAACTATTACCACTCATATGAAAGAGTGTTCCAAATTATTATTGATCAGAGAAATGCAAATTAAGACAACTCTGAGATACCACTACACATCTGTCAGATTGGCTAAGATGACAGGAAAAAATAATGATGAATGTTGGAGGGGATGCGGGAAAACTGGGACACCAATGCACTGTTGATGGAGTTGTGAACGAATCCAACCATTCTGGAGAGCAATCTGGAATTATGCCCAAAAAATTATCAAATTGTGCATACCCTTTGATCCAGCAGTGTTTCTATTGGGCTTATATCCCAAAGAAATACTAAATAAGGGAAAGGGACCTGTATGTGCCAAAATGTTTGTAGCAGCCCTATTTGTAGTGGCTAGAAACTGGAAAATGAATGTATGCCCATCAATTGGAGAATGGCTGGATAAATTGTGGTATATGAATGTTATGGAATATTATTGTTCTGTAAGAAATGACCAGCAGGATGAATACAGAGAGGACTGGCGAGACTTACATGAACTGATGCTAAATGAAATGAGCAGAACCAGGAGATCATTATACACTTCAACAACGATATTGTATGAGGACATATTTTGATGGAAGTAGATTTCTTTGACAAAGAGACCTAACTGAGTTTCAATTGATAAATGACGGACAAAAGCAGCTACATTCAAAGAAAGAACACTGGGAAACGAATGTGAACTATCTGCATTTTTGTTTTTCTTCCCGGGTTATTTATACCTTCTGAATCCAATTCTCCCTATGCAACAAGAGAACTGTTCGGTTCTGCAAACATATATTGTATCTAGGATATACTGCAACATATCCAACATATAAAGGACTGCTTGCCATCTAGGGGAGGGGGTGGAGGGAGGGAGGGGAAAAAATTGGAACAGAAACGAGTGCAAAGGATAATGTTGTAAAAAAAAAATTACCCTGGCATGGATTCTGTCAATATAAAGTAATTATTAAATAAAAATTAATAAAAATTTAAAAAAAAAACAAATACACATCATTTCAATATACTCTCTGTGGTCTATGTATGTTTGTGTGGGAGAGGAGGTTAAGATTTTCCCTGAAATCTAATTAACAAAGATATGAGGTTTTCTATGTGACAGTGCTTTGCACTTAATCCACACTCAAAAATATTTATTAAATGAACAAATTATAATCAATTAGAAATAAATCAGTCCACATGAAGTTTTCTAAATAAATAATGTATGATGAAAGCTGAGATACTAGTGATATGTTCATATAGGTCACCTGCAATATATGATGTTGTCACTTGTCATCCATTAATCTCTATTGTATGTGAATAAAAATGGTCCTTCATATATGATGCATTGTATGTGAATTGGAATGATGAGCCATTTCTACCTGAAATGAGAAGTGTCATACTTATTGATATAGCCATTGAGACTTACATGATTCTCAATGTCATGCTTAATTCCATAACCAATTAATATCCTGTTTTATCATTTTCACCATCACAATATCTCTTGCATCTGTCCCTTTCTCTCTACTCAATCAGATAACACCCTAATCAAGGCCCTCATTTCTTCTTACTTAGACAGTTACAATCATGGTTTTGCTTTCCTAGCCTCAAGTCCCTTTCCTTTTCAAACTTCTAGTCTTAAATCCCTCTTCTTATCATTGAACCAGTTTCATTTGAATATAAATATTTATTTGCATCCTTTAAAGTTCAAGGAACTATTGATATTGATGAACAAGAAGTCTATCAGGAGAAATAATGCTCACTGAAATAGCCTGATTGTGTACAAAGTTCATGCTGTCATTGAAATAGCAAGAAATAATTTATACTTACCTCTACTACTTTGTTTTTAAATACTAAAGCATCTATAAAAAAAGAGAAAATTAGTAATGCAAGTAAATAGTGTAGCATTGTGGACAATGTGGAGCTAGGTATAAATTCTGCTTTTTAACTTAAATGATTATTTGATCATGGTCAATCTCTTAACCTTTCTGAAGCTCAAATGAGAAAATGTGTGAAAAGTATTTTGCAAATTTTAAAGCACTGTATAAAATAATGTCCATTATTGCAATAAAAATAAGTCTATGTATTAATGTGAGCTATTAAAATAAACGCATGATACTCTCCCTTATACAGTTCATTTTTAATGTCTTAGACTATTTATTGTTTTTGATTTTTGTTCATCTTTTATTTTTATTTGATTAATAACTTCATCTTCCAATCTGTCATTTCATAATTTAATATTGTTTAAATATTAAATCTAAGTTTTAGCAAAGTAAACTTTTTCAAATAAATTATTGAATGTAATTTCCATTTTTTCCCAAAGAATACTCATTGATCATTCTTATTCCTAAATAGATGTTACAGCCTATGTGAGCATGTGTGTTCTGGCATGACTAATATACGAGTTTTAGATACTATTTGTATTAGCCAGATGATTTTAATTTTATCCAAAGGGCAAGGACTAATGTTTCATTTTAATTAATAACAAAAAAGAATTGTGTGTCACTGTTGTAAAATTTAGCAACATTATTCTCTACTCAGAACAATTTAGACCACCAGCTAAGGTAAACTTTCCTTAAGATTCAAAAATAGTCTAACAGGGAACGAATAAGGCTAGGATTCTGGAGGCCCATCATTCGAAGTGATCTCCCTCAACCTCACACTTTCAAGGAATCATCTTCACCTGCATGGCATTTCACTACATGGGATTCAGAGTACCTCAATCTATAATTACTGGTTGTGAAAATTTCATAACCTCTTGGTAACAGGGCCAAAATCATGGATTAGAATTGGTGACAATAATGATTAATATCCAGACTTTTCCAATTACAGCACCACTATACAATAATATCTTTAAGGGATAAATCCTTCCTTCAAGAGAGTCTAAGGCTAAGTTCAAGTTACTAGGATAAGGGAAAGCAAAAAAGAGGGAAAAATAGAAAGTGTCTAGCAACCTACCTTTTCATTTATCTCATGTTAAAATTTAATGGTGTCTAATGACTGTTTTCTCCTATCTAAAGAAGTCATTCATAGTAGCATTCAGATTTGGAGAAATGTGGTTCCCTAATCTTTACCTTTTCACCGAAAAAATTGGTTGGGCTAAAATAAGCTTGTTAGGTACTTCTCAGAATGACTGAAATGAGACACTTGTTCTCTTGACACATTGTAGCAACCAAGGCAGAACTCACTTCTGGCTCCTTTGTGAGTTTTTTTTTTCTCTCCCACTGAGATGACTGTTCTGACCTTCTGCCTTTTCTTCTTTCCAAATCTGATGTAGAAATTCTATCAACTGGGAAGAAAAGGGTCAGAGTTGATCCACACAAGTGGCATCAACAGAGTGTTGAAATCTCATTGTTGTTCTTCAAATGGCAATCGGTGGGGTGGGAGAAGAGTAAAGGCACTTTCTGAAAGTGTTGGATATTTTTAAAGGGGCTTTGCCTTCATCTGTCACTGAGTGGCTGCTTTATATCCACCAAGGTCAGAGGGAATGTGGCTGAACTCTCTTGGAAACACTCCCATCCTTTAGCCCTATTGCCCCAGGTGGGTGTAAGACTGAAAATGTCATAAATATCATAACATACTCAAGAAACTCCAGAGTAAGAGGATGTAGAGAAAGAGGATGATACCATGAGAGAAATAGTGACAGGCTCCCTATTTAACTCATGTTTCAGGGAAAGGAATTTCCCTTTTTCTTTTTTATAGTGTTTATTTTCCATGATAAAAATAATAAAATTTAATTTATAACCAGAGACCCATGTTTTCAAACAAAGGCCTTTCTAGGAGTTCTCACAGAATTAACCGAGTCTATAAGGTATTCTTAAAAGAAGTAACCAGTTATCTTTTAATAGCTCTGCCAAAGAGGTACAAAACAATGTCTTACAACATTATTGCCATTTGCTTTCATATATTTGCTATTCATATTGTGCTTCAATTGTTGATAAAAGCCATTATTCATTGTTCTGTGTTTTAGTTGGTAAAGCACCAGACTCACAGATGATTAGTGATAACTGGAGAAGTGAACTTTCTTAGAAGTTCAGGGGTCTTGTATTATATAAAACTGAATTTCTAAAATGAGGTGCTTTGATGTTCTCCCAGCACAAATAGTGAAGTCACAGTTAGGTTCTCTCCCTCAAGAAAAGGATAAAGAAAATGGTTAAAGTCAATCCTTTTGAGATAGTTCTTTTTAGTTTCTCAGTAACTACTACTGATTTCATAACTTATGTGAATTTGCCAAATAATTTATTTCCTTTTTTGTGTTGTATTCCAAGGATTTTATTAAATAAACAAACCACTTGCTTAACTCTGATAACTAGCTTTATACTAATGATCTGTTTTTCATACATAATCAAAATATTTTAGCCCACAATTTTAAAGGAAAAGCAATAAGTATATATGTGCAATCTCATGTGGGAACAGGGAGTCCACAATT
Source organism: Antechinus flavipes (assembly GCF_016432865.1). Classification (NCBI taxonomy): domain Eukaryota; kingdom Metazoa; phylum Chordata; class Mammalia; order Dasyuromorphia; family Dasyuridae; genus Antechinus; species Antechinus flavipes. The sequence goes on from NC_067401.1 coordinate 318,239,406, forward strand.
ATACTCTAATAATGTCATCTAAAAATAAGAAAAAATATATTAATGTAGTCTACATAGAATTTGTTCATCAAAAGACTAGAGATGTTGATATACAGAGCAAAAATTGGAGGTCACATATATAAAAAAAGATTTAATTTCATTTATTAGTGTTTCTCTTTTTAAAATAATAGTTTATTTTCCCCCATTATATGTCAAAATAATTTTTAACATTTTTTCAAGTTTTAAATTTCAAATTCCAATGTTCTTCTAGTTCTGCTCATTTCACTTTGCATATGTTTATGTAAGTCAAGTCTTTTCTGAAATAATTTTGCTTGTCACTTCTCATAACACAATAATATTCCATCACAATTCCATCACACTATATCACATCTTCTTCAGGAATTCCCCAATTGATGGGTGTCCCCTCAATTTTCATTTCTCAGCCACTTGAAAATTGTAGCTATAAATATATTTGTTTGAATAGGTTCTTTTCCCCCTCTTTGGAATACAGATGCTGAATCAAAAGGTTTTAGCCTTAGATTTTAACAATCAGAAGCCAGAAGGTACCAAAAGGTGAGACTTCACAAAACATAAATTATATCAAATTTATGTTTATGCAATGAGTAGCTATCATATAATGTGCTTATTGTTCTGTACTTTTTCAGATAGTAAACCACTAAGTAGTTTTCTTCAAGAAATCATGGAGAATGGAAGAAATAATCAGAAGTCATAACTAGAGTTGAGTAAATAGTGAGGGAGGGAGAAAGAGGGGGAAGGGAGGAAGGAAAGGAAGGGGAATTTAGTAAGGAGTTTAGTAATAACAAGTCATGTGTAACTCATCACATTTCCTCTTTTTATAGACTTACTAGACCATACAAGAAAATGTTGTAGACTTCACATCTAGAATTTGACAAGGCATTTAATCAATGTATTAAACCTTGATGAACAGTTACTTTTTGCTAAAATACAGAAACAAAAATGAAATAGTCCTTTACCTCAGAGAGACTTCATACTATTAGAGGAAGCACATGAACATGTGCAATTATATGCAAAATAAGTGCAAGAAAAATTTTGGAGGGATACACCAGAAACGGCTTTGTGTAAGAGGGGCACTTAAGTAAAGCTTTAAAACAATATAAGAGCTATAGAGATAGAAGTAAGGAAAGAGTGCCTTTCAGACATGGACAACAATCAGTAAAAGAAAGAGAGACAAGAGATTGATTTGACTCATGTATGAAACAGGAAGAACACTAGTTTGACTGAACTATAGGGTGGTCAAAGTGAACTAATAAAAAATATGACTAGAAAGATTGATTGAAGTCATGTTGTAAAGGCCTTAAAAACATTTTCATTGTTCTAGACAAAATGGAGAAACATCAGGATAAAGAACAAGATGACTGAGATTCAACAATACATACACAACACATATACACAAAGAATTTGATACAGAAATCTATTAAACTCAACAGTGAAATACGTGGATACAAAAAGAATGAAGAATGAGGAAGAGAATAGGAGTCAGAAGTAGAATCAACCAATTTCTGAGGATAGAGTAGGTATAAATGGGATTGGGAGGGGAACAAAATGGAATAGAAAGTGAAATGAACAAAACTATGAGAACAATTTATCCAATGATGACAATGTAGAACTGAAACAAACATAAAGTTTTAAAAGTGTGAAAAACTGAGGCAGTTAGGTGGCACAGTGGATACAGCACTAGCCCTGAAATCAGGAGGACCTGAGTTCAAATTTGATCTCAAACACTTAACACTTCCTAATTGTGTGACCCTGGGCAAGTCACTTAACTTTAACAAAAAAAAAAAAAAAAAGAAAGAAAGAAAGAAAGAAAGAAAGTATTAAGAACATTAATTGTTTCAATGGCTAATCACAATTCTAAAAAATCAACGTGAAAGCATATTTCCCACATCTTGATAGAGTGATAAATCTGACCTACAAAATGAGATATACATTTTCAGACATAGCTGATGAATGAGGATTCTGGGAAGATGGCAGGATGGGTTGATAAATGTCAAGCTCTTCAGATTTCCCCTCACAAATAGAACAAATTTGTGCTTCAGGACAAACACAAACATGTAAAAAATCAAAAAGATTTGGGGCACAACAGAGGTCCTCCAGATACAACCTGAGAAGATCTGAAGAAAGACCTAAGTGAAAACACCTCCCGGCTAGCTCCACAGAAACTTCAAGTGGGGAGCAGAGAGCTTTTTTACACAGAAGATGTGGCTGGAGCTTCAGCAAAAACTACAGAAACTCTCACCTCTTGGACTCTCTGTGGAGTTGTAGTATGAGTTCAGGAAGACTGAGTTAGTGTCAACTAATTAGGAATGCCAGACCCAGTGTGCTGCTGAGACAATGCCCTAGATGAGAAGGAATCAGCACCCAGTGAGTGCAGAAGCAGGGGGGATGGACACTGCTGGCTGTGGGTACTTGCAAAAAGATGGAATTTGTGTTCCAGGAGAGAGGTGAAGGGAAGCTTCAGACACCAATTATCCATCCCATGATTAGAGGTACTTACACTAATACCTCTTATTTGGGGGAAAAATGATTCAACAAAGAAGAAAGACTCCATCATAGAAACTTATTATGGAAACAGAGAAGATTTGGGTTCATCTTCAGAGGAGGACACTGAAGTAAAAAAAAAAAAAAAAAAAAAGCTTCTGCCTCAAAGAGTAAGATGAAATGGCTTCCTGACCAGAAAGAATTTATAGAAGAACTCAAAAAAGAATTTAGAGATTAAATGAGGAAAAACTTAAAAAAAACCATCTAAGAAAAATAATATTATGAAAAAACATTAACTGGAAAAGAAGATATAGAATCTCAAAGATGAAAATAATCTTTGAAAATTATAATTGGGAAAGAGAAAGCCAGTGAAGCTAAAGAGTGTAAAAATGAAGTCTAAAGAATGTGAAACATCCTATAAAAATGACAGATCTGGAAACAGATCAAGAAGAGAAAATATAAGAATAACTGGTCTGCCTGAAAGTTGTGACCAAAAAAAAAAAAAAAAAAAAAAAAGAACTTGACACAATAATGCAAGTAATAATCCAAGAAAATTATCCTGGAGTGATAGAACATGAAGAGAAAGTAGAAATAGAAAAAAAAAAAAAAACCACCGATCACTACCTCAAAGAGATCCTTTGTGAAAACACACAAGAATATTATTGCCAAATTTTGAAACCCCATATCAAAGAGAAAAATTTTCTAGAAACAAGAAAAAACAATTTAAGTATTCTGAAACTAAAATTAAAATTGTACAGGACTTATCAATAGCCACAATAAAAGACCACAGGTCCTGAAAATCATATCTACTAATGATCAAAATAAGGAGATCTATGGCCAAAAATGCCAGCAAAATTTTCTATAATATTGAGAAAAAATGGGCATGTAACTAACTTGCATATTTTCAGAACTTTCTATCAATAAAACCTGAACTTAATAAAAACTCAAAATATGAGTCAATATCAAAGATCAATTTCAAGAAACTCAACATGGATAAAATGTTTTTATTTTTTTAAGGAACTGTTTACCATATGTTTAAGATTAGCATCTACAACAGGATAGCTCAAAAGAAAGACTGGGGCAGAATTAAGGTAAAAATAGTAATCATGTTATACAAATGAGATACAGAGACAAAATAGATACAGAGAGATGAGAGGGGAGAAGAGGAGATAGTATCCTCCAAAATATATAAAGAAATAGGTAGGAGGGATACGCAGAAGAGAAAGAATAGGGAGGAGAGGGAGAAGACAAAGGAGGGATCCATGCGTGGGGAGGAAGTTAAGTAATAGCAAGGCAAGTTAAGGAGCAGAATTAATTCAAAGCCTTAGCAAGGCTAGGAAAGATATATATGTATGTATAGGTTGTGTGTGTGTGTGTGTGTGTGTGTGTGTGTGTGTGTGTATGTATATATCGAAATATCTCTCTATATATAAATATATCCTTTCTTTACTATATCCTGTTTAAGAGTAGGGAAAAATGAAAGGGGACAAAAAAAGAATAAAGTAAAAAAAAATATGCAGCAGAGAACAAAATAACAATTTACAAGGAAGTAAAGAAAAGTTGGACATAGATATAGCTAATATATGGATTTGTTTTGCTTGGCTATTTTTCATTGTTATCATTATAAATGAATGTCTTTTTCTTACAAGGAGAATTAGGAGTTTTAAAGAGTATAATAGAAAAAAAAAACAAGCTACATATAAGAAATTTGTGGTTTCATATACAATCAATTCTCTTTCTCTTATATGCTTTCATGTTTTTTGATATTTGAAAAAGTAAGAATAACAAAAATAATAATTGTTTGAATTTTGTTTCTAAAATATATTTGAGGAAATTTGACCAACTATATAGTTGGAAATGGTGAGAAGGAAGCAATGTATCTGACTATTGAGATCCAGGAAACATCCATGGAGAAAGGAAGCTGTAAACATTGAATTACATTTCAACAGAAGTATTGCACTATAATGGCAAGATGAATAAATGTTCAAAGTTATAGTGTTATGGCTTTCTTTGCTGTTCTTATATACAGATATAGTGTTCTGATCATCCATACCCACCAAAGCATTGCAGCTGTGCTGACATTAAGACTTAAACATATATTCCAATTTGTATCATAGAGTATATAATTGGGAGTAGTTGCATGAGATAACTGGAGAAGGAATGATAAAGAATTCATCTTTTTGTAAAATGGTTATAAACTAGGTACCAAGTCAGACTATTCTGTTTCTAGGTAACAGAAAAAAATGTCAGTTTTGTATTTATATTTTGCAATTTATTCTGTCCCTTTCCCAAAAACCTTCTGGAAGATAAGTGGGTGAAGACAAAAAGACAAAGGTTCAAAACAAAGCAAAGGGAAAAGGGAGTCAATATTAGATATTACTACTGAGTTCACTCACTCTTCTAAGCTTGAAGAAATAAATAGTTCAACAATGTTTTAAATAATGTTTCATGAATGATATCTCATTTTGATACACTTGTGGAAGTTGTCATGATTTTTTTAAAAAAATCATGTTCTGTAGAAATGAGAAACTATCATTAGAGAGATGGAAAAAAGGAAGCCTCTTTCTGAGAAATTGTCAGCAAGCCAAGATAGTGTTGTTAGCCAATAGTAGCATAGCAGCAACAACAATAATAGTAGTAATAGCAATGATGATAATGACAATGGTCGTGGTTATGGTGGTAGTATTGAGAGTAGAGCTGATGATGATGATGATAATGATGGTGATAAGTACAAATACTTGTCTATGGTATAAGAAGCTGGAGGCAGAAAACAACCAATTAAAATAATAATAAACAAAGCAACATATATTTGGAACTTTGGGAGCCCTTAGGCCATCATACATGCTATGAAGATATGGAAGAAATTCAGAAACATTGATCAATAAGATTCTGATGACACATTTGATTAAATTAGCATCCTGACCAATCTACTGTAACTATACAAGTTATCATCCTTTATACTCTAGTTCCACAAAGATAATCAGTGCATAAATACTGAAGAACAGCTTTCTCTCTCACTCAACTCTTATTTCACTTTGCCTAAGAAAAGGCATCAGATAACTATTATCCAAAGGATTTGATCCAAAGGGAATCTTCCAAATATGCTCTAATTACATACTTATATAATTAATATAAAACATGATTTAAAAATCCACAAACATGAAAAAATTATATATTGACTAATAATCAAAAAGAGAATTCAAATAAATTTCAGGATTTTAACAAACAATTATCTACAAGGAAATATTGAAAAAGCTTCTCTAAAATTCCATGACGTGTGCTGCTTTTACCTATTATTTCAAGTCCTTGGACTCAATTCCACTCCTTGCTTTTCATTTACTGAAAACATAGGTATAAACAATAAGAAGGGAAGGAAATAAGCATTTGTATAACACCTCTGTATGCCAGGCACTGTGCTAAGCAGTACAAATATTGCCTTATTTCATTCTCAACACAAACCCAGTAGAATAGGTGACATTGTTATTCACATTTTACAGTTGAGGAAAACAGGTTAAGAGATGTACTAGCCTAGAGTTCTATAGCTAGTAAGTATCCAATTTTAAATGATCTCAAGTCTTTCTGATTGTAGTTCTAGTGATTTATTTACATCAACATCAGGTGCCTCTAATATATGAAACAGTCCAAATATCATGAGAATACTTTAGTATTTGTCCATGTGGAAATTAGTCTATTTAAGACAAGTTACCAACACAATATAATATCAAGACCAATTCATGTGAAATGTGACCTTTCTCATAGAGACAGGTTAATCCTATTAAATTTCTGCTTAGCCTTAAACCTATTATCATCTCTTCAGAGAACTAAGTATGGCTTCCATATTAAGAAAGGAATTAAACTAAAACAGCTTATCAATCATTCAATGTATATATATGACAATAAACTATATAGAACCATCTGGAGAACAGAATAGAGGAAAACAAATTAAATAGTTCCTTCATCATATATACCTTATTCTCCTGCAGAGAGGAAGATATCTCCATATTACAAATATAGACCTCAACATAACCTGGAGAACTTAAACAATAAATGATACTGAGACTAAGTCATGTATTATCATGGACAAAATTTTTGCCCACAATTGCCTGGGCTTAACATTGATTCATGAAATCTTAAGAATAATAATTATAATAAAAAACTTTTAAATTCAAAGTTGTATGAAATAAAATGTGCACTGAAGTCACACCAAACATGTTTTCATTATTTTTATAACAGATGAACTTGCATCTTAATAATTTTATTTAGCTATTAAAAAGTCATTTTATCCACCTGTACAATAGCATATTGAACATTATGTATCAAAGAATAGTATCATAATTATGATGTCCTAGGGATCATTTCTATTTGAAACCCATCAAAAAAAGAGAAAATAAAAAATAAAATTTTAAAAGATAAAAATGGTGTGGCAAATAATAATAATACTTGAAGGACACTATCAGATGCCCTAAAAGTATATATAGGGGCAGCTAGATGGTGCAGTGGATAGAGCGAAGTCAGGAGAATCTGAGTTCAAATCTGGCCTCAGACACATAACACCTCCTAGCTGTGTGACCCTGGGCAAGTCACTTAACCCCAATTACCTCAGCAAAAAAAAAAAAAAATTATATATAAAAAGTTTTCTATCCTGCATAAAAAAACACATAACATTCTCATACCACAAATATCAATCCTGGGATATCCTTCATAGTTTAACTATTAAGTATTTCTGCAACTAGAATATTACCGTAGACAAAAATCATTGCCCATAACTAACCAGACATAAAGTGTATACATAAAAGTTTAAGAACAAAATTTTAATAAATTTTGCCATGCCAATTATTCATAATCTCCAAACTATGCAATGATAAGCTTTCAAAATACAAGGAACTGTCAAAAGAAATTAAAAAAAAAAACATACGGGAATATGTTAAAGTACATATCATCTTGTCTGTTATCAAAGCTGCCTCAGAAATACTTTCAATAAGTATTAAGAAGATAAGGATTGGGATTATATTCCAATACCTTAATTCATTTATAAAATTATTCATTTTCTCCATAAGCATAATAATATATAAAAGATTAAAAATAAAAATAATCCCAGAATATTTGTTTTCCCTAGAACAACATCCTTTTTGACTAGGATGGAGAAAACAACATTATAGTCACATAATGCTTTAATGTTTACAAAGTGCTGTCTTCAAAGCAGCACTATGAGACAGGTGGTATGAGTATTACTTATTATCCCATTTTGACAGATAACAGATTTGGCAGATGAAGTTAAGGTTCTAATGTGATCATACAGTGATCCTACAGTGAAGTACCCAAATTGTAAGCTGCATGTGGCTGTATTCATGCTGTCTCCATTGGGGAGAATGACCATTGTATAGATAAAAAGAAGTCCATTGTAGACAAGATGCCTAAAACAATTCCTGGGATTCTTTTTCTTGCATGGACAGTTTGATGAAGCCTCCAGATCTCTAATCAGAATAATGTTACAAAAACATAAAATATAAAACATAAGATTACAAATGAAATCAATTCTATTGAAAAACAATTATTAAATTTTTTTTTAAGTTTATGGACTCCAGATTAAGAAGCACTGTTCTAACTTGAAAAGAAAATGCAGGAGCTGACAGTTGACTCCTGCAAGAAACCTAAAAGTACAAGAGGGTAGGAGAGCAGGAATAATTGGTAAAGGAATTAGCATGGATTTCTCCATCCCATCACATTACACTTGCACTCATATACACATACACAGGCTTCTTTCTTGCTTGTCCTAAGTGAGACTTTTATATGACATAGGATCATTTCTCCATGGGGATATTTCCCCTGTTCACATGGACAGCCACATGAACTTTTTCAGATTTCTGCAAGATGTAGCTATAAAAATGACTTCTGCCCAATATGTTTGTCGGTAGAGCTGATATCTATCCCAGATCAAATAGTTTTTGGTCTATAAACAGAGGGTTTGACCTCTTCATTTTAGCCTGCTTGTCTAAACACAGCAGTTCAGTAGAGAAGTGATCCAGGTTTCAACAGAGAGGGGGCACACACGCACACACACACACACACACACACACACACACACACACACACTCCTGGAGAACATTCTGGCATCTTGCCTTGACTGAACAAATTCTCAGCATCTGCTAAAACTATTCCACAGGGGTCACTCAGTGTATGAACAGGACAGAGAAGGAAAGAAGAAGGATTCTTTCCAGAGCACCTCTGGTTCAATAGGTAATAAGATGATAAATATGGGAAAGACCAAGTTACATAGACTATTGAGTTCCCAGACAAGAGAGCAAAGAAAATGAAAAGACATAGAAGGGGTAGGGGGAATAGTACCTGTGGTTCAAAAGCTATGATTACTGGGGTGGCAGGCTTCCAGGGAAACTTTGTTTTATCAGGATCCTTCCTAAGTTGCTATTAAGAAGTATTTTTCAACAATCTCTTTTTATTAGCCGTTTGTGCCCATTATAGTTTTCAAGTTGCTAGTTTGTTATGGCTTTAACATAAATAAGGTTCTAAAAATGTCTCACTTGAGAAGTTGCAGGGCTGGGTATGCCATTTAGACACAGATAAAAACCTATGTAAAGAGTTTTCTTTGTAATGGGACTATTTTATATTTAATAGAACTGTCATATAAACATATACTGGCATTTAAAATGCAGTTTCTGAGCTATAAAATAAACACCATTTCTAATATTGCTGTTGGCTTTCACATACATGAAGCTCAGTTCATTAAAGTTTCCTTATTCATTTATATGAAATGTGTTTTACCACCAGAGAAGCACATAATATACATTTTCCTTTAAACTTTATTTGTTACCATGTAGATTTAAGGCCATATATACTAAATGATTTCCATAGTGTGCACCCACCAAAGAGTCAATACAAAATAATGTTTTCATTATGTTAAGTAGGCATTTTTTCTAACTACATTTGGCACCTTTATGGTGCCATGCTCATAATTACTTCTCAATAGATACTCACATATGATTAATTATGATAACAATGTGTATGTAAACATTTATATAAATATGCCTTTTAGAATTTTAATTAAAGTTTTATTTTTTTGAAATTTTTAAGAGGATTCACTATGCAATAATGTTCACATGAATTAAACAGATGGCACTCCCTTATTTTCTTTTACTACTTAGAATTAAGTATGGTTCATAAGAGGAAATCTCAAAATTTAAATATAAATGTTTTGAAGAGCATATGTCCCTCTTCGGTTCATAGTTTTTTAAATTAAAAAGGCCTTAGAAATCATGTTATCCAAAGAGCTCATTTTACAAATAAGAAAACTAATTCTCAGAAAAGAAGTGATTTGTCCAAAATCCCAACAATCTCCTAATTCAGTGATCTTCTCAGTGATTTTTATTTTTTGATAGCCTTGCTGATCAAATACTCATATAAGCTTAATTCTGTATAAATCAATTTTTTAAAATATATCTATCACAGCAAAGTATTTGGATTCTTAGAGTACTTAGTAAATGCTTGTTAATTGAATAGCTAACCTATATAACAAAATGATCCATCTATCTCTCAATTAATATTTTGTTAGTATTTCTAATGTGCTATTTTACAGAAAAGGAAAATGAAATTTGGAGAAGAAAGTGACTTGTCCAGACTCACAAAACTAGTGTCAGAAATGCCATTCAAAGTCAGGTTCTCCTTCTATAGCTACAAAATTGTCAACATGTAGATTGTTTTGTATTTCATTTTTGTAACCACATTGCCAAAATTGTACATTGTAGATGATTAATAAATAATTATTGGATTGAATAGAAATAAAGATAAAATAATGTAAGGGTGATTATAAGAGGTAGAAAATAAGGCCACTAGACTAAAAGTGATATTGAAGTTCTGATTAACATTCAAGGTGGTGGAGAATTCCTTGAGGAATTAATTTATCTTCATTTGGGAGGATATAAATAGATGGGAAATCATTTAAGCAACAGGGTAAGTTAAAATAGGGGGTGGTCCCCTAGCTGGACTTTGAAGGAAACTTGTATTCCAAAAGATGGCTGTAAGATGAAAATATGTTCCAAAAATGGGGGACAATCTGTAAGAATGCAGAAACAGAAGATAGAGTGTCAAGTTCAGAGAACAGCCAGTGAGCAGAACATTGGCTGGAACATTGAGTGTATGAGGGAAAGTAATATGGAAGGAGAAGTTGAAGTCAGATTTGGGATGGCTTTAAATGTCAGACTGTGGGATTTGTTCTTTATCCTAAAGGCACTAACAGTCATTGGAGATTTTTGAAGTAGGATATTAACATGCTAAAGTTTGTGCCTTGGGAAAATTAATTTAGCAGCTGTGTGAAGAACGTATTGAACCAGGGAAAAATTAGATTCAGAGAGGTCAGTTAATAAACTCTTAGAGTAATACAAATCCCCACATGAGTTAGTTACTATAGTCAGAATGTAGGATAATTGGTCTGGATAATAGGAAGACAACGAAAATGCCTTCCTTAAGACAAGTATTTATAGCTGGGCAGCGAGGTTGCACAGTGGATAAAGTTCTGGGGTTGGAATCAGGAAGACTCATTGTCCTGAGTTCAAATCTGGCTTCAGACATTAACTAGCTGTGTGACCCCCTAGGCAATCAGTTTCTTCATCTATAAAATAAACTGGAGAAAAAAATGGCAAACCTCTAAAGGTCTTTGCCAAGAAGACTTCAAATGGGATCACAGAGTCAGACAAGACTGAAAACACTGAATAACACTAATAGACAAATTATGAAGATAAAGTAGTTCAAACTTTTGATCCAATATTTTTAAACTGGTCTTCATCCTGCAGAAATTTCTGCATTGTCAGAAAGGCAAGATAAGATCCATATTCTTCATATACTTATAATTAAATAGGTTATGATCTCTGTGTAACAAAACAATATAGACTTGGGAAGTCTGAGTGCTCTGAATGTATTCAATTGTGTTGGGTATATCCTTGGAGACAATATAGGTACAATACACAACAATGGAAATTGGCAGCTATTATGTAGCACTTAAGGTCAGTAACATTGAAACTTTAAAATACCATCTGAACATTTCCTAATATTATGAGACATGCTTATTTCCATAGTTCATGGACTTCGGTGGTGTAACTTGAGTGTTTGAGAAAACTTCTTGGAGAAGGTAGGACCTTTAGTGGCCTTTAAGTAAGATTAAAATAATGAATGTTTCATAAAATAGACTAGTCATATGATCAATGAAGTGATCTTTATACTCAAAACCTGGATTCACTAGTCCAACTCACTCTTGTTAAATAGTAAATTACAACAGTCTATCAAAAAACATCTACATCTATTGAGTATCTATTCCAGTAGGCATATGGAAAATTACAAAGACAATAAAACATATACTTCTATATAATCATAAGCTTACAGTCTAATGGGGGAAAGCACAAAGTATGAACCTATGTCAGAAATGTAAGTATATCACAAATAGCTGTAGAAAGAAAAGAACAAGGTGACAGGAAATGATAATGATAAATGTTGGAGGGGATGTGGAAAAATTGGAACACTAATGCATTATTGGTAGTTGTGAAATGATCAAACCATTCTGGAGAGCAATTTGGAAATAAGCCCAAAGGGCTATAAAACTGTGTATAAACTTTGATTCAGCAGTCTCGCTACTGGGTCTCTGTCCCCAAAGAGATCATAAAAGAGGGGAAGACGCACATGTACAGAAATATTTTAGCAGCATTTTTTTCTGTAGTGACAAGGAATTGGAAACTGAGAGGATGCCCAGCAATTGGGGAATGGCTCAATAAGTTATGGTATGTGAATGTTATGGAATATTATTGTTCTATAAGAAATGGTGAACAGGCTGATTTCAGAGAGGCCCCAGAGACTTACATGAACGATGACCAGCTATTATGGAATTGGCTCTTCTCAACAATGTGGCTATTCCAAACAATTCCAATAGGCTGGGGATGAAAAATGTCATCTACATCAGAGAAAGAATTATGGAGAGTGAATGTGGATCAAAGAAAGAAAAGCAAATTCCAGGATCAGATTCAAGATGGTGGAGTAAAGTCAGAAAACTGCCCAAGCTCTCCCAATTTCCCTTGAAAAATCACATGAAACCAAGCCTCTGAATAGTGTATCATGGAATGAAGCCACACTCCAGCTCACATAGGTTGGAAGGACTTCAAGAAAGATCAGTTTTACTAGGGTGAAAGGGATATTCAGCCCAGCTCAGACATAGTTTAGGAAAGCCAGTGAAAGGGCCTTAAACACAGCAGATCAGCAACTGAGACTCTTGGTCCTGGCTCAATAGAGAAGCAAATCGGTGGTGCAGCCTCTAGTCCAGATCAGAAGTCAAATTCAGGGAAACTAGACTTTTCATGGAAAGAGCAGTAAAGGTACTTACTGCTGTGAGCAAAATATCAAACACAAGGGATCCCTATGTTCAAATACAAGGCTCAGAACTGCACAGGAAGCTTGGGACAGTGCCCTCTGTATTCCAAGAACAGAGATCAACATTAAAATTCAAAAAAGAGGAAATACAAAAAGAAAAGGAAAAAAATGATTAAGAAATAGAAAAGAACTTTAACCATAGAAAACTACTACAGTATCAGGATAGATCAAAACACTAATTCTGACAAGGACAAAATGTCCACAGAGGAAATCTCAAAAAGTGATATGAATTAGTCTCAAACCCCAAAAAACTTCTTGAAAGTGCTCATAAAAGATTCTAAAAGGCAATTAAGAGAGGTAAAAGAAAAAATTAGAAAAGAAATGAAAGGTATGCAGGAAAGAGTCAACAACTTGGAAAATTAGGCAATTTTTTAAAAAATAAAATTGACCAAGTGCAAAAAGAATCCACTAAAAGAAATTAATTCTATATATATATATATATATATATATATATATATATATATATATATATATATATATAAATTTTATTGACAGAGCCCATGCCTGAGTAATTTTTTTACAACATTATCCCTTGCCCTCACTTCTGTTCCGACTTTTCCCCTCCCTCCCTTCACCCCCTCCCCCAGATGGCAAGCAGTCTTATACAAGTTAAATATGTCACGGTGTATCCTAGATACAATATATGTGTGCAGAACCAAACAGTTCTCTTGTTGCACAGGAAAAATTGGATTCAGAAGGTAAAAATAACCTGAGAAGAAAAACAAAAATGCAAGCAGTTTACATTTATTTCCCAGTGTTCTTTCTTTGGGTGTAGCTGCTTCTGTTCATCCTTGATCAATTGAAACTGAGTTAGATCTCTTTGTCGAAGAAATCCACTTCCATCAGAATACATCCTCATATAGTATCATTATTGAGGTATATAATAATCTCCTGGTTCTGCTCATTTCACTTAGCATCAGTTCATGTAAGTTTCGCCAATCCTTTCTGTATTCATCCTGCTGGTCATTTCTTACAGAACAATAATATTCCATAAAAAGAAATCAATTCTTAAAAAATACAATAGAAGTTCTGAGGATGGAGCCAAGATGGTGGAATTAAGCCAGGAAGCTGCTTGAGCTTTGTTGGTTTCCTTTGAAAACCATATGAGCTTCTGAACGGAGTTTGACAAAATAAAACCACTCTCCAATTCAAGATAGATTAGAAAAACTTCAAGAAAGAGCAATCTCATTGGGGTGAAAAGGTGTTCAGCCCAACTCAAACAGACTCTGAAAAAGTTGTTGAGATGGTCTTAATCACAGAAATTCATCTACTAAGACACTTGGTTCTGGATCAGTGGGGAAGCCTTCAGTCCCAGTTCAGAAGGCAAACTCTGAGAAACCAGTCTGTTTCTTGAAAAGAGTAGGCAAAACTACCCCTTGCAAAGACAAGGGCCCTCTGTGCTCAAAACCAAGGCTCAGAACTGCACAGGAAGCTTGGGACAACACTCTGCTTACCCCAGGAGCAGAGCTTGACTATAAAAGTTAAAAAGGAGGAAATTTCAAAAAAAAAAAAAAAAAAAAAAGAAAAGAAAAGAAAAGAAAATGAACAAGAAACAGAAAAGAACCTTGACCATAGAAAACTACTATGGTGACAGGGCAGAACAAAACAAAATAAGGACAAAATGTCCACAGAACAAATCCCAAAAAGTGCTATAAATTGGTCTCAAGCCCAAAGAAGTTTCTTGGAAGTGATCATAAAAAACTTTAAAGGCAAATAAAAGAGGTAAAAGAAAAAATGAGAAAAGAAATGAAAGGTATGTAAGAGAGTTAACAGCTTAAAAAGATGTAAAGGTCTGAAACTCTGAAAAGGTAAGTTTAATCAGACAACTGAGCACTTAAGGCTAATTCCTATTCAATATAAGACAATGACTCAATTAGCAGATGTTTTGGAAAAATGACTCTTCTCACCATTGGTGCTAGCTCAATGTTTGGGGTTAAGACAATTGTAGGCAAGGATTAGAGAGTGGGATGACAGAAGCCAGGAGACTCCCTTGGTGGCAGGACAAGGAGGAGAAAGGTAGAGATTCTGGACTCCAAAATTAAGAAGAGATCTTTGGCAAAATTATTGGCAGTTTGCCTGCTTCTTTAACTTCTCCCCTAAAGACCAAGGACTTTTACTTATCCTGACTCTGGCTGATCCTGAGACCTCCAGGGAGCTAGTTTAGACTTAACAGAAAGGAAAGGCAATTTCTACAAAATACAATTGGCCAAATGCAAAAAAAAAAAAAATCCACTTAAGAAATCACCACTTTCAAAAGTAGAATTAACCAACTGGAAAAAAGAGATACAAAAGCTAACTGAAGAAAATCATACATTAAAAACTAGAACAGGGCAAATAGAAGCCAATGACTGTATGAGACATGAAGAATCAATCAAACACACTTTAAAAAATGAAAAATTGAAGAAAATATAAAATACCTCATTAGAAAAATAGCCAACCTGGAAAATAGATCAAGAAGAGACAGTTTAAAGATTATTGATTTATCTGACTGCCAAGTAAATTGATTTATTTGTACAGGGCCAAGTAATCTTACAACAAGATGTTAATTCAGTGGAATTGAGATAATTATGCTCTAGTTTACTTGTACTTAGCACTTAGTATAGTTCTACAAGTTGACACCTATTCTATAAGATTGACACCTATGATGATGTACTTATAATAGAGTATATAAGAACTAAGAGATCTGGGAGGGAAACAAACTCAGAAACAGAAAAGGATCCATAGGCCAGACAGGGACAGATTTCACCTTTCAAGGGGATATTTCAGTAATCCTAGCTGCATACAACTCTATTCTCCCTAATTGCAATCCCCTTTTCCCTGATTGCTTCTTGGCTGATCATGTAATCCTTTTCTTCCATCAAGCTGCTTTTTGGCTGATTGATCATGTCAGAGTACTGAACTTCTAAAGACTTTCTGGGTGTAACCTTGGCTGCCATCATGCCCCACCTTGTTGTAAGATAACTTGTTTCAAATACACTTGGCCCTCTACAAAGACCAAAAAAAAAAAAAAAAAAAAAAAAAAAAAGCATGGATCACAATCTTTTTTTTTTTTAATAGTTTTTTTTTTTTATTTACAAGACATATGCATGGGTAATTTTTAAGCATTGACCCTTGCAAAACCTTCTATTCCAACTTTTCCCCTCCTTTCCCCTACTTCCTCCCCTAGATGGCAAGTAGAACAATATGTGCTAAATATGTTAAAGTATATGTTAAATGCCACATATGTATATATAGTTATACTGTTATCTTGCTGCACAAGAAAAATCAGATTTAGAAATAAGGTAAAAATAACCTGAGAAGGAAAACAAAAATGCAAGCAGACAAAAACAAAATGAGTGAAAATGCTATGTTGTTGTCCACGCTCATTTCCCATAATTCTTTCGCTGGGTGTAGCTGGTTCTCTTCATTATTGAACAATTAGAACTGATTTGGTTCATCTCATTGTTGAAGAGAGCCATGTCCATCAGAATTGATGGATCACAATCTTTAAGAGATATCAATGAAAATTGCCCTGATGTTCTAGAAACAGGAGGAAATACTCATTGAAAGAATCCATAGATCACCTTTGCAAAAAAAATCCCACAAGGAAAACGCCAAGGAAAATTGTTATGAAATTCCAAAACTACAATATCAAGGGAAAAATACTGCAAGCTGCCAAACAAATCTACAGTCTATATATATTTTTAAATCTACAAATACAGGCTCAAGAGAAGCATAGAAAGGTAAATGGGGGAAAATATATATTGTTTACATCCCTCAATGGGAAAATGATATCTGTAATTCTTGAGAACTGTATCTGTTACTGGGGCAGACAGAGGGGGGCATCACACAGAGAGAAGGTGTGGTTTTGAATGGTTTGAATGTAACAATATCAAAGAAAAAATCATTAAGGGGTGGGGAAAAGTTTGTATTAAAAGAAAAAAGAGCAAGTGTAATGAGACAAATTAGATCATTTTAAAAAGCCCAAAAGACCTGTTAAAATAGAGGGAAAGAAGAGAGGGCATGATCATTATCTAAAGCTTGATTTCATCAATTTTGCCTCAAAAAAGGAATAACAATTATTCAGTTGAGTATAGAAATTTATCTAAGCCTATAAAGAAATAGGAGGAGAAAGGGAAAAGAAAAGAAGGGGCTGGACAGAAGGGAGAACAGAAACATTAAGAAAAATGGTTAGAGAAGGGGAGAGGATGATTGAAAATAAGGTAATGGTTATGGTAGGTCAAACACACTACTAAGCACAGGATGGAAAAGGAGAACAAAAGTATATAAAGGGGATTAAAAAGGGATAGAGGGAAATACAGAGCTGTGAAAGTGAATAGGATGAACTCTCCCATAAAATGGAAACAAATAGCACAATAGATTTAAAAACAGAATCCTGCAATATGTTGTTTACAAGAAACACATTTGGGACAAAAAGACATATAGAGTAAATATAAAGGCTGCAACAGAATTTATTATGCTTCAGCTGAAGTAAAAAAAAAAAAGCAGAGTTAGAAAGTCTGATCTCAGATAAAGCAAAAATAAAAATAAATTAAATTAGTAATTAATATTAGAGTAATAACTAAAAGAGATAAAGAAATAAAACACATCTTGATAAAGAGTACCATAAACAATGAAGTAGTAATGATATTAATTGTATATGCGCCAAGTGGTAGAGCATACAAATTCTTACAGAATATATTAAACCAATTACAGGAAGAAAAAGAAAATAGTGAGAGTCTTCAACTTTCTTCTCTCAGAATCTCTCAGAATCATACAAATCTAATCACAAAAGAAACAAGAAAGAAACTAGGGAGGTTAATAGGGTTCTAAAAAACCTAGATATGATAGACCTCTGGAAAAAACTGAATAGAAACAGAAAAGAATACATTTTTTCTTGGTAGTACATGGCATCTACACAAAATTATTAGGGCACAAAAGCCTCACAAACAAATGCAGAAAGGCAGAATGGTAAATGCTTCCTTTTCATACCACAACACAATAATTTATATTCAGTAAAGAGCCAAGGAAAAATAGACTAAAAACCAACTGTAAATTAAATAATCTAATTCTAAATAATGATTGAGTCAAACAGAAAATCACAAAAACAATCCATAATTTCATCCAAGATACTAACAATAATGAGACAACATAACAAAATCTGTAGTATGCAGACAAAGCAGTTCTTAAGGGAAATTCTATATTTCTAAATAGTCACATGAATAAAATAGAAAAAGAGGAGATCAATGAATTAGTCAAACAACTAAAAGAGCTAGGAAAAAAAATTAAAAACCTTCCTTTCAATACCAAATAAGAAATTCTGAAATTCAAAGGAAAGATTAATAAATTTGAAACTAAGAAAACTATTGAACTAATAAAGAAATGAGGTTCTATGAAAAAAAATAAACCTTTGGGTAATTTGATTAGAAAAAGAAAAGAAAAAAATCACCATCATCAAAAATGAAAAAGATGGACTTCCCACCGATGAAAAAGAAATTGTTAAAACAATAATTAGGCAATTTTCCCAACTATATGGCAGCAAATATGACAATTAATTGAAATGGATGAATATTTACCAAAATATAAATTTCCCGGATTAACAAAAGTAGTCCCATTTTAGAAAAACAAATTGAACAAGCCATTAATGAACTCCTGAGAAAAAAATTTCTAGGGCCTGATAGATTAACAAATTAATTCTTCCAAACATTTAAAGAACAATTAATCCCAATACTATATAAATTATTTGAAAAAAATAGGCAAAGAAGAACCCTTGCCAAATTCCTTCTATGACACCACTATGGTACTGATACCTAAAGCAGGAAGAGCCAAAACAGAGAAAGAAAATTTCAGACCAATCTCTCAAATGAATATTGATGCAAAAAATTTAAATAAAATATTAGCAAACAGATTATACCAATTTATCAGCATGATAATACCCTATAGCCAAGAACAAGTTATACAAAGAATGCAGGGCTGGTTCAATATCATGAAAAATATTACTATAATCAAACATATCAAAAACCAAACCAACAGATCATATGATAATCTCAATAGATTCAGAAAAAGCTTTTGACAAAAATACAGCATCCATTCCTTTTAAAAATAGCAGACAGCATAAGGATAAAGGGAATTTTTCTTAATGGAAAGAAGCTGGATATATTCCCAATAAAGATCAGGGATAAAGCAAGGATATCCATTATCACCACTATTATTCAATATTATATTAGATATGTTGGCTTTAGCAATAAGGAAAAAAAAGAAATTAAAGAAATTGAATAAGCAATGAAGAAATAAAACTATACTCTTTACAGATGATATGATGACAGAGAATCATAGAAAATCATCCAATTAACAGCTTTAGCTGGAAACAATTAACAACTGTAGCAAAGTTGCAGGGTATAAAATAAACTCATACAAATCATCAGCATTCCTATATATTACTGACAAAGCCCATTAGCAAGAGATAGAAAGAGAAATTCCATTTAAAATAACTATAGACAAAATAAAACATTTGGGTGTCTAACTGCCAAGACAAACTCAACAACTTCTCACACAAATAACCTAAGATCTAAAGAACTGGAAAAATATCAATTATTCATGGGTAGACCAAGCTAACATAATAAAACTATGACAATTCTGCCTAAATTGATCTAAATAGTTACCTGTGCCATACCAATCAAACTGCCAAAAAACTATTTTGTAGGACTAGGAAAAATAATAACAAAATTCATCTGGAAGAACTAGAAGGCAAGAATATCAAGGGAATTAATGAAAAAAAAATTACAAAAAATGGTGGCTTAGCAGTATCAAACCTAAAATTATATTATAAAGCAGCAGTCATCAAAATCATTTGATACTGGCTAAGAAATAGACTGGTGGATCAATGGACTAAATTAGATACATATAATACAATAATCAAAGCCTATTGTAGTATTTAATAAGGCCCCAAACTCCAGCTCTTATAAAAATTGCTAGGAAAAGTGGAAAATAATGTCATAAACTCAGCATATCTGTTTGTAGTGGCTAGAAGCTGGAAAATGAATGGATGCTCATCAATTGGAGAATGGTTGAGTAAATTGTGGTATATGAACATTATGGAATATTATTGTTCTGTAAGAAATGACCAGCAGGATGAATACAGAGAGGACTGGCGAGACTTACATGAACTGATGCTAAGTGAAATGAGCAGAACCAGGAGATCATTATATACCTCAACAACGATACTATGTGAGGATGTATTCTGATGGAAGTAGATTTCTTCGACAAAGAGCTCTAACTCAGTTTCAATTGATCAAGGATGGACAGAAGCAGCTACACCCAAAGAAAGAACACTGGGAAATGACTATAAACTGCTTGCATTTTTGTTTTTCTTCCCGGGTTATTTATACCTTCTGAATCCAATTCTCCCTGTGCAACAAGAAAACTGTTTGGTTCTGCACACATATATTGTATCTAGGATATACTGTAACCTATTTAACACGTATAGGACTGCTTACCATCTGGAGAAGGGAGTGGAAGAAGGGAGGGGAAAAATTGGAACAGAAGTGAGTGCAAGGGATAATGTAAAAAATTACCCTGGCATGGGTTCTGTCAATAAAAAGTTATTTAAAAATATAAATAAATAAATAAATGAGAGAAAAATAATAAACATAATATGAGGTGGCAATAAACAGAATTAAATATCGCATGACATTTATTCACATAAACATATGAATAAAAAAAATAAAATAAACTCAGCATAGACCTACATCTAACACTCCATATCAAAATAAGGTCAAAATGGGTACATGATTTGAGCATAAAAGATAACATAAATAAATTAGGAGAACAAGGGATAATTTTCCTATCAGAACTTTGAAGGAGGGAGGAATTTATGACCAAAGAACTAGAAAACATTATGAAAGGGAACACTGATAACATTAAATTAAAAAGGTTTTGCAGCACCACAACGGGGTCTGTATCCCAAGGAAATAATAAAGGAGGGAAAAGCACCCACATGAGCAAAATTGTTTGTAGCATTTCTTTCTGTGGTAATAAAGAATTGAAAAATTAGTAATGAGATGGTCTGTATAGCTCATGGGTTCTTTGCCATACTATTTTTGTTTCTCAGTCAAAGTATTATTTTCTTATAAATGTTTATAGATATTCTAAGTGAAACAAGCTGAGAATGCTTTGGATAAAGAATATAAATGTAGTCATTGCATATTTAGAGAGAGACACAGAGACAGAGACCAAGACAGAGAGACAGAAACAGAGACAGAGAAAAGGAGTGAGGGAAAGAGAGAGAAAAAGGGAATAAGTGAAAAAGATCATACTTATATTGGAGAGGAAGCTAGAAAAGTTGTTTGCTAATAATTCAGGTATTATCTCAGCCAATCATTGAGGATCTTATCCAGACCTACAACATTTCAGTTTTGCTGAAGCTAGAATTTCAATCACCTTTCTTATTATAAACATTATATTTTATTACATCAATGTTAATTATTAATTATATTATTTTACATATTTAAATTAATCATATTATATTAAACCTGTTTTGATCTGATTCAGCTTATACATTTCATTTCTTGAACTTCTTTTGACTATAAAAATAACCAGAAATTCTTTAATAATTTTCTCTCTCTCCTCTAATTTCTTACCCTCTCAATTTTTTACAGTAAAATTTTTATGTTGAATATTTATTTTAAAATTTTCTTAGGCTTTTCATATCACAATTACCTGCTTGCTTTCAGCCTTAATTTTTGATTAAGAATATCAAGAATATTCATTCTCTTCTATCTTTCATTCCTCATATATCTATTTTATTGCCTTTAATTGGATAGTGGGCTGCTCAAGTATTCCAGTGCACATACTAATAGGTAATACTTCAATGTCTTTCCACAGGTTTTCAATAGTTATCTTAAACCATTTCTGTTATAATAGTATTTGTCCCTTGGGCTTAAGACTATCTCTACTACTTGATTTTTTTTTCTTATTGTCCTTACTATGGCAATGATCACAATGTATACCATTATGTGTATATACTGAAATATCTTTATACTGTCAATATTGTAGTGGAAAAGTTCATCTAATGCCTATCATACCTAATTTTAAAAAAAAAAATTCTGTTCCAGTACTATCATTTTATTAGTTGGATTTATGTCAAAAAGCTTTAAAGAAGATTTTTGAAATTCCATTCTACGTGTGCCCATCTCCCTTTTAAAAGGGAGACATAAACATATTTGTCATCCATTTTAGTATTAAAAAGCTTTTGTAGCAGTTTAAGTATAAATGTCTAATGCCTTCAACTTATTCAGATTACCCCTTTTTAAGATTTACGTTACTCTCAATTTCTGCTTATTTAATGTAACCTGGGTTTAGAAACATAGTTAATTTTTATTTGGCTTCCTCATTACCTACTCTAATTCCTTTAATTTATTTTTCTCCTTTTATTGCCAAAGGTAGCATTTCTAATAGAATACTGAATAGTAATAGTGGGCAACCTTGTTTCACTCCTGATCTTACTAGGAATAGTTTCAGTTTATCCCCATTACATATGATGCTTGCTGATGGTTTTAAATAGATGCTACTATTTTAAGGAAAAGTCTATTTATCCCTATATTTTATAGCATTTTTACTAGAAATGGGTATTGGATTTTATCAAATTTTTTTTTTGCATCTATTGAGATAATCATATGTTTTTTGTTAATTTGGTTATTAATATAATCAATTGTGCTAATAATTTTCCTGATACTGAATCAGCCCTGCATTCCTGGTATAAATTTTACTTGGTCACAGTGTATTATCCTTGAGATGATTTTCTGTAATCTCTTTTCTAATATTTTATTTAAGATTTTTGCATCAATATTCATTAGGGAAATTGATCTATAATTTTCTTTCTCTGTTTTTGTCCTACCTAGTTTAGGTATCATTACCATGTTTGTGACATAAAAGGAAATAGGTAGGAGTCTTTCATTCCTTATTTTTTCATGTAGTTTATATAGTACTAGAATTAATCATTCTTAAAATGTTTGATAGAATTCACATGGGATTCCTCCTGGTCTTGGGGATTTTTTTTTAGGGAGTTGATTAATAGCTTGTTCTATTTCTTTTTCTGAAATGGTACTATTTAAGCAATTTACTTCCTCCTCTGTTAATCTGAGCAGTCGATATTTTTGTAGGTATTCCTCCATTTCACTTAGGTTATCAAATTTATTGGCGTAAAGTTGGACAAATTAACTCCTAATTATTGCTCTGATTTCCTCTTCACTGGTGAAAAGTTCTCCCTTTTCATTTTTGAGACTAACAATTTGATTTTCTTCTTTCCTTTTTCTAATCAAATTAACTAAAGGTTTATCTATTTTGTTATTTTTTTCATAAACCAATTCTTACTTTTATTTTTTAAATCAATAAGTTTTTTTTTTTACTTTCAATTTTATTAATCTCTCTTTTTAGTTTTAGAATTTCAAGTTTGGTATTTGATTTGGGGATTTTAAATTTATTCTTTTTCTAGCTATTTTAGTTGCAAGCCCAATTCATTGATCTTCTCTTTCTCTATTTTATTCAAGTAAGCCTCTAGAAATATAAAATTTTCCCTTATTACCACTTTGGCTTCATCCCACAAATTTTGGTATGTTGTCTCATTATTGTCATTCTCTTGCGTAAAATTATTATGTCTATGGTTTACTGCTTCATCCACTCATTTGTTAGGATGAGATTATTTAGTTTCCAATTATTTTTTGGTCTATTTTCCCCTGGCCTTTTATTGAATGTAATTTTTATTTCACTGTGATCTAAAAAAAATGCATTTACTATTTCTGCCTTTCTGCATTTGATTTTGAGGTCTTTGTGTCCTAATATATGGTCACTTTTTGTATAAGTTCCATGAACTATCAGGAAGAAAATCCATTCATTTCTGTCTCCATTCAATTTTCTCTAAAGATCTATGATCCCTAACTTTTATAGTATTCTATTTACTTTTTAATTTCTTTTTTATTTATTTTGTGGTTTGATTTATCTAATCCTGAGAGAGCAATGTTGAGATCTCCCACTATTATAGTTTTGCTGTCTATTTATTCTTGCAATTCTCTTAACCCTCCTTTAGGAATCTAAATGCTACACAACTTGATGCATATATGATTGATATTGTTTCATTATCTATGGTACCCTTTAGCAAGATATAGTTTCCTTATCTCTTTTAATTAGAACAATTAATTAGAACAAATGAGATCAAGATGGCTACCCCTGCTTTTTTTTACTTCACCTGAAGCATAATAGATTCTGCTCCAGCCTTTCACCTTTAGTCTGTATGTATCACTCTGTTTTAAATATGTTTCTTGTAAACAACATATTGTAGGATTCTGGCTTTTAATCCAGACTGCTATCTGCTTATGTTTTATGGAAGAGTTCACCTCATTCACATTATGGTTAAAATTACTAATTCTACTTTCCCTGCCATTTTATTAATTCCAAAATATAATTTTCTCTTTCCTTTTTCCCTTTCCCTCCTCCCCAGTATTTTATTTATGAGCACTACTTCCCTCAACCAGTCCTCCCCCTTTAGAAACCTTTGCCCTTTCTTATACCTTTCCCCTACTATTTCTGTTTTTCCTTCTATTTAGCCTACCCCTTCCCTTTTCCCCTTTCCCCTCCCACTTTTCTATGAGATAAGTTTCTTGATGAAAAAAAAATATGTCTAATATTGTTTCTTTGAGACAAATCTGATGAGAGTAAGATTCACATAATATTCATCACCCTCCCCTCTTTCCCTCAATTATAATAGGGTTTTTTTTGCCTCTTTCTGAGATGTAATTTCCCTCATTTTACCTCCATTTCCCCCTTTTTTTCTCCTACAATCCCCTTTCCACCTCTAGTTTCTTTTTCACATTATAACAGTGAAATCAGATTATACATGCACTCTCTATATATACCCATAACAGAAATACAGTTCTCAAGAGTTCTTTTCTTTTTACCTTTTTATGCTTCTCTTGAGTTCTATATTTGGAGATCAAATTATTTGTTTAGCTTTGGTCTTTTCATCAGAAATAAATGAAATTCACCTGTTTCATGAAGTGTCCATTTTCTTCCCTGAAACAAAATGCTCAGTTTAGCAGGATAATTTATTCTTGGCTACATACCAAGTTCCTTTGCCTTTCAAAATATCAGATTCAGGTCCTTTGATCCTTTAAAGTGGAAGCTGCTAGGTCCTGGTTAATCCTTATTGTGGCTCCTTGGTATTTGAATTGTTTCTTTCTGGCTGCTTGAAATATTTTTTCTTGGTCTGATAGTTGTGAAATTTAGTCACAACATTCCTTGGAGTTTTAATTTTGGGGTCTTTCAGGAGGTGTTTGGTGAATTCTTTCAATGGCTATTTTATCTTTTGATTTATGATATTCAGGCAGTTTTCTTTGATGATTTCCTGAAAAATAGTGTCTAGGCTCTTTTTTTTTTCAATCAAGGTTTTCAGGGAGCACAATAATCCTTAGATTGTCTCTTTTTTATTTATTTTCCAGTTCAGTGGTCTTCCCAATTAGGTATTTTACATGTTTTTCTATTTTTTTTTCTTTTTTTTTTTTTTGGTTTTGCTTGACTGATTCTTGTTGTCTCATCGAGTCATTCATTTCCAATTGTTCAGTTCTGAATTTTAGTGAATTATTTTCTTCATTTATTTTTTTTACTTCTTTTGTATTTGTCCAATTGAATTTTTAAATGAGTTGTTTTGTTCTATGGAGTTTTTTACATTTCATAAATTCTGTTTTTAAGGAGTTATTTTCCTTTTTAGTTTCACAAATTCTGTTTTCTGGGAGTTGTTTTCTTTTTCCATTTTATCAAATCTATTTTTAATGAGTTATAGGCCTTTTCCAAATCCTCTTGCAAAGTTTTCATTTCCTTTCACCATTTTTCTTCTAGCTCTCTTTTAAGATCCTTTGTAATTTCTTCTAGGAGAGCCTTGTGTGATGGGGATCATGTTATATCACATTCTGGGGCTTCAACAGTTTTTATGGTAAAAAAAAAAAAAAAAAAAGGAACAGATTTCAAAGCCTGAGGAGACTAAATGCATCTGCATTTAGGCTTTGAAATCTGTTCCTTTTTTTTTATTACCATAAAAACTGTCTATTGTCAAAATTCTCTTTCCTTTTTTACTCATTTTTTTAAAAGTTAATGTTGTATTGGTCAACTTGCCTTCTGGGAGAAGGAGTGAGGGGAAGGAGGGGAAAAGTTGGAACAAAAGAATTTGCAGCCATTAATGCTGAAAAATTACCTATGCATATATCTTGTAAATAAAAAGCTATAATAATTTTTTTAAAAGTTAATCTTTGCTTTTAGGGCAGGGGAGGTTTTCTAGGCTTCCTCTACAAGCAGCAGTGGCTTTCTCTATAACCAGCTGTGGCTGTGTTGAGCCTATGCTGACTCACTCCCTGTATAGGGTGGGCGTGGTCAGGTTCTGTGAGATTCTGGCATTTCAGGGTTCACTATTTATCTTTTTTGTTTGTGTTGGATGTTTTCTAACTTCTCTGCTGATCTACCTGCTTAATACCAGGGCAGAGTGGCCAACACTACTGTAGATTCCTCCCTATAGATTCTCCTCCTAGTGGAGTCTGCACTGCCTCACAGAGTCCACACAGCCTTCAGTCGTGCTGTCTGCATTGATGTTTGTACTTAGCCCACCTCCCTCTATTTATGATTGAAACAGACCTTTTCTGGAAATCTTTGAATTTGTTGCACTCCCAATATTCATGGATTCTGCTAGTCCAGAACTAATTCAGAGGCCGGATTTGCTAATTCATCTGAAGGTTGTAAGTGAAGGTCAGAAAGAAATGTGTATCTTCCCCATCATCTTGGCAGATTTTGAATTTCTTAAGAACAGAGATTGTCTTTTGCCCCTTTTTTTATTCTCAGACACTTAGCTTAATACCTGGTTCATAGTAGGTGCTTAAAAGTGCTTATTGACTGACTAAAAGTAGTTAGCATGGTGCCTGACAATGGTATCCAAAGTAACTCTGAGATAGAAATTACATATGTTTCCTGAGAAGCTTTCCTGCATTTTCTTAGCCTTATGGATAAAAAATTTTACACAACTGAGCCTTTTATTATAGGTAATCCTAACAGAAAATATGTTTCCCTTTCTAGAACTTCATTCAGGCCATGCTTACCAACCATGTGTGTCCCCCAAAAGTCTGTCCTGGTCCTTCTTTACTATTCCCTCTATACTAGCTAGTTCACTTGGTTATCTTATCAGTATCATGGTTTCAATAAAAGTTTCAATACAGATGAGTCAAATAATTTTTTATCCAAATCTCTCTCCTGACTTTATTGGTCATCTCAAATTGAATGTCCCATAAACATTTTATATCCAGAATGTCTGAAATTTATCTAATTATCTTTCCCAAAAAACTATACTCTCTTCTTAATTCCCTAATACTTTTGAGGACACAGCCATTCTCTATGTCACCCAGGCTCACAGTCTAGAAGACTCTCTCTGTGTCATTTACCATACCATCCTATTAATTCCATTTTTCTACTATTTTTCCAATGTATTTCCCTTTTTTTCCTCTGACACTATCTACTACCCTGATTATCAGCCCTTCATGTATAGACTACTAAAATAGCCTACTGTTTGGTCTCCCTGCCTCATGATCAATATGATCTTCCTAAAAGCATGTCTTTAAGTAGATCAGTTCAATAAAATGTTTCAAATATAAAATCTTCTGTTTACTCTCAACCTAACCCTTTTCTGCCTTTCCAGTCTTCCTAAACTTTATTCCCCTCTATACAATCTGAAATCTAATGTCATTGGCCTTGCTATTTCTTCAAGACATAGATGTCTCCCCCAAATCCTGACTTAATTCATTTTCATTGTCTGCTCCCACCAATACCCACCTAGAATCTTTCCTTCTTCATATCCATTGTCTAACTTCCCTCAAAATTCTGTTCAATCCTGTATTTTGTAAGAAGTTTCCCCCTACCCAGGTCTCTTGAATATTAATGCTTTCCCAATTACCTCCAGGTTAACCCATGTAAATATTATTTGTACATAAATTTTTGTATATTGTCTCTCCCATTAAACTGTGAAGATAAGAACTAGGTTTTTGTTAACCTCTCTTTATGTCCCCAGCACTTGGTACATATAATAGATGCTATTAAATTCTTTTTGACTAATAACTATTAACCAAATATAGTTTCCATTATTATTTCCAAAGCTTCTCTTCTTTTAACTTAGTATGTGTCAGGGTGGATTTATATTGATTATTTAAAGCTTCCTTATGGATTAATAAAAAATATTGATTATTCTTCTTATTCTTTCCAAAAACCAATGAAGAC
The DNA here is from genome assembly GCF_016432865.1 of Antechinus flavipes. Lineage (NCBI taxonomy): Eukaryota > Metazoa > Chordata > Mammalia > Dasyuromorphia > Dasyuridae > Antechinus > Antechinus flavipes. The sequence goes on from NC_067401.1 coordinate 318,267,609, forward strand.
AACTTACTTAGCTTGACCATTTAGCCATCAACAATTATTTGCTATTTTAGTGATACTCTCAGACATTCTTGTAGTTTAAATATAAATTTATAAAATCACAGATTTAAAATTTGAAGGGATGAATGATCTTCTAATCTACATTTTTCATTTTAAAAATGAGGAAATAGATCCAGAAGGTCATCAAATAATAAGTAGCATAGTTGTTATCTGAACTCAGATCATCTCTGTCAAGCATTAACAATTTGGAATAGGAAGCCAGAAGTCAGAAAATAATGGAAAATTTCCTTGGGCCCCACTTGTAGAACAAGCTGAATTAACTTGTGGGAAAAAATTATGTAAAGACTGAATTAGTTTTATCAACTTGGTAATTAACCTCAAGGCAGCAATTAAATCATTGTTGATTTAAATGTAAACTCAAATATATTATGCATTGCAATTAAACATTTTCAGCAAGAATAATTCAGAATTATAAAGTTTCGTCTTTTTTTCCCTTTTTAAAAAAATCAAATCTCACATATTCAAGATAGTAAAAGAGATTTGGGAAATACTGATGCCAAAACACTCATCTCCTTAATCATTTAAAATCATTAGCTCCCCTGAGTTACTGCCCAACTTCTTATTTTGATAGTAGAGAGAGAGAAAAGAGAGGGCTCACTTTCCCTTGCTTTTGGTCCAAAACTACTTTGTTACTTGGTACAGTTAAAATTGTCAAAAACAGCTTACATGTTTGTAGAAAAGCATTTCTCTTCAGTTTATAGGGACATAGTTCTATGGGAGAAAAAAGGCAGAACTTTTATAAGAGGGCATTCAAGGTTCAAAGTACATTATAAATGGTGTGCTGTCATTTCCAGAACCAACAAAAAGAGACAAGATGCTACAATAATGTTAAAACATTACAGCTAATTTAATGATGTTAATTTTATGAAAAATAGTAGAATTCCTTTATGACCCTTGTATTGGAGACAAAATTTTTCAGATTAACAATGTTGGGCTATTTCCATATGTACTTTTATGAATGCATAACTCATGCAAAAGTCATTGTCTTTGGAACTCTCCTAGGACTCCACTCAATTAGACTCATCCACTCCCAGAGACATCTTGAGGATCTATGGTATGGTATTAGTCCTGGTTCTTTCACCCACTGAACTGGGATAGTTCCTTCCACTGGGAGATTTTGTACTAATTCTCCTGCACAAAAATTCAATGTCCCTGCAAACTGCTACTTGGAGTGAGTATCATAGTCACTTACCCTCACATTTGCACTATGTCCTACTATTTAAAAAAAAATCCTTTCCTTCCCATCTATAAGTAACTAGTTTGCCTGATCTTTTTTTCATTTTTAACCTTTTTTTGGTGTGTTTTCTTTGTAAGCACAACCTGAATCAGAAGGAGGAAATGGCCTATGTCATACTGAAAAGTTATAAATGTCATACATAAATAACCCCCCAAAAATAGATCAATAGAGACAACAGAGGTGTAACAGAAAGATCAGAATGCATGGTTTTGAATTTCTGCTCTATGTCTTACTCTTTTTTGTGACCTTGAACAAGTCACTTCTTTCTAGGACTCAATTTTCTCATCTGTAAAAGAGGAGGGGTAGGACTATATGATTCATTGGTACCTTTTCACTTTAATCCTATAATTCTATGTTATTTCCCTGTTCCTATGTCATTATTCTGTTCCTAATGCTAGTAGATGATAGGAAACACAGGATTCATTTCTCAAGCAAAGACTATGTATAAAATTTGTCCGTTTAGATACAGCTGGTAGAGTGATAGATAAAACACTAGATTTGGAGTGGGGAAGATTTAAGGTCAAATTTGACCAGAAAGTACAGGAAATGAAGTCATCTGAATGCTAATTTAATAATTATTCACCTTTAAAATTTAATAGTAGAATTTATTTATAGTAGCAACTAGCTCAGTACTTGAGCTAGTTGTCTTTGTAAATAAAGAGCTGGGTCTAAAGTCAGGAAGACCTGAATTCAAATCCAGTCTTAGATATACTAGCTATATGATATTGAGCAAGTCACTTAACCTCTGATTTCCTCAGTTTCCTTATTTGTAAAATGGGGATAGATAATAATAGCATCTGGCTCTCAGACATGAGAACATCAAATGAAATAATAATTTTAAAGTATTTAGCATAGTGTCTGGATTATATTAGTGCTATATAAAGGCAAACTGTCATTATTATTTATGCAAATAGTGTTTCATAATGAGCAAATTGCAACCAACTATGCCTTCTAATTCTTGTCTATATTTCTTTTAAAAATCATGGTGGGCATCTAAGTGGCAGAGTGAATAGAACTGATCCTTGAGTCAGACCTGAGTTCAAATGTAGCCTCAAAAACAAAAGAAAGAAAGAAAGAAAAGCCATGGTGGGACATTTTTGAATGCAACCCTTCTGGAAAATTAATAAAAGGACATGGACAAGTTTCACAGAAGGGGAATTAATGTGTGAGTTGCAGCTGCATCCTTGGAAGTAACTTCCACATCAATGATATCATAGATTCCTTTTAGTAATGAGAATTTTGCTTTGTTTGGTTTGGTTTGGTGTCTTTTTTCCCTGTAAATACTTCAGGGAGGAGATATTAGATAATGAAATGAAGGCTTTCCTCTGATACTGTCAAGGTTTTACACATAGTCATACCATACTCATAGTGTCTCTTTCTTATATCTCTCTCACGCTAAATGTTTATTCTTGTTATACACATCTTTGGTAATGACTTGTAGCTTTTTCTTTTTGATGCCTTCTTTTGGTGATGTCTTGTATCCCTTCTTTTGGTGTAGTATCTGTTGTATTTGTATGTCACCTATAGATACACATGGTCCTGTGGTTTAATAGAAAGGGAGTTCATTTAAGAATTAGAAAGATCCATATTTAAGTTTTGTTTCTAATATATTCTATTTGTGTGATTCTGGATAAGTGACTTAAGTTCTCATTGTCGAACATTTCATGTTGTACATTTATAAAAGAAATTTCCTCATTGGGAACTCCTCCTCACATCAATTAAATTGCAGGTCTAGAGAAAAAACAAGAACCTTATATACCTAATAGGAATACATTAGAAAGACACCACAGCATGTAGAATTATAGATAGAATGAATTGTGTGAAGGATGTATAACACCCAATACTGAGCATAATAGTCAAGATACAATCTAAGGACAGAATATAAAAGAAATCTAATCTCTTATCATGGACATGATTCCATACTGGATTTCTCTGCTTCCCTATCACCCTCTTAACTTACATAGAGTTTATACTACAGTCAACTCTCAGATCTTTGTCAGATATTATTGAGCCATGATTTTGCTATTTTTATTTGTAAAACTGATATTTGGATATCATGGATATTCCTATTGAAGGAGAGAGAGGGGGGAGGAAGGAGGGGGAGGGAAGATGGAGAGGAAGGAAGGAAGGAAGGAAGGAAGGAAGGAAGGAAGGAAGGAAGGAAGGAAGGAAGAAAGGAGAAAAGGAAGGAAAAAAGGAAGGAAGGAGGGAAGGAAGGAAAAAAGGAACGAAGGAAGGAAAGAAGGAAGGAAGGAGGGAAGGAAGGAAGAAAGGAAGGTAGGAAGGAAAGAAAGAAGGAAGCCTTTCCTGTGAGATAAGTATGACAAATATATATCCATTTTATAGATGAAGAAACAGAAGCTCAGCGGGGTTAAGTGACTTCCCTATGGCCATACAGCTAGTAAGTATTCCTGGTTAAGAGTATCTCAGAAAGGCCCACATCCATTTCAGAAAGATTAAATGTTATTTCTTTTGTAAAGACTCCAACAAAATCATGAGAGAGAGGATGATGAGAAGATTGTGAAAAGAGATTATTGTGTTAGGACACAGGGGATCTCAGATCTCTTTCACACACTCTACCTAGAGCTTAAAGACACACCACTCTTAGAGACAGAAAGAATAAGCTGTAGACACCTCCATCCAATTTAGGAATTTACAGAGAGACCACCAGAGTCCTACAAAAGGAGACTGGAATAGAGAAGCCGATATAGATTGCCAGTAAAGTATAGAAAGTATAACTTAGGCAGTCTCTAATCCTTTGGTGGATATTGTAGTGTTTTCTGCCTTGGTTCAGCAACACTTAAGCCCAATTCAAGTATTTCCTGAATCTTGTAGTTCTGGAAGAGCAACTTTAGTGTATTTAGGGAGTAAAGAGGTGTCCAACACAGCACTTTTCAACTTGTGCCAATCAAAGTATGTGCTCTAAGAAATAATACATGTAATGAATACAGAGAAGCATAGAAAGAGTCATGTGAACTGCTGCAATGAGGTAAGTAGAACCAGGAAAATGCATTATACAGTAACTACAACAATGTAAATGGAAAAAACAACCATTTGCCAAAAAATCAAAAGTATATGTAATATTTATAAAGATGGAATAAGATTTGAATGAAAATATATGAGGGGATACCCCCATCTCACTTCTTTGGAAATCCACAAACTTTATAGATTACACAGTTTTTGTACTTTTTTGATATGTAGATCAGTGGGTCTTATATTTCCCCTTTTCGAAAAGACTATTATATGGGGAGAAAAGGAAGGGATACTTGAAGTAGCTATAATAATTTCAGAAACAGAAAATATCAGTAAAAACTTGTTTTAAAAATGTTATTTGAGACTAAGTAATTTAATTGTAAAGATTTTGTGTTAAAAATTAAATTATAGAGACAAAAGACAGCTTCTTTTAGTGGAAATTATGAGATATAATATCAATACTTTGAGTATGCATCCAAAGCAGTCCTGAGGGAGAAAATTACATCTCTAAATATTTTCCAACACAAATAATAATAAAAATAAATGAATTCAAAATACAACTTAAAAGCCAAGAAATTGTTAAAACCCCAAACAAAATTTCTGAAAAAAAATCAAAGGAGAGATTGATAAAAGAAAAAGTAAAAATGATAAAACTAGAATCTCTATTTAAAAAAACTAAACAAAATAGGTCAACTATGTTGAAGGAACAACAAATTACCAGGATTGAACATGGAAAGGAGAAATCTTAAGTAAAGAAAAAGAAATAAAGGAAATCATTTTTAAAAACTATTTTGTCCAGTAATAGGCTAACAAAGTCAATAATTTAGATGAAAGGAATGGATGTCTATAAATTATAAAATACTCAAATCAACAGAAAACAAAACTTTATTTGAATAACCCAATCTCAGGAAAAGAAATTAAATAAAATACAAATAAATTCTCAAGAACAGAAATAGGAGGGATTATATACATGTGTGATTCTATCAAAATTCTAAGAGCATTTAATTCTGATATCATAAAATGATAATGCATCAAAATCAAAGGCAGACGAACTATAGATCAATAGAGTACTATATACCAATATTCATAATAGTTACCAACAGATACAAATTAAGCTAAATAATGCTAACAATGCTACAAGATATTCAAAAGATTGATTGCATGCTGTGACCAAGTTTTATTTATACCAGAAAAGCTAAGTTGTTTCAATATTATGAAAAGCTAAACATAATAAACCATATTAAAGTAATGAATGGCTACTTAAGAAGGAAAAAAAGGAAAAGAGGAATTAAAGAATCATGAAAACATTTTTAAAAAACAGGAAAGAACAAAAGGAAGTTTAGATGGAAAAATATATAACAACTTTGAAAATAAAATATTGAACTTAATAACTTTTAATTAAGTAAAATGTAATAGATATTTTAATAAGCCTATATTTTTACCATTTATTTTAGCTACATATGTATCTTAAATCCTTTTTGGAAACATATTATGTAATGAAGAATTTTTAAAAATTCTTTGTGATATTATTTTTCTTGGGATTGGATCAGTGGGTAGAAGAAAAATGTGAGAAGAAATCATAAGCTCACCAACACTTATTGATTTGGTACTGATTTTCTTTGCCTAAAAGTCTCTTCTCAGACATAAAAATTAGCCAAAATACCAGTTCCTTTATTAAAATTTTTTCTTGTAGTCATAATATTTTGTATATAGACCTGCTATATTTTAAAACTATAATTTGGAGGGGGGGGAATAAAGTAAAAAGTAAACGGCAGAGAACAAAAGAAAACCTACAAGAAAGCAAAGATGTACAGCTTTGGATACAATAACTTCTATTATTATATATACTTTCTTGAAATGGAAAACATATTTGGAATCCTCCCTTATGATATGTTGTACACATTTTTTTTACTTTTTTTCCTTTTTATTTTTCTATTTTGTGTTTAAAATTCTAAAAGAAAAACAGTGTCCATTGAATAGACTCCTTGCACTGATGGAGGAGATAGAACTCTGATATATAGAAAATATTGAATTGAAAGGAACTATTAATCAACAACAAGCATTTTTTAAGTGCTTACTATATTCTATCCTGGAACTACACAGATATAAATATTAAAACGAGACTTTCTCTACCCTCAAAGAGCTTACAATTGAAAGAGAGCTATGATTATATTGTTGAAAACTTTACTTAGGAAGATTTTTCTCAATAAGTCCATTACAAAAGCAAACAAAAAAAGTAATTTGTAGGAACTGTTAAAAAAAAAAAAGAAAAGAAAGAGATGGCATTTACTCTTTAGAAAATAAATCTGGAAACTTTAGAGGTGCTTTTAGCAAGGGAACAAAGGCAATAAAAACCAAAAGAAAAGAAATTAAAGATCAATTCAATTAACTCTGGTTCACATAAATGAAGTTGGGCTAGAAACCAAAAACAAAGGCAATCACAAAATGATGAAGCTGATGTGGCTACCAATAGTACACAAAATTCTATTTCTGTACTTTGCAAGAAACTTGAATGAGAAGGTTGTGGGCATGAGGGCTAGAGAAGCATGTAAATAAAGGATCTCTTGGACTGAATTTAAAACCAAGCATGGTAAAAGCCACAAGAAAAGCCCTGCATGGATCCATATGGTATATGAGGCTTCTCCTCCATGACATTTTTATGAAGGTTATGTATATGTCCTGCTCATCTTCATTCTTCTGCTGCTAATTGCTGTCTATTGGAGCCCATGCTACTGTGTACAGAGATCACATGCTTTCCTTTGACACTGCCACAGCAGTGAGTGCACAAACTTGTTCTGCTGTCCACAGATAAGAACCTGGTGGTGCTGCTGCTGTTGCTGCTGCTGCTGTTGCTGAGGCTGCTGCTTGACCACAACAGCTGGAAATATTCTGCTTTTAAAAGCTTATCTTGTTGATACTCAAGTTAAGCTATTACACAGTGGAACAAGCAAATAGAGCAAAGGGAGTCCCTGAGGGCAGCTCATGGCAGCCGCAAAGCCTCCCATGCACTTTTAGATGATGGGTGTCTCATTTGAGCAATTGATAGTGATGTTTAACATAGAATGCTTCCTGTGAAAGGAACATGCTGATGAAGCCAGCCACAGGATCAAGAGAAACATAGACAACAGATCCAGAGTTCATAATTCACTGCATGTCCTGTCACAATCTAGCATTTTTCACTCCTCTTCCCTCCCCTCCCTTTCCCAAGTTTCAACACATTTCATTTTCCAAAGAATTAATTTTGGACAAGGAAAGAGCAGTCTCTACTTTGGAAGAATAAACACAAGAAGAAGATATTTGTCTCATTTTCACCTTCAGGACCAAAAAGATCCTAGTAATTTTTCCTCTCAGGCATGAAATTAAAAAACACATACCAATTCCAACTCCTTTTGGTCCTTTTAGAATGAACAGCCACTGTCTGGGAAAGAGGCGCATCTCTATATTTCAGGGAGATTAGTTGTACAGCCGCAGGATTAGAGTTTAGACAGGAATGAGTAGCATAGTATAATGGGAAAAGCACAGGAGTGAGAGAATCTGTGTTACAGTCATAGTTCTACTAAAAACTCCTGCTGTAACTATGAAGAAATCACCTAACAGGTCCTTCTTGGACCTGTTTCTTATCTATAGAAGGAGGCAACTGGATAGACCTATCATCCTATTTCTAAAGGAACCATCAAAAAAGAATCATTTTAGGGGTAAGCCTATGTATTGCCCTAGGCAAGAAGAAAGACAATGATTCTTCATTCTTCTCATACTTATCACAAGAAGATTATGGGCCATAATCAGATGTTGACAAGATGGTGAGAGCAAAAGAGTTTTAGCTTTTTTTGGTTATTTATTTATTTATTTTTATAATTATAACTTTTTATTGACAGAACCTGTGCTTGGGTAATTTTTTACAACATTATCCCTTGCACTCACTTCTGTTCCGACTTTTCCCCTCCCTCCCTCCACCCCCTCCCCCAGTTGGCAAGGAGTCCTATACATGTTAAATATGTCAAGTATTTCCTTGATACAATATATGTATACAGAACCAAACAGTTCTCTTGTTGTACAGGAAGAGTTGGATTCAGAAGGTAAAAATAACCCAGGAAAAAAAAAACAAAAATGCAAACAGTTTACATTCATTTACAGTGATCTTTTTTTGGGTATAGCTGCTTCTGTCCATCATTGATCAATTGAAACTGAGTTAGATCTTCTCTTTGTCAAAGAAATCCACTTCCATCAGAATACATCCTCATAGTGAAATGAGCAGGACTAGGAGATCATTATATACTTCAACAACAATACTATATGATGATCAATTCTGATGGACGTGGCCATTTCTAACAATGAGATGACCAAATCAGTTCCAATAGAGCAGTAATGAATTGAACCAGCTACACTCAGCGAAAGAACTCTGAGAGATGACTATGAACCATTACATAGAATTCCCAATCCCTATATTTTTGTCCACCTGCATTTTTGATTTCCTTCACAGGCTAATAGTACACTATTTCAAAGTCCAATTCTTTTTGTACAGCAAAATAACTGTTTGGACATGCATACTTATATTGTATTTAATTTATACTTTAACATATTTAACATGTATTGGTAAATCTGCCATCTGGGGAAGAGGATGGGGGGAAGGAGGGGAAAAATTGGAACAAAAGATTTGGCAATTGTCAATACTGTAAAATTACCCAGCATATAACTTGTAAATAAAAAGCTATTAAAAAAAAAAAAGAATACATCCTCATACAGTATCATTGTTGAAGTATATAATGATCTCCTGGTTCTGCTCATTTCACTTAGCATCAGTTCATGTAAGTCTCTCCAAGCCTCTCTGTATTCATCCTGCTGGTCACTTCTTTTTTTTTTTTTTAAGTTTCTTTCCTAATTTATTTTTATTTTTTTTATAATAACTTTTTATTGACAGAACCTATGCCAGGATAATTTTTTACAACATTATCCCTTGCACTCACTTCTGTTCTGACTTTTCCCCTCCCTTCCTCCACCCCCTCCCCCAGATGGCAAGCAGTCCTATACATGTTAAATACGTCACAGTATTTCCTTGACACAATATATGTGTGCGGCACCAAACAGTTCTCTTATTGTACAGGAAGAGTTGGATTCAAAAGGTAAAAATAACCCAGGAAGAAAAACAAAAATGCAAACAGTTTGCATTCATTTCCCAATGTTTTTTCTTTGGGTGTAGCTGCTTCTGTCCATCTTTGATCAATTGAAACTGAGTTAGGTCTCTTTGTCAAAGAAACCTACTTCGTTGTTGAAGTATATAATGATCTCCTGGTTCTGCTCATTTCACTTAGCATCAGTTCATGTAAGTCTCTCCAAACCTCCCTGTATTCATCCTGCTGGTCATTTCTTACAGAACAATAATATTCCATAACATTTCATATACCACAATTTACCCAACCATTCTCCAATTGATGGGCATCCATTCATTTTCCAGTTTCTAGCCACTACAAACAGGGCTGCCACAAACATTTTGGCACATACAGGTTCTTTCCCTTCTTTAGTATCTCTTTGTGGTATAAGCTCAGTAATAGAACTTCTGGATCAAAGGGTATGCACAGTTTGATAACTTTTTTGGGCATAATTCCAGATTGCTCTCCAGAATGGTTGGATTCATTCACAACTCCACCAACAATGCATCAGTGTCCCAGTTTTCCCTCATCCCCTCCAACATTCATCATTATTTTTTCCTGTCATCTTAGCCAATCTGACAGGTGTGTAGTGATATCTCAGAGTTATCTTAATTTGCATTTCTCTGATCAATAGTGATTTGGAACACTCTTTCTTATGAGTGGAAATAGTTTCAATTTCATCATCTGAAAATTGTCTGTCCATATCCTTTGACCATTTATCAATTGGAGAATGGCTTGATTTCTTATAAATTAGAATCAATTCTCTATATATTTAGGAAATTCAGCCTTTATCAGAACCTTTAACTGGGAAAATGTTTTCCCAGTATGTTATTTCCCTTCTAATCTTGTTTGCATTGATTTTGTTTGTACAAAGGCTTTTTAATTTGATATAATCAAAATTTTCTATTTTGTGATCAATAATGATCTCTACTTCTTCTTTGGTCATAAATTCCTTCCTCCTACACAAGTCTGAGAGGTAAACTATTCTATGCTCCTCTAGTTTATTTATAATCTTGTTCTTTATGCCTATATCATGGACCCATTTTGATCTTATCTTGGTGTATGGTGTTAAGTGTGGGTCCATGCCTAATTTCTGCCGTACTAATTTCCAGTTTTCCCAAACAGTTTTTGTCAAATAATGAATTCTTATCCCCAAAGTTGGCATCTTTGGGTTGTCAAACACTAGCTTGCTATAGATATTGACTTTTGTCCTGTGAAACTAAGCTATTCCACTGATCAACTAATGTATTTCTTAGCCAATACCAAATGGTTTTGATGACTGCTGCTTTGTAATAAAGTTTTAGATCAGATACAACTAGGCCATTTGATTTTTTTTTCATTAATTCCCTTGAAATTCTTGACCTTTTGTTCTTCCATATGAGTTTTGTTGTTATTTTTTTCTAGGTCATTAAAATAGTTTCTTGGGATTCTGATTGGTACAGCATTAAATAATAGATTAGTTTAGGGAGTATTGTCATCTTTATTATATTCACTCAGCCTATCCAAGAACACTTAATCTTTTCCAATTATTTAAATCTGACTTTATTTGTGTGGAAAGTGTTTTGTAATTTTGCTCATATAATTCCTGATTTTCCTTTGGTAGATAGATTCCCAAATATTTTATGCTATCAACAGTTATTCTGAATGGAATTTCTCTTTGTATCTCTTGCTGTTGGATTTTGTTGGGGATGTGTAAAAATGCTGAGGATTTATGTGGATTTATTTTGTGTTCTGAAACTTTGCTAAAATTGTGAATTATTTCTAATTTTTGATAAAATTTTTAGTAGAATCTTTGGGGTTCTCTAACTATACCATCATATCATCTGCAAAGAGTAATAATTTGGTTTCCTCATTACCTACTCTAATTCCTTTCATCTCTTTCTCAACTCTTATTGCTGAGGCTAGCATTTCTAATACAATATTGAATAATAATGCTGACAGGGGGCAACCTTGTTTCACTCCTGACCTTACTGGGAATGGTTCCAGTTTATCCCCATTACATATGATGCTTACTGATAGTTTTAAATATATGATCTTGACTATTTTAAGGAAAAGTCCATTTATTCCTATCCTTCCAATGTTTTTATTAGGAATGGATGCTGGATTTTATCAAATGCTTTTTCTGCATCTATTGAGATGATCATATGGTTTTTGCTAATTTGGTTACTGATATAGTCAATTATGCTAATAGTTTTCCTGATGTTGAACCAGTCCTGCATTCCTGGTATAAATCCTACTTGGTCATAGTGTATTATCCTGGGAATGATTTTCTGTAGTCTTTTTGCTAATATTTTATTTAAGATTTTAGCATCAATATTCATTAGGGAGATTGGTCTATAATTTTCTTTCTCTGTTTTCAACCTACCCTGGTTTAGGTATCAGTTTTATTTTTTTTTGGTAATTTATTTATTTTTTTAAAAAAAATTTCATTTCCCCCATTAAAGTAAAGAAGTTTTTACATTTGTTTTTAAAATTTAGAATTCCAGGTTTTCTCACTTATCCCCATGCCCAGCCCACATTGAGAAAGCTGTGCACCCACTGCTGTGGCAATATTAAAGGGAAACATAGTCTCTATACACAGTAATACAGGCTTGAAGACATGTAAAGTTATGCAAAAAATATTTTATAAGATTCATATTGTGAAAGAAAATATAGATCTTCCACCCTCTGAAAAAAAGCCCTCAAGAAAAATAAAGGAAAAAAAAAAAAGACAAAAGAGTGAGTGAGAGTATCCTTCAATCTACATTCAAACATATTCAGTTCTTTCTCTGGATATAGTTAGGATTTCTCAACAAAACTCTTTCAGAGTAGTTGTAAATTATTGTATTGCTGAAGATAGCAAAATCAGTTCACAGCTGATCATCCCACAACATTGCTATTACTTTGTACACTTTGCTTGAGGTTATGAAGGACTTTCCAGGTTTTTCTGAGATTATTCTGCTTGTCATTTCCCAAAATAATAATAATATTCTATCATAACTAATACCACAATTTATTCAGCTATTCTCCAGTTGTTGGGCATCCCCCAGTTTCCTTTTTTTTTTTTTTTTTTTTTTTTTTTTGCTCTGAAAAGCCAACTACTATAAACACTTTTTGTATATATAGGTCCCGAAAACAACTTTTTCATCAGCATCTCTTTTCACTTTTGGTAACTTCCAAGTTTGTTTTCTCTATTCCGGTAACTTAATCCTGCTTTTTGTCATTTCATCTTCAGTTCATTGATGAATCTATGAGCTCATCAAGGTGGGTATTCACTTTAGAGATCAACCATCCATACCTTCTAACCTTTATAAGTTGTTCATGTGATAGTCATCCTTCACCCAATTTGAAAAGGAGCTTTTTCTAGGTTACTTATCAATAGAACATATAGGTTATCTATATGTAACCTCTTTCTCTTATTACATGACTTAACTTCTTTCCTTTTTGGTCATATCAATCTCTGAGAATTTCTATTATGCCATTGTTGATGTACAATTCCTCATTACCAAGGTTGTATTCTTAATATGTATTATTAACATGTGTTCACCAAGTACTTTTCTTCATGGACATTAATTGTAATGTACAATTATGATTCTTTTTGAGATTGTGATATTCCATGATTCATGACATCACTAAAGAAAACTCATGTTAAAAATTGAAGTGATTTTTAAAATGAAAGGACTAGTTAAAATATTGTTCAGTTTTCTGAATGCCACTCACATTTCTTTTCTCATATTTAATTATATGCCCTCATCATTGTCCATTCATAGAGCCTATTCAAGATAGTTTTCTCATAAACCAGTTCCATAGGTTAATTATTCAATTGAGAACTGCAATGGAAACTATTTGCAATTTGAATTTCCTTAATTTTTCCCATTAATTTTTTTTGTTATCATCAACAACAAGCATTTATAAAACATTTGATAAGGGTGAGGTTTTTTGTTAAGTGGTAAAAAGACTCCACTATGTCTCAAGATTTGAGACAATTAGTATGTTATGAAAATAGAGAATACCTCTCATTACTATCACTATAATTTTTAGCATGGAAATGTACCTATATGTGACAAATCTGTTTCTTTTTTCCTTAGAAAAATGTCAACAAATTGTTCTAATAAATTAACACATCCTCATTGGAAAAGGTATTAAACTCAACCACAGGTTATCATGACTAGTCATAATCTTCTGGAGATAATACTCCTTCATTTGTTATATGACTCAATTATTTAATATTCGAAAATAGACAAGGATTGTCTTAGGTAGATCAGTGGAAATGATATTTGTGATATAAACCTGGTCATGTGTGTTAATACCAACTTTGCCTATACTTATAATTGAATAGAAGTTCCTTATCCCTTTCTTGAGTAAGTTATCTAAAAAATGCTTTGGTTAAGAGTACAGAAGATAAGCTTACATACTAATAATTTTATATACTTACAAAAAAAGAAATCATTTTATCCACCTGAGAACATTAAACATAAAAGAGTAATAGCAAGGTGGTGACAAGTCTCAGGAATATCTCCATCCAAATTTCACTAAAGATGAGAAGAATAAGATAAAACTAATCCATAAAAACTTAAGAATATTTAAATAAATGTCATAGTCATATGGGGCATATAGAGTCAGATCTAAGATCTAGAGTCATGAATATGTGAGTTCAAATCCAGCTTCAGACATTTGACTGTGATCCTGGGAAAATCTCTAACCCTATTTGCTTCAGTTTTTTACCTATAAAATGAACTGAAGAATTAAATGGCACACCACTCCAGTACGTCTACCAATAAAGCCCTAAATGAGATCACAAGGAGTCACACACAACTAAAAATGACAAAAAAATAAGCATACTCATAATTTTCAATCTATATGGAAGGAAAAAACCTTTCAAGATAAAATCATATGAAATCAGGATAAAATGTGTATTATATCTGCTGTCCTGTCTGCTATTGGAGTTATATAAAAGATACTTTCAGTGACCATACAGAGGATGAACTTATATCTCAATACTTTTGCTTAACTACCAAAAGCAGTTATTTTAGCCATCTGTGCAAATGCTAATAGAATTATAAATATAAAAGAATATTGGCTGTATAATGATTTGTCCAAAGAGTATTTCTACCTGAATCACATTAAAAAAAAAAAAAAGAAAGAAAATGACATAATATAACTGAAATTTATATTGTACTTTAAGGTAGATCATCTTAAGAGAATGAAATATTTTTACTTTTACCTCCTTAAAACTGATTTTTTCCCAGACAACCTTTGGATTCTAGGCATTAGCATCATAAACTTCTGTAGCAATCTGACCTAGATCTACAGGATAAACACTAAATGTTTTAGTCTAAAATCTGGTTCTTTTATCTATCCATTGCTAAATATAAGTGTTTGGAAATGTCCACATTTGAAAATGAAGTTTTCAGTATTCATTTGGATATTTGCTACTATGTAGACCAGCATTTCTCAAACTAATTTGGCAACAAAGCATTTTTGTACTTGAAATGGATTTGCAGAGTCATACAATTCTCATGCAGAATTCCCTGGAGAGGCCACTAAGGGAGTTAATGAAGTAGCTAGACTCAGATTTCCAACACAAAGAATCAAGATTTGTAAAAGTAAAATAGGAAACTTAAGTTAAGCCTATACTATCTCTCTTCTTTTGTTTCTTAGATTTTTCAGATAGGATGATGTAAAGGGCTGAAACTCTGAGTTGATGCACTGAGGACAAACAGAGCACTTAAGGAGTAATTGCCAATTGAACAATACTCTATTAGCATATGCTTGGGAAATGGCCCTTCCCACTATTCTGCCCTGGTTCAATCTTTTGGTGTATACAGAGAATTGTGGGAGGGATTAGAGGGTGTTGTAAGACAAGCCAAAATCACTTTGGTGGTAGATGAAGAGAAGGAAAGTTGTGGAGATCCTGTGTCCATTCCCTTCTCTTCTACCCCTAAAGACCAAAAATAAAGACCAAGGACTTTTGCTTATTCTTACTCCGGCTGATTCTAAGGTATCCAGGGTGCTAACTTGGTCTTCACAGGACAACATTCTGGGGAGTAGGTTGAAATAAGGATCAATTAGGGAGCACAGTGGATATAGTACCAAGTTTAAAATCTGTCATGAGTTCAAACCTAGATTCAGCTACGTACCAGCTATGTGACCCTGTGCAAGGCACTTAACTCTATTTGCCTCAGTTTCTTCATTTGTAAAATAAGTTGGAGAAGGAAATGGCCTTATTCTCTATTTTCTTTGCTAAGAAAACTCCAAATGGAACTGCAAATAGTTGGACATGATTGAACATCAGGAAAAACAACAAGGTTAAAGGGAAATGTGGAACACCCTCACCAGGAACAGACAATAGGGACAATTAGTATTTCTTGTTCTTTGCTCTCAGAAATGATGATCTTGGGCCAGTTTCCGTGCCAAGTCTAGAGAGGGGTAAAGAGTCCCAAAGCTTAATACAAGGGACTTAAGTGTTACAACCCATAGCAAATTGGGAAGAGGGGTAGCTTCTTTCCAGAAACACATACAAATTTGATAATCAACAACCTACCTATCAAAATTGTTTGTCTGCTATTCCCAATTTGCTATAAGTGGATATACTTTGATCCAGCAGTTCCATTATTGGGTTCGTATTCCAAAGTAATCATTAAAAAAGGAAAAAAGAATCCACATGTGCTAAAATATTTATAATAGCTCTTTTCTTCAGGGTAAAGATTTGGAAATTGAGGAGGTAGTCATCAATTGTAGAATGGCAAAATAAGTTGTGGTATATAAATGTTATTAGAATATTGCTACTCTATTAAAAATTATGAGCAGCCTAATTTCAGAAAAGGTTGGAAAGACTTACATGAACTGATGCTGAGTGAACAGAGCCAGAGAGCACTATACACTGTAACAGCAAGATTATGTGATGATCAACTGTGATAGGCTTAGTTCTCAGCAATTCAGTGATCATTGAAGATAATTCCATGAAATTTGGGATGGAAAAATGCCATCTGCATCCAGAAAGAGAAATATAGAGACTGAAAGGGGATCAAAGCATACTAATTTCACTTTTTTATTTGTGTTTTGCTTTTTCTCTCCTGATTTTTTCCTTTAGTTCTGATTCTTCTTTCACAACACATCTAATATCATAACACATTTAAAATGATTGTATATATATAACCTATACTGGATTACTTTCTGTATTGGGAAGGAGGGAAGAAAGGAAGAAGAGAGGAACCAAACTATCTTCAAATGAATTGGAAAAAAATAAAATACCATTAAGTATAAAAACTGTCCAAATATAATTGCATGCAGACATAAATACTGACAGCTTACATTTTGGCATGCAAGAAATAGCTGTCTTTGGATTGATTCATGACTTTCAGATTCAGAAGAACAAATATCTTGGCTGAACATTTTGAACATTCTAGAAAACCTTCCTGAAATTTTTTTTTATTATTATGTTTTCATAATGGGAAGGTAGCAAGAGAGAAATGAATACATATATCTAAAAGATTTCTGAATTGTGATAATTGCATTTTGCAATTTGCTATTACATCACCTCCTAAAGCAACTTTGGTCATTAAAAATACATATAAGAGTGACTAATGTGCTACTTTGGTGCTCTTTACTCACTAGAAGTCCGGGAGGTTTGATGATTTGCAATTAGGAAAATGGATCTTAAAGATGAATTTATTAATTCAGTTTTTAGGGGTAAACATTCTTAGATCCTCAGTTGGGCACTGCTAAAATAAAGCAGAAAATTGTGCAACTTTCCAGTAAATTCAGAAAAGTATAAGTTGCTTGTCTGACTCACAGCAAAAATGTTGGTTATTTAATCAAAAATGAAACCAAGCCTGTTTAATTTTGAGGTTTATTCCCACATCCATTCTAGAGATATTTTTCAGACATTCAAATTTGCTTTCTCCATGAATTGAAACATCTGCTTAGAAAGTCTCCAATTCATCTAAAACTTGTGCAACATTCTTTTTTCTTTTAACTATGTAGATTGATTGAACAAAATAACTACAGATAATTAGATTTAAATATTTTTCAAATTTCACTTTTTGATGCTAAAAAGTTGGGGAATGGCTGAATAAAGTTGTGGTATATGAATGTTATGGAATATTATTGGTCTATAAGAGACAATCATCAGGATGATTTAAAAAACGACTGGAGAGACTTACATGAACTGATGCTAAGTGAAGTTAGATGCTATGTTCTCTAGAACCAAGAGAACATTATACACATCAACAAAAAGATTATGTGATGATCAGCTCTGATGGACATGGCTCTTTTCAACAATGAGGTGATTCAGATCAATTTCAATAAACTTATAATGAAGAGAGCCATCTGCACCCAGAGAGAGGACTGTAGGGATGGAATGTGGATCATAACATAGTATTATCACATTTTTGTTGTTTGCTTGCTTTTCTCATTTTTTCTATTTTTGATCTAGTTTTTCTTGTGTACCATGATAACTGTGGAAATATGTAGAGAAAAATTATACATGTTTGCCATATATTGGATTACTTACCATTTAGGAGAGGGGTAGGAAAGGGAGGGAGAAAAATTTGGAACACAAGGTTTTGCAAGAGTGAATGCAGAAAACTATTGTTATGAGTGATATTATAAGTAAATTAGAAGAACATAGGATAGTTTACTTCTCAGATCTGTGAAGGAAGGAATTTGTGACTAAAGAAAAACCAGAATTCATTATTGAATACCAAATAGATAATTTTGATTATATTCAGTTAAAAAGCTTTTGTAACAAACAAAACTAATGCAGACAAGATTAGAAGAGAAGCAATAAACCGGGAAAACATTTTTTACATTTAAGGGTTCTGATAAAGGCCTTATTTTTAAAACATATAGAGAATTGACTCAAATTTATAATAATTCAAGCCCTTCTCCAATTGAAAAATGGTCAAAAATATGAACAGACAATTTTCAGATGAAGAAATTAAAATGATTTCTAGTCATATGAAAAAGTGCTCTAAATCATTATTGATCAGAGAAATGCCTCTGTGCACCTCTCAAATTGGCTAAGATGACAGGAAAAGATAATTACAAATGTTGGAGATGTGGGAAAACTGGGATACTAATATATTGTTGATGGAATTATGAATGGATCCAGCCATTTGGGAGAGCAATGTGCAACTATACTCAGAAAGTTATCAAACTGTGCATACCCTTTGATCCAGCAGTGTTTCTATGGGGCTTATATCCAAAAGAGATCTTAAAGGAAGGAAAGGGACACATGTGTGCAAAAATGTTTGTGGTAGCCCTATATATGTTTGTGGCAAAAAACTGGAAACTGAGTGGATGCTCATCAGTTAGAAAATGGCTGAATAAGTTATGGCATATGAATGTTATGGAATATTATTGTTCTATAAGAAATGATCAGGAGGATGATTTTAGAGAGACCTGGAGAGACTTATAGGAACTGATGCTAAATGAAATGAGCAGAACCAGGAGATCATTATACATGGTAACAACAAAATTATACAATGATGTATAATTCATTCTGATGAATGTGATTCTTTCCAACAATGAGATGATTGAGGCCAGTTCCAATGCTCTTGTGATGAAGAGAGCCATCAACACCCAAAGAGAGAACTGTGGGAACTGAGTGTGGACCACAATATAGCACTTTCATTCTTTTTGTTGTTGTTTGCTGTTATTTTGTTTGCTTTCTCTTTTTTTTTTTTTTGGATCTGATTTTTCTTGTGCAGCAAGATAATTGTATAAATATCTTTACATATATTGGATTTATCATATATTTTAACATGTTTAACATATTTTGGATTACTTGCCATCTAGTGAACAGGTGGGGGGAGGGTAAATTTGGAATACAAGGTTTTGCAAGGGTCAATGTTGAAAAAATTATCCATGCATATATATGATTTTTTTTTTAAATAGAAAAAAGAAAACTATCTTTGCATGTATTTTGAAAATAAAAAGCTATTATTTTAAAAATAAAGTATTCACTTTTTAAAACACTTTTATTTTGAATTTATGGAATGTAATTCTTCACTTTTTTAGTTTTGTTTTACTTATCCTTGATGTCTCATTGAGTTATTCACTTCCATTTGTTCAATTCTAATATTTAGTGAATTATTTTCTTCAGTAAACTTTTTTAATCTCCTTTTTAATTTGGCCAATTGAACTTGTAAAAGAGTTGTTTTGTTCATTGTATTTTTTTCCCATTTTACCAATTTTATATCTTAGGAAGTTGTTCTATTTTTTCATTTCACAAATTCTGTTTTTCAAGGGATTCTTTTCTTTTTCCATTTAGCCAAATCTATTTTCTTTCAAATATATTTTTAAGAAGTGGTTTTCTTCAGATAATTTCTGTTTCTTTTTCCAAAGCTCTCATTTCCTTTCCCCATTTTTCACGCTCCCCTCTAAAATTTATTTTAGTCTCCACTCTAAAAGTCTCTCCCATATCTATTTAGCCCCCTCTAATCTTAATCAATAAACCCTTCTAAAATAAATCAAAAATCAATTGCTAAGCACCCTCTACATGCCAGGTACTGTGCTTGACTATATGCTATTTTCCCATTGTTATGAAATATTTATCCAAAAAAAAATCTATATATCCATCAAGACCTTCCTTGATGAGGATATTAGAAGGAAATAAGAAAGCATTTTTGTGTGATATTCTAGAGGAGAGCACATCTTTGCCATCAAATAATTGACTAAAAGATTTAGTGAATAAATTATATTTGTTGTTTTCTTGCCTATATAATGAAAGCATTTGATTTATTACAACAAAATGTCTTAAAGGCATTTCTTTTTTTCTATATATTTATTTATTTTTAATAACTTTTTATTGACAGAACCCATCCCAGGGTAAAAAATTACCCTGCTTTATCCCTTGCACTCACTTCTGTTCCGATTTTTCCCTTCCCTTCCTCCACCCCCTCCCCCAGATGGCAAGCAGTCCTTTACATGTTAAATATGTCACAGTATATCCTAGATACAATATATGTGTGCAGAACTGAATAGTTCTCCTGTTGCACAGGGAGAAATGGATTCAGAAGGTATAAATAACCCGGGAAGAAAAACAAAAATGCAAGCAGTTTATATTCATTTCCCAGTATTCTTTCTTTGGGTGTAGCTGCTTCTGTCCATTTAAAGGCATTTCTACAATAAATGGATTCATAAGCATTTCTCAAGCTCTTACCTGAAGCAGGCTCTATGCTGAAAGTTAGAGGAATGGAGAAAAAGCCAAAAGAAAATATTCTGCTCTCAAGAAGTTAACAGTTTAATGGTAGAGATGACACCCAAATAAGTGGAGATATACAAAGTACATAGAGTTGTATACAAAGTAATTTATGGGGTAGAATATCGTACTTGAGCTGAATCTTGAAGAAATCCTGGGATTGGGAGTCAGGAGAAAAAAGGTAGAATATCCCAAATATAAAGGACAGACAATATCAAGGCAGAGATATGTTTTCCTTCATCTGAGGGTTCTGGCATTTGGCCACTATATTCCTTGGTGTTTTGATTTTAGGATCCCTTTCAGTGGGTGATCGATGAATCCTTTCAATGTTTATTTTTTTCTCTGTTCCTATGACTTCTGGGCAGTTCTCTTTGATAATTTCCTGGAAAATAGTGTCCAGGCTCTTTTTTTCATCATGTTTTTCTGGGAGTCCAATGATTCTCAGATTGTCTCTCCTGGATCTGTTTTCCAGGTCTGTTGTCTTCCCCAGAAGGTATTTCACATTTTTCTCCATTGTTTGATTTTTTTGGATTTGCTTGACTGATTCTTCTTGTCTCCTCGAGTCATTCAATTCCACTTGTTCAAGTCTGATTTTCAGTGAAGTGTTCTCTTCACTCACTTTTTTAAAATCTTTTTCTAATTGTCCAATTGAGTTCTTTTGTTCTGTGGAATTTTGTTCCATTTCGCCAATTTTGTTTTCCAGTTCACCAATCCTATTTTTCAAGGATTTTACTTCTTTATCCACTCTCTCTTTAACTTTCTCCAGGCTCTTTTGCCAAGCCTCCCTCTCCTTTTCCCAAGCTTCCCTCTCCTTTTGCCAAGCCTCACTCTGCTTTCCCCATTTTTCTTCTAGCTCCCTTGTGAGAGCCTTTTTAATCACTTCTATGAGGTTCATCTGTGCTGAGGAACAGATGATCTCCTCCTTTGGGGATTCACCTGGGGACTGCCTGTTTTTAGTCTCCTCAGGATTTAGGTCTGCTCTCTATCTGTGTAGAAGCTGTCAAGGGTTAAAGTCCTCTTCAGCTTCTTGCTCATTCTGTCTATTAATCAGAGACAAACTACCAAAGAAAAACAGAAAAAACTGGAGTCTTTCTTTGGGGGAGGGGTTGGGTATGTTATCGAGCTTCCTCTACAGACTGCAAGGGGCAGCAGTGAGGCACTAGCAGGACTGTGCTGCGCCTGCGCTCTGAGATCCCAGAGCGTGCTGAGTCACTGTGGGGGGGAGGGAGGGGAAGGGGAGGACGGCCAGGTCCTGAGAGACTCCAGCTGTTTGGGGTTGTATTCTTCAGCCCCGGTGTTTTTAGCTTCTCTGCTGGGCTGCTGACTTGCTGCTGGAGCAAAGTATCCAAACCTGTAGCGAAGCTCTCCCCGCAGAGACGGCTGCGATCACTCCCCACCCCCTCTCCAGTCTGCTCCCGTGCTCTCACTGCCGCTGCCCTCAGCCTGCACCCGATCTAAAACTGCCCCAGCCCTCCAGTAAAGACAGACCTTTCTTGGCGGATCTCAAGGATGGCTTCTCTTGGTAACTATATGTGGGTTTTTTTTCAGTCAAGCATTGATTCAGAGGCTTGTAATGAAGTGGATAGTGAGAGAAAGCATGGAGCTTATGCAGCTGTGAGCCTCCTCTCCGCCATCTTAACCGGAAGTCCTCAAGGCAGAGATATGGAAGATGGAGTGTTGTATGTAAGCAAATATAGTTGTATGAATGGCAGAGCATAATATAGAAGAAGAATAGGAAAAGAGGAAAAAACAATTTGTGAAGAACTTTGAATATCAAACAGAAGAGTTGATATTTGATTCTGGAAGTATTGGAGAGGCACTGTAGTTTATTGAAAGGCGTAAGGGATGGGGTAGTTTAACACAGAGAAATATACTTTAGAAAAATATAAATTGACTAAAGAATGGGAGTATTCTCTGGTGGCAATTAATCAATCAATAAGCATTAATAAGTGTCTACTAAGTGCTAGGACTGTTAGGCAAAGGGATAAAAAGATAAACATATTCTGTTGGTGAAGACGACATATACATATATAAGTATATCTAAAGAATAAATACAAGATAGTTTAAAGAGAGGGAGCATTATCAGTTGAAGGGATTGAAGTAAGAAAGGCTTCATCAAAAATGTGGTTCTTGAATTAAATTTTGAAGACAGCAAAGGATTATATAAGGAAATGGTGAGGAGGAAGTGTATTCCTGGCATGGGCAAGAGCCAAAAACAGAAAATGATCATATTATGCCACATATATCAAGAAATATGAAAGGCAAAGAGTAGAGAATAAGGAGTAATGTGTAATCTGAAAAGATGGATTTGGACTTAGATTGTAAAGGGTTTTAAATGTCAGAAGAATTTAAATCTGATCCCATAACTAATGGGGAACTGTTGGAGTTTGTGATGTTGCATAGCAGCAGTAAAAGGAGTAGGAGTAGGAAGAGGAATCATAGCAATAGTAGTAGTAGTAGTAGTAGTTGTTGTTGTTGTTGTTGTAATTGCAGTGTTGTAGTAGTTGTAATAGTAGTAAGTACTAGTAATAGTAGTAGTAGAAGTAGTAGTAGTAGTAGTAGTAGTAGTAATGATAATAGCTAACTTTTATATAGTACCTACTATATGCCATGTACTATAATAAGTGATTTACAAATTTTATTTCATCTTTATCCTCATAACAAGTCAGGGAAGTAGGTACTGTTATTACCCTCATTTTACAATTGAGGAAATTAAAGAAATAGAGATTAAGTGATTTATCTAAGGTCATACAACTAGTAAATGTATGAGATTTGTTGTGAATTCAATTGTATCTGACTCCAGGCTTAGAGCTTTATTGACTGTTCCACCTAGAAGACTGGTGAGATGACCAGGCATTGTGGCTGCTGTTGTTCAATCATTTCAGACTTTTCATGATCCCATTTGGAGTTTTCTTGGCAAAGACACTGGAGTTGTTTGTTATTTCTATTTCCATCTTATCTTACAGATAAGGAAACTGAGGCAGACAGGATTAAGTGCTTTGCCCAGGGTCACATAACTAGTAAATGTCTGAGACCAGATTTGAACTCAGGAAATTGAGTTTTCCTAACTCCAGTCTGGGACTCTATCTGCTATGCCACCCAGCTGCACCATGACTAGACTTGTTCTCATGGAAAAAATCATTTTGACAGGTATAAGAAGGATGGAAAGAGACTTGAATGAAAGCCATTAATTAACAAACCATTGTTATAGTCCTAGCTCTCCTAAATCATTTCTGTCTTCAAACCTTCATCTTTGCTGCTACAGTTTTTCCAGACTATAATACTCTCCTTATGTTCTTCTCTACCTATCTAAATATGACCTATTATTTAAATCTTACCTTTGCTGTGAAAGCTTTGCTGAATACTCCAAATTTTATTTTTTCCCATTTTCTGAATTCTTTTGGTATTTTTAACACTTCCTCCCATATTTAATCTTTGGTCTTTGATTTTTACTTATCAATTTCATGTATGTGTATTTTTTTCTCCTAAAACTTTAAACTTTTGAAGGTTTATAATACCTTTTGTATTTTTTAACTTCCATATTCCTATGTACAATCATACAATAATAATATTAATATTAACTACCATTTACATAGGATTTTAAGATTTTGCAAAATGCTTTACATATATTATGTCATTTGATCTTCACAATAATCCTGGGAATAGATGCTTTTATTATCTAAATTTAACAGATTAAAAAATTAAGGCAAATAGATATTAAGTACCCAGAGTCTCATATCTAGTAAGTGTCTGATCCTAGATGTGAACTCATGAAGTTTGAACTCAGGTTTTCCTTCCTCTAAGTCCAACAGTCATTCTACTTTGTCCCTGAGTAAACAAGAAAAGTGCTTAATGTATATGCCTAATAAATATTTGCTTAATGGGTGAATTATATCTACATATCAAATGACCCTTGTTGAAGAATCTTTTTTTAAAAAAATTGTACCAAGATTGAAGAGAAGTACTATTTAGACAGCTAGGATTCTCATAGGATATACTTCAGGAAGACCTGAGTTCAAAACTTGCCTCAGACACTCAATAGCTTTGTGACCGTGGGCAAAGCACTTAACCTCTGTTTGCCTTAAGGAAAGGGCAAACTTAAAGAATTACAAATTTGTTAACTTAACAACTCCACTACTAGGCATGAATACCCAAAGAGATTTTTTTTAAAAAAGGAAAATGATCTATGTGGACAAAAATATTCATAACAGCTCTCTTCTCAGAGCAAAAAAAAAAAATGGAACTTCCCCATGAACTGGAGAATGGCTCAATAAAGCATGTTTGTGATGTAATATTATGGTTCTATGGGAACTGACATGAACTGAAGCAAAGTGAAATGTACTGTATTCAAAGTAATAGCAATGTTCTGGAATGGTCAGCTGTGAGTAACTGCTATTCTTGGCAGTATAATGATCCATGACTACTCTGAAGGACTTATGATGAAAAATTCTACCCATATTCAGAGAAGGAACTGTGTCTGAATACAGATTAAAGCATTCTCTCTTTCTCTTTTTAACTTTATTTACCTTATATATTCATCCTATTTTCATTAGGGTAAGAGATCTATGTTTTCTTTCACAACATAACATTTATGTTATGAAAATGTTTTGCATAATTTCACATATGGTTTCTTAATTGTGGGTGAGAATAAGAAGAGAATCGAAAACTCAACACAATTTTAAATATGAAATAAATAAAGAATATGTATATATATTTAAAGGAAAAGAAAATTTATTCCAGTATTTTTCCCAAAAAAAAAAAAAATTTCATAGGATATTACAAAAAACTGGATAACAACAACTTAATGCATTTGTGACATTATTTCACCAGTGCATATCACCACCACCTAATGTCTTAGTATAAAATCTTCACTAATTGCTTTGGCCAAAAATAATTATTCATTTGGTTGTCGACCTTTTGATGATGAGTCTCTTTGAGAATAACAAAACTGGTTCTCAGACAAAACTTATAGTTCATCACTTGAACTATACTAGAAGCCATTCTAACTTGGTAGAGCTTGTGATTTACTGGTATAATCTTTGAAAGGCCAAGGAAACTTCTATGCTGTGACAAGATATCAAAATTTTATTTTACTTTAGTAGACATTAAAAGTATTCACAAAATGTATTAACTTAATGGTAACACTTTTACTGAATTAAGAGTATTTCATTCCTCTTCCAGTATGGCTTCCAGAGTTTACTGTATTCCTCTGTTCAGATACCTTCATTTCTATCCCATTTTCAATTCTTTTTTAAATATAAACAAAATACATTAGAATATAGTACATTGTATGTAAACATTATTTTGTAAAAACAACATATTACTATGCAAGCCCATTGAAAGCAGGACCTGCCTTCCTTTTTACTTACATTTATATATCTAAAGCTTAGCACAGAGCCTGATATATAGTAAGTCCTGAAATGATTATACCCTAGCTTTAAAACCAATAAATCAATTTTAAGAAACTTGTAATTTTTAAATCTGAAATATTAATCAACTTGTTTCCAAATTATATGTTTACTCAAAGTGTTGGTTTTTTAATGATTATCAGTTGTGAGGTTTTTAAGCCTTTGAATCAAAACTCCTGTGCCTCTGGATAGCTATTTGTCATTTTTTTAGATAGACCAATTTCTATAAATAAGTAGCTTGATATATAAAGAGTTGTTTCACGGCCTAAAAACTGGATGACATGATAGAGCTGATGTGGATGAGGCTATTTTAAGTTTGTATTTACAATTACTACTCGAGAGATGAATATATCCTCTCATTCAATTCTAACAATAACCCTGGGAATTTCATGAAGTTCTTCTTGGTATTGAAAAACCCATTTTATAGCTAACTATAAGAATCTAAGTTATAAATTTCATTTTGAATATTTAATTCCAGGAGTCTAAGTACCTCAGATCATATGATGAAAATGCTATGATGAATTGGCATCTCTGAAGTCAAGGATGGTATAGAAGGAGCCAAAGTTTAATTATAGAGAATAATCTTTAAGCTTTCAAAGGGCAGGGGGCATATCTTATTAATCTTTGTCTCTCCCTAATCACCTAGCACTGTACTTTCCACACCATAAGTGCTCAATAATGATTTATTGTTGAACATTCCCTCCTCAACCCGGCCCCAAAGTCAACATTGTCCAACTCAAGAATTTATTTGTTCTCAAGTTCTTTCTTTTGCCCACTGAATCTAACCTCAAGTAGTCCAGGACTTGTTTCAATCCTGAAAATCATTGAAGCAATAAGTAAGATAAACTTGTGCCTGCTTTCTACATGTCTTAATCTATACCTCTCCAATAGAAGATAAGCTCTTTAAAGCCAGGAACTATGAGGAGGGTGGAATTCTGTTCAGTAAATTCATGTCACTGTCCAAAACCTGTTAATATGTAATATTGCCATCTAACCAATTATCTATGTACAGTATTTTTTTTGGTTCTAGTTTAACAAAAACACTATTTTTTTGCCATTCTTTTCTTTTATATTTCTTGGGGAAAATTACAAAGAAAACAGTCCAAAGAAGAGGAAGCAAAATCACTTAATCCTATTTGTCTCAGTTTCTTCATTTATAAAACGAGTGAAAGAAATAGCAGAACACTACAATATCTTTGCCAAGAAAATCCCAAATGGGGAACAGAATCAAAGATGCCTAAAAATGCCTTGAACATCAATTTGTATGTTCTTGGGAGATTCACTTAATCTCTTTGCCTTAGTGTCCTCTTCTGTAGAATAGGAATAATAATAGCAGCTACCTTTCAGAGTTGTTGTAAAACGTAAATGAGATAATAATCATATTGCTTGGTGCAAATAATGCTAAATAAATGTTACCTATCATTAAAAGCAACAAAAAGCTCAGAGAACAGATGATTATCATATTACATTTTGATTCCATGAGCATATTCTTATTCCAACTCAATATCACTTTTTTGATGTGATAGATTATTCAAAAATACATTCTTTTATTTTTTTAAAATGCTCTTTATTTTTACATCATTTCCATTTCTGAATATATGTGAATGAGCTTAACCTCAAAACAAAAGCAATTCAATAAAGCCAACCAACACAGTATTCATATCTGAAAGTATATTTAAAATTTCATCTCTATAACACACATACACTTTTACAATTAATGGAGGAAAGTATATTTTTTTTCACTTCTTCCCTAAAGAAAAGAATAGTCATTATAATTACCCAGCTTTCAGGTTTGTGTTATTGTTCTTTCCCTTTACATTGTTCAACTATTCAGTGATTAGTCAAGAATTAAGTTATTATAGTATACATGATTTATCTTTTCTGCTTCCTTCACTCTAAATCAATTCATGTAAGTCTTCCCATGTTTATTTGAGTTTTTCCTATTTAGCATTTCTCACAGCTCAATAATCTTTGAACACATATTACAATTTATTTAGCCATTCCCCAATGGATAGGCATCCAAGATGCCAATATTTTTGTCATTCTCTTTCTAATTCTTCATTTAAATGTAAATGATATCAAGAAAAAAAGCAGAGTTATAATGGCTCTGTCAGAATTGTGAAAATTATTCTTATCATAAACACTACTCCATACTCCCAGAGCATCTGCTATGGGTAGACCATTGTGCTAGATTCTTAAACAAAGAGATACAAAACAAGATTTCTTGTTCTTAGGTATAGTCTAGCTAAGAAGCAGTACATTAAAGAGATTGATGGTTAAATATCATTTCATTCTTTTAAGATAATATCCAAAATCCTAGGCTGCAAGAAAAATGAGAGAGATTTTTTTTCTGATAACCTTATAAAATCTGTGTTTTCCCCTTCGATTATTAATTTTTTTTGTTTTCCATAACAGAATCACTACTCTAAATATCCCCCACAAATGATTGATACTCACTTGGAACAAAACAAACTTTGAGAATAATTAACCAACAAAGCAATTGCATTTGAAAATATGTGCAAAATCCAACACCCACACTCTCCAACTTTCTCCAAGATTATAGAATTATGTTTACTACTCTATTTTCTGAGACCATAATTCATCATTGCAATTAATCTAAATTAAGCAGATTTTTAGTGTAAAGCAAATGTGTGAAGGAGAATTTCTTTACTCAGGTAAGTTCAAAATTTAGAGATTTTTTAAAAACAGGATTAACCTTGGCTAGGATTGTGCAATAAAGAAAAAAAGGAATTTTTTTTTTTAATTACTGACTTTTAAAATTTATTTTGATGTTTATCCAAAGCTAAATTTTGTTTTTTTTAATTATATTAACCCTAAATTGTTGGTATTCTGTTTTTTTATGTAAGCATTTTAAACTGCTTTTCCAAGACATCTTTAGGAGGCTCATTTAATTTATTTTTCTTGGTATATAATATAAATTACAAAAAATTATCTTTCAGACAATTTAATAGAGGCCAAAGGAACAAAAGATTAAATTGACCTTTTTAACTGCTATTAAAGTAGACTAATTCTCTTATCAAAGTAGAGATCATACTCAATTGCCTACATAATATATTTTTGTAAGAATGACTAATTGACTTTATTTTTACATATTTATTTACTTTTTTAATGTTAGGAAGATCAGAAAAACAGACAACCTTTGAGTTTTATGTGAGGGGAACTCTATAAAGAAAAATGATAATTAAAATTTTTATTACACTAAATGAACCATAATTAGATTAAGAGACAAGGGATGTTCTTCGAACCTCCAACTTTTATTATTGAACAATGAAAACATTCTTGGCAAATGCTTTCATCCTGGTCTTTCTTGCTCCAGTCCAAGAATTTCATCTCTAGAACAATACAAATGCTCCTGACTATTCATTTTAATCATGATCCCAGTTCCAAAAGCTAACAAAAGAAAGGTGGGATCCTATTCCGTTATTTCTACCTGGGATAACAGCTAAGGTCTGCTCTAACATTTTTTTTTTTCAAAATAAATGCTTTGGCCTCAGAGCATCAAGTCAAGAAGTAGGGATTGAGACAAGAAGTGGATCTCCTTGTGATGTCTAATACCTCCATTCCAAAATCCAATTAAGAGCTTTTTAATTGCAATTAACTTTAATATATGTTATTGGAGCTCGAATTACCATAGTTATGGCACCAGATTTACCCTTCAATGGATTCTCATTAAGGATCTAAAGTGTTCTTATTCCAATTACAGGGTTTTGCAAAAGTCTTGCATATACTGTTATTTTTTTAATTTTTATTTAATAATTACTTTATATTGACAGAATCCATGCCAGGGTAATTTTTTTACAACATTATCCCTAGCATTCGTTTCTGTTCCGATTTTTCCCCTCCCTCCCTCCACCCCGTCCCCTAGATGGCAAGCAGTCCTATATATGTTGGATATGTTTGCATATACTGTTAATTTTTATCACTACTTCCTTTAGTCAGGTAGTAGGTAATCTATCTGTCTGCTCTTCCTTAGATGTTGCAGCTGTTTCTCAGGACCCTTAGTCACCATAGTAGACAAGGCAAGTACCATTAGAAATTGATAAGGTAGGTATACTCATTGGATGCCATTTCTGGGAAGGTAAACAAAGAGATAAGGCAATGGCTGAATCAGAAAGAATAGTGGTAAAATGGTGAAAGCTTGGGGTGAAGAAGCCAAGCTTAATTTAAATGAGGTTTATGGCATGTGATGGCCAAGCCAGACCTGCTGAAGAGATCTCCAAGTTCAAGTACCTGACTCTGGTGATTAAAATGTGCACTTAACTGGACAACCTGAAGATCAATGATAAGGACTAGAATTTGTGATCAGTCTTGTCAAGAAAATACAGAAGTATTTTCTTCTCACCAAAAAAGGTAATAAATTCACAGACTCTTTTCTAAGCAACTTATTGTGTGTCATATGGACCATGAAGGCAAAGTTTCTACTATCACAAATCCAGTTATTGAATCAAGAAATGGAAAAAGGAAAGCTCAAGAACATGTGACCAGCATTTTGTGGACCAGACAATCCTACAATACAGGCCATATTTGATAAAGATGTGAAAGTAGCCATGGATGACCTCAAAGAACTAGGTTCTCTAATGCTAGTGATACAGCACACAAAAAGTAGAGAATCTTTGAATACAATGACAGATTCAAAAAAAGAAGAAATAGACTTATGGTCTAACCTAAGACAGAAACCACAAAGAGAAACCTTGGTCCAATGAAGGTCACATTTTAGTACCCCAAATGAGAAGAAAGTCTAGATATTTATCTAAGTGCAGAAGTCAAAGATCTATCAAAAGCTAATAAATATGGGAAGATTAATAACAGATGTTGAGACAAACAGATGAAGCAGCTTCCAATTTAATAGCCTAATATTGGGGGTGGAAAAGTTACTAGCATCATGTAACTTTGGTGTTTTATGCAGATGGAAGGACTAAGAAAATGGTGGAAAGACTTAGTTCACATCTTTGAGTTTTCCCAAGAAGGCTAAGAAATCAATGTGGCTGATGTGGTGAACAAAGGGATAAGGGTTAAGGTGAAGTCCTATCTTTCACTGGGGCCAAAACCAGCTGAGCATGAAGAATGTGGATCAGGCTACTGGAGAAGAACTGAACCCAAACCACTAGAAGTACCTTGTGAAGAAGACCAATGTGGAAGTGTAAAATGACAGGCTCCAATTGAAATGTCTCAGCCAACTCTTGAGAAATGGACAATAAAATAGATAATTGAAGTCAGTGTTCTTTCCAAAGAATAATTTTCAGATTTTAATAAAGAGAGAGATGCTTTAAGAAGCACTTTAGGAAGTGAGGAAAATAAAGATTGGGAGATTAAACTGGTTGAGGAAGAGCCTTTTATTCCTGAGAGAACACACCAAGCAAGAAGATACATCACAAACATGAGCTCCATTAAAATTGTTAAAAAACTCTGATGGCTCCCTGTCCTGAGCAGCAATAGTGCAGGGTGCTTTGGCTAAAGAAAGTAAAGAACTCAAAGAAAACCTGAATGAAGCAGAGGGAGACTACATTCCAATGGTTGTTGCTTGAGACAAGACATAGGTTACACTATTTAATTTGAAGACTGTCCCCATCCAGAAATAGTCAAAGCTCATGAGAGAACAATGAACACAGATGTATCCTTTGGATTGTTGAAAAAGACAGTTAAAAAAAAAAAACAGTGAAGCCGATTGTCACCTCAGTCACATTAAATGCTATTAAAAATTTTTCCCAATACTTTTATGAAGGTCCAATTTTCACCATTCTAAGCTAACAGTCATGAAAATTCATTTAATTAAACCACCAGGCCACATCTTAATGTTTTTGACAACTGAAGAAGACATTAATGCTATCCTTGATATCTTATATGAATGCATAAAGTCTCTGGGATCTAATGTAACCAAATTAATCAAACTCTCTGAGTGTTCTGCTCTACTGAAGTGAGATACAAAGCTGGATCTTTGATCTGGCTCCTCCTGGTAGCAAGAAAATTGTAAGTGCCACCAACATTGCTAAGACATATTTGACTAGTGAAGTGAGCTATTATATGGTGGATCCTAAATTTACAAAGCATAAAGTATATAACTCCAAGACTGGAATTAACAATTGATTATGACTTTTTTTTCCTCAGGTTCAGGCTAAGTAGAGAGCAAGCAGAGCCGGGAGAACAGAGCCCAGAATATATTATGGGCTTGACCCATATTCTACTAAATATTCTACTAAAATAAAATGTGGACCATCAATATCCCTAGGATTCAAAGAATAAAATTAACCAAAATGGTGCTCTCTCTCTTGGAGCCATAGGTATTCCTGACTTGCTTTCCTTTGACTTCCTGTATGTGCCCTCATCATGGAAAATCTGATCACAGCCACAGAACTGTACATATTGGGAGTCTTGGATGATAAGCCTATCAGGCTCACAGTATGGCAAATTTTCCTCCCAGAACCAATGTTATAGAAAATGTTCAAATCCATGCATCTGGCGGGAAAACTGGGACACTGATGCATTGTTTGTGGAGTTGTGAACAAATCCAACGATTCTGGAGAACAATCTGGAATTATGCCCAAAAAGTTACCAAACTGTGCATACCCTTTGATCCAGCAGTGTTACTTCTGGGCTTATACATCAAAGAGATACTAAAGAAGGGAAAGGGACCTGTATGTGCCAAAATGTTTGTGGCAGCCCTGTTTGTAGTGACTTGAAACTGGAAAATAAATGGATGCCCATCAATTGGAGAATGGTTGGGTAAATTGTGGTATATGAAT
Organism: Antechinus flavipes; assembly: GCF_016432865.1. Classification (NCBI taxonomy): domain Eukaryota; kingdom Metazoa; phylum Chordata; class Mammalia; order Dasyuromorphia; family Dasyuridae; genus Antechinus; species Antechinus flavipes. The sequence goes on from NC_067401.1 coordinate 318,300,377, forward strand.
GCTATGGAATATTATTCTTCTGTAATAAATGACCAGCAGGATGAATACAGGGAAGTTTGGAGAGACTTAACATGAACTGATGCTAAGTCAAATGAGCAGAACCAAGAGATCATTATATACTTCAACAACGATACTGTATGAGGATGTAGTTTGATGGAAGTAGATTTCTTCAACAAAGAGATCTCAGTTTCAATTGATCAATGATGGACAGAAGCAGCTACACCCAAAGAAAGAACACTGGGAAATGAATATAAAACATTTGCGTTTTTGTTTTCCTTCCCAGGTTATTTCTGTCTTCTGTATCTAGGATATACTGTGGCATATTTAACATGTATAGGACTGCTTGTCATCTGGGGGAGGGAGTGGAGGAAGGGAAGGGAAAAATCAGAACAGAAGTGAGTGCAAGGAATAATGTTGTAAAAAATTACCCTGGCATGGGTTCTATCAATAAAAAGTTATAAAAAAAAATCCATGCATCTGGCCTGCAAAGAATATGATCACCATTGTGTTTGTGCTTCAGATCAAAAGAAAGCCAAATTCTATCAGACCAAAGGCAACTATCTCACTCTGGGTACAATTCTTGGAAGAACAACAAATTCTCAGTTTCTGTAGTGAGAATTATATACAGGCTCATTCCTTATGCTGAGCATAGGACATCTGCAATCAGATATTGAGCCTCATGGCTAGACATAAGCTGGTTGTAATTTCTTGTGACAAGGCTACAATCTATATACAGAAAGTCATCTGCAATGGTTTTTTTTTTTTTTCTGAAATGCTGCCAGGAGGGACCTACAGGAGGACTATTAAATTTTGATTAACCAGCAGATGGTTTGCATCCCCTTTCCAGTGCTCTCTTCAACAGAGAACCAGAATGATTGGTATACCATGAGCCGTGCAGAGTACCACAAAGTACAGTGGGAGGTGGCCACCACTGAGCTGATGGAGTTTGACCCAGTCTTCTTCATGGTGTCAGATTTCACAAAATTCAGCAAGCAGGAGAAGCAACAGTGGTTAGAAACCCTCAACAAATGCTGTGAGGAACCAACCAGATTTTTGGACAATCTCCTGGGCTTTCTGGTGGTGGTAACAAAGGAACCACAGATTTTGGCACAAAGTGCTGGTATTGAGTTCCCCACACGTACTCCACATAGCCAAGACCCAGGACTCTAGTGACTCTTGTATAAAACTCATCACTAGAGGCAGAGCTATCCTTAGGCTGAGAGGCCCCAAAGACAAAACTGGGCATCCTGAACTTAATTCTCATTTCCCTTATAGTGGTGAAATATTCAGAAGGCAAGAGCTCACCTTGCCTCAACTGTAGTCATCCTAGGTCCTATGAACAAGTATGTAGCACCCTGTCCTGAAGAACTGAACTAGAAGGAATTATTACATTTCTGAATAGTTCATGCTACAAGATCCTCAGACCAGAGAGACCTGGTATAACAAGGACTCATCATGACCCATAACTAGGCTTACTCATCAGCCTAGTGTTTTTTGAGAACATAGTAGCAGAGCTCACTGGTGACACTCCCTAGCCTTCTACCCACTTTCCAAACTGTTTTTTCAGACTTAAGTCTTTAAAAATATGTGTATATTTAAATATATATGCACACACAATAATATATATATGCATATACATATTATTTTTGTAAAGAGACAAGGGACAATGTATATCTGGCAATCCATAGGAAATAAAGCTTGTAGAATTTAAAGATAATTAATTAATTAAAGATGATTGAAGCCTCTTTGTGGAATTGTCATAAGAAAAATTTCCAGAATCTGCATCTTTTCTTTGCCAGAGGCAAATTAACTCAGTCATCTATAGTTCTAAAAATAAGTTAGAGATAGAAGTGAATTATGATCTTGAAGCTTTGATCTAACCTAGTCTTCATTAAGAATTATGCTAATTATTATTAGTAAAAGCAATAAAAAAGGATTATGTACCATCCCATAAATGTAAATACAACATACATAGCTTTCAACTATAGTGTCTTCTAATAGAAAAATGTGTTCAAACTGGTACATGGTAGAATACTAACACATTCATTTCATCTGTGTGTGTGTGTGTGTGTGTGTGTGTGTGTGACACCCTGCACTGTGTATTTCAGAAAGTCTACCTAGAAAGAAATAATATTGCAATTGATCCATATGATTTCAAGGTGAATATACTCAATCAAAGGAGATGTAGAGGAATGAGTTATTTAATAACAGAATAAAAAGAGGACAGTGCAAAGAGGAAAGAAATCTGGGATTGGATCCCAGCTCTGCAGCTGAAATCACAAGTCATGAAAATAACTTATGCCCTCTGTCTCCTTTACTACCATCTGTGAAATATTTCTTCTTTTAGATCACTAGGAAGTTCTAACAGTAAAAGTAAATAATAGAAGTTCAGGCAGTAGTTCTTAACATGTGAGAAGGAGGTGGCTAGATGGAGAGGTAAGAAGGTGAGATGTTAGCTTCTAATGGTGGAGGTGGGTAATGGGGGAGGCATTGAACACGATGGAAAAGGATGAAATAGCCTTTGGAAGGAGTCTATGAATGAAAACATAGACTGAATAAATAGATATCACACAGAGAATGCCAATTTTAATATATGCACGAGCAGTTGCAATTAAGAATATGCAAATTTATATGAAAATGTTTTCATGTTCACAGTTATTTTTTCATTGTATTTTTTCAATCATTGGGTCCTATCTACTATCAGGTGAGGGCTCCAAAAGCCACAGAGTCAAAAAAGCCAATAGCCAGGTATGAGACATTATTATATTGACCTATCCTGTTTATTAGTTGAGAATAAACTTCTGTCTTGATTCATATCCCTTTCAAATATTTTAGATTAATCCCTCTCAACAAGCATTTATTAAATGTTTATTATATGCCAAACACCAAACAGTTCTGGTGATTCAAAGGAAAAAGAACGAGAGAGAGCTTGCATTCTATTGATTAGTTATATAATGTCTATTCATTTCATGATATCTGACTATATAGATTGATTTTCTAAAGTGAATTTTCTAAAGTGAATTCAGAGGTATCTCTTTCAGAGGTTTTGTCTTTGATAAAATCCAGTTAAGTCTTACAAAATATAGAGCAGTGAGTCTTCAGAAGACCTAAATTCATATTCTGACTCAGATTTTTTTTTATTGATTTAGCTGGGCAAGTCACTTAACTTCTGCCTACTTCAGTTTGCTCGTTTGTAAACTAGAACTAGAAATAACACCTACTTCCCAGAATTGTTCTGAGGAAAAAATAATATTTGCAAAGACCTTTGGAACCCCTAAAGCACTATATAAATGCTAGTTATTTATTATTATTATTATTTTATCTAAAAACAAATTTTCATACAAGCATATATTTATTAGATACATATTTCTAAAAAAAAAATTTGTGGAAGATTAGCTTTTTTCCACTTGTAGGTCCAAAGAGCTAAAAAGCACATGAATTTTTTAATGCCTCAAGACATCTGCCTTTTTTCTTTTCCATTATTATCAGAAGTGTCAAAATTCCTTATTTCTTCTTTTACATATATGATCCTTGGTCAAAGCCATCCTTTCTTTTTGCAAAGCATTATCCCAAATGAATTTGTTTATTTTTCAGACATTCTAAAAAAGTAATTTCCCAACAATTAATTATCTTCTTTTGACTAATTTGAACTTCTTTTCACTCAGTTCTTGACTACAGTATTTCTCTCTTTGCCTACAATTCCTCATGCTTATCATAGGTAACATAACTCATCACATCAAATCATATCTTTCATCTGACCTTTTCTCTGGATTATCATTGCTTCTTCATAAAAATCACATTCATCTTCAAACTTCTATATCAACTAATATTACCTGTATCCTTTCTCTAATCTCCTCTTAGTTCCTAATGTTTTTTCGGTTCAAGTCTGGCCTCAGATACTTATTAGCTGTGCACTCCTGGACAAATCACTTAACCCTATATACCTCATTTTCCTCATGTTTGAAATGATCTGGCAAAGGAAACAGCTAACCAATACAATATCTCTGCCAAGAAACCCCAAATAGGTTCACCAAGAGTTGGACACTATAGAAAAAAATGCCTGAACAAATATATTTCATTTATACATAGATGTTTGCATATTGTCTCCCCATTAAACTGTTAATTTCTTAAGAGCTGGAACTATCCTTAAGAGCTGTATCCTCAGTGCTTAGCACTGGGAAGGAAAGGCAGTAGTAAGGAGAGGAGATGTATATTTATTGCCATAAATAAATAAATGAAATTTAATTTTAAAATTCTTGAAACAAAAAATTCTTTAACTAAAAAAGTTAAAAATTAGTGACTTGATCTAGAAGTGACTTGATCTAGAAAATATCTAAATTTCTTTAAATTTTTAAATTATGTGAGCTTAAAAGTATATATAATTGCATGTGATAGAAGAACAAAGAAGACGGAACAAGCAATTTGAGTACCTAGGGAAAATAGAATGAATTATATCAATTTTAAAGACAAATTTTCTTGGGGAAAAAGAGAGACTTTGGGAAATGGGTGAAAGTGAATAGACAAACAGAAACAAGGAGACCACTATGGGAAGGCTAACACAGCAGAGAAATACAGAGTTAGTTCAGGCCAGAGAGGAAATCTTCTGAGAAGTAGGGAATGTGAGGATTTGAAAAGAAGAGAAAGAATGTAATTTATTTGCTTGCTATTTGAATTAATTATTCCTGCTAACTAGGTGATAAGTTCAGGGGTTTTTTTTCTACACTGAAAAACTTTTTATGATGTCAATATCCTCTAAAGTTTGGTTCCCTGGCACAAAGCCATGGTTGCCTCTAAAATGATACCTCTGAATCAAAAAAAAAAAAAAAAATCCTGGATATAGTATCAAAAGAACTAGATTCAATTACTGGCTCCCATACTTACTAGGGAATTATGACCAGTAATCTGCCAGCTCTATTACTTAGTTTCTTCATCTTTTATAAAATGAAGGTAAGAATAATTATGTTGCCTATTTCAAAAGGTTATTGTAAATAAAAATCTTCCTGAGTTTATTTTCCTCTTTCTATAAAATAGGAGAATAATAATAAAACCTGACATGCTTGTTGCAGAGGGTTGTTGTGAAGATAAAATTAGGTGATGAAATTAAGTCTATAGACTGAAACATGTTTTGCACATGGAAGAGAGAGGGATGAAAGGGAGATCTAGGAGGGCTACCTATTACAGTTCATTCATGTCACAGATTAGGAAACTGAGACCTCAAAAATTAAGGTGATTTAAAAGGTTACACAGGGGAAAAAATGACAGAGCTAGAAACTGAATCCAGAAAGCCAGTGTTCTTTCCACTGTACCTCATAAGCTGTTATGATTTCAATACAAGAAAACATTGGGAGCAAACTCAATTAATCAAGTATATTGTGGCTCTTTTAACCATTACAACTGCTCAGCTGAATAACTGATTTGATAACAATATGATTGGTTCAGTGACTATGTATTAATATGGCTCCCATATTTAATTTTATATTTGATAAGATATGAGTGTTTTGTTTATATTCAATAATTTTATTTTCTATTGAAGTTCCAAAAAAGGAAGTATTTGGCTTTGTGATTTCATCTATGTGAGGAATTGCTACTAAGCAAATTCCTTCTATCAACCCATACCAACAACTATTTTGCAAATGAATCTTATGGGGCTCTAAGAAATGACTTATCAAAGGCTATCCTTCCATTAGGTGTCAGAGACTGGATTTGGACACAGGTATCCTTAATTCAGGGGCTTGTTCTCTAATTCCAATGTTATTCTTCATCACTTATTAAACTCCATATTTACTAAAATAAATCTATATCACACAGATCTTTTCCTAGAAACAAAAGGAGGCATTTTATAATGTTCCTTTCTACTTTAATCCATAACCATTTTATTCTTACTTCAAATACATAAGATAAACTGCTCTGTTCTGTGGACTTATTTATTTTCAGTAAGGCTCTTTCTCAAGGGGGAAACTCTGATGCTCTTATTTGTAACTGATTTCATCATATATAAAAAAGAAAAGAAAAAGAAGCACTCTTCACCTTCAACAATAATTTTAAATATATTCATCTGTTTTGTAATGTATATTTCCCATGTTTCATCAGTTAATTTCCATTATACTGGAAAAATCAACCTTAAATGTCCTTTTCAAAAGTACTATTTCAGACAGTCATTTATCAGGTGTATATTGTGTGGCTGGGTGGTGTTTAGAGATTCCATTTGCTGTACGTTATCTGTGATCCTTACACTCAGCCTTCATTTGTCAGGGATTTAGATCTCAGCTGTGTTTAGTTTTGGGGGCTTGAGAACAAGTCGACCCATAGACAGACACCTAATCATATAATTTGTGCAGTGCAAAAGGTTTGACTGCCCTCTATCAACCTCTATGTAGACAGTTCCTTTGAATGTAGTAATGGATGACAATATCGAAAGCATAAATCTCGGCAAACTTCAAGGTTTCCTGGAAAACATGACTCTTTAACTTTAGGCTTATAGACGTTTGGCACAATGTCAGAAACTCTTGGACTATTCATTTATCCACTACTCGCCAAAAATAACCAAAGTTTCAATGTGTCTGTTGATTTGTTTTGAAATCTGCTCAAAACTATAAAGCTAGAGACCAGGAATTTAGAAATGACTCCCATGAAATAAGGAAAACTCTTCTTTACATTTTAGCATACCACATCATACACACCATGCACGTCCCTCAGAGGATACTTTTTCCCAATTCATGTAGTCAGTGAACTATATAACATATCAAACAGCAGAAAGCATATACTTGAGGAAAATTATTGGAAGAGAATAGAAGGTTAAATTATATAACTTACCAAATTTTACCGGCCCTAACATTTAAGGTGTGATTGATATAATTAAAAGCTATAATAATTCAATAATTTATCTCGTAGATAAGTATTAATAATAAAGTAAAATTCATTATATAGAAATATAAAATAATTAACTTTATATATAACACTTCAAAAATGATCCTATTGGTAACTAAATAGCATTTTATAATTTATTATTTTAATCCCAATATTACAACTCTATTGCCTCCATTTCAAAACTGCTTTAAAATTAATAATAATAACATTCATTTCCAAAGAATACACATTGAATAATAATACAGAGGTCTCCAAAATGAAATAATTTAAATCAAACTTTTCCCATTCACAACCATTTTTGGCCTAAGAATTCTTATGTGACTCTGGATATATAAGTATATAAAATAAATATACAAATCAAATATTTATTGATAATAAATCATAACTTCATGATATCTACCTTCAGTTACAAAACCCCTTATGGGTAACGACTCACAGTTTAAGAAGCTGAGCTTTAGACAATACATTTGATGGATCTGAGACCATATTAGCACTTCCATTTCTATTTTTTCATTAAAAAAAGAAAAGTAATTAAGCTTTGATAATATTTACTATAGATGTTGACATTAGCCTCCTTATTCAGTCTTTATCAGATGGTTACATGTAATACATAGCATATAAAGTATCCTAAGAGAAGATAGAAGATTCCTTATTGAAGAGAAATTGAAAATAGAGCCCACATTCAATTATTTATTTTCAACATATTGTGACAAATTATTGTTTACATGTGCCTGATTAATTGAATTTATAGATTATATGATCTAATTTTAACTAAGCATAAGAATAGGGATTAGTCCTGTGAATTCACTGGTTTAGAAAATTCAAGTTGGTACTTTCTCTACCCATATACTCTAAAAAGCTACTTACAACTAAAAGCAGCTAGGTGGAATAATGGATAGGGTGCCAAATGTGACCATGATCAAGTCACTTAACCTCAGTTTCTTCATCTCTAATATGGGGATGATAATAGTACCTACAACTCAGGGTTGTTATGAAAATCAAATGAGATAATGATTAAATCAAAAGAGAGAATAATCATGAAACACTTAATGTAATGCCTGTCACTATAATAAGTGCTATCTGTATATCTTGTTTTTCCCTGAAGCAATTGGGCTTAAGTGACTTCCCCAGGATCACACAGTTAGGAAGTATTAAGTGTCTGAGGCCAGATTTGAACTCAGGTCCTTCTGACTTCAGGGCTGGTGCTCTATCCACTGCACCACCTAGCTGCCCCAAGGGCTTTCTATATAAATGTTATGTTGAGTTGTTTCAATCACATATGACTTTTTGTGATCCTATTTTGGGGTTCTCTTAGCAAAGATGCTGAAATAGTTTGCCATTTCTTTCTGCAGCTCACTTTATAGATAAGAAACTGAGGCAGAATTAAGTGGCAAGGTTAATGAGGCCAGAATTGAACTCATGGAAATGAATCTTTCTGATTCCAAGTCCAGTGCATTATCCATTGTTTCACCTAGCTGCTTCACATACACATTAGATTTATTATCACAGGATTGAGGAGTTATTGTACATCAGAGTCATTTAGTCAGTATGTACCAGCAGTGTGAACTAAGGTCTGCTCTTCACCTATACCATCATGTTTCCTTGGTATCCATAAAAATGGACAAGTGATTTTAAAAGATTTCTATAAAAAATCAAATTGCAGATAATACTATGAGCATAAGCAAATATAAGAAAATGGCAAAGCTGACTGTTCTGTTCCTAGGAAGAGCTGTGTCCCACTTACATTATGAGGCAAAATCAATGACAATCAAATCAGTTAACAAGAAATTAGTCTAAAATTTCAAAATTGTCAAGAAGGCCATTTTAGGATTTAGTATATGTCTACTATTCCAAACAAAGAGCTTCTTGCCTGGGTATATTTTCTTAAAATGTTAATTAATCATAGTATGAATCCATCACAATTATCAAGCAAGGCACTTTACCAAAAATCATGTAAGTCTACCATCTATAAAATGTTTCTTCTTTCAATATTTTAAAAACTTAGAAAACAAATTTTATAATTTGTTTAAAATTTTTCCAAGCGAACTTTCAGTTGATTTTTTGGATCCATTTCTTAAATATATAAAAATGCCAGAACTCTGATTAGTTTGCAAGCACAACTAATTGACTTCAGGGGAGATAGAAAACCAAATTTCAACTAAAATATTTCATACGAGAAGCTGGGAGTTAAAATGAGCATCTTCATTCATCAGGTATGGTCATTTCTTCCATTTGGATCCACATACTTTTCTGATTTATCTTTTGAACTTTGACAGTCATGCTCAATATAAATGAATGACCAATATAAAAACAAACAGATTTTACAATGAGTGGTGGTGGATTAACCATACCTGACACATGTAGTAGACCATTTTTAACAATCCCTACTTTTTATGACAAAAATATTTTCAGTGATAATCATGAAATGCAATCAATAATGTCCAAAAAAAATTATGCAGTAAAATTATTTTTATTAAAATGTTTATATATAAGCATGCTAATAAAAATATTGATTAATTTAATTAATTAATTTTTGTAGCATGAAAAGAGAAAAGTAATGGATTAATACTGTTAGCTATATTAACATATTATTGAGAAAAAAAGAAAATAATATTATTATATATTGTTATGTCACAGTAATAAATAGTAACACTACATTTTCTGTTTTCAAACCTTCTGGAAATATGTTCATTTGTCAGTCTTTCTATATTCATGTTTAATAGACAGTATAGCCAGATTTATCTCCTTCATGTTTGAACAACGAAGAATCTTTATAAATAAAGCAATAATATACAAATGGGAAACGTTGGAAGAAACTCATAAGAATCTCATTTCATAACTGAATTTTAATAAAACTGAAATGTCTGCAAAAGATGCAATTGAGGTAACATAAATCATCATACTGATGTAACATTGTTTAATTTTTAAAATAATGCATTTAAAAAGAATACATTTCAATTTTGAACATCATGCATAAACATTTTATACTTTTCAAACAAATATAACACAAGTTGCATTTCACATTGTTTCAGTGTTTTATATTTGAAACACAAATAAAAACGCCAAACATTTATATAAAGATGGGACTAAAATAACTCAAATTCTGTTCTTCATCTTTATAATTACTGTGCTATCAATTTTTATTTTACATCTACTGAAGGAATGTTGGAATATGTTGTACCAAAAGCGTTAGAAACAAGGATATCACCTAAAATAAGCTCAAACAATTCTGAATATTAAGGAATTACCTCAAAAAGACCATGAGGTTGAGTTTACCCACACCAAGGCCCAATTATTGTACTATGACAATTGTGTAGAACTTGGATCAACAAAAAATATTTTGGGAAGAAATATTTTATCACTAATATTATTCAGAATTGCCAGTGAATGGTGATAAATAAAAAGCAGTCAGTTTTTGTTTTGTTTTGTTTTGTTTTTATCGAACAGCACAGAGTTGCTTTATTTTGTTGAACATGTTAAGCAGAAGTGTGAGTAGGACTTGAAGAAAGCAACTAATATCCATTCCCCATTTCTCCTCTTTCTGTTTACCTATTCTCTCTCCACTGCATACTTTTCTTTTTTCTTTTTTCTTTTGTTTTTAGTTTTGCATAACCTAGTTTTTTTTTATTATAGTTTTTTTTTATTTACAAGATATATGCATGGGTAATTTTTCAGCATTGACAATTGCAAAACCCTTTGTTCCAGTTTTTCCCTCCTTCTCCTTACTCCTTCCCCCAGATGGCAGGTTGATCAATACATGTTAAATATGTTAAAGTATAAGTTAAATACAATATATGTATACATATCCATACAGTTATTTTGCTGTGCAAAAAAAAAAAAAATGTTTAACATATATTGGATTATTTGCTGTCTAAGGGAGAGAGTGGAGGAATGGAAGGAGAAAAAATTGGAACATAAGGTTTTGCAAGGGTGAATGTTGAAAACTATGCATATAATCTTGAAAATAAAAAGCAAAAAGTTTCATAAAATTTTTAACCTAAATTTTTAAAAATATAATAAAGTGTTTTCATTCATATCATTCTTCTCCTGGTTCTTTTTCTGACTCTACAGATTTTGCCACTATGTCTCAGTCTTCTTCTCCCACTTGAAATTCACACAGCTAGTATTGTTCTCACTCTGGACTTTGAAATAGTGTACAATTAGCCTGTGAAGGAAATCAAAAATGCAAGTGGACAAAAATAGAGGGATTGGGAATTCTATGTAGTGGTTCATAGTCATCTCCCAGAGTTCTTTCGCTGGGTGTAGCTGGTTCAATTAATTACTGCTCTATTGTAACTGATTTGGTTCTTCTCATTGTTGAAGAGGGCCACGTCTCTCAGAATTGATCATCATATAGTATTGTTGTTAAAGTATATAATGATATCCTAGTCCTGCTCATTTCACTCAGCATCAGTTCATGTAAGTCTCTCCAGGAAAAGCAGTCATTTTACTCAGTTTTATTATTGTTTTAAAATTCCCTAGAAATGCTTTACTTCGTTATTGCTTGTACCCAAGGCAAAAGCACTTCTATCACCTAGCCCTTATTCTTCCAGAACTTAGAACCACATATTCAAATTGTTGCTTCATAATGGTGATCAATTCTGTTGGGTAGAGCTCTTTTCAACAATGAGGTGATTCAGGCCAGTTCCAATGGTCTTGTGATGGAGAGAGCCATCTGCACCCAGAGAGAGGACTGTAACTGAGTATGGATCACAACATAGTATTTTTCACATTTTTTTGTTGTTGCTTGCTTGCCTTTTTGTTTCTCATTTTTATCTGATTTTTCTTGTACAGCATGATAATTGTGGAAATATACATAGAAGAATTGTACATGTTTAACATATATTGGATTATTTGCTGTCTAAGGGAGGGAGTGGAGGAATGGAAGGAGAAAAAAATTGGAACATAAGGTTTTGCAAGGGTGAATGTTGAAAACTATGCATATATCTTGAAAATAAAAAGCAAAAAGTTTCATGAAATTTTTAACCTAAATTTTTAAAAATATAATAAAGTATTTTCAATCATATCATTCTTCTCCTGGTTCTTCTTCTGACTCTACAGATTTTGCCACTATGTCTCAGTCTTCTTCTCCCACTTGAAATTCACACAGCTAGTATTGTTCTCACTCTGGAATATTTGCCACTCTTTCCCCATTGGTGAGTTCTACCCAAAATCTCCATGTTGATGATGGGCCCAGACCAACTAGTTTTAATTTTTCTCCTCATTCTGCTTCTGATTTTCTAAGCTTTGCCATTAGCTCCTGAATGAGTACCTTCCCTCTCTCCTCAGCCCTACACCACAGACTTTTAATTTCTATTGTCTTCCCCATTAGGAAATAAAGCAACTTTAATGAATTTTATATTTGCTTTCCAGCATTTACCACAAGGCTTGGAACATATTGTATGCTGAATAAATGTCTGTTGACCTGCTGACACTGCTCTCACATTTAAACCAATAAGGTATTAATAAATACCACTTTAAACAACATTTTGAAATATTGCTTATTTCACCATTATCTCATCCTTTTAATTTCTATTCCATGCCTTTGGGCATGCATGTAATTTATTAATATAATTCTTTGAGGGTGCTATGCTTTACTTACAGAGGTTCACTATCAACTATATTTAGAGCAGTGAGTTTCTCTTTTTTGGCTGGTGAACCACTTTATTAATTGTTTTATTTTTTCCTGGTTATAGATGTACATTAACTTTTTAAATACACGTTTCTTTATGAATCATGTTAAGAGAGAAAAATCGGAACAAAAGAGAAAAACCATGAGAGACAAAAGTATGGTCTAGAGAATTCTGGGGGTCTCTGAAGTCTTTTCAGGAGGTCTACAAATTAATAATTAGGTTTTTTCCTATTGTGGTAAATATCTATAAATATAATCCATATAAACAAAAACTATCTAGACAGGTCCTCAATGATTTTAATAGTATAAAGATACTGAGAACAAAAGCTTAAGAACCCAGTGGAGAGAACATTGAAATAGTGAATAGAGCACTGGACCTAGAATCAAGAAGAACTAGGTCAAATCTTGTTTCAGATATTTGATATCTGTGCGACCCTGGGGATGTTGTTCAACTCCTCAACATCTCAATGTCTTTATCTGTAAAATGACATCAATACTACTTCTAGCACCAGTTCACCTGATTTTTTATGAGTTTCAATACAAATAAAGCATTTTGCAAATTGTAAAGTGCTGTAAAAATGGCATTTTATGATTAATTTAGTAATTATCATCCTGTGATTATATTATAAATTACATCTATAATATACAAAAGCATATACTTATATTAAAAAGTATAAATATATAGATATTGTTTGATTACATTTTAAATTAGCTGATATGATTGCCATTGCATTCCAAAGTTATTGCATTCTAATGAATCATAATTGTTTCATGACATTGACTAAAGTACCTACAATGAACACTTCTCAGGTATATTTCCATAGGATTTTTTTTTAAGTGTGAAGTGAATTAGATGGCTGCCCCTTCCAACTATAACATTCTGTCATTCTGAGAAAAGTTAATTTCTGCTGTGAATAAAAAGATTCATAGACAGATTGTATATAAATATTCTATAACTGTATGTGTAATGTGAGTTTATATATACAATATATATACATATATGCATATATATGAGAAGCATAATAACATAGTGGATGGAGGGATAGATTCTTGGAGTCCACGTTCAAGTTTTGAGCTTTATACAAATTACCTCTAAGTACTTCCAGGCAACTTTCTCAACTCTTAAATCACAGATGAATTACCAGTGTGCATTAAAAGAAGAAATTCTCACTTTAGGAGGTATCCATTTCAATAAAATAAAGAAATGTTATCAAAAATAAAATTTATATTAATATACATAATTATAAGAACAGTCAACATTGAAATATTATTCAACATTGATTTGTAATATTTCTCTAACTAACTGAAGGAAGATCTTCTTTAGCCAAGCATGGATAAAAGCTGTTATCCAGAGTCTCATTTATGCTTTGTTTTGTTTTTGTTATTTGTTTGTTTTGCTGAGGCAATTGGGGTTAAGTGACTTGCCCAGGATCATGCAACTAGGAAGTGTTAAGTATCAGAGACCAGAATTGTATTCAGGTTCTCCCAACTTCTAGAAGAGTGCTCTAACCATTGCACCATCACAGCTTCCCCTTATTTATGCTCTATTATGTTTTCATCTAAACTTCTACATCTTTGATTTTCATAGCACTACCATCAGCTATATGGCATAGTAAACAGAATGCCAGGCCTGGAATGTTGAAGATTCATCTTCCTAAATTCAAATTTAGTCTTAGATTGGATTGGAGTCAGAAAATACTTAAAATAGTTATTGCAATAGACCAAGCATGAGGTGATGAATGCCTACATCATGGTGACAGTAGTATCACCTTAATAAACCATTTAACTCTTTTTATCTCAGTTCCTCATCTGTAAATAAAGGGCTAAAGAAGGAAATGGCCACAAAATGCCAAAGGAGCCACAAAAGTCAGATATGACTTGAAACAACTCAAAAACAATCACAAAGACCAAATATCTTCCTTATACCTTCTCCTTGGAACACCTCCATGGGTGAGGAAGAAATGATGGAAGTGTAACAAGATACTGCTGGTGATACAAGCTCCATCTCTTAGAAGCACTAGTTCACCAATTGTCAAATAGTTCAATATCAAAAATATATATGATTTAATCAATTGAAATGACACCAAAGAGATAACTAAGTTACATAATAATCTCAGTTTACACATTTCTGTAAAATGATGCATATCTCATCAATCTGCTCTTGGAATCAAATTATTTAATATAAGCAAAATAGTACATAAATATTATCATTTTTTGTTAAAATTGTGTTTGTTCATCAACCTTATTTTCCCTCTACCCCTCAGTCAAAATGGGCTGTTTTCCAGATGGATCATCAGATATTTCCATCCACTCAATAGTTGAATGTACTTAAATGTGTTATTTCCCCTTTTTTAGAGTGTGAGTTCCTTGAAAGAAAAACCATTCTATTATATTCCATTTTTAACAAATACCTTTTTCATCCATTCATCTTTAGTTTAAAAATAACCATTTTGTTATTTGGAAATTTTGATATCCAGAAATGAAAATAGCATGACCCTTAAAGCAAACAAATGGGAGAAATATTTGTCAAAGAACCTCGTAGATTCTTTTCTAATTTATTTAGCTAAAAGTTTCATAGTTCTTAGATGAAAAGAATATAATTTTTATTCTTGAGCACCCCTGTGTTCTCCACCAAAAATTACGAGAATGTAATGTTCAGCAAAGTTTATAGAACTCTGCCCGTGACTCTCGAGACACTGAATATGTCCTGCTGTGTAGAAGAACATGAGGTCACTTACTCTGTATGTGCTTTCTTATGTGAAATGATAAGAATATGAGAAAAACAAGTGATAGCTATTCCTCATTAAATGCCCTTTCTGAAAAATGTACTCCTTTCAAAGAAGGGCAGCTAATGAGTCTTTGTTTTCAGATTTTTGAACAGCTGAAGACAAAGAAGTTTATGTTAGCTATGCAGAACTGAGGAGATGACTGAATCAAAAATGAAAAGAATATCCCTTCTGATAAAAGACAAGGAGCCATGTATGTTACAATAGTTAATATTCCTTAGTGGGACAGAATTATTTTGGAGCAGAGATGTGCCAAATGATTCAAAATAAGGCATTTGCATGAATATCAGATGATGACCATGGTAGAAAAATACAATGAAGACCTGCCCTTTACATTTGACAGTAAGGGTGTGTGGTGAAGTTAACATCATTGCCAGACAGTTCTTTGGAAAAGAAAATTGTACGTTTCACCAACCCTTCTCTCCTCTGACACTACTGCCACTGTGGTATAAGCCCCTCATCACTCACACCTAGACTACTGCAATAGCTCTGTCTTAAGTCTTTCTCCACTCCAATCCATCCTCCAATAAGTCAGCAAATTGATCTCCCCAAAAGCACAGTTTTGAAAACATCACCCTCTTCCCCCATTCAATCAACTCTGGCAGCTCTCTGTTGCCTCCAGGATCAATTGTAAAATTCTTTATTAGGCTTTTAAAGCCCTTTAAAACATGACCTTTCCTACCTTTCTAGTCTTAGATATCTTTCTTACATATCCCTTCTCCCACATATTGAGAGTCAGTGACACTGGTATTTTCACTGCTCCTTATACAGCACTCCATCTTTCTACTCAGGTAATTTTCATTTGCCATCTCCTATACTGGGAACATCTCCCTACTCATCTTTACAATCTGGCTTCTCTGATTTCCTTCAAATCTCAACTAAAATTCTACCTTGTATAAAAAGCTGTTTGCAATCACCTGTAATGTTCTTTAGTTTATTTCCTCTAATTTATTGTATATAAATATATATGTATGTGTGCACTTATATATTATTTATATTAAAATTACAATTATTTTTGAGTGTGTATATGTGGGTATCTATATGGGGAGGTGTTGTTTCTAGATGGTGCATATGTGTGAGAGAATGTTGTCTCTTCCACTAAATTGTGAGCTTCTTTAAAGGAGAAACTGGCTTTTACCTTTATTTGTGTTGCCAGGACTTATCATAGTGTTTAGCACACAATAGATATTTAATAAATATTTATTGAATGATTGCGTGACTTTATTTCATGATTCCTCTAAGAATAAAAGTGCAAAACAGAAGCCCATGTTTGGAAATACAGTTTGATTGCCTATGATAGATCATCTAAAACTCTTAATTGGATTTTGGAATGTTTTTCCATAACAAGGAATGTTCCCTGTGTCCTGGTAATTCCCAGGCATTAAAAAAAAAAAATTAGAACTAAGAGCTAGAAAATCTGGACTAGACACATTAGAAAGTCTGAGTTTAAACTTGTTGAAGCAAATGTCATTGAAACAAAAAGTACATATCAGAAAGTTATGTGTCCATGTACATCAGTGTTTTGCTCATTTTTAACAAATTCTTTTTTATTTTTTTTATTTCTTATTTTTTTTATTTTTTATTTTTAAATAACTTTTTATTGACAGAACTCATGCCAGGGTAATTTTTTACAGCATTATCCCTTGCACTCACTTCTCTTCTGATTTTTCCCCTCCCTCTCTCCACCCCCTCCCCCAGATGGCAAGCAGTCCTTTACATGTTAAATAGGTTACTGTATAACTTAGATGCAATATATGTGTGCAGAACAGTTTTCTTGTTGCACAGGGAGAATTGGATTCAGAAGGTATAAATAACCCAGGAAGAAAAACTAAAATGCAAACAGTTTACATTCATTTCCCAGTGTTCTTTCTTTGGGTGTAGCTGCTTCTGTCCATCCTTGATCAATTGAAACTAAATTAGCTCTCTTTATCAAAGAGATCCACCTCCATCAGAATACATCCTCAAACAGTATCGTTGTTGAGGTATATAATGATCTCCTGGTTCTGCTCATTTCACTTAGCATCAGTTCATGTAAGTCTCTCCAAGCCTCTCTGTATTCATCCTGCTGATCATTTCTTACAGAGCAATAATATTCCATAATGTTCATATACCACAATTTACTCAACCATTTTTCAGTCGATGGGCATCCATTCATTTTCCAGCTTCTAGCCACTACAAACAGGGCTGCCACAAACATTTTGGCACATATAGGTCCTTTTCCCTTCTTTAGTATCTCCTTGGGGTATAAGCTCAGTAGAAACACTGCTAGATCAAAGAATATGCACAGTTTGATAACTTTTTGAGCATAGTTCCAAATTGCTCTCCAGAATGGCTGGATGTGTTCACAATTCCACCAACAATGTATCAGTGTCCCTGTTTTCCTACATCCCCTCCAACATTCCGCATTATCTTTCCCTGTCATTCTAGCCAATCTGACATTCTTCTTCTTGTTGTTCCTCTTCTTCTTCCTTCTTCTTCCTCTTCTTCTTCTTCTTCTTCCTTCTTCTTCCTTCTTGTTCTTCTTCCTTTTTCTTTGGGTATGTAGTGGTATCTCAGAGTTGTTTTAATTTGCATTTCTCTGATTAATAATGATTTGGAGCGTCTTTTCATATGGCTATAAATAGTTTTAATTTCTTCATCTGAGAAATGTCTGTTCATATCCTTTGACCATTTGTCAATTGAAAAATGGCTTGATTTCTTATAAATTAGAGTCAATTCTCAATATATTTTGGAAATGAGGCCTTTATCAGAACCTTTGACTGAAAAAATGTTTTCCCAGTTTATTGTTTCCCTTCTAATCTTGTCTGCATTCATTTTGTTTGTACAAAAACTTTTCAATTTGATATAATCAAAATTTCCTATTTTGTGGTCAATAATGGTCTCTAGTTCTTCTTTGGTCATAAATTCCTCCCTCTTCCACAGGTCTGAGAGGTAAACTATCTTATGCTCTTCCATTTTATTTATAATCTCATTCTTTATGCCTAGGTCATGAACCCATTTTTATCTTATCTTGATGTACAGTATTAAGTGTGGGTCAATGCCTAGTTTCTGCCATACTAATTTCCAATTTTCCCAGCAATTTTTGTCAAATAATATGTTCTTATCCCAAAACCTGGGGTCTTTGGGTTTGTCAAATACTAACAAATTCTTAAGAAGAAGTAATGTAACTTCTTTTAAGTTCTTTTTAGTTCCTGAGTCTGTCTTTGTAGAAAAATTAGAGATTGTGATGTTTGCTAATCATTTTAGTAGCTAATTAGTTGTTCATCCTTCTGTTGATCAAAAGATTGAAGGCCATATTTGAGAATTTCTCATTCAATTCTTTTGGAGGCAACTTTGCCATAAAACATGGGTTCAAAAATCATCCTTTATTCATTGTGACAACATTGTGATAATACTTGGATTACAGACCAGAAATCTGTCTATATAGATGTTAATATATAGGGATATAGACAGATAAAACATAGAGACATTATCAATTTATAATAGATGTATACAATATACAATATACCAACATATGTGTGTACATATACATATGTACTAATGTGTATATGTATTTATAATATATGTGTGTTTACAATCTTGAATATATGCTGCTGATGGATCTCAGAGCTGAACCCAGAATTGAATAATGGAAAATAGTTTTTAACATAGTGAATATCTAATAAATACTTTATTCATTTATTCAGTTAGCTATGTTTACCTTGAAAGTTTCTTCATGAAACAAAGGCCAATCTTTTTAACAGAAATCTTTTTATGTTGTTGTCAGATGGCTAACAGTAATGAAATACTCTGCTCTAATGAACTGAAATTGAAGTTTACTCAAAGAGCAATGTAGAGCAACATGAATAGGCTGTAATAAGTCAAAAATAAGGAATTAAGAAAGAGAAGCAATACAAAAGATGTCATCCAAAAAGTATTATGAAAAAGAATATGGGTTGGTCATGTGGCAAGAGTAAGATATGAATCATGAATGAGCAAGAAACAACCATTTCCTTATAATATCAGAAGTTAGTTAAGAACCCCACCATTCTCAATCAACCCCCTGTAGAGAATTTACAGGAAGGCAGGAAGAATATTCATTCAAGAATTGAGATCTACAGTTTTGGAATGACTACCCATATCCAAAGATATGCTAGCAAATCTTAACAACTAGATCTGCAGGGGGAAAAAAATTATAGATAGATAGATATAGATATAGATATAGACATATAGATATATACATATATATCTATATATACATATATATACACACACACATATATATGTACACACATACACACACACACATACACACACACACACACACACACACACACACACACACATATATATATATATATAGAGAGAGAGAGAGAGAGAGAGAGAGAGAGAGAGAGAGAGAGAGAGAGCGCTGACTTTTAGGTTTAATATGATTTATTAACATTTTATTTATCATTTTCTATGATATATATGATTATATATAATGTACACACACACACATATATACACACACACACATATATATGTAGAGCTGACTTTTAGGTTTAATATGATTTATTAACATTTTCTTCATCATTTTCTTAAATCTAAGCAATCAGCAAAACAATCAATCATGTTCTAATTTGTAACAAATGTTCACAACAAAAATTTAAGGATGGGATC
Organism: Antechinus flavipes; assembly: GCF_016432865.1. NCBI lineage: Eukaryota > Metazoa > Chordata > Mammalia > Dasyuromorphia > Dasyuridae > Antechinus > Antechinus flavipes. Next base: position 318,320,303 of record NC_067401.1, read on the forward strand.
TTGAGGCCCAGTTAGAGCTAGCTTTAGGATACCCCTGCATCACAGATCCACTGGAATAATGCAGTATAGATCTATTTAAAAGAAAATGAAAATTAGGCTACAGAATAGATTGGACAAATGTCTACAGCTAAGATTTCTTTTTAACTTGCTATCTTACAAAAACAAATACAGGTATAGTCTGAGGCAATTTATTATTCTAAGACAGCACTATAGATCATCTTACTAGGGCAGTGGTAGCTATTTCTACTGACTAAAAGCTGTTTCCACTCTCACAAATAATCAAAATGTAGAAGAGCTTTTGGCATCTGACTAAGGAAGTTATGTGTCTCCTTGCTGACTTAATAGTCCAATAGCACTTTTGAATTATAAAAATATGTGTAGTTATGCCTATTATCTGACAGATTTATGGGATTGAGCCAGAAAAAGGGAAGAGCAGGTTGGCTTGCTTGGGAAAAGATTATGAGGAAGACTCCAATACTTTCTCTCACTGTTTTTAAAGGAAATGGAAAGCATATAAAATGAAGAAGAAATAGGAAGACATGATAAAGCAGAGGAAAAAGAATTCCTTTTCAAGATTCAAAAGCAATGTCAAAACTTTATATTTCTTCAATTGTGTCATATCTATATATTCTAATTTCCCATGGCTTAATAAGCAAGAACAATATAGCCAGGGGTGCATGTGCTAGAGACAGCTCCGGCAGGCTCCTGAGGCATGATTATTTGATTTTCAATGGGAGCATTCACACTTCAGAAATCTACAAAGGCTACATATCTGCACTTGATTTATTGTTTTGTTAATTTTGTGTAAAAATGATAGGCTTTTGAAAGTAATTAAACTTAAAATTGTGTTATACTGCCCATTTAATATTTAGTAGCACACTCCTGAATATAGCGCATAACCCTTTCTGTGGGCCATCCTGAGGTATAGAGAGCAGGAAAGCAAGATGTCCTGTTTGGTACAGTAGGATAATATAAAGCAATTTGTACATTGTCATATTTGAAATTATGTGGCAAATCTGCAAAGTAAAGTATTGTCCCTATTTTATATATAAGGCAAGTGATGAACAGTGAAGTTAATAGCTTTTCCCTGGTCACTAGTTGTTATTAAATCAGTTTCAGTCATATTCAACTCTTACTGACCCCATTTGGAGTTTTATTTGTTGTTTAAGTTTCAAAAATCATTTTGTGGAAATCTGGATGCACATACATATCTTCTCATTTAATCAGAAATTAAGATTATGTTAGGCTATCATGATGTATTCTTGATGAAGCTATATTTTCTTTATGATCTCTTTCTTTTTCTTAATCACTAACCATTCACTTTCATATTACATTCTAGAATTTTTCAGAAACCAAAATCAATCTCACTAGCCTTTAATTTGTAAACTCTATTCTCTTTCCTGTGGTGAGCTTTTTCTTCTCAAAACGCAGCCAGGTGATAAAAGTTCAGATCTTTTATTATCTCCAATATAGCCCGGTTAGCTTAGAGGCCTATCTCTCTGCTTGGTTCCAAGAGCTCTCTCCGAATGTCTTTAAATCCAAAGGTCTGGTCCTTCAGCCTCTGCCTCTGCCTCTGCTTTCTTCAGCCTCCAGCCAGCTCTACTCTTCATGTCATTCCGGGGAAATCTCGACTTGTAGCTTCTTCACTCTCTGAAGAACTTCCTTGACTGGCCCATTGAAGCTCTATTTATGCTCCCAAAGAGCTTCAAGGGAGGTGTGAACTCATTGAACTCCAATGAGTAAAGGTGTGAACACAAGCCTTGTATTAATTAGTTCTATTTAGTACCTTGTTTCAGGTTCTGCCCAAAACATCTTCTTGTAAGATTAGATCAACTCTAATTAGTTAGCAGTTAGTAAGGATTCCAACACTTTCCTTTTTCATTGAAACAATCCAACATTTTCCTTTCTCCAATGCATTAGCAGTTCTCCTACTTACCATAATCTTTCAAAGATCATTGATGGTTGCTCTATGGCTATGTATCATCAGCAGTTTCTCCAAATTAGTTATAATTCTCAGGTGAATGTTGTCTACTAGGAACTTATTCTTGGTCACCAATTAAGGTACCATCTTTTTTTTTTCTTTTACCTCATTCAACATAACTTTAATATTTATTAATGGCAAAATACTATTAACTTATTAATAATGCTTAATAAATATTATTAATAATAAATAATATTTAATGAAAGTCAATAAGATAAGTGGCACTTCACTAAATAAGATGAGGCTCTCTAAATTTAAGAGTAGAATTGTTGCTGTTGTTAGACCCATGAATATCATACTTATTCCTTCTTAGTATTATTTTGTATTGATTTGCTTGTGTATATTTTGCACACTCCCATATCAAGTATAAGCTCCTTGATGGTAGGAATTGATGATTTTCTTTGTATTTCTATCATCTTGCATATAGTACTGGCTTTTGACAAATGTTTGTAAATTTAATTGAATGGGATTGTAGATGTTCCACACACAACTGTGTATATGGGAGTGAGGAGAGTAGGGAATGATGTGGTCTCCTAGGCATTTGAAGCCATAGAATAGCAAGATGAAAATAGACTTTCATGCTTCATATGAAATTAAATTTAAATATTTATAAGAATAGATAACTCTTCTACAAATGTGAACATCTATGATTATGAAGAGAGATGTAGTCAAATACCCAAGACTTTATTATTAAGGAGAATGTCTCCTGTATAATCTACTGATACAGACAAGAAGTTCATCTGTAACATGATGTCTTACAATAGTTGCCTACTCATGGATAAAGTGACTTGTCCATGGTCACACAGCTAGCATGTGTCAGAGACAAATCCTGAATCCCTGGATCTTCATGATTCCAAGTATGTCTCTACTACTATACCATTATGTTTCTCATGACTAAAAATCACCAGAAGCATTAGTAAGAAAAGGAAAGTATCGTTCAGGTCTTCCTGTATCAGATGCAATATCTATACTATCTTATATTTCTAAACCATTAAACACTGAATAAGTGTCTAATATGTATTTTTTACTGGCTTGACAACTCATCAGTTTTGCTATCTAATCCATATAATTTTTAAAAGTAGCCAAACAATGAATAAGTCACTAATATTAAAAATATGTCCACTTCAAAGTGAATTGACTCAAATATCCTTTGAATAATGTGGATTTCATGTCTATCATTAAGATATGATGACAAAACCTTATCATTCTGAAAGCTTGTTCATAATCAATTGAAGCTTGTTTCTTTTGATGTAAGATGAAGAACTCTTCCTTTTCTTTGGTATATAATTTGTTAATGTCTTCTCATTATTCAAATTGGACTTCAGTTATCATGCTTAACTGCTTTGATCTTGATAATTCATTGAATTTTTGTTTCTCTTCTCTTTGCTTTGTAATTTATTTACACCTTCATGTTTTAAGGTACCTCAAACTAACCAGAATATTCCAGAGTATAGTTTCTTTACAGTATTAATTCTCAAGTTTTCTTTGCAATTTTAGAACTTTGACATTATCTGTTTAATTTGGGGACCCTTGGCCCTATAAACAATTCTGTGTGGAACATAATTCTTTTCAAAATGAACTGAGTTTAAATTCATTTTGAGAATTGAGTGATAATTGGAAATCCTTAGAGAGATCATAAACATATATGAAGAGAGAAATTAATCAAAAATAGTATCAACTACTAAAGGCTAGGTATGGAGGAATCTCCTTTGATTAAATCTTATTCTGTATAATTAACAGTTCAGTTAAAGTTACTAAATCTTAATTATTCATGTACTATATGACAATTACATTGCTAAGATTGGGGAATATAAGAAAACACAGAAACCTGATCTCTGCTCTCAAAGAGCTTGCATTGTAAAGACATCTAAAACAGAAAAAGTACTATAAGTATAAGAATACCATAGCTTGAATTCCTGGTTCACCATTAAGTAAGTTGTATCATATACCCATAGATACTAAGAATTTAGAGTACTGAAAGAAACCCTAAATGCTATCTTAACTCCCTGATTTTATACATGATAAAATTAAGATCCAGAATGCATATTATGCTAGAGACAAAAGGAAGCTTCTTGAAATTGGAAGTAATGTAGTTGGACCTGTGTTAGGAATAGCGATTTGTCATCTCTATAAAGGACAGATTAGAGAAGGGAGAAAACAGAGATAGGAAGATGAATTAGACATCTATTACTATATGCCCAATGAGAAGTAATAAGCTTCTTAATTAGAATGGTGAATTGTGTCAGTAAAGTAAGACAGATACTGGTAATATATAGAAGTAGTAGATGTAGAATAGATATAGATATAATAGATAGAGGGTAGTAGAATATAAGTGCAAAGGAAAGGGAACTCTGAGTTTCTAAAAATAGGTGACTGCAAGTATGGTGGTTCCCTTAGCAGAAATAGAGACTAGGCAGAGTAGAAGAGCAAATTAAAGGAAAATATCATGAATTCTGCTTTGGACATATTGAAGTTGAGATTACCTTATAAAAAAAGACATACCTAGTCCCAGACTCTGCGTGTTGAAATTTGTCATCTAGCCAATCAATCAAAAAGCATTTATAAATCATATTATTTTGTGGGAGTACAAGGCAGAAACATCTCCTGCTTCTAAGCTGCTTACACTGTAATAGAAGAGACAATAGGTGGACAAGCAGATAAACTGAGAAAGAATACACTAGCAGCTGCAGGGATCTGTTGAGTCTACCCACAGATCCTGGGATTTGTATAGAATCTTGATAGAATCCAAGGAAACTAAGAGGCAGAGGTTGTGGGGAAGGGCATTCAAGATGCAGGGAAGGGGGGACAGGAGATAAAAGATGGATCTTTTAAAAAGAAACATCCATATAAGTTGAGGAGTATAAAATCTAAGAAGGCTTGCAAATGTAGAAAAGAGCCTGATTATGAAGAATTATAGATGTCAGAAAGAGGAGTTCATATTTTTATCTTTGTGGTAATTTTGTGGTAGGTAAGACGGTGAGGGAGAAATGACACATCATGCTGTTTATGCTTTAGAACATTACTTTGGTAGCTTAATAAATACTAGAACAGGAAGGAGAAGAAAATTCAGAGAAATAAGTTAAAAGGCTATTGATGGGGGGCAGCTAGTTGCAGCTAGTGGATAGAGCATTAGCCCTAAACTCAGGAGGACCTGAGTTCAAATCTTACCTCAGACACTTAACACTTCCTAGTTATGTGACCCTGGGCAAATCACTTAACCTCAATTGCATCAGAAAAAAAAAAAGTCTATTGATGTATAGTAGGTGAGAGATAATAATGTACTGAAGTAGGTTGATGGCACATGTAAGTGAAGGGAATAAAAGAGTTGTTATGAAGCACAATCCTTATGTAAACAAGAGCCATCCTCATGCTTCCCCTCCATATACAATACATAAAATATGAAAAAAAAATCAACCAATCTCTGCTTTTAGGCTTCTAATAGTGTCATCCAAATACCTTCTGAGGCAACTCATTTTATTTTGGGACTGCTCTAATTTTTATGATCTTACTTTGAAATAAAATAATCTGGGGGGGGGGGGAGGATTCTGGGAAGATGGTGGAGTAAATTTCAAGCTTTGTAGATTTCTCCCACAAATAAAACAGGGATCAGGATCATTTAATTTGGTATAAAAATGTATCTAACCTATAATAAAGGAGAAGAAACAGGATAGAAAAAAGAGGGACGGGATTTAACTGAGATGAGAAACACTAGGGGGAAAGATAAGAGAAGGGGGAAAGGAGTGATAGAAAATAAGGGAGTGGGTGGAGTGGATTAAAAAAACACTACTAAGAAAGGGGGAGAGAGATGATAGGAAATAAGGTAGTGGGTGGAGTAGGTAAAAATATGACTAAGGACAGGGTGACAAGAGAACAAAAATATATACAGGGGAGAAAATAGGATGGAGGGAACTACAAAGCTGGTGATCATACCTATGAATGCGAATGGGATGAACTCATCCATAAAATGGAAGCAAATAACAGAGTGGCTAAAAAATAAATCCTAGGTGAGTTCTTGGCATGAAATAGTCACTTAATGTCTGTTTATGTGATTTATTATTGCCAAATTGGGATTTGGGAAGGTGAGGAGAGAGATGGGGAGAAACTTTTGGAGGAGTGTGTGGATTGAAATAAGGGGGAGGGGATGAGGAAGACTCTTGAAGGGGTGTATGAAGTACGGAATGGGCAGGCAGGGAAGAACATAAAGTCACAGAGATAGTGTAAGAAGAGAGGGTCAGAAAGAAAACAGTGAGTAAAATAAGATAGAAGGAAATTCACAAACAGTAATTGTGACTCTGAATGTGAATGGGATATTTATAGCAACTCTCCTTATGATAGCAAAGAACTAGAGATTATAAGGATCCCTATCAATTGGGGAATGACAATTAAATAGTATGAGGTTGTAATAGAATACTACTTCGATATAAGAAATGATATGCTCAGTGATCTTAGAAGGGCATGGAAAGATTGACATAAAATGAGGATGAACCAAAAGAACATTGTATGAAGTAACTACAATATTGTTTTAAGAACATGGACAATTTGTGTGCAAGTTCCATGAACTGTTGAGAAAAAAGTAAACTCCTTTCTTCCTCCATTTAATTTTCCCCAAAGATCTATCATACCTAACTTTTGTAACATTTTGTTTATCTCCTTAACTTCTTTCTTATTTATTTTGTGGTTCAATTTATCTAGTTCTGAGAGAACAAGGTTGAGATCCTCCACTAGTATAGTTTTGCTGTCTATTTTTTCTTGTATCTCTCTTACCTTCTCCTCTAGGAATTTCCATGCTATACCATTTGGTGCATATATGTTTAGCATTGATATTGCTTCATTATCTATAGTACTCTTTAATAAGGTATAGTTTCCTTCCTTATCTCTTTTAATTAGATCTATCTTTGCTTTTACTTGATCTGAGATCAGGATTGCTACCCCTGCTTTTTTTTCCTCACCTGAAGCATAATATATTCAGCTCCAGCCCTTTAGCTTCACTCTATATATCACTACACATTAAATGTGTTTCTTATAAACAACATATTGTAGGATTCTGGCTTTTGAGCTAGTCTGCTATTTGCTTCTGTTTTATGGGGGAGTTCATCCCATTCATATTCACAGTTAAAATAACTAATTCTGTATTGCCTGCCATCTTATTTATTCTAGATTATGTTTTTTTTTTCTTTTCTATAACCCTTCTCTCTTCCCCAGTATTTTGCTTTTGACAATCACCTCTCTCAAACAGTCCTTCCCCTTTAGATTCCCTCCCCCTTTTTTACACCTTTCCCCTAATTCTTCTGTTTTCCTTTTTGCTTTCTTTTCCCTTTTTCCTTCCTATTTCTCTATAAGGTAAGACAAGTTTCTTTATGATACCAAATATGTCTGATATTCTCTCTTAGAGCCAAATCTGATGAGAGTAAGATTCACACAATGCTCATCCCCCTCCCTTCTTTCCCACAATTATAATAGGTTTTATTTGCCTCTTTGTAGGATGTAATTTACCTTATTTTAATTCCTTTTTCTTCTTCTTCCAGTATGATTGCCTTTCCATCTCTAGTTTATTTTTCATATTATCATAACAAAATCAAACTATACCAGCATTCTCTAGGTATACCCATAACAGAAATATAGTTTTCAAGAGTTCTTTCCTGTTTACCTTTTTATGCTTCTCTTGATTTCTGTGTTTGGAGATCAATTTTTTTTCAGTCCTGGTCTTTCATTAGAAATAGGTGAAATTCATCTATATCATTGAATGTCCATCTTCTTCCCTGAAAGATAATGCTCATTTTAGCTGGATATCTTATTCTTGGCTGTAATCTCAGTTGTTTTGCTTTTCAGACACTCAGATTCCAGGCCCTTCACTCCTTTAAGGTAGAACAGTCCTGGGTAATTCTAATTGTAGCTCCTCAGTATTTAAATTGTTCCTTTCTGGCTGCAATTTGGAAATATGCTCAAAAAGTTATCAAACTGTGCATACCCTTTGATCCAGCAGTGTTTCTACTAGGCTTATACCCCAAAGAAATCTTAGAGAAGAGAAAGGGACCTGTATGTGCAAGAATGTTTGTGGCAGGTCTCTTTGTAGTGGCCAAAAACTGAAAACTGAGTGGGTGCCCATCAATTGGAGAATGGCTGAATAAATTGTGGTATATTAATATTATGGAATATTATTATTCTGTAAGAAATGACCAGCAGGATGATTTCAGAAAGGCCTGTAGAGACTTAGATGAACTGGTGCTGAGTGAAATAAGCAGGACCAGAAGATTATATACTTCAACAACAATACTGTATGATGATCAGTTCTGATGGACATGGCCCTCTTCAACAATGAGATGAACTAAATCAGTTCCAACGGAGAAGTAATAAACGGAACCAGCTACACCCAGTGAAAGAACTCTGGGAGATAACTATGAACCACTACATAGAATTCCCAATCCCTCTATTTTTGTCCACCTGCATTTTTGATTTCCTTCACAAGGTAATTGTACACTATTTCCAAGTCTGATTCTTTTTGTACAGCAAAATAACTGTTTGGACATGTATACATATATTGTATTTAACTTATACTTTAACATATTTAACATGTATTGGTCAACCTGCCATCTGGGGGAAGGGATAGGAGGAAAAAGGGAAAAAGTTGGAACAAAAGGTTTTGCAATTGTCACTGCTGAAAAATTATCCATGCATGCATATATCTTGTAAATAAATAGCTATAATAAAAAAAACACACAAACAAACAAAAAAAAAGAATTTAATTGCTACACCACTTGGTACATATATGTTTAATATTGATATTGCTTCATTATCTACGCTACCCTTTAGCAAGATATAGTGCCCTTCCTTATCTCTTTTAATTAGATCAATTTTTACTTTTGCTTGATCTGAAATCAGGATGGCTACCCCTGCTTTTTTTAACTTCGTGTGAACTTAGAGTTCCTCCCCCTATCTTACCCCTTTTCCTCACACTTTCTGTATTCCCTTCTGCTTAGCTTACTCCTTCCTTTTTTACTTTTCCCCTCCCACTTTTCAATGAGGTAGGAGAAGTTTCATCATAAATTGAATATATCTAATATTTTTTTCTTTAAACCAATTCTGATGACAATAAAGCTACAAATATGTTCATCCCCCTCCATTATTTCTCTCAGATATAATGGGTTTCCTTTGCCTCTTCATGAGATGTAGTACCCCCACTTTACCCTTTTCCAGGTACATTTTCCTTTCCACCTCTAGTTTCTAGAACAAAGTTTACATGTGTTCTTTATATATCTTTATAGCAGAAATATAATTCCCAATATTTCTTTTTATCTTTTTAGGTTTTTCTTGAGTTCTGTATTTGTAGATCAAACTTTTTGTTTAGTTCTGCTTTTTTCATCAAAAATAGATGAAATTCACTTATTTTGTTGAATGTCCATCTTCTTCCCTGGAAAAAGATGTTCATTTTGGCTGGGTAAATTATTTTTGGCTGCATACCAAGTTCCTTACCCTTTCAGAATATCATATTCCAGACCCTTCAATTCTTTAATGTGGACACTGCTAGATGCTGAGTAATCCTTATTGTGGGTCCTCTATATTTGAATTGTTTTTTTCTAGTAACTTGCAGTATTTTTTCCTTTGTCTGATAGTTCTGGAATTTGGCCACAGTATTTCTTGAGGTTTTGATTTTAGGGTCCCTTTCAGTAGGTGATCGATGAATTCTTTCAATGTCTATTTTACCCTCTGTTTCTATGATTTCTGGGCAGTTTTTTTTTGATAATTTCCTGGAAAATAGTGTGCAGGCTCTTTTTTTAATCATATTTTTCAGGAAGTCCAATAATTTTCAGATTATCTCTGTTAGATCTATTTTCCAGGTCTGTTGTTTTCCCAAGAAGGTATTTGACTTTTTTTCCCATTGTTTCATTTTTTTTTGTTTGTTTGTTTTGCTTGACTGATTCTTGGTGTCTCCTCGAATCATTCATTTCCATTTGTTCGATTCTGATTTTTAATGAGTTATTTTCTTCACTCACTTTTTTTATATCTTTTTCTAATTGCCCAATTGAGTTTTTAAGTGAGTTGTTTTGTTCTATGGAATTTTTTTTTTTCATTTTGCCAGTTTTATTTTTTAAAGAGCTATTTTCTTTTTCCAATTCACTAATTCTGTTTTTCAAGCATTTGATTTCTTTATCCACTCTATCTTTAAATGAGTAGATGACTTATCCAGACTCTCTTGCCAAGCTTCCCTTTCCTTTTCTCATTTTTCTTTCTTCTATGAGAGTCTTGTGTGTTGAGGAGCAGATCATATTCCCCTTTGGGGATTCATCTGAAGACAGTTTGTTTTTATTCTCCTCAGGGTTTAAAGTCTGCTCTCTATCCATATAGAAGCTATCAAGAAAACAAACTAACAAGAAAAACAAATGCAGACCCCCTTTTTGGGGGGAGGGGAGGCTGGATGGTATTACCGAGCTTCCTCTACAGACTGCAGGGGGGAGCAGCAAGGCACTAGCAGGACAGCAATGGCTGGGCTGCATCTGTGCTCTGAGACTCTGAGCCTCTGAGAGCATACTGAGACACTGTGGGTGGATGTGGCCAGGTCCCGAGAGACCTTAGCTTTTTGAGGTTATAGGCTTTACCCCCTGTGTTTTTAGCTTCTCTGCTTGTCTACTGGCTTGCTGCCAGGGCAAAGTAACCAACACTGTAGTAAAGCTCTCACCACAGAAACGGCTGAGATCACACCCCACCCCACTCCAGTCTGCTCAGCTGTGAGCTGCCTGCCTTACTCTGTTTGCTGAACTGCCACTGCCTGCCATCAGTTTGTGCCTGATCTAACTGTCCTCACCCTGGAGCAAAAACAGACCTTTTCTGGTGAATTTAAGGATGTCTTCTATTGGTAATTATTTGTGTTTTCTTTTTCAGTCAAGCACTAATTCCGAGGCTTGTCATGAAATAAATTATTCTGAGAGAAAAGATGGAGCTAAAATAGATGTATGTGTCCTCTCCACTATCTTGGCCAAAAGTCCCACCAAGTTTAATTCTTTATGTAAAATTAAACAAGAACAGCCATCTCATTATATGTAAATTTGCTTTGCTTTCTTCTTTAATAAATGATAAAATTATATACCAAAGAATTGTTTTAACATTTCTTTATGATTTATTATTAATAAACATTTGATTTGTATACTTATTTTATATACTTATGTACCCAGAGCTATGTAAAAATTTCTTAGGCAAAAAAGAGTGTGAGTGGAAAATGTTTAAGAAGTCCTGGCCTAGACTATGGGTTTTTGAAGGAAAGTAATATATAATAAGGCTGGAAAGATAATTCATAAAAGGATAGTAAAAGGCTTCAAAAGATGAAAAGAGGGAGATTGCAATTTATTTTTAGGCAAAAAAGAGCGCTTAAAATTTAAATAAGGAATATGGTCAGATCTGCACTTAAATAAAATCACTTTGGTCTCTCTGAGGAGGATGAATTAGAAAGAGGAGAAACTATAGGCAGAGAGATCACTTAGAAGCTCAATGAAATCATCCAGATTAATTTTTCTGACATCCTTGCCCTTAAAATTGTCAAAATAATATTAGTAGACACATGCATGGGTTTAATTTGATAATACACAATGCTAAATACCATTCTGACACTAATTTCTTAACTCTTTAAATTATATTTTTTTCCTGCCCAAGTATGTAATATCACTATAATAACTGAACCACTTATGGATTTGGTTCATTTGGTCTTTCTCATTGACCAGTGGATCTGTTTTCTCCAAAATGTTCTCTTTCATTTTCTCATTTCTCTCATACCCTCCTAACAAAATTCCCTTCTTACAGTCTTCAACTAAAATATGAATTCAAGGTGCTCTTGATATTCCTTATCTTTTCTTTGTACTATATGTTTGGCTTCCTCCCCTTTACTCCACTTTTTGATTTTCCTTTAAGTCAACACTTTATGACACCATTTGATAATCCTGATTGTTTGCATTTTCCTTTCCAGAGGAATTGCTATATGTTTATGCTTAAATAACTACTCTCAACAAAGTCTAGAATTTTTGTGGCTTCTTAAGTATGCTTCAGTTTTAATATTTCCTACCAAAGGTCAATACATATTGTGGTGTGTGTGTGGGTGGGTGTGGGTGTTAATGTATATGTGTTTTTGTGTGTGTAATATCTTAATCTATAGACTCCTATAGAATGAAATTCTCATCTTAATCATATAAAATAAATTTTACTTACATTTACCATGGGAACAATCTTTTCATAGGAAAATATAGAAATATGAATTATTTTCAATTGTTAGCTACTTCTGCCATGAAAACAGTTTTTCTTAAGCAGGTCAAATTTTATTTCTTTTCTAGGAAAACTTTTGCAGAAATATAGGAAGGAAGAAAGGAAGGAAGGAAGGAAGGAAGGAAGGAAGGAAGGAAGGAAGGAAGGAAGGAAGGAAGGAAGGAAGGAAGGAAGAAAAGAAAATGGAGATTAAAATATATTTATGTTATGTAGACTATTCATCAGTATATTGGTCCAATACAAATTCCTCTTGTAGAGAGACTTACAAGAATTATTAGAACATGGAATAGAAATACTGTGAAGGAATTGAGAATCATCCAACAGTATTCAGTAATGGAAAAGTCCCTGAGTCCTCACAAGCTTGCCATTTGGCCCTATGAAATAGGCCTAAGTTCTGTACCTGTCTCAACATTTGTTTTAGTTAGAAAAAGAATAGTGTCCTAACATCCCAGTAACTGTTTGTTTGTTTGTTTTTTATCCAATTAAGTATTGATACCTTGGAGAGTAAAATATCTGGACTTACCTTCAACACCCAGTCCAAGGTAATTGTATAATAGCTCAACTGGAAGTCAGGCCACCTCTAATAGTGAACTCAATGGGACCCATGTTAAGTAGGAGTCGTGCCAAATGATACAAAGGAGAGCCTGCCCCCAGGGATGGGGAGAAAATACCAGTCTTTTTGTTCTTGATATATTTAGGAAATAAATATCCCTTTATAAAAACTAATAAATAGTAAATGTATAGAGTGAAATCTACTGTGTATGGTGTGTAGAGAGTTAAAAATAGATGCATCTCTATCACACCCTCACTCTTCTCTAAGGGAGACATTTAATTCTTTGCCAGAGAAGCTATCCTTTATCATTCTCAGAAAGAAAGGACATCAAGCTAGAATTATATGTCTGCTTCCTTAAATATTATTAGTCTACCAGATATAATGTTTAGGTTCAAGCTCAATTATTGATTGGGTTTTTAATTTTTTTTATTATTAAAGCCTTTTATTTTCAAAACATATGCCTAGGTAATTTTTCCAACATTGACCCTTGCATAACCTTTTGTTCCAAATTTTCTTCTCCTTCCCCCCACCCCCTCCCCTAGCTGGCAGGTAATCCAATTCATGTTAAATATGTTAAATATATGTTAAATCCAATATATGCATACATATTTATACAATTATCTTGTTGCATAAGAAAAAATCAGATCAAGAAGGAAGAAAAAGAAAATCTGAGAAAGAAAACAAAATGCAGGCAAATAACTATAGAGAGAGTGAGAATGCTATGTTGTATTCCACATTCTGTTCCCATGGTTCTCTCTCTGGGTGTAGATGGCTCTCTTCATCACTGAACAAGTGGAACTCATTTGAATCCTCATTGTTGAAGAGAGAATTGATCATCATACAGTATTGTTGTTGCCATGTACAATGATCTCCTGGTTCTGCTCATTTCACTTAACATCAGTTCATATAAGTCTCTCCAGGCATCTCTGAAATCATCCTGCTGGCCGTTTCTTACAGAATAATAGTATTCCATAGCATTTATATACCATAATTTATTCAGCCATTCTCCAAATGATGGGCATCCACTCAGTTTCTTGCCACTACAAAAAGGGCTGCCACAAACATTTTTGCACATGTGGGTCCCTTTCTCTCCTTTTAGATCTCTTTGGGATATAAGCCCAGTACAAACATTACTGGATCAAAGGGTATACAGTTTGATGACTTTCTGAGCATAGTTCGAAATTGCTCTCTAGAATGGTTGGATCCGTTCAAAGTTCCACCAACAATTTATCAGTATCCCAATGTTCCCCCATCCCCTCCAACATCCATCATTACCTTTCCCTGCCATCTTAGCCAATCTGACAGGTGGGTAGTGGTATCTCAGAGTTGTCTTAATTTGCATTTCTCTGATAAATAGTGATTTGAAACACCTTTTCATGTGGCTACAAATAGTTTGATTGTTTATTCTTAATTAAGAAAAGGAAGTCTCCAGGCTTTATATCCAAGATAACTACCCATCAAATACCATTTCCATAACAAATATATAGCACATAAACTCATTTACAAGTTGATAGCAAAATAGAAATCAGAGAAAGTATACAGATTATATGTATATATATATATATATATATATATATATATATATACACACACCTTTCTATTGCAAGTGAGCTAATAACTCAACTAGGAGAGAGCCTCATACTTCACCCAAAGGAGAAATTGAATGAAGTTTCTAGCATAGCAAGCTGGGGATAAGGACATATTGGAGTTTGCCAGCTTCTTTCAGATCAACTTCTGTTAAGGACCTTTTTTTTCCTTCATCAAAGAGGAATTGTCATCACCCTTTTTTTCTTTCTTAAATGTGGAAGCCAACTGAGCCTGAAAAGAAAATCTCTCTTTTCTGCCACTGTCATTAACTCTTCCTGCACCTCCCATAAGAACAAAATATTGATCAATAGTAGAGAGTCACATGCCATATGATATTGAGGCTCAGGTTACAAATCATTAAGTAGACCTAGAGTGCTGGTCAATCACTGGCACCTAACAATGGAGGAGGGTATATGTAGCCACAGTAGGAGTTCTAGTTAATAGCATCACACATGAACTCTTTTTAGGGTGCCCTGGAACCTTAAAGAGTAGATGTAGCCTTCCTGGAGTTGGGAGAGTAAGTCAGAACATGCTCCCTATATTGCATTCCTTTTCTCCCAGGGTTACAATGAGGGTTGAACTAAACAATGTATATAAAATACTTTGTAAGATAAAAAGTGTCCTTTATAGTGACTGCTCCATAAATGTTAACAAATGAACTTACTGTTAATTGCTTTGAGCATTAAAAAAAATAGTACATGGAAAAAGAAAAAAACCTGAATTTTCCTTTGGAAAGTAGTTTCCTATGAATAATTTTCTCTTCAGTAAAACTAATATAGACAAACCCCTAATCTTTGTCTGCCCTGAGAGGGACAATTCTCTAGAGTTCTAATCCCATTTTTTCCTTCTGACAAAATGACTATGGGTGGGCTGGTGATTCATTCAATACAGCTAAAAATAAGTAATACATTGGAAGGAATCCAATGTCCAACACCCTTATTTTGCAGATGTAGAAATTGAGGAACAGAAGATCCTAGCCAGGATCATACATCTAGCAAATCTCCAAATCAGGATTTCAAGTTAGTTCTCCCTGACCATAATTCTTGTGACTCTATGAAATAATTTGCAAAATTTTAAGAAAAAATTTTAAACATTTTGAAATGTCCAATAATCCCAAAATAAAGTAATAAATAGAACTAGGGAAACAAAAGAGACAAACAGTGTCTTTAATGTCATCTAGCTAATGCTATTAAGACTACTGGGGATTTTCCATTCTGTGAAATAGATCAGATAAACTTATAGCACAGCTCTAAAGGGAAACAAAATGGAAATATTTGTCTACTCTAAAAAGCAGCACTTCCTTGTAAGGAAATTAATCATTGGGAAAAGAGTTTAGAGTCATCTAACAGGGTTTTTGAGGTCTTAAAAATAATTTATTTAAAAGAATTTGTTTACTGTTGTTGGGATTTTTTCTCTGTGGTTTTAAGATCAGAATACACTGCTCAAATCCATCAGGAATGTGTGTGTGTGTGTGTGTGTGTGTGCGCGCGCGCGCGCGCGCACGCATGCGCGTGTGCGCACATGCAAGTGTGTATGTATATATGTACTTCATATCTATTATCCATAAACATAGCTTTGTATATGGAGTCCAATGATCACAGCTATCTTATTTTTTTGTCAATGATTAAGAAAGTTTATATATATATATGAACTTTCTTATACATATATATTTAAGTAAATGATTTTGTTTAAAAAATCATATATCAGAAAGAAAATTATCTAGTAAAAATATCACTTTATGGAGGAAAAATATCCATCCCCAAAATATCTCCCTCATAATTTAATTCTCCTACTATCGATTCAATCTTTTGGGTTAAATTTTCCTTTCAGTCCATATTTTAATGCTTCAGGGAAGTACAATAGATCAATAGCACATCAACTGGATGAGTTTGTTTTCCTTTCCTTCTAGACTAGGGAAACCTCAGGGCAGCATGAAAGCCCTGATCTTTGGAAATGGAGAAAGTATGAGTAAAGGGAAGGTAGAGGGCACCAAAGACAAACTTTGCCTACTTAATGATTTTTTCCCGAGGCTTTGCCTTTCTTACACAAATTGGCTCTCATAAAACCAAGGCAACTTCTTTCAAGTTAACTATCGGAATGAATTAAAACACTCCCACTACCCCACCACACACATACAAAACTAGTAAATCAAGACAAATTTCTGAAATAAAGTTTGAAAACCTAGAAAGTGACAATCTCTGGTACAAGTCACTTAATTTCTGTCTGCCTCGGTTTCCTCATGTATAAAATGAAAGTAATGATAGCATCTATTTCTAAGGTATGATGTAGGGATAATGTGAGATGATATTTGTAAAAATGCATTTGAAACTTTCAACTATTATGTAAATACTAGCCATCTTATTTACTAGAATTAGCATATTTATATTATGTACAATTAATATCTATAAAGTTATATATCAATATTAAAATATGTTAATATTAATGTTAATAATTGTAATAATAATAAATTATTTAGGAAAATCAATCAATAAGCATTCATTAAGTACCCATTCTATTCCAGATACTGGAGCTATAAAGGCAAAAGAAATAATCTCACTCTCATGGAACATATATTCAATTAGGAAAAATAACAATTAGGAAATTTATACATTTCTAAATACAAATACATACACATACACAAAAAATGAATATATATAATAACACAAGTTAAGTAATTGAGAGTTCATTAATTCATAGATCATGTGATTGACCGAATGCATTAGTACAAGCAAGAAGATGGTAAGGGAAGCTTTTAGATAGTATGGGGGAAAGAAATGTGAGTGATTATAACTACAATTTGAAAGAAACCATCAGCCTTTAAAAATATTTAATTTAAAATTTATTTTTAAAATTATGAATTTAGCATATGCCACATGGAATGAGAATTTGCATATATATTATAAAAATAAGATTATAAGAAATTACCAATTTTTATTATATAACATTTGCATTCTCTTTAAAGTGTATAATGATTTCAACATGTAACTTTCAAATCTGTTCTAACACGATTTCTTGAAGAATGAATGAATAGATAGATAAATGTATGGGTGGATGAATAGAGGTATTGAATGAACAGGAAGATAGGGCAGATAGATAGATGGAAAGATAGAGATAAAGAGAAAGATAGATGGATAGGTAGATGGATAGATAAAAACAAAAAAGATAGACAGATAGTTGATAGATAGATAGATAGATAGATAGATAGATAGATAGATAGATAGATAGGTGGATTAATGAAAAAGGGAGGAAGGTAGTGTGTAAAAGAGGATAGAGCATAAAATGTGAAGTACAGCAGACTTGAATTCAGATCTTGCCTTTGACACTAACCAGCTATGTGATCTTTAGTAATTTATTTAATATTCCTCAGCCTTTTAATTTCCTCACTTCTAAAACAAAAGTTACTATATCTAGAACACCTATTTGACAGGATATATGAGGGCAGAAAAGAAAGAATAAATTTTTTTAAGTAATAGGAAAAATAAATTACCCAAATATTCTACAAATTTTGTCCTTGTGAAAAAAAGACCTAGCAAAATGAATTATGACTTTAAGATAGATAGTTTTGATTTGAAGAATAATTTTTAAGGGAGATTCAGAAAGGCCTTTCACCAAGAGAGTTTAAAGTCATTGTCCAGTAGACTCTAATGATAGAGGCTTCAGACATTAATAATGAAGTTTTGACTCCCACAGAATTGGCCTAAAAAGGGGGTTCTGTGTAGCCTGTGTCCTACTATGGAGTTCTTGGTAGATTTTTCCTGGGATGTGTACAGTGAAATAAATACCACCCAAGCTGCCCCTGCATTGGTAAAGATGAGGGAAGAGAAGGGAGGGATGTGAAACAAGATCTGTTATTTTGTAATTAACAGAAGGTCAGGAGGCTTTGTTTGCTTGGAGGCCCAGGATTTAAACATGTTTTACTGAGCATGAGCCATTTTAGAACAGTGTAGATAAATTGCTGGTTAGATTAGAATTAAATTAAAATAACTAAACATAAAAATAATTTAGCTTTTAAAAAAATAATAATTGAACTCATCTATATGATATTGAAATTTCTGGGATAACTCCTCCCTTTTGTTGTTCAGTCTTGCCTGACTTTGTAATCCTATTTGGGGTTTTCTTGCCAGAGATATTGGAGTAGTTTGCCATTTACTACTTTAGCTCATTTTACAGATGAGGAAACTGAGATATATAGGGTGAAGTGACTTATTTAGAATTACATAGCTAGTAAGTATCTGAGGCCAGATTTGAAACCAGGAAGATGACTTTGGGGAAATTAATCAATAAACATTCGTTAAGTACCCATTCTGTTCCAGATACTGGAGGTATAAGGCAAAATAAATAATCTCAGGCTTCAATGACTTCAGGTTATCATTCTATTCACCATTTAACTTAGCTGCTCTTAACTTCTTCCACTTCAATTCTACTAAATGAGTGTGAAATGAAAACATTTCTAATGGATGGAATAGGAAATGAGAGTTACTGTAATCTAACTATATAATAGAAAGCTTGATAAAGGAATATTTTAATCATCTTTAACCCCCAAACTACTCTTTTTTTCTCTTTACATTCCATCCTTTATTGATCTAATTCACTCTTTTTTATTTTTTTATTATAGCTTTTTATATACAAAACATGCAGGGGTAATTTTTCAGCATTGACCCTTGCAAAAACTTCTGTTTCAACTTTTCCCCTCCTTCCCTCCACCCCCTCCCTTAGATAGCAGGTAGTCCCATATATGTTAAAGTATAAAAGTAAATAAATATGCCCCCAACCATTCTTAAGATTAATTTTCTAAAGGAAACTCCATCTGGGTTCATAGGATCTGAAGCTAAAGAGATATGAAGAGACAATCAAGAACATGTACTAATAGGGAGTCATGGCTTCAAAAATAGCACCAATGATTTGCAAACCTGTTGTTCTTTCTCCTGGCAAATAATTGGGGATGTTTTTATCTCTGAAACAAATAGAAGGAAAAACGTCAAAGGTCAGGGTAAGTGGTGGGGGAATGAGTGTTGGGTGTGACATTACCCATGAAGAAGGGTACCATAATTTTCTATGCAGTAAGAATTGGCTGCTGCTGGGGATCTGAGGCACCATGGTAACTTTGCATGCAGTTGCCAAAGGAAGACATATAAAATCACAGAAAGTCATCATCAGAGAATGGATTGGGTCTGGGAAGAGAAATCACCTGAAGTGTGGCCACCTGAAGGAAAGAAATGTACCGCCCCCAACATGTCTCTGTTGGCACTTTTAAATTTCAGCACACTGGAACAAAGCCTAATTCTGCATGCCCTGGGTATAATTCTACCTCTGGACTATGCTGGTAAAAAAAATCTGTGGGCTATAAGTCTTTGAATTCATTTTTAATTTAGAATGAAATACAAGAAGCAGAAAGAAAGATAGAATGTAACTATTTCTTTCATCCCAGCCAATAGATCTACAAAAAGGCTTCTTAATACCAATTCTAACTTTTTATTAATTCATGCAGATTTTTTCTTTTTAGATTTTTTTCATTTCATTTTTTATAATATACATAAATGAAAAAGTGCTTGCTTTGATTAATCTTTTCTTTCTTCTTCTTCTTCTTTTTTTTTTTTTTTTTTTTTTTTTTTTTTTTTTTTTTTTTGGCTGGAGCAATTGAAATTAAGTGACTTGCCAGGGTCATATAACTAAGAAGTGTTAGATGTCTGAGGCTAGATTTGAATTCAGGGCCTTCTGATTTCAGGATTGGTGCTCTATTCCCTGCACCAATTAGCTGCCCCTTTTGATTAATCTTTAAAACTCTTCTCTTCACATAATGCCATTAGATTTTCCTCAATCTCACTTCAATAAATATGTCTGATATCTTTTGAATTTTTAACAGCAAGCAGTATGATTTTTGATGTCACTTAACCTTATGCCTCAGTTTCCTCATCTGTAAAGATGGTCATGGTTATACTTGCACTATTCACATTTATTGTAATACTCAAATAGATAAGGTGTGTGAGAACAAATACTTTAACAATATAAGGTATTGATAAATCATTATTCATTCATGGATTGTGCGTATGTCGGGGATTAACACCAGTGTAAAATCTTATCAATAGCAGTCTTCCTTATCATGCATTTTCCAAATGACTTCATTATTTCCCCTTACTTTATCTGTGCAAAGAAGTTTTTAAAAAATAGAAGGAAAAAAAAAACCTCAGTTGTCTAAGCCAGAGCAGTATGAAGTGACAAATTCCTCTGCTTTGGCTAGTGCTATTGATAAATGATGAGTGAATAAATATAAACTACTTATCTTTCTTTTTAAAAATCTACCCATAATCTACTTGTAAAACTTTTTTTTTTCTTTTCACATGTCACTATTGAAACCTCTGTGCAGCTGAGGTTGAATGCTTGATGGGATGACTACATTGTTCAAATGTGAGACATATGATGTCCTAAAAGACTATTTTACAGAGAGCTCATACAAAACATGCACTCACACAGAGGTCAGAAGAAGTAATACAAAGACACTTTCAAAGTCTCACTGAAGAAGGTTGGAATCTATTGTGAGACATGACTGCCCAGCATGGTTTATCTGTATCAAAGAAGGAGCTAAGGACTAAAGCAGAATTGCAGTAGCTCAAAAGAAAAGTGAGATGTACAAATTTAGAGATAAACCTGCTCCAAATGTTCTTATAGACTATTTCTGTCCAGCTTGTAATAAAGCCTTCCGAGTTCTTATTGTCTGGTTGGATGCACTGACTGCAACACAATGATGTCACTTTGATACTCTGAGCATAAAGAACAACCACAAACTCTTGAAACCAAGCACAGGTACACAGGCCTAGGACCTGAAAAGAATTAAGAAAATATCATGAAACAGCTTTGTACACTTAGTGTCTTCTCTGAATTGACAGGAAAGCTAAACATGTTTGCCAGGAAGACACGTCTGTTTTTTGAGGTAACGTGTACAAAAAAAATGATCTGTTCATTCTTTTAAACTGATTAAGCAATTTTGTTCCACAAAAGGAAAGGACCCCTTCTAGTGAAAACTTAAGTCAAAGGAGTAATTCAATTAAATTCATACATTCTTTAACATCAGGGATTATTTTTTACTAGACTGATTCAAACTGATTAATATCCATAGACATATCATTTTGATAAACTTTGAATCACTAAAATCATATTCACTGAACACCTTCCCTATACCAAGGGGAACTTGTCTTTGCCCATTGGATTAGTTTGAGGAGTCTCAGGGAGTATAGAATCCTCGATGTCTAAACAAATAGCACCTTCCAATGGTTACAGAGGCAATTATTTATTATACCATGTGCCACTATTTTTCTTAATAGATGATTTTAGTAAGATACCTTGTTAGAACTTACACTTCATTCAACTTAATCCTTATTGTGTAATGTAAAAGAGGTAGTTTGTTTTACTGACCCAACCTGCTCTTGACTTATTGATCATTATTTCTTATCTCTAATTCTAATAGAAGGGGCTTGAGTCCCAAAACACCTGTATAATTTTCTCTTGAGTTTCCAAATTACATTATTAAGATACTCAGCTAATTGTATGCAAAATCTAACAATAACAATCTACTTCACTTTAAATTTTGGATTACATGTACATAACAATCACTTTTCATTCTTATTATAAATAATTGCCATTGCACAACAAATGCTTGTATGTATATAGACCATCCTTCTGATTTATTATAATATAATTACTTTAGAAAACTTCTGAATGACTCATCTGCCTCACTTTAGCTTTGATTCAATTATTTGTATTTACCTGGATTGCTATTCCATTTTTAAGTTCCTTTCTCTAAAAGTATTCTTATTCCATCTGTACTTATCATTCTCTCCTCTCATCCACGTATTTCAAGATTCATCAGGCATTGACATAGAAAACTTTTTATAACCAAGTTTGTTTCCATCTTCTCGTGCTTCTTTGACTTTACTTCCTCTCCCTATACTCTATGATCTAGTTACACCAAACTATTTGCATATGATATTTTCAGGCTCTGAACCTTTGAACCGGCTACCCCATAACTGGCATTCTCTCCCTCCTCATCTCTGACTCTTAGAATCGCTGGCTTCTTCAAGACTCAGCTCAAACACTATGTTTTGAAGGAGGCCTTTCTGAGCCCATAGCTGCTCAGAATTTCTATGTTTATTTTTTATTTAAGTTGTATTTTGTATATACTTAATCATTTACATGTTTTCTCCTCCATTTAAATCTAAGCTCCTTGAAGTCAGGGATAATTTTTTTTTGTATTTCTATGCATCCTTAGTATTTTACTTGCTGTGGGTTGATCAGGTACCTATTTTGTTACTAATAGGAAGGAAGGAAAGAAGGAAGGAAGCAAGGAAGGAAGGAAGGAAGGAAGGAAGGAAGGAAGGAAGGAAGGAAGGAAGGAAGGAAGGAAGGAAGAAGGAAGGAAGGAAGGAAGGAAGGAAGGAAGGAAGGAAGGAAGGAAAGAAGGAAGGAAGGAAGGAAAAAAGGAAGGAAGGAAGGAAGGAAGGAAGGAAGAAGGAAGGAAGGAAGGAAGGAAGGAAGGAAGGAAGGAAGGAGGAAGGAAGGAAAAAAGGAAGGAAGGAAGGAAGGAAGGAAGGAAGGAAGGAAGGAAGGAAGGAAGGAAGGAAGGAAGGAAGGAAGGAAGGAAGAGCAATCTAATCAGGGAAAACAGCACACAAAAGAAAACTAGATGCAAAGTAGTATGAGCTGGAAAGAGCAGAAATGACCTCTATAAAGCTTTGGATAGAGTTATGTGCCCCACCTTCCAGCCTTGCAGTCCAAGCAAAGAGGAATCTGAGGGAGCTTGGAAGTTGTTGAACATATATATCTAAGGTTGAATTAAAGAGCATGGTGAGATTTTCTATGATCAATTTATCCTGAGAGTGGCTTCTTATTCTGAAGAGTTTACATCAAGCAGGACTACAGCTGCCTCAACTGACCAACATATCAACAAATACAGTATTGATAAAAAAAAAAAAAAAAGCAGTAGGGAGCAGTGATAATCATTCAAAGCATCCAAGCAAACATAGGAATGATCAGTGCAAAATTTAATAGATTAAAAAAAAAAAAAACCTCTTAAAAGGTTGATATAAATCTTTGCTTTGTTGAGTTCCAGGAAGAACTTCCTTCTTATAATCAAAATATACAGATCAACTGTCTATCTTCAAGTTGTTTTGTTGACAAAATTTGAAATAAAAAATCTCTAACATGTACTTTTCCTTCCCTTATACTTTATTCTTCAAAGAAAAAGTTAGTATGATAGCATAAATCTAGGCCTGGAATGCCATCAATGACTTTTTCCACCACATGAATCTCATAGTATTGTTTCACTTTGCACTAGCCTTCTATTAAATTTCTGATACTATCACTTTCCCATTCCTAAATCTGAAACTCTATTAGGTTTCCATGAGGAAAATGATTTTCTTCTTTCCCAATGCCCTTCTTCTGCCCTTTGAATAATTCACCACCCTCTTAGATGTTTTTAAAATGTAAGTGCTACAAAGGAAATACACAATGTGATGGGATAGCAGTGAGGGAATACAACAACAAATAAAAAAGTCTATGAAAACATGTCTGGACAAAAATAAATAAGTAGAATAAATATTTTATATTTACTTGGTGTAAATATCCTGCAGAAGGATCGTTTTCCACAACAACCTGTTCTGATGTCTCGTCATGATATGGAGGAAATTTGATACTCTTCAAAGCTATGTCAGCAGAATATAAACTCAGGCAAGTTACCCATACTGCAAAGGCTTTGAGTCTGGCTCTAGTAATAGTTTGCTATCTAAGGACCAATTTTGCAAAGTATATAAAGGCTCATCACTAGTCAGTTGACTGCTGACTGAAGAATTCTTTTGGCTACAGAAACCAATGAAGCAAAAATAAATTCAAAATGACCCCTAGGATTTTTATTCCAATTTTACAGTGAATTATGGGAAATAAGGCAATAATAATATGTCATTCAATATGAAATCATTCATAAACTTTAATGCAACTGGTTTTTTACCCACAGTCAGGCTACAACATATAACAAAAGAGCTCTTAGGAAAAATAGAAATAAAAGAACTATATGATATATCAGAAGAGAAGACAGCCTAATTACACTGTGAAGGTGAAGAATGAGAGGGGGGGGCTGTCAGTATGCTCCAATTGTACTTTCCTGATGTTAGAAGAAAGATATAAAGTCCTACACCATTTGATTAAACTACATAGAGGAGGAAATGGGCAAAAATAAAGTAGGCATGGATGAGTTGCAATCTTCATCACTAGAGAGAACAGTCAGATCAATGACATTATAGAATATTTGAGTAAATTTCTGTATACCTGTTATCTCTTCCCTGTCCTCCCCATCTCCCAAAGACTTAAAGCCTAGTATTTAATTTCTGCCTTTGTAACTCTAGTACCTAGCCTAGGACTTAGGACCTGATAAGTATTTAATAAATTTTTGTTAAAGTGAATTGAAATGAATTTATGGTTAAATGTTCTCTTCCACTTACAACATATAGAGTTGCAGTCTTGTTCCTGACAACTTTATGACATGGCCCCTTTTTCTATATTGATTTCCTCTCAAGAATTGAACTTTTATTTCCTTGTAGCCTTACCATCTCATCTTTCTCATTGGGTAAAGGAAGTTGAAAAACACAATCTAGGTCTGTTTTTCTCCACTACAATGTAGTGTAAGCCAACTGCTTCCCTAGCTTAAGGTGCTGAGTGATTGGTTCAGGTTTGCACCTCCCTCCCTGGTGTGCATCCCTACAACAACATGTTTTGACAAAGCTTAAATGAAAACTGCATGGGTAGTCAGCCTTACTAAAACATTCTCTTTTCTTTCTCTGATCTCTTTACCAATACTAACACACACACACACACACACACACACACACACACACACACACACACTCTGGATCATTTGGTGCTCTTCTCTCTCTCTCCACTCCATAATGCCCCCATGCTGCTTCCCATCATCCCAAAGAATTCACTATAGTACTCTCTAAAGAACCATATTCACTAAGCAGTATTGGCTTTAAAAAAGATTCCTTTCTCTTTTTTTCCAATCAAAACTTATCAGTCCTTTGCTCTATGTATCTCTTTAAGACTCTCCTAGCTCAGTGGCCAGCTAATTTCATAAACTAAGGCATTAATGGATGACAATTTATAGTAAAAGCAAAGGTCATTAGGACCTTAGCCCAACAAAGTAAGCAATGGAACAATTTAAGGCTGTTGATGAAGCACCTTTCAAATAACACCATGCAGGCAGTTCTCTAGTTTTCCATGTAGGCCAACATTGCTTTCATGTCTGTGTAAAGAGGGACAGAAATCAAATTTGTCGGAAACTTGGGATCATGAACTATGAATCATAGAAGACCAAGATGCCAGAATTTGATGAAGAATCCTTAACAGTGAAGGATGCCTTGACTTCAGACTGCCTAAACTACAGATGTGCAATTGATCAGAATTTGTTACTGCTCTTGTTTTTCTTTAAACACACAGTTTCCAAAGAAACTCACTATTGTAAAATAACATGTGGATGTCTAAAAAGGCATCTGCATGAACAAAGTCATGGTAATATGTAGATTGATTATTGTTCCAGAAGTTTGCAAATGAGTTTTCTAAGAGCATTAAACTGTGGTGTTCCACTTTTCAGGGTTTAATTCTTCTTATTAAAAAGAATACATCTACTAATAAAAATATTTCATTTACAGAAAAAAGTTGGACTTAACTCTATAGTGTGTAAATATTTATGAATATTTCCAAAGAATATGTGGGCTGAACTGAATTTTTTCCTGATTATGTCTAATATATCATAATTGCCCAAACAAGTTAATAGTGAACAATAGACACTTGCAAAAAAGCAATTTGAAGTTGAGCTATAATCCACAAAAATTATACATATTTCATTGACTATTTCCCACTAAAAATTTTAAAATTTCTGGTCAAAAGAAAGACATTTATTTATGACAAGCAGAAGGTTAATAAATGCCTACAGGACAACAAGCTTAGTCAGTGGATTTACTCTTTCTTCTCTTTTTATGACTTTGCTAGCGAAGCATGCGATTAAAAGTCCAAGATACCAAATAATTTCCTTCCAAACAGATATTTGAGCACTAGAGCTGAAATTGGCATAACATAGCAGAAACTAAACTTAGATGCTAACATAGGAAGGAGATAATTCCTCCTCAGAGAGAAAGCCGTATATTTTCCATTGCTCCCAGAACCATCCATTTAATCAGCCTATTCTCTACCTAAGTAGTGAGTGACAAGTTGTCTTCTGGGATATTGTCCTGTCAGTCATGTTTCATTCTATATGTCTGCTCCAGATGAGCCATTGGAATTAGGACTCAAATCACAAGGTAGGCAATAATCAGTGTGTTAATAGTTGAATGGATTATCTGAAAAAACTTCCTTAATAATCAATTGACATGATGGAGCAAATGAATGAAAAATTAATAAGAAAAAGCAAAATATGACAAATGTCAAAGTAATAGTCCAAATTGTAATCATAGGAATTTGAATTCAGAAATGAAAGGTTTGGGAGAGAAGTGGGTAGAAGATGTACAATAGTCATGAAGGACTTAGATAAACCAGTAAAGAAAGCTTTAGGAGTTCAGAACTGATCATCATACAAAGAGATATATCCCCACTCTTAGGTGCACCCACTGTCAGGTTTTTAAGATATCATTTGGGCTAAGAGTTAATACTATAGCCCAGGAGTTAAATGCAACTCAATACCTGTTTTTGTGTAACAACTAAAAATGCCATTATTGTTTGGGTTTCTTTTTAATAAATTAAAATTTTATTTTAAAATACAAAAAAATTGCTGATTTCTGATTCAGATAAGTGACTTTAAAGATGAGTTGGATGTTGAATTTATCTTTCTAAAAGAAACACCATTGCCTGTAATAAAATGGTTTCTATCTTGACTTAGTTTAATAGTTTTAGTAAGCTCCTAATGGGTAGATACATTTTGTCTTATAGTTCTAAAACATGCCTTGAGTACTCTCACATTGGATCATAAATATAGAGCTGAAAATATATCCTCAGATGATATTTAGTTTTTTATGAGGAAATTGATGTACTCAGAACAAGATGCCCAAAATTTTGGCCAAGATCAGCCAGATAAGGAATGGAGTCAGATTTCAAAATGTAGTCCCTCTGATTTCAAATACAGTTTATGCTCCATTACACTAGCCAGTCTCTCCTATTATACTGCACCATCCCATCAAACTCATCAGTTCACAATGTAATTTTTTGTTTTTGTTTCTTATCATAGTGTACCTTTTCTTCTTGAAGAACCACATGGTATAATAAAGGAGTCCTAGACTTGAAGGCAAGAAATCTAGACTGAAATTTTGACACCGATATTTACTAGCTTGTAACTGTGACCCCATGCATTATTGTTTCAGGCCTTTTTATGTCTATAATGTGATGAGAAAAATATTTGTTCTATCCCTTTTCTGGTGATTTTTCTATTAAGAAAGTGCTATATGAACTTGAAGGCCATATAGCAATGTAAGTTATTGTTTCTTCCATTATTTTCTGATTTTTAGACTGTCTTTCTTAGCAAAGGGGATCCCCAAAATATCCTTTTTCCTTTTTTAAATTTATGAGTGGACCCAGATTTACTTTCAAGGGAATCTCAGTTCCATTCAATTCAATTCAACAAACCATTATTAAGAGCCAAATGTTTTAGCTTCTCCTCTTCAGTAGACCATGAGAAATGAGTTAGCAATCAGACTGAACTCATGTTGTGTTTTTAGTACTTGACTGTCAGAAGGTCTTTCTCTGTTTTTTTGCAGGCTGTTTGTAGGATGTTTGCAAGGACCCTGGGGAGAGACTCTGCTAATGAGTTACAGACTGCCTAATCTATCCAATTCTTTGACTATCTGTCCAATCTTTCTAAGTTCTTAACCTCATGCTTCCTCTTTCCTCCTACTAGTTGTCCTTCTGGGAGACACTGGATACTAGAGATGAAACATTTTAATCCCAGTGCCTACAGCCTTGTCAATATGTACAACTCAGGAGCCTGTTACTTTGTTTATCTTCTCTACTTGTCTAGTGGGAGGCTTTGCATAGTAGGAAGACTTCATAGTGTGGCTGTTGGACAAATATCTGAGCAAGTCCCCCCCTTTTTTCTCATTCCAGTCATCAAGTCAGAAATATAAAATATAAAACTTGGACTGCTATACGTAAAAGCAAAGCTATATATTTTGAAAATAGACATTTCTTTCATTTGGTTGAAGCAGCAAATAGTTTTTTTCCACTTTGATCTCATTGTGGAACAATCAGTCTTCCTTTGACTATCATTTGTTCTCATCATCTGAAAGCGTTCCTAAATGAAAAGGGGGAAAAAAAATTTCTTTAATTGTGATGGAGAATTGCCTAGATTTGACCCCTGGTCAAGTCATGATTTGTTTTTCACAAAATGAAACAAATTGAAGGAAATGAGATTTGAAGACATAATTTTGATGCATGTCTTCCGTCTTTTAGTTGGATTTTCATTTAACACAAAGGATTTCAGCAAATAGAAAATGCCTACTCCATATTAAAACTGAGTTTATATAATATGACAGTTCATAGAATTATAGACTTAAAGAAGAAAGAGACCTTAGAGATCATAGGATCACAGATTTAACAACAGAAGGAAAATTAAACATCATCTACTTTAATCTCCTCAATTTACAGATGAAGATACTGAAATATAAGGAAGTTAAGTAATTTGTCCAACTTTATACATCTACTAAAGGAAGAAATTAGATTTGAAGCCAGGAACTGTTCTTTTAAAATCCATTACTTTTTCCACTGTATTACCAGTGTGTTCAAAATATCCTATGGAAGAAAATCCTAGGCATTGTTCATAAAGAGAATTAGAATGATTCTTCACCCTTGATATGACAATATGTTTCCTTTGAACACAAAGTTTCTATTTACTTCAAAGGGACTCTATCTATGCAAGAAGTATAGGGCTAAGCCAAGGGATATGAATTGAGCGGAATAATGTTTGTCTCAGTGGAGCTGTTCTTCAGAGTTGAACTTTTGTGAGTGTTGGAATGAGGTATGTGTTAGATGCAGGGAGTGTCTGAGCTTCAAAGAATATAAGACATAGCATGTGATATCTTACATCACTTCCAAAAATCTGGGCTAAAATAGGTTTTTCTCTGATTAGGACTTACAGTCCTCCAAAGTTCAAAAGTGCAATGTAGTTCATGGACTATATCCCCTGTGTATGAAAGGATCAAATATAATCAATAAATATTTTTATTTATTATTCACAGATATTAGTTTCAAATTTTCAATTTTCTTCATCTGCATATGTCTAAGTAATTTTTTTCTATAGGTCTCCTTCCTTCATTCACATATTTCTTCTGACCTAATATACTGGCTGAGTGTTTTCAACTCAAATAATTTTTAGCCTGAACCTCAAGTCTTACAAAGAAGGTCTTGTTAACTGAACAATCAACATGTATCTTAGTGACACATGGGAATTTACTTGCTGTCTATATGTTTAGAATTTTAAAAGGAATTAGAGCTTTGTCTGGACTTCATGTAGAGGCTAAAAATAAACAAAGGATATGAAAATACACTCAGAAAATTGTGCTTCTGGTGAATGTGAAGCATCTAAAACACCATACAATTCAATAGACTTATTGAACATGAAATATTTATGTTGGGCTCAAAATATCTATAGCTATATCAAAATATATCTGCCTTATTTTCCCTTGTTGCAAAATAACAGCACCTCCTTCACAAGATTGTTGTGAGGATCAAATAAGAAATATTTGTAAAAGGTTTAGCATAGGGTCAAGCATATAAAGCACTTAATAAAGTCTTTCCTTCTCTTGGTTTATTGCTCTAATAAACAGTTCATTCTCATTTCTAACCTAAAAAATAATGTTTGCATTAATAGCCAAAATTGATCAAGAAATTTATTTGGAGGGCACACCTTAATTTTTTTTTCAACAGATGAATATAGTATTCTACTCATGAGATAACAATTCTTAAAAGTGTGGGGATTTAGCAAATATGGAAAATTTTTGGAAAATATTTTTGCAAGGAATTTCTATAACTTTAGAGAATATTTTTATTAGTGGAGTTTTATGAAAGAGAGGTGGGGTAATTGTGGGCTTTTTCCTTTTTTTATTAAAGCTTTTTATTTACAAAACATATGCATGGGTAATTTTTTCAACACTGACCCTTGCAAAACTTTTGTTCCAAATTTTTCTCTCCTTCCCCCCACCCCCTCCCCTAGCTGGCAGTAGTCCAATACATGTTAAATATGTTAAAATAAATTGTGGGCTTTTTCAAGTGAATCAAAAATAGCTATCTACAACAGGAGGAGAAATATAAACATTGTCTCCCCTCAGACTTTTGTTTCTGTTTTTCTATGCCCAGTAGTGTCTGACATATAGTAGGAGCTTAATAATTACTATTAAATTGATTGACAATGAGAAAAGTATTGCTAATCAGAAAATAGGAATCCTAATGTCAGTACTACTACTTATTCCTGTTGCTATACTTCATCACTCTTGGCTTGAGTTTACTGATCATTAAAATAAAGAGTTGGATTATTAAGGTCCTTTTCAACTCTAAGTTGATGATCTTAGGAACTTTAGACAATGCTTCCATTGAAAAACAGGGAGAAAGAAACAAAAAGAGGAGAGACACAGACAGAAAGACAGAGATGGAGAGAAAAACAAAGAGATCAAGAGTAAAGCTAACAGAGAAAAAAATAAAACACATTGTAGACCTTTCAATTGGGTAACAAACTGTTACCATTATACCCAACATTTGAAGGAGTAAAGAATGGGGAAATCTCTGATATCAAGAAGCAATTGCATTGAGTAGTTATTTGACTTTAGGCAACTTATTTCAAGTCTTTAGGTCTTTCCTCATCTGTACAATGAAGAGGTTAAACTGATTTCTTCCTGCTATATTCTATGAATCCAAGTTCTTGGTTAACTGAGATACAAAGAAAAAGTAACATTTTCCCCCTCAATGAAAGGTGAACTAGAAGATGAAACCTCAGATCTCTACCAGCTCTAAAAAGTCCTTTGCACTCTTTATAAGAAAAGTATAATGTAGGGGCAGCTAGGTGGCACAGTGGATAGAGCACCAGACCTGAAATCAGAAGTACGTATGTTCAAATCTGGCCTCAGACACTTAACACTTCCTACCTGTGTGACCCTGGGCAAGTCACTTAACCCCAATTGCCTCAGGGGAAAAATATAATGTACAGAGATAAATATTAGATGATATCATAGTCCTATTTAATAAATAGCATATCTCATTGATTATAGCATAGTATAATCTAATTTAATTGTAAAATTAAAGTTTAAAATTTTTCTCCCCCCAGGAGAAGATTATTTAAAAACTACAAGTTTCCTGAAAAGATTTACATGAACCAGTGCAAGGTAAAATGAACAGAACTAATAAAATATCATACACAATAATAACAATATTATACAAGGCTCAACCAAATCACTTAGCTAGTCTCAGCAAATTAAAGATCTAAGATAATTCCAAAGGACCCATGATAAAAAAGCTATCCACATGCAGAAAAATAATTGATGGCAACTGAATGCAGATTGAAGCATGCTATTTTCACTTTTTTCATTGTGGTTTTCGTCTCATTTTTTCACAACATACTTAATATGGAAAGATGTTTTACCTATCCTGTCTTAGGGAGGTAAGAGCTAAGGAAGGGACAAAGAAAATTTCGAACTCAAAGCTTCTTTAAAATAAATGTTTAAAATTGTATTTACATGTAATTGGAAAAAAGAATATTATTAAATATATATATACACACAAAAGAAAATAAACAAAAAAAGAAATGAAAACTACTAGTTTTAACCATACCTGTGTAATTTCATTGGTATAAAGAAATTTTAATGAGGAAACCCTCTTTTAAAAAAAAAATTGGCACTTGTTCTGTAGGAAAATTGTTTGAGGCACTGACGGGTTAAAGAACTAGCCTGGAGTCAGAGGCACGACTGTAGTTCCTACTCTGATATGCAAGCTACTTTC
Organism: Antechinus flavipes; assembly: GCF_016432865.1. Classification (NCBI taxonomy): domain Eukaryota; kingdom Metazoa; phylum Chordata; class Mammalia; order Dasyuromorphia; family Dasyuridae; genus Antechinus; species Antechinus flavipes. The sequence continues at coordinate 318,352,681 of NC_067401.1, forward strand.
CTATCCATTATATTACATTATCTTTCACTTAAAAAAAAGCCTTAGGAATACAAAAATAGGTAGGAAATTAAAAATTATGGTAAAATGAGGATTTTAAAGTCTTATATAAGATTTTACTATACAAAGTTTCAAATCTCTTCTTCAATTAAATATATTCAATATATAGTTATAAATAAATTGTTCTAATCTTTGGCAATTAGCCCTTCTTGATTTCAATAGTCTATTAACTTAATGAGATTAAATATTTTAATTTATATAACTATTCTCATTAGTGATTAGATCTTTAGCTCAAATTATCGAGGAGGAGAAAGATTTGGCTTTAAACTTGACATAGGTGTTAAAAAAGACAACCCTATGTAGCCAAGAATCTTGTAGTAATAAGGCTTCCTTAACTCCAACAGGAAAAAAAAATTGCGGTCCCTTGGGATAAGTGGCCTTTAAAATAGACTAAAGGGATACCAGCAAGTGTCAGGATTCAGTTTAGCCCCATTCATTGTTAGCAGCCAGATGGCTGTCCATTAGAAGTGAAAAGAGAAGGCAATTAGAGACAGGAAATCTGCTTATATTTTGAAAGATGAGTTCACTTGATCAAGGGAATATGAAAGTAGAGCAAGGCCATGGATGGCAAGTCTGCAAGCTTTCTGCCTCCTGGGAAGTTTAAAAGTCAGGATTTGTCACTTGATTTAAAATTGAAAATAACATAAAATGTTTTCAATAAATTGAGAAATAATAGTTAATAATAGCTAATAAAATGGCTTTTAATGTTTACAAACAATTATTTCAGCTTCCTTCATAATAAACCCATGAGGTAGTGGCCTGACACATAGAAGGGATTAACATTTTTTAATATTTGATTTATTGACTGACTATAATCACTTTGCAGATGAGTAAATTGAGGATTTAGGATATCAAATGAATTTCTCAGATTCACAGGGCTGATAAATCAAAAATAGATTAGATTCTTCTCACTCCATATCTTTCTGTAGCCCACTGACATCTTTAAAAATCATATTGTGACTCTAAATTTACCTTCATCCTCCCCACTCCAACCCCCATCCCGTTCCAGAACTATAAACTATGATCAAATCAACTCTGACATTACCCCTGAAATGGGTATATCAATATATAACCCTATGACCCCACTCACCTTCACTATACCTGTTACTGCCTGGAATCAAGTGCCTCTCCTGGACCAAAACTTCCCTTCTTACCAACCCCTCTTAGAATATAAGCTTTTTGAAAAGAGGAATTACTTTGGAATTAATAGCCTCAAGATTTTAAAAAGTACTTGGCAATTACTTTTTTAATTATTACAAATGCTATGCTTTTTAAGTTGAATATAATTTGTCTTTCCCTTTCTTTCTAAGCCACTCTTTCCACTACCATCTCCCAAATGTTCCATTAAAGACAAGGAAAAATAAGATCAGAGAAAAGAATAACTGCCTGTTTTTGGCAATGAAATGCTTCACAGTAATTTTTTCAAAATACTTTCAAGGGCAAGGGACACAGGGCACTTGGAGACCCTGCTTTAGGTCAGAGATTTACTCCTTGCTCTGGCATGTCTATACAAGCTTCTGAAGCTTTAATGTAATTTAAAGCAATTGTCCCCATGGGGAGGTCTGAAAATGTGACCAGTTGCATCAAAATAGTTGAACTACCCAAGAAAACTAATGGGGTTAGAAAAATTCAAGAGTCTTGAATTTTTTGACATTTCTTGACATACTTTCTGGCCAAGAGTCATGTTCCAGAATTTATATTTATTAATATTGCTGCATTTTGGTCAGACTCCCACAGGAAATCCTGAGGAGTGTACGTCTCTGGCATGTTTTATCTAAGATAGTTCCATCCCTTCAGGCTTGCACACTGAAGTAAGTACCTTTGAAAAGATCTGGTCTTTAATAGGAGCCGAGGATGACAACAAGCAGGAACTTCAACACTTTGGGAAGACAATCTCCCTACTTTCTCTAGTTATCATTAAAATGTCTTTTAGACATAGGTCATAACTGGAAACCTATAAATGATGTCTCTGTATTAGGCACTTCCCACAGAGCTGGAGTCCCAAGTGATTTAAATTTATCACATTGTTCTTCTAGTTACAAATACTGCTGATATGTGTCATTACTTAGAGAGGGCTGTTCATAACATTTTGATTTTCTTCCAAAGATTTTATTTTTTTTTGGTTGTTGTTCTGGGTTTCCCACAAAACCTTTTTAATCTTTGTTGAGAGAGAGAGAGAGACAAACAGACAGACAGACAAACAGACAGAGGCACAGAGACAGAGATAGAGAGAGACAGAGGGACAGAGACAGACAGACAAACACAGAGACAGACAGAGACACAGACAGAGACATTGACAGAGACAAGCAGAGACAGGGCAGGGTGAGAGGGAGAGACAAACAGATGGGGGGAGGGGTAATCTACTTCTCCTTTGAAAGAATAAAGAAATGGGGTGATTATTTTCTAATTTTAAATTCTGCTAGTTTTGATATGTTGCCTAATAGGATACTTCTAATTTTCCACTAATTTATTTGGGGACATACTTAGGACAGGGCTGACTCTTAGGGTGTAAAGTTTATAAAGTGCAGGCAGTTTCAAAGTATACTATCTTATTGAAAAATGTGTTGTGGAACCTGAGTCCAAAGAAGGGTGGAGAAAATTCACCTCTCTCCCTTTGCTGTAAAAGTGGGGGGTCTATGGATATAGAATTTGTAAAGACTGTCAGAGCTAGTCAATGGTTTGGTTTTTGGTTATTGTTAAATTATTTCAATTACATCCAATTCTTCAATTTCCCATTTGGGGTTATTCTAAAGGGTTTTTGCCATTTCCTGCTACAGCTCATTTTACAGATGAGGAAACTAAAGTAAACAGGGTTAAGTGCCCAGGGTCACACAGCTTGTAAGTATCTGAAGTTAAATTTGAACTCAGGTTTTCTTGATGTTTTGGTTAGTTTTGTTTAATTCTTTCATTCTTTTTTGTTTGTTTGTTTTTGCTTTCTTTGTTAATTCTTTAAAATGAAGAAGGGGTGAGGGATATATTCATAATATATATGACATAAAATCAAAAAGTATCAATTAAAATGTATTCTAAAAGAAGGCCAGAGGAGGAAATGAAAAGTTGCATTATAGAACAGATAACTGCTGCAACTGTGCTTTATCATAATGCCTTCCATTTATCTAAGTGTTTTATGTTCACCTCCACCCTTAGAATCTCTAACTTCTTTCAAAGTCCTGCTCCTCCTCCAATAGCCTCTTTTGATCCCCCCAGCTGTTAGCAGTCCTGCCTCTCAGAAATCACTTTGTATTCTCGTTTATATTTGTGCCCCCCAATCCTTACAAAAATGGTTTGAATATTTGTATTTATGCTCCCAGCATTTACAACAGTGTCTTGCATCTAGAAAGTATATAACAAATATTTGTTTGATTAAATATTTTTTTCTCCAGAAAGATTCTCCCTTCTCCTTTTAGCAAACCCCTTAGAAATATATATGTGTATATGTGTGTATGTATGTCTACAGATATATATGTATGTATGTAGATAGATATATAGCTAGATAGAGATAGAGATAGAGATATAAATATAGTTGCTCCCAAAGTGTCTGGCTTAGAAAATAGTCATAGTGGTACAACAAGGAAATGGTGCCTTGTCCAACCAGGAGATTCAAAAGTTAATATCAATCTACTGGACAACTAAGACAAAATTAATTATAATAATAATCCACATTAATATAGTACTTTATTTTTTTAAAGTACCTTCTTCACAGATAAAAGGGATCACCAAGGATCGCAGAATCACTGTTGGAAATTATAAAAAGGTTTTCCAGTTCTCATTTTAAAAATGAAGGAAGGGAAGTCTGTAGAAATGAAAACCTTTGCCCAAAGTCATACATGTCCCTGGTTCTCTTCTAGAATGAAGGATCAGGGGCACGTAGATGGCACAGTGGATAAAGCACAGGGTCTGGAATCAGGAGGACCCGTGTTCAAATTCAGCCTGAGACACTTACTCTTACTAGCTATGTGACCCTGAACAAGTCACTTAACTCCAATTGCCTCAAAAAAAGGATCAAAAACAATCTACTAACTATTGAAGCCAAGATTTAAACTTAGGTCTTCTGATATCTTCTGAGAATCTCATTACAAAAAAGTCGTCAATTGTGGTCCTTAGGAGTTCTGGATTTCCTCTATGTAAGCTCTCTGGAAAGCAGAAATTTAAGTTCATTATGCTCAATTTATAGAAGAGGAAACTTTAGCCCAGAACAATTAAGTTTCTTGTTGAAGGTCAGCTATCTAGTTAATTGCAAAGTAAAGACTTGTGTTTCCAGTCCCATATTCTTTGGTCTAGATACATTAGTGCTTCCTGTAAGTTTACCCATATGGGTAAAAGACAGATCTTTAGTTCTTATTGGATTTCTTAAACAGAAAAACAGTAGACTGGAATTGTTGATTTTAAGGTAGATACTGACCAAGAAAAACATTATGGACCCCTTTTCTGTCTATCAAGTGATAGAAAGGTAAACTTGAGATGACCCCTAGATTTGGTTGTCTTTACCTTTTGTTATTGATTTAATTCTCATGTGATGAACTAATGACATTCAGCTATCAAGAAAGAAATTAGAGCAAGATACTGAAAGAGTTTGGTATTTTGACTGGACTACATTAAAAACAGAACATAATTCTTGTCCTCAAAAAATTGTCGATGAGATGATAAATATTTTTCGATCACAGCAGTTTATAATGGCCATTTCTAAGAAGGAGAAGAGTTTCAATCAGTATTGGTGAAGGGATCACTTACAAGAATGAAATTTCTGAATCCTTGAAATGAAAGGTATTACATGATTAGTCACTTCTAACTATGAAAAGTGTATACAAACACAAAAATGTTCCAGCCATTTCAACCAATACACACACAAGAGGAATCCAAAGTTTTTGCTAAATTACTTGCACAAAACCACAAACTACAGCATAACAGTGTAATCATCAGCTACATTTTGAAAGGAATGATATTTAAAGATGCCCAGAAACTGTCAATCATTTTGTTAGAAATATTGCAAAAAATGACCATTTTTTCTTCCCACTTGAAATTCAGAGGTCACGAGTGACTAGGGCATAGGTAGGCAATATAAATGGCCAGATCTGGGATTTTTCCAGGACAAAATGTACTAGTTCTTTCCATTTCTAACATTGTTGGCTCAGCATAACTTTTGGAGTGAATCCCTTTTTTCAATAATATCTTGCAGTGCTATAATAGTTTTTATGCTAAAAAAAAAAAAAAAAACAGCTTTTTTTAAAGTAGAGAGCTGTTGATGGGGGGAGGGGAGGACATTATCCATTAACCATTATCCATAACCATTATCCAAGCCAAATATCATTACAACATACCCCAGGAGTTTGACCTAATTCTTTTCTTCTACAAAGGTAATATAGAATTTTATACCAAGAAGAAAACAAGTATAGAGATTAACCAGTCTAAGAGAGGACAAAACTGAGGCCCAGAGAACTTTAGACTAATATAAAGTCTTATAGTGGGTCAATGATCAATGAAGATTAGAATTCTGATTTCCTGGGATACAAAACAACACTCTGACTAGAGTAGTGATGACACTCCTCTGCTTTCTCTAAAAACCGAATTATTATTAAAAATTAATAGATGCTGACTGTAATGCACAGATATGGAAAATCAAAGAATTACAGAATTTGAGAATGGGAAGCAGCATCAGTGACCATATATTCCAATCCACATGATTGGGAAGGAAAACCTACAGAAACATATTTGAAGATTTCTATGGAGGAGGGACTCATTCTAACCCTAAGCCTAAACTTTGAATAATGTGGAAGCAAAAGTCATCAATATGATGTTAAATACTGTCAAATTGTTCCATTACTTGTTCAGTTTTCCTGAGAACGTGTGCCATTGATAAAAGTTTTAATATCCTTTCTTTGATTAAGTATTTGCTTTTCCTTGACCTAGTAAAGCTGGAAATCAATGACACCTTGAGATCAAAATACATAATTATTATATAAAGAACATTAGATTTAATAGTAGAAGAAATAGATTTAAATCTCAATTTGATCACTTATTAGCAATACAGCATTGGACCAGATAGTTTAGCTCTCTCAGCCTTGGTCTCATCATTTGTTAAACGGGGCAAGTTGTATATTACTCTATTATTATTGGGTGCAGCAATATAACAGTAGAGAGAACACAGGGCCTAAATAAGGTAGACTCATCTTCCTGAGTTCAAATCTGGCCTCATATACTTATTAACTGTATAACCCTGATAAAATCACTTACCCCTGTTTGTCTCAGTTTCTTCATCTGTGAAATGAGCTCAAGAAGGAAATGGAAATCCCTTGCAATGTCTTTGCAAAGAAAACCCCAAAAGGAGTCATAACAAGTCAAATGTAACTGAAAAATGAGTAAACATCAACAAGTATTTCTACTATCTACCTCAAACAATTCCTCCTATGAGTATGATATTTGGCAAATGTGAAGTACAATTTAAGAGTAAACTGTAGCTATTGGGAGCCAAATGAAATTTCTGCAACCTGAGCTTTGAAAAGCATCTGACGAATCATGTTTTGAACCTAAATTTTCCAGTAATTGTTGAATGTGATGTTAGAAGAACGCAATGGATCCCATTATTTCTCCAGAACAAATATATATATTGTCTCTCAAAGGTCAGCAGCAGAGAAGCAAAGGTCAAAATGTACCCAGGTATTAGTTTAGTAACTTTATTGTCAGAGCAGTCTTTGTATTTTAAATTCTGATCGAATCCTAGACCTTATTTTATAACCCGCTGATTTTTCAGTCTAGCTATATAAAAAGACAAACCCTGCTCCCATAAAGCATATGGTTTGTTGAGTAGGAAGAGAGAGAATTTCTAAAAATTACTTCTACCATTTCCATCTGACTCACATTTATCTAAAAATAAACGGGAAACTGGGGGAAAATAAATGCAAAAGAAATAACTTGCAATCCCTTGTCTCTGAAGAAAGAACAAATTAGTTTTCCTTTATGGCCTACATTTAGTTTTACTTTTCAAAATAATCTTTTAACACTTTTAGCACTATCACTGAAGTATAAGCCAATTACTGAAAAGATTACTCTCTTGCTTTTTTTTCCCATATCAATCCCAACATGCCATGAGAATGTTTTCCATATAGATAGGAAAAAAATTGGAGACATTGTGATTCCAGTTAGTTGAGCAGAAGATGGACAGAAAGCTATGAGTTCAGAGTTTTCAACTGCCACTGTTTTCTATGTGATCTCTAGGAAAGTAATCAAATTTTTATAAATATGTTTTATGTTTTTGTGTTTTTGTTTTATTTATAAATCTGAATAATTGGTAGATGAGTCTTTTTTCTCTTAAAAGGATAAACAAATTATTGAAATAAGTATAAATATTAATCTATGTCACATGAATTCAAATTTATGAAAAGGAAAAATAACTGAGTCATTACTGAGGCAAAAGACTTGCAATATAGGAAAAAGAGAGATAAGAAACTTTTTTCTAATTTGTGGCTATGTATACAGAACAAATTGATAGAAGACTTAAAGATCTTTTTGTTTTAAAATAAATTCTTAGTAACTTTGGAAATGGATACCTAAGTGACCCAGTAGATAAAGTGTCATGAAAGGAGGCAGGAAAATTCATTTTCTTGAGTTCAAATCTGGCCTCAAATCAGCCTCTAACTGTGTGATCTTGGGCAAATCATTTAATACTGTCTGCCTCAGTTTCCTCACTTGTAAGACGAACTAGAGAAGGAAATGTCAAATTAGTATCTTTGCCAAGAAAATTCCAAATGGGGTCACACACTGAAACAATTCAACAATAACAACAATAGAGATACATAGATACATAGAATCATTCACCCAATAAATATTCATTGAGTTTTCCTGAATGAAGGATTTTGTGAGAGCTATTATTATGGGTGCAAATATATAACAAGACATAGGAGATTTGTGAGCTGGGTACTGATGATATTAAAACAGTCCTTTAGAAAAAGAAATGTCATTGACTTCAAGGAACCTGAAATCTCGTAGGGGAGAAAGATACATGAGCTATTGTAAATAAGTGTATAATAAGTGCTTTTTAAATCACATTGTTTAATCTATGCCAGTCTCACTTTCGTCATCTATAAAAAGAGGGATTTTAATGAGTTGATATCAGGAGTAAATGAGATGATATATAAAATATTTTGCAAACTTTAAAGGGCTAAACAAATACTAGTAGTAGTATTAGTGTATTAGTAGCAGCAGCAGCAGCAACAATAACAGCTGCAACAGCAACAGTAGTTGTTGTTGAGATATAGAGGTGGGAGGAATAACTTTGCATTAAGGAAGATATGATGGAGAATGCTATTTTATCCTTGAATGATGAATAAGAAGCTATTAAAGAAAGTTGGCAGGAATGATCAACCAGGCAAATGAATGGGGATGAGCAGAATTTTAAAAATCAAGGAAAATTATTGTGTGTTCAGGAATTGCAAAATTGCCCAGATTACCTAACACATGGAATTTGCATGGAAAAGTATTAAATCTGGAAAAGTAAGTCAGAACCTGATTGTGTAAAGCCTTGAAAGTCTTCATAAGGAATTTAAACTTTAGTTTGAACTTTTAGACAAAGATTTCTGAGAAAGGTAGTAGTTCAATCAAAGTGACATTTAAATAGATTTGAGTGGCCAGAAATAGGATAACATTTAGAAAAGTATTGTGATAGTCTTGTCATGAGCTGATAAGGTATTTATACAGGGTATTCATATGTTTAATGGGGACATTACAAATCAAAAAATTCAATCTATGTATAAATAGGTCTTTAGCAAAAGCATAATTTAAAAAAATAAAGGCATTGTTTCCATTCATTTTGCTTGTAACAAATGACAATCATCATTAGAGCAACATTTCTATTTGATCTACTACAATCCTCTGCTCCTCTGCCCATGTTTCATCATGGCATGAAGGTAGCTCTGGCTTCCCAAAGATTATGGTAGCAGAGGAATTTGGGCAAATCCTACCAAGATGGAAAGGCTTCAACTGCAGGCCCAATGAAGATAAACCTATTATTCTCCAAAGACCAGCCTAGCTAAGTTCTCAGAGGCCAAACATCTGATTGGCTAGAGGAAGATAGATACATTTTTTTGGCCATATCAACTTTCAAAAGCCACCTTCTAAAGTTTAGAGAATTTGTTATTTACATTGATGAATGAAGCATTCACATAGCAAAATTATCAATTCCTGAGTTTTGAAATCAGATGCTCGATATTCTAAGAGCTCCAATAACAGACAAATAAGCAATGTTTTATTACTATTTAATGAATTAATATTCTAAAAAAATTTCCTGGAAATATAAAATATAATAATAATAATGGTGATTATTATTATATTTTTGTTTTGAATAATAATAATAGTTACTAGTCTTTGTATAGCCTTTTAAAATTTTTAAACCACTTTCATAAATATTGCTTTATTTTATCTTAAATTCTATGTTTCCATCTGACCATTTGACCAACATATGGTCAAAGAGGGGATACATAACTTTGATATAAAAGAAGATATCACAGGGAAATTAGAAGAACATCAAACATTTTCCTATCAAATTTATGGATAGAAGAATAATGTATGAATAAACAAGAGGTAGCATCATAAAGTATAAAATAGGTAATTTCAATTATGCTAAATTGGAAAATTTTTATACAAATAAAACCAATATAGTCAAGATTATAAGGAAAACAGGAAATTGTGAGAAAAATTTATACAACTTAAATAAAGGTCTCATATCTCAAATATATAAATAACTTTATCAAATTTATATTGTCATCTCCCTTTTTATTTAGCAAGTTAGCAATCTAAATGGTCAAACAATTTGAATAGGAAATTTTTCAATGAAGAAATTAAAACTATATATAGTGATATGAAAAAATACTCAAAATCATTATTGTTTAGAAAAATGCAAATTAAAACAACTTTGATATTTCACACTTCTCAGATTGGCTAAAATGATAGAAACAGAAAACAACAAATAAAGGAAAGAATGTAGAAAATTATTGTAACTATGAGCTAATTCAACCATTTTAGAGAGCAATCTGGAAACATACCCAAGGAGTTATAAATCCACATATATCCTCTGATCCAGCAAGACCACTATTAGGTATAATTCGCCTTAGGATTTCATGCTCTATAATATTTATAACAGCTCTCTTTGTGGTGACAAAGAACTAGAAGTTGAGGGGATATACATTTGGGGGATGGCTGAGCAAGTCATGATATATGATTGTGATGGAATACTACTATTAGAATAGGAGAATACTAATTCTCTAACCTGGATCTAAAGATGGATCCTTTTTTTTGGCCATATCAACTTTCAAAAGCCACCTTCTAAAGTTTAGAGAATTTGTTATTTACATTGATGAATGAAGCATTCACATAGCAAAATTATCAATTCCTGAGTTTTGAAATCAGATGCTCGATATTCTAAGAGCTCCAATAACAGACAAATAAGCAATGTTTTATTACTATTTAATGAATTAATATTCTAAAAAAATTTCCTGGAAATATAAAATATAATAATAATAATGGTGATTATTATTATATTTTTGTTTTGAATAATAATAATAGTTACTAGTCTTTGTATAGCCTTTTAAAATTTTTAAACCACTTTCATAAATATTGCTTTATTTTATCTTAAATTCTATGTTTCCATCTGACCATTTGACCAACATATGGTCAAAGAGGGGATACATAACTTTGATATAAAAGAAGATATCACAGGGAAATTAGAAGAACATCAAACATTTTCCTATCAAATTTATGGATAGAAGAATAATGTATGAATAAACAAGAGGTAGCATCATAAAGTATAAAATAGGTAATTTCAATTATGCTAAATTGGAAAATTTTTCTACAAATAAAACCAATATAGTCAAGATTATAAGGAAAACAGGAAATTGTGAGAAAAATTTATACAACTTAAATAAAGGTCTCATATCTCAAATATATAAAGAACTTTATCAAATTTATATTGTCATCTCCCTTTTTATTTAGCAAGTTAGCAATCTAAATGGTCAAACAATTTGAATAGGAAATTTTTCAATGAAGAAATTAAAACTATATATAGTGATATGAAAAAATACTCAAAATCATTATTGTTTAGAAAAATGCAAATTAAAACAACTTTGATATTTCACACTTCTCAGATTGGCTAAAATGATAGAAACAGAAAACAACAAATAAAGGAGAGAATGTAGAAAATTATTGTAACTATGAGCTAATTCAACCATTTTAGAGAGCAATCTGGAAACATACCCAAGGAGTTATAAATCCACATATATCCTCTGATCCAGCAAGACCACTATTAGGTATAATTCGCCTTAGGATTTCATGCTCTATAATATTTATAACAGCTCTCTTTGTGGTGACAAAGAACTAGAAGTTGAGGGGATATACATTTGGGGGATGGCTGAGCAAGTCATGATATATGATTGTGATGGAATACTACTATTAGAATAGGAGAATACTAATTCTCTAACCTGGATCTAAAGATGGATCCTTTTTGTTTTGGGGATCCAGGACATTTTGGCCAGAAACTATCCCCTTAAAAGAGGCTATATACTTACAGGAGAGAAGTTCACTTATTTTCAAACCAAGATATACCTATAGAACAGAAGATGAAAAGCATTTGAGTTAGAATATATAAAAAATATTTTTAAAGATGGGTTTATTGTCTGGGAGCCAAGATGATGGAGTAAATTGTATATCATCATAACTCTCCAATTCCAACCTCTAAACAACCATAAAATTGTGCCCTAAAACAAATCTTGGAACAGTAAAAAAAAAAAAAAAAAAAAAAACAACCACTTAAAAAATAAAATTGGACAAATGAAAAAGGAGAAAAAGAATCCACTAAAGAAAATAAATGCAGAGCAGCTGGGTGGCACAATGGGTAGAGCACCAGCCCTGAAGTCAGGAAGACCCGAGTTCAAATGTGACCTCACACATTTAACACTTCCTAGCTGTTTCACCCTGGGCAAGTCACTTAACCCAATTGCCTCAGCAAAAAAGAAAGAAAGGAAGGAAGGAAGGAAGGAAGGAAGGAAGGAAGGAAGGAAGGAAGGAAGGAAGGAAGGAAGGAAAGAAGGAAGGAAGGAAGAAGGAAGGAAACAACTGCTTAAAAATTACAATTGACCAAATGGAAAAGGAAGTACAAAACCAGCTGGGAAAAACTACTTAAAAGTTAGAATTGGGCACGTGGAAGCTAATGAGTCTATGAGACATCAAGAATCAAACAAATCCAAAATGATGAATATAGAAAAAAATGTAAAATACTTCATTGGAAAAGTGACTGACTTGAAAAAAAAATATCCAAGAGAAACACTATCATAATCATCAGACTACTTGAAACCCATAATCAAAAAGAGGACCTGAACAGCATCTTTCAAAAAATTATCAAGGAAAACTGTCTTGATATCCTGGAAATAGAAGGCAAAATAGGTATTGAAAATATCCACCAATCACCTCAGGAAAGAGATCCCAAAAATAAAAAATCCAAGGAACATTATAGTCAAGTTACAGAACTATCAAGTTGAAGAAAAAATACTGCAAATGGTAAGAAAAATTCAAATATTAGGGAGCCAAAATAGGAACTATATAGGATTTAGCAATTTCAACATTACATGACTGGAGGTCATGGAAAATGATATTTGGAAGTAAAAGGAGCTGAGACCATAACCAAGAATCACTTACCTAACAAAATTAAACATAATAATTAAAGGAAGGAAAATGACTATTTAATGAAATAAAATCATTTCAAGCTTTCATAAAGAGAATACCAGAATTGAGCCCAAAAAGAACTGATCTTTGATATCATGACCCAAGAAAAGACTAAAAGAGGGAAAAGAGAAAAGAAAAATTAGAGATTCAGTGAAGCTGACCTGTTTACATTTCTATATAGGATTTTGACACTTTTAATTTTAAAACATATAGATATAGATGTATAATCACTAATAGTATGGCTAGAAGGAAGATACATAGAAGATACAGGTATAAAATGAATTTGAAAGAATGACATAAAAATAATTAAGGGATAAGAAAGAGGAATGCACTGGGTGCAGAAGGAAGGCACATGAAGAGGCACATAAAACTTGTTACAATGTAAAGATGAGAAGCTAGACAATGGACATGACTTGAACTTTTTACTGTCATCAGTTTGGGCTCAAAGAGGGAATAATATACACAATCAGTTGAATATGAAAATCTATCTTACCCAACAGGGAAATAGAAGGGAAGATTAAATAAAGGGAAAGGGGTGGGGAAATTGACAGACCAGGGAAACAGTAGACAGAAGTAAAAAACTGTCAAGGAGGGAAATGATGAAAAGAGAGAGCAAACTGGAGGAAAAGTAAAATAGAGGGAAATATACAATTAGCAATCATAACTGTGGATGTAAATGCAATGAACTCTGCCACAAAATGGAAGCTGGTGGCAGAGTAGATCAAAAACCACAATCCTACAATATGTTATTTATAAGAAAAACACTTAAACTACCAACAACAAAAGATGAAAACATTTTGCAGATGAAGCGATCAAAGCTATATACAAGCATATGAAGAAGTGCTCTAAATCACTTTTGATTAGAGAAATGCAAATTAAAACAACTTTGAAGTTTCACATAACACTTATAAGGTTGGTTAATATGATAAAAAAAATAATAAGTGATATATGTTGAAGAGGATGTGGGAAAATCAGGACATGAATGCGTTGCTTATTCAGTTAACTAATCCAGCCATTCTGAAGAGCAATTTGGAACTATGGCCAAAAGGCTATAAAATTATGCATGTCCTTCGATCCAGCAATATCACCACTAGATCTGTGTCCCAAGGAGATAATAAAAAATGGGAAAGGACCCATAAGTACAAAAATATTTATAGTAGCCTTCTTAATGGTGGCAAAATATTGGAAACTGAAGGGATGCCCATCAACTGGGGAATGGCTGAACAAGCTATGATATATGGATGTAATGGATACTATTGTACATTAAGAAATGATGAGCAGGCAGATTTTTTAAAATCTGGAAATCCATATGAATTGATGCAAAGTGAAATGAGCTGAACCAGAAAAACATTATACACAGTATCAGCAACAGTGTGTGATGATTAACTATGAATAACTCATATCTTTTAAGCAACACAGTGATGTAAGACAAGGAAGAAGAACTCAAAGAGAAAAATGTTAAACATATCTAGATAAAGAACTATTGGACTTTGAGTTCAAATAGAAGCATACATTTTTTCACTTGTTTTACTCTTTTTTATTTTTATTTTTTACCTTTTGATCTGTTTCTTTTTTCACAACTGTGACTAATACATGACAAACATATGCAATCTATATCAAATTACTTACCATTTTAAGAAAAGGAGAGGGGAGGGAAGGAGGGAGAAAAATTTGGATCTCAAAATCTTATAAAAATCAATGCTAAAATGGTCTTGACATTTAATTGGGAAAAAATAAAATAGTATTAACTTTTTTTTTAAAGAAGGGTTATTTTTCAAACAAGTCTTTCAAAGAAACTTGAAATCTCAAATGTCTTCTTTTACACCCTAATGGATGACAGTCATGACTAATACCATAATAACCAAATTCCTCCACATAGAAAAAAAAGTCTGGTTTTGTAATCTCTGTAGTTAAAATGCCTCTTTTTCTGTCTTCATCTTTGTGACTCCTTTTTCTTAAAATGTCTCAAAATCTTTATTGACACTCTTCAGGGGGCCTGGGCTGGCTTAGATAAAGTGGCTGGCAGAGCTGAGTGAACTACAAGGCCCCACATGAGGTTAAATGAAAATGAAAATAAATATCTGGATGTTTAGAAAGGTCACAAGGGAGGAGAGGAAGTGACAAGAGATAGGGAGAAAGGAATGGTGTATTGAGATACAGTCATGTATATTATACTTCTTGTTTTAGATTTCTATCTATACTGTACAATTATTGTTGGGTCCCTTTGCAGAGAGCTCTGTCTAGAGGTAGGAAAAGCTCATCTTTTTCTGGGCCCTAAGTTTTCTAAGCCAGATAATGCCAATAATTTAAGCTTTTCTAAATGTTTTTGGTAGATGAAGGCACATTTAATCATCATGTAAGAAAACTGGAAAGCAGCCAGACTGCAGGGCAATCAAAGGTTCCCCTCCCTTCAAAGCACACAGCTAAATTACCTCTGTTGCGGATAAGTGGTAGTGGGAGAAGTACATGGGATGCTGATTCTGGAAATCTTCAAAATATCTGAGTAAAAGCAGAGATTTCTAACCTCTCTTAGTAAAAATAGAAAACCTAGAAAAGGAGAAGAACTTAAGATTATGAGAATTCTGGTTTAGGGAATAAATAAATGCAAGACATTGACCAGTTTGTAAGAACTAAATATAGAGGAGAGCATTTGAAAATTCAGAAGTAAAAACTTCTTTTTTCTTTGGCATTTATGTAATAAAATGTCATCTAAGGCCTGCTACTTTTCAGTAACATTTAACTCTTTATGACCCCATTTGAGGTTTTCTTGGCAAAGTTATGAGAATGATTTGCCATTTCCTTCTCCAACTCATTTTGCAGATGAGGAAACCGAGGCACAAATATTTAAGTAATTTGCCTGGGATTATTTAGCTGGTAAGTGTCTGAGGCCAAATTTGAATTCAGTAAAATAAGTCTTACTGACTCAAAGCCTGGCACTCTTTCCACCACATCACCTAAGCCACCCGGTGAATTTTTTGCCTAACTAGAACCAATGATATTTTCTATAGTAATGAAAAAATTACATTATTGTCAATCTGCACATTCTTTCTATATATAGCTTTTTTCTAAGTCCTATCTCTTACCACAACTCATTTTAAGGTTGCACAAATGTCTCAAAGCACATTTAGCACACTTGCATAAATCAATCATTGCAATGCCATTTATCAAAGAACTGTCATTGGGGAAACCTGTCAGAGATGTCATTTTAGTTACTGAAAAATAAGTTTATCCAGGAGATCAGCTTATATAATGAACACATTTATGTAAGAGAAAACAATCTTAAAAGGTAGCAGAGGGAGGGGAAGGAGAAAGAGGAGAGAATTTGGAACTCAAATTTTTTAAATGAATGCTAAAAATTGTTTTTATTTATAAGTGAGAAAAAAATTTAAAAATAAGAAAGGTAGTAAACTCTGCTCAGTGTAGAGACCATTCGCATCTTCATAGAGCTAACAGAGAAGTATGCCTCCTAAATCTTAGCAAAGATGGCCAGCTAAAGAAAGGTGCAGAAATGTCAGACATGGCCAATGTGCTCATTTCTCTTGCTTAACTGTGTAAGGTTGTGTATTACAGGAGATCTGGTGTCAAAAGTATCTAACTCCCATAGTTTTTTAAAAGAACATTAATTAAACAAATTTTTTTAAGAAAATGAGTCCATACTCCCTGAACTTCACATATTAGCTCCACATGATCAGGTAATACTGACTTCATTTTCCTAAAACATAGCATTAATTTTATCCCTCAAAACACTTTTGTGATTTCACACTATCTACTAAATTAAGGTTAAACTTCTCTGCCTGGTCTTTAAGCTTCTTTAGGACTGGGACTCAATCTACTTTTCCCAGCCTTATCCCCCATGACTCTTCTAAACATACCATACATATCTCCTCCCCTTTCTGGAGGGCACTGAGCAATATTATGCTCTGGACTATTTCACCATCTGTCTGGATCTTATAGTCCACTTGATTCACAATATCGAAAAAAGTCCTGACTTTTCCTCAATCCCCTGCCACGTCAATTCTTCTTTCCCTTGTGGGTTCTTTCCAGGTCTGATTAAGGCTGAGTATCTCTGTCTCCTCTCCATTTTTATCTCATAGAGGTTTTAGGTATTTTTCCTCTTTCACATAGAAGATTTACCTCTCTTCCCCTGTATAGCTATCTAGCTGCAGCCATGCATGTCACTCCCTAGGAAAGCCTCTCTATGTATTCTCTGTATGCTTTCTGTCTCTTCATTATGAGTCCCCTACTCCTTTTAAAGTTGAAGCTCAATGAGGAACTCAAGTGAGTTAATTCTGCTGCAAAAGAAGTTTATCCAGGAGATCAGCTTATATAATGAACACATTTATGTAAGAGAAAACAATCTTAAAAGGTAGCAGAGGGAGGGGAAGGAGAAAGAGGAGAGAATTTGGAACTCAAATTTTTTAAATGAATGCTAAAAATTGTTTTTATTTATAAGTGAGAAAAAAATTTAAAAATAAGAAAGGTAGTAAACTCTGCTCAGTGTAGAGACCATTCGCATCTTCATAGAGCTAACAGAGAAGTATGCCTCCTAAATCTTAGCAAAGATGGCCAGCTAAAGAAAGGTGCAGAAATGTCAGACATGGCCAATGTGCTCATTTCTCTTGCTTAACTGTGTAAGGTTGTGTATTACAGGAGATCTGGTGTCAAAAGTATCTAACTCCCATAGTTTTTTAAAAGAACATTAATTAAACAAATTTTTTAAGAAAATGAGTCCATACTCCCTGAACTTCACATATTAGCTCCACATGATCAGGTAATACTGACTTCATTTTCCTAAAACATAGCATTAATTTTATCCCTCAAAACACTTTTGTGATTTCACACTATCTACTAAATTAAGGTTAAACTTCTCTGCCTGGTCTTTAAGCTTCTTTAGGACTGGGACTCAATCTACTTTTCCCAGCCTTATCCCCCATGACTCTTCTAAACATACCATACATATCTCCTCCCCTTTCTGGAGGGCACTGAGCAATATTATGCTCTGGACTATTTCACCATCTGTCTGGATCTTATAGTCCACTTGATTCACAATATCGAAAAAAGTCCTGACTTTTCCTCAATCCCCTGCCACGTCAATTCTTCTTTCCCTTGTGGGTTCTTTCCAGGTCTGATTAAGGCTGAGTATCTCTGTCTCCTCTCCATTTTTATCTCATAGAGGTTTTAGGTATTTTTCCTCTTTCACATAGAAGATTTACCTCTCTTCCCCTGTATAGCTATCTAGCTGCAGCCATGCATGTCACTCCCTAGGAAAGCCTCTCTATGTATTCTCTGTATGCTTTCTGTCTCTTCATTATGAGTCCCCTACTCCTTTTAAAGTTGAAGCTCAATGAGGAACTCAAGTGAGTTAATTCTGCTGCAAAAGAAAAGCAATAAAGAAAAAAGGAAAGACAAAACCTCTATCAGTGAAGTAGCTTTATACCAAGTCAAGGAGAATGCCCACCTTGTTCAGAAGATAGTAGATGTGAACTAGGCTCAAGGTATATACAAAAGGAAAAAGGAGGGAGGAAGGAAGGAAGGAAGGAAGGAAGGAAGGAAGGAAGGAAGGAAGGAAGGAAGGAAGGAAGGAAGGAAGGAAGGAAAGAAGGAAGGAAGGAAGGAAGGAAGGAAGGAAGGAAGGAAGGAAGAAGGAAGAAAGGAAGGAAGGAAGGAAGGAAGGAAGGAAGGAAGGAAGGAAGGAAGGAAGGAAGGAAGGAAGGAAGGAAGGAGGGAGGAAGGAAGGAAGGAAGAAAGGAAGGAAGGAAGGAAGGAGGGAGGGAGGAGGGAGGAAGGAAGAAAAGAAGGAAGGAAGGAAGGAAGAGAGAGAGGGAGGAAGGAAGGAAGGAAGGAAGGAAGGAAGGAAGGAAGGAAGGAAGGAAGGAAGGAAGGAAGGAAGGAAGGAAGGAGGGAGGAAGGAAGGAAGGAAGAAAGGAAGGAAGGAAGGAAGGAAGGGAGGGAGAGAGGGAGGAAGGAAGGAAGAAAAGAAGGAAGGAAGGAAGGAAGAGAGAGAGGGAGGAAGGAAGGAAGGAAGGAAGGAAGGAAGGAAGGAAGGAAGGAAAGAAAGAAGGAAGGAAGGGAGGAAGGAAGGAAGGGAGAGAGAAAGGAAGGAAGGAAGGAAGGAAGGAAGAAAGGAAGGGAGGAAGGAAGGAAGGAAGGAAGAAGGGAGAGAGGGAAGAAGAGAGAAAGGAAGGAAGGAAGGAAGGGAGGGAGGGAGGGAGGGAGGGAGGGAGGGAAGAAAGAAGGGAAGAAATGACATGGTATTCTCATGAGAAAGCCCATGTGCAGAATCAAGTTCAAGCCACCTTAAGAAAGATAGAC
The DNA here is from genome assembly GCF_016432865.1 of Antechinus flavipes. Lineage (NCBI taxonomy): Eukaryota > Metazoa > Chordata > Mammalia > Dasyuromorphia > Dasyuridae > Antechinus > Antechinus flavipes. The sequence goes on from NC_067401.1 coordinate 318,371,755, forward strand.
ATCAACAGAAGAACCTTGAATTCTGAGTCACCTGCACTAACTGGTCACCAGACCTAAGCTTGCTAGTTTAGAGCTTACTTACAGAAAGTGAGATTGAGGTGCCCTAGATCAAAGGAAGGTTGTATAGATTGAAAGTACATAGATGGTATTGATGTGATTGTAGTTTCTTTTTTATTATTTACCTATTATATTATGATTAAAATGCTATATATAGATTTTCTTAGACCAGATCTGTGACTTCATTAATAAAAAGAACTCCTAATGAGAAACACTCTCCCCTTAAATCCTATGTTCATCCATGTTCAGAGGTAGGAATAAAATTCTAAATCTAAAACCAGACCTCTGTTCAATATGTCGTATTGTTCCCATACAATTATGGCTTTGTAAATTATCTTTGATACACAGTGTAAAAAGATAGAAAAGAAAACTGAAGTAGAATAGAGATGTGATGTGAATGGACAAATATACCACAAATCTCTAGACTAATATCATAACCATTAACATCTAAAAAGGTTCCTTCCAGATCCAAAGCAATTATTATAAGTAATATTGAAAACATTAAAGGATAATGATAATATAAATTATCATTACTATAAGCTCCTTGAAGATTATGACTAGGATTTTTTATCCCTATATTCTCCACAACAGTTAATATGATTTCATACATAAATGTCACTTAATATAAAGCATGACCCCAAAGTACAAGAGTGATTTTAAGATTTAATAAACTAAAAAATGCTAAGTATTAAGTTGTTGCAAACTTAAAACTGCACTGATTACAGGGATTCCTATATATTTATTGAATGAATGACTGCTGTTATTATTTCCATATACAGTATTCCAACCAAAGTAGGTGAATCTATCCCACATTAAGCCATAACACAATTAATTTGATAATTAATAATAAATAAGGCATGATATAATACTTTTATTAATTCTACAAAGAATTGCAAATTTGTAACAAAATTAGCATGTGTTTCTCAACTGCAACTTTACGGTTTCTATTTTCCAACAAAACTTTTCAAGGGACAACTTCTGGATTTAATACGTATTTAGTATGGGTAGATAAGTGTTTATGGGGAACTCAAATTTTTTTCTCAGTAAGAGAAACCAAAAAATGCATTCTTGTGATTTAGCTGCTTATCTTTGAAATGCACACATAAAGTGATTGTTTACTGCCCAACCACAAAAATGTCCCAATGAACTTCTTGCAGAGCAGAGCCATAGCTGCCAAAGCTGGCATTATGGATCCACATTTTCCAGTGGTCCAGTAGACTTAGAAAGGAGATAGGAAAGACTACAGGTCCAAGGGGAAAGATAACATTCTAAAAAATTGTTTTTGTCACCAGATACCCTTCAAATGAAGTTCTGTTTTCTTTCACCAGAGTGCTGAGTCTAGTATTTTACAGCCAGGCCTTTCAGTAAGGCCTCCCACGGATCATGGAAAAAGCAGTCTGTTGAGGTGTCTATAATTGGGACTAACTGAGAAAAGCATCTAACAAATGTGGATATTACTAAATTCATCAGAGTAGCCACTGGACATTAGATAGTGAGAAGAGTCAGATAAATGCTTACTCCAAGGAATATCTCTCAATGATAAATATCAAACTGGAAAGAACACTAGATTTGGAATCAGAATCACACACACACACACACACACACACACACACACACACACACACACACACATACTCACACACACACATGCATGTTTTGTTTTGTTTTTTAAATTCTTGGTAAGTTATTATTATTATTATCATCATCATTGCCCAGTTGAGAACAATTAACAACAATGGCATAATAAATTTCAATTTCAAACACTCAATTAAATAGACATTTTATTAAGTGCCTATTCTATATATGTAGAAGCTGTGTGCTATAGTGTCTAGAGTTTACTTCTAAGCTTGGGAGACAAGCTTGAGGTCCTGCCTCTGATATATCCTGACTGTGGCCTCGAATAAATTATTTAATCCCCTTAAGGAACTCTCTGTTTATTGTTGTTGTCCTTAATTTTCAAAGAGAATCAATGACATCATGAGTATGATATCTTGACTTGGGAATGAATGAAATTTAAGTGAAGGATTTAAGTGAAATGCAAATTTGTAACAAAATTAGCATGTGTTTCTCAACTGCAACTTTACGGTTTCTATTTTCCAACAAAACTTTTCAAGGGACAACTTCTGGATTTAATACGTATTTAGTATGGGTAGATAAGTGTTTATGGGGAACTCAAATTTTTTTCTCAGTAAGAGAAACCAAAAAATGCATTCTTGTGATTTAGCTGCTTATCTTTGAAATGCACACATAAAGTGATTGTTTACTGCCCAACCACAAAAATGTCCCAATGAACTTCTTGCAGAGCAGAGCCATAGCTGCCAAAGCTGGCATTATGGATCCACATTTTCCAGTGGTCCAGTAGACTTAGAAAGGAGATAGGAAAGACTACAGGTCCAAGGGGAAAGATAACATTCTAAAAAATTGTTTTTGTCACCAGATACCCTTCAAATGAAGTTCTGTTTTCTTTCACCAGAGTGCTGAGTCTAGTATTTTACAGCCAGGCCTTTCAGTAAGGCCTCCCACGGATCATGGAAAAAGCAGTCTGTTGAGGTGTCTATAATTGGGACTAACTGAGAAAAGCATCTAACAAATGTGGATATTACTAAATTCATCAGAGTAGCCACTGGACATTAGATAGTGAGAAGAGTCAGATAAATGCTTACTCCAAGGAATATCTCTCAATGATAAATATCAAACTGGAAAGAACACTAGATTTGGAATCAGAATCACACACACACACACACACACACACACACACACACACTCACACACACACACATGCATGTTTTGTTTTGTTTTTTAAATTCTTGGTAAGTTATTATTATTATTATCATCATCATTGCCCAGTTGAGAACAATTAACAACAATGGCATAATAAATTTCAATTTCAAACACTCAATTAAATAGACATTTTATTAAGTGCCTATTCTATATATGTAGAAGCTGTGTGCTATAGTGTCTAGAGTTTACTTCTAAGCTTGGGAGACAAGCTTGAGGTCCTGCCTCTGATATATCCTGACTGTGGCCTCGAATAAATTATTTAATCCCCTTAAGGAACTCTCTGTTTATTGTTGTTGTCCTTAATTTTCAAAGAGAATCAATGACATCATGAGTATGATATCTTGACTTGGGAATGAATGAAATTTAAGTGAAGGATTTAAGTGAAATGCAAAGTCATTAGCCTCACTCTCTCCTCCAGGATCATCAGAGTCAAATGGCAAGACAAGAGTCAAGACAACTGGGGAGGTGCTGATCTGCATTGATAGAGGGAGTTTGCTCATATGGGAGTTCATTATATTAGGGAAATCATATCTTTAGCTGGCTCCAAATGCATGTATTATACTGTTTTAGGCACTGTTGACTCTCTGACCTCATCTACATGAATATTTCTTTCAATGGCATAAGACTCAAGAGTTAATTGGTAGATGCCCATCAATTGGAGAATGGCTGAATAAATTGTGGCATATGAATGTTATGGAATAGTATTGCTCTGTAAGAAATGACCAGCAGGATGATTTCAGAAAGGCCTGGAGAGACTTACATGAACTGATGCTGAGTGAAATGAGCACAGCCAGGAGATCATTATATACTTCAACAACAATACTATGTGATAATCAATTCTGATGGACATGGCCATCTTCAGCAGTGAGATGAACCAAATCAATTCCAATGGAGCAGTAATGAACTGAACCAGCTACACCCAGCAAAAGAACTCTGGGAGATGACTAAGAACCATTACATTGAATTCCCAATCCCTATATTTTTGTCTGCCTGCATTTTTTATTTCCTTCACAGGCTAATTGTACACTGTTTCAGAGTTCGATTCTTTTTGTGCAGCAAAATAACAGTTTGGACACGTATACTTATTTTGTATTTAATTTATACTTTAACATATTTAACATGTATTGGTCATCCTGCCATCTAGGGGAGGAGGTGGGGGGAAGGAAGGGAAAAATTGGAACAAAAGATTTGGCAATTGTCAATGCTGTAAAATTACCAAGCATATAACTTATAAATAAAAAACTATTAAAAATTTTTAAAAAGAGACCTATTGTCTAAGATATAGGAAGTAAATTTAAGGAACTGAAAAGTCATTTCAAATTGCAATAATAATAATACAGAAATAGCAATAATAAGGGTTACCATTTATATATCTTTTCAGTTTGCAAAGCACTTCTTCATACATTATCTCACTTGATCCTACAATTTAAATGTGTGTGGTCAAGAGGAAAAATGTTCAGCTATCCAATGTTGTAAATATTTGATCTTAAAAGTATAATACCATTAAAGACAGTATAGCTAAATAGTTTGTGTTGACATATATTATTAAAGATTATAAGTCTTTCACAAATGCTTATTCATATAGTAAATATAAGATCTCATTATTGAGTTATTAAAATGGTAATGTTGAAAATGAAGTCTCATTTTAACTGACTTTTTCACTTTTTAATTCAGAAATGAATTCATAAATTAAACTTCTTCCTAAGGTAGACACTTCTCATTTATCATTGTAATGATATTAAATGCTTCCAACAGCATAATTCGGAAGGTGACAAAAAATGCCAGTTATTTTGGCCTTAAATTCCAACACTGTAACATATTGATAAAGAAGGAGTTATTCATGAAGTGAATTTGAAATTTTAACCAAAGGAGGTAATATGAACTCTTGGACATTATCAAGGCTTAGTAGAATGTCATTCATGATTGGAATATGATTATGGAAGGATAGATCTTGTTAAAACAACAACATATTTGTTGGAAGTTACTAGTAGAGTAACATTGCATAGTTTTTTTTTTTTTAAAGACTGTACAAATCCATAAACATAATGGAGAAAAACAATATAATTAGCATTTGAAGAAAGATGAAATGAGAGAAAAGCAGAAATGTAGATTCTATAATAAACTTCCAGGCCAGACCCTTTGTGACCCCATTTGGGGTTTTTGTAGCAGAGATACTGGAGTGGTTTGTTATTTCCAAGTTTAGCTCATTTATAGATAAGAAACTAAGGCAAACAGAGTTAAGTAAGCTAATAAGTACAGAGGGCAGATTTGAACTCAGGAAAATGAGTCAATCTGACTTCATGCCCAGCACTCTATCCACAAGTCAACTATCTGACCAAATTTCTTCAACAGACCATAAAACTGGCACAGATGCAATATGTAGGGTGTTATCTGTCTGGACATCTATTAAAAATCTCATTTGACTAAAAATGGAATTTCTGGTAAATAATTTCCTTATGAATTTTATATCTTAGAATAAACAACAAAGGGAATTGTTATCTGAGACTAAATTCTGAATAATAAAAAAGAACAGTTTGTGAAGCAAAAATGATCAGTGGACATGTCAACAAAGTTCACAATAGTCAGAACAGGAAATAAATGAATGATTAGTGGGGAAAGCATTTATTAAGCATTTGTTGTGTGCTAAGCACTGGACTAAAAACTAGAAGTACAATTAGAAAATAAAATAGTTTCTTCTCTCGAGGAGCTCACACTCTAATAGGTAAACAATACATATAGAAAATTCAGCTACAGAGAATATGACATGGTCTAGGGATCCAAGAGGCATCAGTGCAAATAGAAGCAATATACTATCATTAAGAGGAGATTATGAGCCTATGATTTCAAGTAGAATGGATATTTTGGATTCCCTCTGGGCAAGATATAAAGATTCTCAAAGTCCATTAAGGAGAGACAAAAGGAAAGGAAAGAATGTTGGAGGTAGATTCCAGTAATCTAGGCTAGTTAGACACACAATAATTAAATAATCAACAAACATTTATTAAACACCTAACATGTACTAGATATTGCAAGATACCCCCTGATTAAGGGATACAAAGAAAGGGAAAAACAATTCCTACTGTGAAGGAGCATATGGGGGAAATAATGTATCAGATTTGATGGATACAGAGTTGATGGAAGGTAACGATATAGAAGAAGGCTTTAACAGATTGGAGACCTGGAAAATTATCAATACAATAATATTATCAAAAATTTACTGGCCCTAGATACCAACTTCTAAAACTATGGATCATGAGCCTAAATGGGACCTCATAACTGAATGTGGGGGTCATGAAATTATGACTTATTATCATTTAGTGTTTGATTTATATACCTATTTTATATACCTATGTACTCAGGGTCATATAAAATTTTCTTGGGCAAAAAGAGTTTGTGAATGGGTAAAATTTAAGAAGCTTTAGGACAAGGCTAGTCCTAAATGCAAGGGCTAGTATATAAAGCAATAAACTCTAAACTAGAAAACCTAAATTCAAGTTCTTGGTCTTGCATTCATTAGTTCTTTCACCTTAAGTAAATTACTTAACCTAATAACTCATTTAAGCCAGTAGTTCTTGATGGGAAAACAGGAAAGCAGAAAGTGACTGAGAGTTTGAAATTCTGGCTGATGTTATAATGTTGATAGAGAACAGAGACAAAGCAAAACTGCGCAGCTTCTAATTTATTTTTTTTCTATTAAGGATAATACCCCCACTCACCCACTCCACCCCCAAAAAGACAGTACATTAAGTAGCCTGCTCAATATAAATAAACAGTGTAGCATGTCTGCACAGTAAAGGCCAATTACATTAAAAGAACTGTAAAGAAAAAACAAGTTGGGAGAGGGAAATCTGCTGTCCTCTGTACTTGTTAGCCCATAATCTGGAAAATTGCATTCAATTCCTATATTTTTAGAGGGATTTGACCAACTGGAGGAAACCCAGATAAGAGTGACAAAAATGATAACCTTACCATTTAATAAATGCATAGAAATCAGAGATGTTTAATTTGGAATAAGTAACACTTGAGAGGACCCAACATTTTCAAATATTTGAAGGTCTATCAGTGAAAAAAGTAATTGAATTGGTGGCAGCTAAGTACCCCAGAAGGATAGAGTCCTGGACTTGGAACCAGGAAGTCTTATATTCTAAACCCACCTCGGACATCGGCAAGCCCCGGTCACTTAACTTTACTCAATGTCAATTGCCTTAGTTGTCAAAAAGGATAATAATTGCACCTACCTCACAAGAATATTGCAAAGTTCAAATGAGATAATACATACAGAGTTTGACAAACCTTAAAGTATTATATAAATGATAGTCACTATTATTAACATTGTTATGATTCTGTATAACTCCAGAAAACAAAATTTAGTCCAATAGGCAGGTGTAGCTTGTAGCAATATTTTAATTTAATATTAGAATGATCTGTCTGAAAGTAGGAGTAGTCCAAAAATGGTTTATCTTTAGATATAATGAGTTTCCCATAATGGAGGTGATACAGTGGATAGTCTTGGGCCTGGAGTCAGGAAAATCTGAATTCAAATGTGACTTCACATACTTCCTAGCTGTGTGACAGTGAACAAGTCATTTAACCTCTGTCTTCCTCAGTTTCATCACCTATAAAATAGAGATAATAATAGCACTTTTCTCCCAAGGTGTCGTGAGAATCAGACAAAGATAATATCTGTAAAGCACTTAACAGTGCCTGGCACACAGTAGATGCTTCCTTCCATTACTGAAAGTGTCTAAAAGAGATTTAAAGATAAGTGTTAAAGATAAGTCTTCCTAGAGCAGAAGATTGGACTAGTTGACTTCCACCATTCTCTTTGGCACTATGATTTTTCTGAATATCTAAAATATCAGGAACTAGAATAGAATGAACTCTATAATAAACTTTAACTATACACTCCAAAGAGTCTGGGATTTGTTGTAATATCCATATATTTATACAATTAAATCTTTAAACATCACCACTTAAATTCAGCCATAAAAACAATATCTTGGTTCCTGGAATGGATGGTCCATAGTTTCAGTGCTAGAATGGAACAGAATTATAGCTTTTATTTTCATTGTGTTTTTTCCAATTAGTTAAGGATTCTCAGATGCAGACATGCATTCATTTTTTAAGGATTTAATCATGATCAAGTCAATATTACTTTTTTTTTATTTTTTACTATTTTAGTGGTGGGAATTTATGGTGTAAAATTAAAATCTAGAATTTTTTAAATCAGTATTTCATGGTTTTAAATTCAATTTAAAATTACACCAAAGACAATTGTAAAAGGTTTGCTTGTTACAGTGGGAAAAGTACTGGACTTGGAGTATATGATTTGGTTTCAATTCCTGGCTCTATTCCTTCCTATCTCTGTGATTAAGGCAAGCTGCTTAACCACACACAGCCTGAATGTCCTCCTCTTCCTCAACAAAAAATAATTGGCTACTGTGTGCTGGGCACAATGCTAAATTCTGGAGATAGAAAAAGCAAAACAAACAAAAAACAAAAAAGTGATCTTACTTCCAAGGAGTTCACATTCTGACTGAAAAGACAACATTCTGATAACCATGTACAGACAAGATATATATACAGTATAAATGGGAGGTAATTATAAACTAGTGAATATTCTCATCTATAAAATAATTTAATTGTATTAGGTCCCTTCCAGGTTTAATATTAAATCCAGATGTTTAAAAACTTGAATTATCAATCAATTAACAAATATTTACTAAGTACCTGCTATAAATCAAACACAAAGCTGGGTACTGAAAAGAGAAGCAATCCCTGCTCAAAATGAGTTTATGTTCTAGTAAGGGGAATATATACAAATTATAGATAAACATAGGCATAGACAAAGACATAAATATAGACAAAGAAAAAGACATAAATGTGAATAGAAACAAAAACCTAAATACTAAAGAAAAGAGAGAGAGAGAGAGAAGGAGGAAGGGAGGGAAATAGACAGATAGATAGATAGATAGATAGATATGAAAATTGATGGTAATTTCCCAAACAAGTCCAAATTAGTTTATAGGATATTGTACAATATCAGTTCAGTGTTAAAACATTTTATTAATATACAGCAGACAAATAAATGTTTGTGGTTGGTAAATATTCTAGTGTTCTCTATGATTTTCACAGAAATAATGAATCCACAATTATTTATTTAATTTATCTATTTGTTAATTATTATTATATGAATTATAATTCATTTCATTTATTTAAGTAGCAACTACACAAAAATACTTACAAAAGTTAAGAAAGTCTCTGGCCTTGAAGAGTTTATAATACACTTGATGAAACAAAAATATACGTGGGAAGTTAATTAATAATAATAGTTCACACATATGGTTTCTTAAGGCTTAATAGGTGCTTTTCTCATGAACTGTGAGACAAGGTACGTACTAAGTATTTTATAAATGGAACACATAATTCGCTCTATGGAGATATACACAAAAAAATCACAGAATTTCAGAATTTGAAGGGACTCCAGAATGCCTACTACAACCTACTTTTCACATAATCGATAGGCTTTGATGGAAGACCTTTAGCGAATGTAAACCCCCATTTCCCCAAGAAACCTATTCAACTTTAATATAGTACTAATTATTGGGAATGGTTTCCTGATGTCAAACTTAAAACCTCCTCTCTATATTTTCTACCAATTTATCTTTTGGGAAGAAGCAGAATAAATCTAATCTGCCTTTTACAATAACCTTTAAAATTCTTGAAAACTACTATTATATGCCTCTTAAGCCTTTTTTTCCACAGGCTAAATATGCCCAGCTCCTTCACCCATGATCATATGGCATTATCATGAATCTTTTTATTATCCTGGTCCCTTACTATAGATGTTTTCCAATTTAGCAATATCCTTCCTGAACTGTAGCATCTAGAATTGACAACAGTATTTTTTATGAGGTCTGACAAGAATAAAATACTGTGAGACAAATCCCACTCTGATGTCTCTCAATACAACCTTCATCATGGGCTGACATGCCAGTTCAATAATTTGCCTTTGTGTCGAGGGTACACCAGGCTTTACATGTCGAGATGTTCTATGGGTTGTAATACATGTCAAATGGCCCAATATGCACAAATAATTTCTTTGTCATACCTTTTAGAGTGAAAAATGTTGTCATATGATACCTCAATACTTTCCTACAAAGGTTAGAATCAAACTGAAGTGAGTTTCTAGATTTTATATGTGGGGAAACAAGATCATTATTTGAAATGACTTATAAAGACATAATGTGTTATGCTTGATACACTTTTACAAATGTAAAGTTGTGCATAAAAGCTGCTTCAAAGCAGGATCTGTTGTCACTGAAAGCTTCAGAGGTCAATTGCAGCTGAATTGTTCTGCTATACTAACATATGCCATGGGGAAATTTGCAAGATACTGAGTATTACCATGGCTGTCTTTTTTTTCCTACATGAACTGTGGAAAAGGTCTTCAGTTCTGTGGAAATTAATTTCCAGAGAGAACTAATGTATACACTTATTTCAAGTAAAGTTAAAATCTCCTTTTAAGGATTCCTTCAATCCCTAAGAATATGAATATCTTTCTGGTTGTGAGAAACACTATTGAGAAGAAATGAAATTTATCATAGTAATCAGTGTTTTTTCTAGTCTGGTTGTCTGGTTTCTCAACTTTTTAAGGAATTAAATCCTACAATGAGCAGATTCAAATCCAGGAATTAGGCCCTAATATTGTGTTATCGAAAATGAGGCTGGTTTTATAATTTAATATATATATACCTAACAATTTTAGTAAAATAACATTCTTATTAGTAAATTGCCTACAATTTACTTTCAAGTGCTTGAATTTGACATAATTAAAACAATTTTGAGGACCTACTTGTAACATTTTGGGGATGGTTATTTTGAGGATTTTCATTTTTCTATCCTAAAACATACTAAGTAGGATGGATAAACCTGGATTTTCTCCAAGACAGTTACATTGGAGCACACATTCTTTGCTGGTTTTCTCCTAGTCCCAGGTAATCATTTCTACCAACTCTAGGATGCTCTCAGGGACCACATTCCCCACTGACATCCCAGTTCTCATATACCTAAAAGGGATTGGGAGAGGTAGAGGGAGAGAAGAAAACACCCAGTCTCAATAAGTGTAAATATATTTGAGGACAGGTTGGTACATAGGTTTCCCATTACCTAGAGATTTTATATGTAGCCATCACTTTTAAAGTTGATGATCCCTTTTTTAAATTTTGATTAGAGAATTGAATAAAGTACTTTTTGAATTCACATCATGATACTTCCTGCTAGGTGGTTAGCCCATTTGATTTGTTTTATAATTTTCTACCCTAATCTCTAGTAAATTTATCTTGAACACACAAATTTTTAATTACAGTTATGTTTCTGATGTCTCACTGTGATATGATTATTACTTTAGAATCCCAAAATGCCAAAAAAGCATAAGGTCTACCAGGTCATATCAAGCTAGAAAAGCTTTATGTTTGGACCTGGAAAAGAACTAAAGAATTGGTCACCAATCATGATAGCCACAACTTATGGAACCATCTGCTAAAGTATGATGGATTTTAGTCCTCCTTAACTTCTCATTTTCTCCTCCTTCATATATTGTCAAGTGTCACATGTTGTAACTTGTACCTCCATACTATCTTTTGCATCCAGTCACATGATGTAATTCAAGTCCTTTTTCTGTTCTGGCCCATGTCCACTAATGAATAAAGTCCTTAGAGTGTAGCTAACACATCCCTTCTGGATTCTAGGATTAGCCCTGAGAGGAAAGGGTTGTCCAATGCCATATACTTTGTGAACCCTCAAGTGTTGGAATCTTTACAAACTGCTAACTCATTAGAGTTGATAGATTATTGATCTGATCTTACAAGAAGATGTTTTGGGCCAGAACCTGAAACAAAGTACTAAGTAGAACTAATTGATACAATGCTTGTGTTTGCACTTTTACTCACTGGAGTTCACACGTTTGGGAAATTTCAGTGTTTAGTATGAGATATCTGAATTCACACCTCCCTTGAAGCTCTTAGGACCAGAGAGCACTATGGGAGAAAACCCATAATCCCATTCTCTCAGAAGAGTCATATATAAGCCAGTGAAGAGTGATTCATTCCAAGGAATATTTTTCTACTTGGCTGGCTGGTAGCAGAAGAAGAGTTGTGAGAGGAAGAAGCTATACGAGTCGAGAGTTGATCAGGAGATTGAGAAGGCTCTCTGTGATGACTGGGCTCCTGCACTTCCCCCACTGATACCAAGCTGATCTGAAAGACTGGCCAGAAAGCTAGCCGAGCCCCAAGTGAAGGAGACAAGACATTCATTCCATCTTTGTGCTGGCTGGAGGCAGAAGAAAGCAGAGGCAGAGGCTGAAGGACAAAACCTTTGGATTTGGAAACATTCGGAGGGAGCTCTTGCAACCAAGCAGAGAGAGAGGCCTCAACTAACCAGGCTACTTTGGAAGGAGAAAATAAATGTTTGTATTTTTACCAGCTGGCTGCATTTGGGGTAATTATTGATCTGAACTGATACTAAGGCTGCCTCCAAGAAAACCTCCCCGAGAAACTTGCTCTCTCCCCCAGAGAGAACTATTCTACATATTATTATTTTAAAGAAGAACAAGAATCATCACACTCAAGGATTTGCTTTCAGCAATTTCAGCAATTCAGAATCATTAGCCCAGCTTTTGTGAAAGACAGTTGAGATATTAATAGTTTGATGTCACCTTAGGAGGAAAGTCTCCAGGAATCTATTTGGCCTAGTACTGTTTGCTATTTTATCAATGACTTAGACAAAAAAATAGCTGGTATCTTCATATAATTTTCAGGTGACATAAGTATATACACATACATATATATGCATCCATGCATATGTGTAATTAATATCTATACAACACAAATATATGTTTGAATGTATTTGGTGTATATGTCTAGTTATGTCATATATCTTTTATATATTTCATGTACATAATTGTTTGCTTATTGTCTCTTCCATTAGAATATGGGTTTCACAAGAACCGAAATTATTTTTTAACCTTTCTTTTTATCCCTTCACTTAGTACAGTACTTCAACAAATAGTAAATGTTTAATTAATGCTTGTTGCCTGCCCAAGTAGAAGAAGATGCTCTCTTTGAAAATGATTAAATTGGCTTTCTTCACCCTTTTCATGCTTCATTCCAATATTATGGCTAATTTCCTCCTTTCTCTTGAAAAGAAGCGTTCACAACCTAAATTTACTTTTTCCATTGTTTGCTTCTGGCCATCATAATTTCTTCACCTACCAGGATCCCTAGGTTACATCAATACAGCTGTCTCTTTATAGACCTGAGGATTTGAAATTTTATACCTCCTTACCAATATAAACTATAATTGCTCAGAGAACCTTCTATATTAACCTTTGTTCTTTCTACATCTGCTCATTTGTAATAAAAAAGTATTATACCGCATTGCCTTTAGTGTGTAGAAGGTATCTTTGATTTAGTTACTGTTTGTCCCAGTCATCACAGCTGTAGTCTTTTTATTTATACTGTTTAAAAGAAAATTAACCAAAATATTTATTTAAGCACATGTTTCCTATTATGTCCCATTGAATTCTAGTCAGCCAATACTTGTACCCTGAAAAAAAAACACATTAAAAATGAAAATGTCACCTTACAAAAAAGGATTTTGAACTTCTGATAGAGGTGATCAAGATGATAGAGGACACTTTTGTGGGTTTTATTCTTATAGGGATTTTTAAAGACCTCCCTCACTTTGCCTTCTTCTAGCTTGGCTCTAACTCCACTGTAATTTATGTTTCAGAAATTCACTATCAGTATCTAAAAGGAACTTAGAGATCATCTGATTCAAGCCGTTATTCTATAGATTGGATATAGTATCATTATTGTCCTTCATTACTGAAAGTGACCAAAATGATATTATTCATTCAAAGTAAAACACTTGGGTAACAAAAATCCAGAGAAGAGATATGATTTGTCCAACACTACACAGCTAGCTGATATCATTATATAATGGGAAATGTTCAAAACTTGGGTTATGAGAAATCTGGGTTCAAATCCAATCTTTGATACTGAACTATCTAACTTTTTGGCAAGTCATCTAACATCTCTCAGCTTTAATTTATTCATCTACAAAATAAAGAATTTATAAAAGCTATCATGCTGTCCTTATAAGGTTATTATAAGGATCAAGTGAGATGGGGTGCACAAAGTGTTTTGTAAGTCTTCCATAAAATTCAAACCCAGAACTTTTTTACTCTAAGCTCAAGACTCTATCTACCACATTATGTTTAGACTAAACAAAAATAGAGGATGTTTTCATGTAACCAGTTGGGAGTGGAAGAATTGAGTCATTAACTATGTTAAAATAAACTTAACAAAAATTTCCTTGACATACTATAAAACTTACTTATTTATATGTATATAATAGTCCTTTATACAGAACAATATAATAACTTGCATTTCTCTAGAACTTTAAGGTTTATAAAACATTTTTCTTGCAGATACCATAGGGTAAGCATTGTGAGAAAGAGAATTGGAAACTGATTGAGACAATCACCCCAATCCATTTAAAGTGGCTAATATTATACCCTAGCACCTTAGTCAGGTAAGAACATCTCTATCGAATCTACTTATTGATTATAGACATTGAATTATTATTTACATTGTCATCATTGCAGGTCTTCCATAAGATAAGTTAGATAAGTGTAGAACAAAGTCATTTATGAATATAGCAACTAGGATAGAGCAGATCCAAACAAGTGCTGAAAAGGAATCATTTGCAAGTAGATGGGAAGAAAGTACCTATGTATCTTACCACTCCTTGACTAGAAAACTACCCTTGAACTTTAAAGAAGAATTTGGACTTCTCATTTTACAAAGACTCAAGAGGAATGCTATTCCATATATAAGGAGAATGTCTTGAGAAACTGAGAGAAATAACTTTTAGGAGTCATTTGCTACCTTTCTGCTATATATGTTCCAAACTTGAGCCCAGTTTCCCCTGGATTCAATATGTACAAGAAGAATATTGTGTTCTTGGATTAGGATGGATTAAGAAAAACATAATGCTTTCTTTCCATGTAGTAACTATGTTTTGAAGTTTTTGCTATGCTTCCCTAGTAAAATAAATATTTCTTAAAGCAAATTGATTGAAGCAATCAATAATCACTGAAGGAAGCACTTGGATAGAGCTCATGAACTATAACATTATAAAGATACTACTGAGCCTCTTGGAGTCCCTTAGACCTTGAAAAGAAGTAGCAGCTACTTTTTGGTGATTTTTTCCTGCAAGTATGAGAGAATTATGAGAGTAACTCTAAAGTATTATTATCCTTATTTTGCAGATGAGGAATAGACATGAAGTGACTTACTCAGTTAAAAAGCTAATAAGTCTCAGAATCAGGTTTCTTAATTCAAAGTCCATTACTCTTTGCATTACATTACATCGGCTCTCTCTTTTACATAAAAAAAATGTAAATTTCTTTAACACATTCCTATAACAAAGTTTGCTTTTCTTATTAGATGTTTTTCTTGATATTATTCAAAAAAGCAATAAACTGCCACAGGTCTTTAAGAGTTCATCAGAATTTTCCAGTAACAATTTTCTGTGTGGTTAAATGTTATTAACTTTACTTTGGTCTTCTTAAAAGGCAGTTTTAAAAAAGAGTTTAGAGAACTGCTAATTTTGTATACGTTGCTGCCCATGTCCAAAGATGCTCTTTCTAAAGGCTATTATGAGATATATATGAGATTATGAAATATCAGTTCATGACCTTCACATACTTAACCAGTGAATTTGTATTAAATGATGACTAGGTGACATAATTAATATCAGGGCTGCTGAGAGTGTTTAAAAAAATCCTCTCCCCCATGAAATTCCACTTTAAATTTCAGCATTCTGCTCCCTTTGTAGAATATCCAAGAGCAAATTGGAGGACTAGGAAAAGAGAGTAGGAAGACCCTGAATGAGGAGGGCTACTAGGTGAGAAGAAGATGCTGAGTGTTGGAGTCAAAAGAGCTAGTTTTAATAAGTTGTGACCCCCAGCAAACTGCTTTACCTCTGTTTCGTGGAGGTGATAAAAGCATTTTGTTGAATCTTTAAATTATCTATAAAGTTAAGTTATTCTTATTCTTTTGTGGTTCCTTATATCTACATACTAATCAATTATAAAGACTTTCTCATGGTGAATAACATTTAAGTTTTGTTTTAATGCATTATTAATGAATATTAGTCCTACTTCAGCCTCATTCTCATAGGCATCATCTCAAGAAGTAACTCCTGTGGAGAAAGGACAATAATCTTCATCAACTAATCATACAGGTCAGGCAAGATAGCCTTGCTGAAATAGGAGAGAGACAGACACAGAGAGAGACAGACAGACAGACAGAGACAGAGACAGAAAGACAGAAAGAAATAGTGTGTGCCAAACAAGTCAAACCATCACTAACACTTTGACCACTATCTCCCCTCCTATCCCAATGGAGATAGCCTATGACTGAACTCAAGTCGCTTATGTATAGCAATACTTCCAGTCCTATGCCCTCAGACATCATCCTGGGAAGCAAGGTCTGTGAAGATGAATCCTAGCTACTGATAGGAGCAGATACTAGTAAGTGTAGCTGCAGCCACAACTAAATCCAGAAAGAAACTTCTTACCACCAAAATTCTCAAAAATATTAAATGGTTCAATAGCAAGTGTTGAATTTTTGTCAATAAAAATGACATAAAAGAAAAGACATTACTATCTCCCTTACCACTGCTCCCTAAGAACCATGGTTTCTTTCCATCCAACCTGCAAATGAAACCTACCCTATGTATTGTTTCCTCCATTATAATGTAAGCTCCTTGAGAGCAGAAACTGTATTGCTTTTCACTTTGTATATCCAGTGCTTAGCACAATGCTTTCTTTCCATGTAGTAAAACATTTATTGAAATACTTCATTCTCTAGTGATGTATTGGTAAAGTGGCCCATAAAGAAGGCTATGGTATTTATGGGACACCCATGTTCCACTTTCATAAATATATAAGGGAAAGGAAATAAGCATTGATCACAATGAGGTAACATCTATATGGCACCTATTATGTGCTAGGTACTGTACTAAATGCTTTTTACAAGTATCTCTTTTGATTATTACAATCATAGGCGATAGATACAATTATTATAATCTCCATTTTCAGTCAAGGAAACCGAGGTAAACAGTAATTATATCTACATACTTGGATTATACAAGTGATAATTATCTGGGTATGGATTTGAACTTGGGCTTTACTGGCTTCAAGACCACTGTTTCACCAGCTGCCTCTTATATAAGTACACCATATAAGAATTCAAAGATTATGACTGCTTTGTAGACATTTCTAGGCCATTGTTGGGGAATTATATGAAAATATGTCTTCTTCTACTACACCAATCTTTGCTGCTGCTGATAACTGACTTTTAAATCAACTCTTTCCAGAACCAAGTGAAGTGAAGAGTTAGAAATATTATTCAGAATACCATAAACATGTAGTGGACAAAAACAATAAAGTATGTTTATATCTTTTGTGGCCTTAAAATATAAAATATTTAACTAAATACATACCTCAGTTTGCTCATCTGTAAAATGAACTGAAGAAAGAAATAGAAAAATCACTCCAGTATCTTTACCAAAAGGGGTCACAAAGAGTCAGACTTGACTAAACATCAGTATCCTTCTAGGATCTGTACTTTTGTAGGTGTGGATACTTCTTCCACTTATTCAAATCACAATTCTTCTGTTCCTTAATACTGATCTTTGTGAATTTCTTACAGTTAAAACATTCATAATTCTAAAGTCAACCTCCTGAAGAACCTACCTGTAATTAGCTGAGCTATACTTCAGATAATGAACATAAAGTCAATTGCTAAATCTATTTTTTAGCTTCTTTTTTTAAATTTTTATTTATTTTATATTTAATTCATGGAATAAAACAAACATTTCCATAACAGTATATATTTTAAAATAATTACACATGAAACTACAGGTCTATTATATACAACTTGTTATTCCTTTTAAATGTATAATAAAATCATCACATAAATTTCCTTTTTTTCTTCCTTCTACTACCCTAAATATGTGTGTATAAAATTATTCTATACTTCTATTTATCAGTTCTTTCTCCAGATTTTTTCCCCCAATTGTAATATTTTTACACTTCTCTCTATAGAGAAAAGAACAAAGTACAAAGTCCCTGGGGCACTCCTCTAAAAGCATCTTAGAAAGCTAATGTGAAAGGAGTAGTAATCATTCTTTGAATCTAACCTTTTAACCAGTTACAAATATATTCAATTGCACCATTGTCTAGCCCATTTTTCTTATCTTTTCCACAAAGGTAGCATGAAATGTTTTATCAAATACAATCAAATAACAACATTGCCTAAACTCGGTAAATATGCACAATGTTCCTCTGAATATAATGAATTGTTTAATAATATGGGATTCTTGGTTTGCCAAAAATTTGAAACCAGGCAGAAGAACGGATATTGAAGAAAATAATCAAAAAGTCCAGTTTTTGCCTTCTATAAAAGAAGGCACTGGAAGGAGTTTGGTCCTTTTAAGGTTATTACCAACATCCCAGTCACCTAAACTCACCACCTAGATGTCATCTTTGATTCTCTCTCACATTTCCAATATGTTTTGAAGTCTTGTTGATTTTACTTTCATGATATCCATTCACATAGCTACTTCTCTGGTGAAACCCCTTATCACTTCACAACCTTTTATAAATGGTTGATCTTCCTTTCTCAAATTTCTCTTCATTCCAATTCATCCTATAGTAATTTTCCTAAAATGAAGGTCTGATCATAGTTGTCTCCCCATTCACCTCCATATATATAAACATATGAACACGCACAAATGCACACCCAGACACTCATCCACTCACTTACTAAATAAATTTCAGTGGCTCTCTATTACCTCCAGGATAAGATATTAACTTTATTCCAAATTCTTCCTAGCCCTTCACTTGATGCTACTTAACTCATTGTATATGTGTGTGTATATATGTATATATGTGTGTGTGTATACATATATCAAACATATCTAGATCTAGATCTAGATATCCTTCTTCCTCCCTTATATTTTCCTCCTCTTTTGCTTATACTTCCAAGATCTTAGGTAAGGATTCTCCCAAACGTTTATTATACTGTCTCTGACAGTATTTATCATTCTTATGTTTTGAGTCATTATCCAAAAACATAAATCTCATTCTCACCTAGCCATCTTTTTAACCATCTATTCACCTCCCTAAGGGATCATAGTAAAATAAAAAAATCAAATAGTTCAGTGTCAACCTGAGTGATATATTGAATGGTAAGTTCCTGTGATTAACATTAAAGAATTGGTAACTAAATTATGGTGAGGAGGTAATAGGTGCCTAATTAATGCTTCCTAAATGTATAAATGTAGAGTTCAGAAGTTGGCTTTTTCATTTCTTGCAGAATGACATAAAAAAGGCAACAAAAAATTTCCTAGAATTATAGAATACTGTTGTTAGAAGGAGTCTTAAAGAGCATCTTGTCCAAAAACCGTATTTTACAAATGTAGGGGGTCTCCCTACAAGAAAGCAAAGTGATGATCCACAAAGCTCATTAGTAACACAATGGGCACAAAAATCCAAACCATGTACAAGCAAAAAAGGGAGTGAGACAGAGATAGAGAGAAATTTAGTCATATCTGAATGTGATGGGAGAACAAAATGTGAAACTTGAAATGCAATCATTCCAGTTTGCCTTAAGCTTTCTTAATGTCACCTATAAGACTGAAATTTCTTACTCTCGGGCATTGTAGTTCCAGTCTAATATCTGTGGTCAAAGAGCCATGTCATTGACCAACTAGATAAATGAGTACTTTGAAAATTAGGTCAGTTTATGGCACTGTCCAATGCACTAGATCCCCTATCTTGAAGAAAAACAAGCAGATAGTGTGTCCTAATAACTTTTCCCAAGTGCTTAGCCTTTTCTCTGGAAATAACTTCATTTCTGCAAATATTAACTATAATATAATTCAGTCCTTGCATGATGGTAGGTCCTTTTACTAGTAGACTGAGCTGAGAAATTGGCTTTACAGATGTCCTCAGAATTACCTCAAAGGAGTAGAAGGCACAATGGATAGAGCATGATTCTAGATTCAGAAAGAACTCAGTTCAAATCCAGTCTCAGATATTTGTTACCTGTGTGCCCTTGGCTTATGTGACTTTACATCACTTAACTTCTGTTTGACAGCTTCCAAATTTATAAAATTGGGATATAATAACACCTATCTCACAGGGTCACAAAAATCAAATTAGATAATAATTATAGAACCTTGGCACATAATAAATGCTAGCTATTATTATAAGGATTAGTCTCTAGTTAGCTGCCTTGTGCCTTAAGCTTCAGTTTTCTTCCACAGAAATATATTCCAAAATGACATTCCATTTTCTAAATATGATATTAAAGATTTACTTAGGTATATAGACCTTCTTTGATTATCTTCTGGAGTTCTGAGGTGAAGGAAGCTGAAGTATCAATGATGAAAGAGCCATCTTAATTTGAACAATTCAGACCATCTTCAGCAGCCCTTGACTTTCTGGTCTTCTCTAACTGTAATCTTTACACTCCAACTCCTCCTCCAAGCCAGGGTCCTTCTCATCTAGTTCCATATAGCCAATGCTTCTCCTCTGCTGCTTCTGAAATAAGGACGTAACCCTCTTTTAGAGTTTTCTGAGCTTTTTTTAATATTAGTATCTACAGCTGTACAGTTTCTTAAATGAAGGCTAACAGCCACTCTCAATCTAGAAGCAGGAATTTAGTGTGAGGATCCAAGAGGAAAGCCTGTTCTGAGCAAGAAGAGCACTCCAGTCTGCTGGGAGAGGTTTGCGTAAGAAATATTATAATAGCTAACTTTTCCTTCATGGTTCCTGTGTTATCATGAGAAAAAAAAATGGCCACTGATTTTGGTCCCAGTTCATTGCTTCTTCCTCATCCTTGTCCCTACATAAGACCACTGACACTTGTCTCCCTACAAGAAATTGCAAACAAAAAGTAAGGGTTCTAAAGTGTCCATTGAGAATAAAAAATATTTTTTAAATTATTTTCCATGGAAATGTAAAAGGAACATAGATCATGTAGTTCAATTCAGAATGTGGCTGAGGAGGAAAATGAATGTAATAAGTACTTATATAGCATCTATTATGTACTATACCAAGTACTTTACAAATATGATAACATTTGATCCTCAGTATCTTTTTATTATTTCGATTTTAACTATGAAGTAGTCTTTATTATTTCGATTTTAACAATGAAGTAACCTCAGGCTAAATGACTTGCCCATGGTCCCATAGCTAGATAACATCTGAAGCTGAATCTGTAGATAATAGGCACTTAATAAATGTTTGCATTCTTTACCCCCCAATATGGCCCATGTTTTTGATATTATTATTGTTGATCTGATTCCACCAAGCATATAGTTCTCATCTCCTTGTATAGAGGATCACAGACAGTGGGGAAACTCTGGAGAGGGATAAGACCCTTTAGCCCAGAGGGAACTTGCTACAATGTCTGGTTTGGCTCTCATCTCCCATAAGGGATCTTAGCCTTCCTGAGAAATCCAGGGGACAGTGACAACCTGTGTTGTGATTGAAGCAGTGATACCAGGTGGTAAAGAATGATACCAGGTGGCAAACTAAATACAAAGTTGTTTGTGTGGTCTCATGTGCACAGTATATACTTGGCACATGCCCAGTGTTGTTTTTGTTACATAAGGGTATGAGAGTATAAAAAGGGGAAAGAATAAACAGATTCCATATTTCCATCATCTTTGGGAGTCCTGCCTCATCACTCCTCCACTAAGATGGTATGTTTTAAGCACCCTGACATGGAGGCTCTAGAAAACATGGCACATTTTATCATCCCAACTTGGAAGCTTTAGAAAGCAGGACACAATATTTTAATCACCCCAGCATGGGGACTCTAGAAAGCATGGTAT
The DNA here is from genome assembly GCF_016432865.1 of Antechinus flavipes. Lineage (NCBI taxonomy): Eukaryota > Metazoa > Chordata > Mammalia > Dasyuromorphia > Dasyuridae > Antechinus > Antechinus flavipes. Next base: position 318,393,571 of record NC_067401.1, read on the forward strand.
GTTATCACCCCAACTTGGGGGCTCTAGAAAGCAGGACACGACATCCTTGAAATAAAATGTCTTTTTTATGTTTTAGCTTTCTATGTTCAGAAACAGAGATAGATTCTCAATAGATTTGAGAAATAAACCAACTGGATAAAATGAGTTAAGAGCAAAAGGAATATCTTCCCCAAAGTCTTTCCTTCTTACTGGCTCAGATAAATAGCTCGACTCCAATGAGTTAACAAACTAAGGTAACTAAGGCCACCTACTTCCTTCTTCTTATCTTATCTTTTTTCAAGGACCTAAAAACTGGAGGAAACCTTAGAGATTCTCTGGTCCAATCCCCCCTTTTTTTTACAGCTAGGGAATCAGATTGAAAGACAACAAGTGACTTCTTCTCAAGGTCTCACAGGGACCAAGTTACAAAGATGAGACTCAAATCTTATTAGTCTTTCCAAATTCAGTGCTCTTTCAATAGTGACCAATTCTCAAATAGTCTTCCCACCTTAGGGAAGTAGTTTCCTCAAATCAATTCAACAATACAGCAAGTACTAGGCACTAGGCCTAGCACTAGGCATCCATTATGGGCCAAGCATCCTCTTGTTTATATGTCTACAATAAGAAAATACTTTAATTTAATATGACATTTTTTATTATAGTAGGCCCAGCGAATCATTCTTAAGAAAAAGGTCATTTTTCTATTAACACACAGGAAAAACACCTTTAATTCATCCTTTCATTTATTTCAATCTTATGCCTCTGACCTTTTGCAGAACTTTGAAGCACTGGTCATTCAATCTTTGGAGCTTCCTTTCACAATTATGTTCATTTAGTCTCTTGCTCCTTTAACTACTGGCACTTCCCCAGGTTTTTAGCCTTTGTCTTCTCAAAGTTCTGGTTTTCATTTATAAGATACTTGGTAAAGCCACAGGGGAAAAAAAAAGATCAAGGCCACTTTTCCAATCAGACATCATTTCCTCTTCTTTCTATCTACCATTCTCCAGTGTCCTCTACTTTCTCATCAATAGTTTGATATTACATTTAATACTTAAATTCCATTTTTAAAATTCAAACAGCTAGGACTCGCCTGCAATTTTTACAGCCTGTTCTGTAACACAGACCATTCTCTTTTAAAGAGTCCATGTCCCTTCCTGCAGAACATAACATTTTTAAAACCCATTAGACTATCATAATAGATTTCTAGAAGTCAGGACAAGGTCTGATTGAAATAGGACAGACCAGAACAGAGTTATAGCCAGAAAATATGCAGAGGTAAGTGGGGTTGATGGGAGTGGGGTAAGAAGCAGAAAAAGAAACAAAAAGAAAACCCAGGAAGTTTGCAGATGTAGGTAACAGAAAGAAGTCTGGATGGGTCTATAGAGAATGTCCAAGAAAGTATGCAGTAGGTGAAATAAGATGTCTAGATTGATTACTGGTCAGCCTCATGGCCCTGAAATAGACCACTGAAATGAGGAGTCAGAAGCATGGCAATAGCACCATGTTGGTAGCAGGAAAGGAATAAAGGTCCAGGCAGATAGACTGTTGGCATCAAGTAAGTTTGACAGTTATGTCATGGGCATCTCTTTAGAATAAAATGAGTTATGAGAAAAACCCCTAATACCTTACTTAGAATGCTAAAGTCAAGTGAAGATCTGGGGTAAATAAGATAATAACAACAATGTAGGTGATGCTGATGATGATGATGATAAATAGCATATATCTAAGTTTTATGATTTGCAAAATGTTCCATATACCTCATTTCATTTGATCCTCATAACAAACTTTATGAAGTAAATATTGTCACTTTTTTTACAAATGAGAAAACTGAAGCTCAGAAGGTTAAATGTTTTGTCCAGAGACACATTATTAGTATCTGGAACAAAAGCTGAACTCAGGCATCCCTCACTTTAAATGTCATCACTCTCAGACAACCAAGGTCGGGACTATGGCACCTGGGGATATGACAGAGGTTACTACAATTAGGATATACATGGAAATAGGTAGGATTAAAGGAGTTTGATCACTAGGAATAAGACAAGAATGGGACAGCAGTGATGGCATTTGAGAGGAATCAGCAGCAAGAGTGACAATGTTAAACCCTAATTTTAGGATATAGAGCTGGAAGAAACATTAATTATTATTTAAACAAATGATTTTACTCAACATATGAGGCGAGTGACCCAAAAGGTCTTCAACAATCATTTTGTCTTCTCAAAGTAATGTGTAATGGCAAAGTCATGATACAAACGCAGATCTTCTGATTCTGATTCAGAAAGAAGTCCAAGCTTTCTTCCAATATACCATATTTGAAGGTACTTAGAGTTCCCTAAACCAGACAGAGATTGAAACCAGACCTAAGGCATGGCTAAACCTATAAGTAGGGGTTAAGTGGGCACAGTTGCAAGGGTTGGTGGGATCCAAAAGTTAAGAGCCAGGTCAACTGTTGCATAAACATAGCTATATAGAGGTTTATCCATAATGGCTTACTTTCCTCATTTGAAAAAAACAGGAGTAATAAAGGCTGCATGTCATGAACTCATTGGGTCCCATGCCAATAACCAAGAGATGAGAAGTTCCTTGAATTTTTATAAAGAAAGGCAGTCTATACACCCAAAGAAGAAGTATCATTGGTCAGCTATACTTGCTATAGAGATGCTCTTCTGAAGGTCATGAGATCCTAGATCTAAAAATGGAAAGTACATAATCCATCATTTAGTCCATTCATTTGCTTTTGGGAAAACTGAGATTTATAAATAAAGGAAATAAACATTTGTTAAGCACTTTCTTTATTCTTTTGCAAATATATCATTTAATCTTCACAACAACAATGATAGGTAGGTTCTATTATCATCTTCATTTTACAGTTGAAGAAGCTAAAATAAAAAAGATATTGAATGACTTGCTCAGAGCCACATAATTAGTAACTATCTGAGGGTGAATTTAAATTCAGGTCTTCCTGACTCTAGATTTAACTTCCTCTGGGCTGCCTAAATATTTCTAACTAATTTGACTCATAATCAGGATTTAAATTCTGACTCTAAGCTTAGAATTCTTTCTTCTGCATCATGTCAATGAGAGTATTATAATTAGAAGTTCAAGAAAGGAAAAGAAAAGAAGACAATCTGTTCTTTACTGGAGGGCCATTTTTTCAAATCTGTTTTCATGTTTTCCAGTTCCACACTAAGACACAATATTATTCACATGATATGGTATCAGTGTTAGAGAAGAACTATAATGCTTTTAAAGGTGACCAAAAAGAACTGAAAAAAAAAGATTATGGAGAACTATGTTTTAGTTCTCCTTGTCATTTCAGAATTCTTAATACAGCAATTAAGTACATCAAATTTAATCACAATCAAAACACATTTTTGAGATGAGTGAGTAGTCTTTGAGCCAGCAAAATCACCATATCCTGCTAAGAAAATGTTTTTAATAAGTGATAAATGTGGAGTTTTTATTGGTGCTTGGTTTTTTTGGCAGCTCTGAAATAAACCAGTATCTATTATATCAATGAAGATGCATGAGAAAGTAAATCCCCCAAGGGAAATTTGCCCAATTTAACTAATATACAGATGCCACAATTCCTGACTGAGGAACCCAGAATGAGAAGGAGCAAGGCATGAAACACAACATAGACAGGTAAACTGAATGATTTCCCCCAATGTCAGCAGCACTGCTTTAGAATCAGACTGTTTACTTGAAAGGAGGAAGGGAGAGAGAAGGAGAACCTTCTGTAACTTAACAATTTTATGTGAGGAAATGATCGAAATTCCTAGAAGCTGAAATTTAGATGCTGTTCTGCATGCGCTTCAGCACAGTCTGAGGTTAGTGAGTTTTCCAGTCCACTTGGCAAGCTTTCCCATGTTCCCCTTTCAGGAAATGTGATAAACTTGTTTATTCTATTTGTCAGTTTTCAGTTTCTGAGTTTCTTCATCAAATTTGTTATCTTTTAAAAGTAACTAAACTATCTCAAGCAGTGTTCATCCACATTGGGGTATATGAAGGCCTCCAACAAATTATGTTGGTCAAGATTCTTTCCTAGGATGGTGGGTGGGATCTTAGAGAATTGAATGGAAATGGTTATTTTGGATTCAAAGCCATGTTTATGACTTCTGTGGTACAAACTCCAGAGGCAGTTTGATGTAAAGGGAAGCAGACTGGATTTGGAATGAGAGGATCTAAGTTCAAATCCTTGGCTCTGTGTGACTTTACACAAATTGTAACCTCTCTGGGCCTCAGCTTTTGTTATCAGTAGAATGGAAATATTGAACTGCATGAACTCTTGGATGCCTTCCTGCTCTAAATCTATGATAAGATGGTTTATGTTCCACTCCATGTCCAGATCAAATAGAAGAACATTTTTGAGAAGTAGGCATCTAGGTGGCTCAGTGGATAGAGCTTTGGGCATGGAGTCAGGAAGAGCTGAGTTCAAATCTGACCTCAAACATTTACTAGCTGGGACATATCACTTAACCTCTGTTTGTCTTAATCTACTAGAGGAAATAGCAAACTATTACAATAATTGCCAAGAAAAACAAATGCATAAAATTGCTGTGCTATGGGTCTCTGGGGTCACAGAAAGTTGGACATGACAGAAACTTATCAACTACAACTAGAAAAGCAGTTCCACTTCATCAAGGTGATACTTAACTATTAAATGGAATTTTGAAAGTTTGCATTTGTAACAATGAACAGTGATAGAGAACTTTAAGATTTGCCAAGCTCTATCCACAGTATGTCTCATTCAATCCTCTCAACAACCTTGTAATTTATCTTCATTTTACAGATGAAAAAACTGAGGCTAAGAGACATAAAACACAAGGTTACATAGCTAATAAGTGTCTGAAGCAGAATCTGAATGAAGTTATTCTTCACTCCAAGTCCAACACTCTATTCACTATTGCTACTTAGCTACTTCTAGACCAGGCATTCTTATCCTACTCACTACCCCTTTTCCATTTCAAGAAATTTTTATATAACCCCGTTTTAAATTGAGGCCAAAGTGGTTCTGGCAAATTTATATGGAGTAGATTGTGTGTTCAAAAACCAAGGCTGCAGTGAAGTCATGAGATGCAACATGGGCAGGCTCTGTCAGAAATACCTCAGATTGATTATATATTTGATTTTGAATTAATTTTTAGTCATTTTGGTCAGAAATCTTTTACTGTTGCCACATTTTTCATGACTCCCACGTTCAATTACATGACCCCATATGCAGTTTAAGAAGCTTGAATTTAGATGACGCCTTCAACCCAACTAGCCATTTTTTAAATATTTGATGTTAGTTGTCCATTTCATTAGGGAGTATTTTTGGATGCATGATATAATTGTCTAGGAAACTAATTTCTGGTCTGATAATGAATCTTTATACTTATATAAATTTGTGTACTAGTTATGATTTCTGAAGAAAAAGAAAGAAAGAAGGAAGGAAGGAAGGAAGGAAGGAAGGAAGGAAGGAAGGAAGGAAGGAAGGAAGGAAGGAAGGAAGAAAGAAAGAAAGAAAGAAAGAAGAAAGAAAGAAAGAAAAAGAAAGAAAGAAAGAAAGAAAGAAAGAAAGAAGGAAGGAAGGAAGGAAGGAAGGAAGGAAGGAAGGAAGGAAGGAAGGAAGGAAGGAAGGAAGGAAGGAAGGAAGAATGCAAGAGAAAGAAAGAAAAAAGAGGAGGAAAGGGGGAGAAAAGAAAAAAGGAACAAAGGAAGGGAATAAACAAACAAAAATAAAAAAGGAAGAGAAGGAGGGAGGGAAGGAACAAAGGAAGAGAAAGAAAGAAAAAAGAAGAGGGAAGGGGGAGAAAAGGAAGGCAGGAACAACGGGAGGGAATAAACAAAAATAAAGAAGGAAGAGAAGGAGGGAGGGAAGGAAAGAAGGAAGGAAAAGAAAGAAAGATAAAAGAGGAGGGAAGGGGGAGAAAAGGAAGGAAGGAGCACAGGAAGGGAATAAACAAACAAAGAAATAAAGAAGGAAGAGATGGAAGGAAGGAAGGAAGGAAGGAAGGAAGGAAGGAAGGAAGGAAGGAAGGAAAGAAGGAAGAAAGGGAGGAAGGAAGGAAAGGGAAGGAGGGAGGAAGGAAGGAAAGGGAAGGAGGGAGGAAGGGAGGGAGAGAGGGAGGGAAGGACTGAAGAAGGAAAGATGAAGCAATTTGGGATAGTTAAGTGTGCAGTGGATACAGAGAAGGGCATGCATTCAAATTTAGCTTCAGACATTTACTATTTGTGTGACCCTAGGTCAGTCACTTAACCCCAACTGCCCCAACAACAACAACAAATAATTGTTAATCTTAAAATACTTTATGGAGCATATTTAGCTTCCTCATGATAGTGATACTGGCCTTCTTTGTATTCCTTAAGTAAGCACAATACACAATACACAATATACACCCTGCAGTTTCTCTGATTGTTTCCCATACTTAGAATTCCTTCTCCTTCATCACTTTTGCTTCCTGGCTTCCATGTTTTCTTAGGGTTTCAGCCTTCTGCAAGAAGGTTCTCCCAGTCCCTATTTATGTCAGTGCCTTCACATTTTAGATAGCCTCCAATTTAGCCTGTGTATCTCTTGTTTGTACAGAATTTTTTGCAAGTGTCTCCCCTCATTAGATTGTGAGTTCCTTGGGAACAGAAACAGTTTTTGCTTTTCTTTGTATTGCCAGCGCTTAACAGTATCTGACACATGTTTTTGTTGTTGAGTCATTTCAGTCATTTCCGATTCTCTATAATCTCATTCAGAATTTTCTTGGCAGAGATACTGGAGTTGCTTGCCATTTTCTTCTCCAACACATTTTATAGATGAAGACCTAAGGCAAACAGGGCTAGGTGACTTGCCCAGGGTCATAAAATATTAGGAAAAGGTATCCCTGACTACATGGCAGGGTCCCGGGAATTATTTTTCTTATCACAAACCCTCTAAAACTTAGTTGTTCGTCTTTGCCATCCAAATGAACCAAAGTTCTTTAAGGAATGGAATTTCTTCATTTTTGTCATTGTATCTGTAATGTAATAGTAATGTGTAATATTAATTATAATAGTAAAATGTAATGTAATAGTGATTTGCTCATAATAAATGCTTGATACATATTGTTCAATTTAATGTTTTGGAGTTGGGGAATTTTTTACATTTCATGGAAGAAATAATCGATAGGTAAAATCATACAAGGGAGAAAACATATTATTTTATCTCTTTTTTTAGAGTTCTCCTGTTTTCAATTTATTGCTGCTATTATGAATACTATTTTATTAATTTTAAAAGTCTGACTTTTTGCTTTTATCTGATTTTCTTTATCTGAATTTTCTCCTATCTTACATTGAACATGAAAATAAGTAAATAAAGCTCCCTAATAAAATCTTGATCACAAACATGCATAGTCCAATAAAAAAAATTCCATATAAACTATGCCTAAAAATGTGTCTCTTTCTGCATTTTAAATCTATCACATTTCTGACAGGAGTTAATTAACATGTTTCATCTTCAGTCTTCTGAAATTGTGGTTTTATTATTTCATTGATTCTAAAATCTTTGAAAGTTATTTTTCTCTGATCATACTTAAAACCATGCCTGACACAAAGTAGGTACTTAATGTGATTAACTGAGTCTTCTTTTAGTTCTACTAAATTTGCTTTGCATCAATTCAAACAGCTCTTCCCATTTTCTCTGAAACTGTCCATTTCTTCATTTCTTAAGGCACAAAATTTTTTTTTCTATATACATGTCAGAATTTGTTTAGCAGCTTTACAACAGAAGGACATTTTTTTCTGATTCTCGTTTATTTCCCTTTGTAAGGTAAGCTCCCTGAAGAAGGTCATTTAATTGAAATAATGTAACTAGATTTCTCAGTATCCAACTCCAAGGATACAAGGTTAAAGGAGGAACCACCACCAAAAATTCTACTAGATACAATTAACTAAACCATAGAACCACTATTACATCTTAATGAGAATTGAGTGAACTAGTCTGTTGTGAAAGCTGGTTCTAGGATTTGGTTAACCTAGAATTTCTGTGCTGGACGATGTCAGGTTTGAAATAGAAACAGAAATGCACTTATTAAGTAAAAATGTGTACATTTTTACCTGCCAGACACTCTACTAAGAGTTAGGGATACAGGCATTATTGTCATCCCTCTATATTGTAAATAATTTTCCCAGAGCTCAAAATCTTACTGAAATAAAAGGAAAAATATGAAAGTTTTTGTTTTGTTTTATTTTGTTTTCAGAACCAAAGCAGACTGTAATGGAACAAAACAAAAGAGAATGAAGTGAAGGATACTTCCAGAACAACATTTCGAGTAGGTACTTCTATAACTATTTCAGTGTTACATGGCCTTCTGGGAATGAGAGACAGATAATAGACCATCTTAGGACAATATTAGCAGAATTATTATATCATACCAAAGGTTAGTTTTTTTTTTTTACTTATTCATCAATTCAATAAATATTTATGGAACATATATAAGGTAATATGCTATGTTACATGCATGATACAAAAATATACAAAACACAAGACTTGTCCTTTAGAAGGATAATATAGTAAGAGAGAAAAGTGAACAGAAATCATTAAATTGCAAGACAGTTTGTATTAAGTACTGTAGAAATTATTCAAACAAAATTCCCTTAGAAATACAAAAAATAGAGAGCACTTCTGGCCAGAATGTTTATGGCAGGCTTGATACTGAAAATAATTTCTGGGTTGAGCTTGAAGGATGGGGAAAATTTTGTTATTTAGAAGAAATAGATATGTGTCAAATTGGGGGAACAAGAAGGGGGGTCATTGTATGGAAGTAAGATAGGGAATTCCAGGTAGAGAAATTGACATAAGCAAATCTAATGCAACAACAAACATTAAGTGCCTAGGGCATACAAAACACTGTTTTCCATGCTGATTTACCAGAGATAAATTGAACTTACCAGAGACAGACACATTGAAAATAGTCCCTACTTTTATGAAGGATAATACATTATGAAAAGAATTAAGTATATAAACAAAAATACCAATAGGCATTTGGAATAAATCACCTTGGGGAAGGTTCACTTTGTTTTACTTGCCTCTCTATCAAGTGAAAATTCCTATGAGTTTATTAAACTCAGGAAAAAAACATGAAGGTAATTATACTAGTCAAAGTAAGGAAGAAATAAGAATAATGAATGGCCATTCCTGGGCTATAGAGAAAGTACTTCTGGAAGTTTATAATTAGATTGAAGGGTCTTTCTCTTGAGCTCTAGTCCCAAATTTCCAGTTGTTGCTAGAAATATCTACTGCCTCCAATATCTCAAATTCCACATAAATTTATAAAACTGTAGCTGGGAGTGGGACTTTATAACACAGGCAACATTGAGGGCAGAATTTGAACCCAGGCTCTCAGAATCTAGAACTAGTAGTGTTTCTATTATACAATGTGGTCTTCCCATCTTAATTTGTCAGCTTATAATTTCTCCAAAACAGTTCTGTCTCCTGAATTTCTCTACAGATGACACTGTCATTTTCCCAGTCATCTAGATCTAAAAAAATTGAAAAACATGGAAAGTTCAAAAGAAAATTCTAGATTTGGAATCAGAGGACAAAGTTCATCATTATTAAAGTGAAGAGATTGGACTGGATGAGTAAGGTTCCTTTTAGCTCTTATAAACATCACTTTTCTATTTCCATGAACTTTTAACTCAGAAACTTACCATCTCACACTTAGAGTATTATGGTAGTTTCCTAAATGGTGTTCCTTCCTCCATTTTCTCCATTCTTTGAATTATCCTATACATCTTCACCAGATTAATCTGGCTAAATATTGTTTTGATGTCATCATTCTTCTGAGTTAAAAAAAAAAAAGCTTCTCATTGCTTTGATGTCCAGCCTTCTTAGTCTGGCATTCAAGACCATCCACAGCCTAATCCCTAACCTTTGCTCCATTCCTCTCTTAAATAAACCCAACAAATTAGGCTACATATTGATCCCTAAGTGTACCTTTCCCCTTCCTATCTTTATGCTTTTGTTCATATGTGTAAAACTGATGACCTTTAAAATAAATCCTAGTTGTGAACGAATCCAACCATTCTGGAGAGCAATCTGGAATTATGCCCAAAAAATTATCAAATTGTGCATACCCTTTGATCCAGCAGTGTTTCTATTGGGCTTATATCCCAAAGAAATACTAAAGAAGGGAAAGGGACCTGTATGTGCCAAAATGTTTGTAGCAGCCCTGTTTGTAGTGGCTAGAAACTGGAAAATGAATGGATGCCCATCAATTGGAGAATGGCTGGGTAAATTGTGGTATATGAATGTTATGGAATATTATTGTTCTGTAAGAAATGAACAGCAGGATGAATACAGAGAGGACTGGCGAGACTTACATGAGCTGATGCTAAGTGAAATGAGCAGAACCAGGAGATCATTATACACTTCGACAACGATATTGTATGAGGACATATTTTGATGGAAGTGGATTTCTTTGACAAAGAGACCTGAGTTTCAATTGATAAATGACGGACAAAAGCAGCTACACCCAAAAAAAAGAACACTGGGAAACGAATGTGAACTATCTGCATTTTTGTTTTTCTTCCAGGGTTATTTATACCTTCTGAATCCAATTCTCCCTATGCAACAAGAGAACTGTTCGGTTCTGCAAACATATACTGTATCTAGGATATACTGCAACATATCCAACATATAAAGGACTGCTTGCCATCTAGGGGAGGGGGTGGAGGGAGGGAGGGGAAAAAAATTGGAACAGAAATGAGTGTCAATATAAAGTAATTATTAAATAAAAATTTAAAAATAAAAAAAAAGATAAAGTAAATGCTTTGTTTTTTTTCTCCTTGTCCATAATGACATCAGGTAAATTGAAACATAACATTTGTTCCCCTTTGGTTTGTACTAGTTTATGCATCTTGTAAATTCATATGGGTGCTTTCTTTTCCTTATGTAACAGAGAAACTTGCCAGTAAAGACCTAGTTCTTCGACTTTCAAGATTTCATAAGACCATGTACCAGAGGAAAGGAGGTACAATATGATGCAGTCCCATTCCAGCCACAGGCTTATCTATGAGATCATGGGCTCAAGAGTCTGGCTGAGGTGGGAAATGAGGGGCACCCTCCTCATTTCACTCCATTGGCAGTAGAAATGATCATAATAGTCATGAGAATGAATGAATGAGATCATCAATGGAATAAAGAAAGAAATAGAGGATAGGTTCACAGATAGGATCTTAAGGAATGACTACAATTAGAGCTGGGGAAAAGGAAATAGAGACATTGAAATAGAGGTATATTTCTCTCTGTGTTACTAATTAGGGAGATATACGCTATCACAGAATCAGATTGGACTATCTCAGAGGGAAACTAAGACTTACCCAGGGGTTGTTTTATTTTTATTATTGTTGTTGTTTTGGGTTTGGTTTGGTTTGGTTTTTTTGGCAGATTGAGCATTTAGAAGATTAAAGAGGGGAAAAAAAGGAAGGAAAGACACTAACCATTTGGTCCTTCTATTTCGGTCATTTCATCCTTTTGCCATGAGGTAGCCTTGGACTTCATCATCTCTTTTCTGACAAATTTCCAAAAGCTGATTAGATTATACCTCTAGAAAATGTCTGTCATAGCTACACAATGACTTCTTGTAGTAATCTTGATCATTCACAAAATGGAGGGGGGATTTTTCTTGAGAGAATAATTTCCAAGCCCAAAAATTGTTTACAGAAGATGTTCTTACTTACAAAACTTTTACTCAAAGTTTTTTTTAAAAAAACCTTCAATTTATTGTTAATTTCATTTTAATTTTTTAATGGAGGTAAGTTAGTTTGAATAGTCAAAGAAACAAATAAGAAGCTTTGGAGCTCTGATGATCTATTTTATTCTCTTTCATCATTAAGGATTTGATTTGCAATGAGTTGTAATTCCTTCTCTTTTCAACGGGGTTAGTAATATTTAAATGTTTATCATCTGTTAGTTCTTTAAGTTTTAGTTTTTATATCCAAAAAATGTACTACGTGAATTGTAGATGAAGTTCATGGATATATTTTAAGATATTTGGGAAACACTCACAGTGAAAGTTATTTTGAGGATTAGGAAATAGCTTGTCTAACTACTGCCAAGTGAATTTGGAATAACCTTTCTGTGGGATGCAATGAAAAGGAAAGAGAAAAACTTGAACATTCTCAAGTTCAAGGCTACAACAGACATGAACAGAATGCGTTCCTCATCCTGTTAACACTTGGACACACAGTACAGTCAAACAGTGATTTCTTTCATTTAAAACAAAACAAAAGTTTGGCTCCTTTATCTTTATTTCTAGTGTAGCAGCTACACAAAGCTCTGCTCCTGAAGCAAATGGCAGCAGCAAGGCAGAAGTGAGGGGGGAGGGAAGGAGTCAGCTTGGGTGAGATTCTGGGAGAAAGATGTGTCCCTGGGAACACCATGAGGTTTCTAAACTTCTGAAAGGGAAGTAAATGACCCTAGAAAGATATCAATACTGATGATGTCACAGGCGCAAGGAAATCAGGGAAAAAATTACCCTTTAAATTTTAAATATTACTCTCTTTGATCATCCTTCCTTACACATGGTTCAGACACTACACAAACTTCAATTCCATTTTCCTTTTCATCTTTGCTCTTTCTATCCAACATTCCTTTGGAAACCATGTGAGTTGGATGGTGTGTGAGTTAGAGATGGCTTGCCAGGGGCTGGGTATGTGGCTGGGTTAGTTGGTTGCTCACAGTTCAAAAAAAAGTATCATTAGTAATGTCAGGGCTTCCCCTGTTAGCATCAAAAATCAGTGTAAAGCTGCCAAAGGAAAAAAACACCTCATTCATAACATGTTAACTATAAATGGCCCTTTAAAAAACATGACGAGTAGATAGATGGGTACTGGCAAAGACAATCAAAACAAGCAGCTGGTTAAGGGTACCAAAAAAATTCAGAGAAGAAACTGGCTGCTACTTATGAAAGAGGAAATTTTCTTTGAATGACCAAACTTTTGAAACCAATGTTTTCTTCCCACGATGAGGAACTATAATGTGCTTTAAAATGAGAGCATCTATATTTTATATAAGCACTTCTTTTAAAAAATTAATAAATGGGGCAGCTAGATGGCATAGTGGACAGAGCACTGGCTCTGAAATCTGGCCTCAAACACTTAATACTTCCTAGCTGTGTGAACCTGGGCAAGTCACTTAACCCCAATTGCCTCAGTAAGAAAAAAAATTAATAAATGAGGCATATGGAATTTGGAGTAACTAAGTAACATAGTGAAAAAAGTGGCAAGCTTGAAATCAGAAAGACTCATTTACTTGAGTTCAAATTTGGCTTTAGATACTTACTAGCTATTTGACTCTGGTCAAGTCACTTAACCCTGTTTACCTCAGTTTCCTCATCTGAAAAATGAGTTAGAGAAGGAAATGACAAAACAATCCCAGCATCTTTGCCAAGAAAACCCTAAAGGGGGTCTTGAAGAGTTGGAAATGACTGAAAAATGACATTGGGAAGGATGATCAAAACTCAGCAAGAACATAGAATTTAAACTTTATAGAATGGGCAAAATAGGAAAAGAATTTATTGCACTAAAGACTCAGACAAATAGAACTTTTAGGCTAAAATAGAGAATATTCCCTTGCGACACCTACTGATGATGTAGTGTTGTTGCAGCCTAACTCTATTGGATATTATAAATACCCAGATAAGACTGACATTTATTAAGCATCTACTAACTGCAGAACATTGTAATAGGGTAGGAAATATTTCTTATTTAAATTTTGAGTTACCTCTCCTCCTTTACTATGACATGTAGTTCAAAAGCTAGTCTACTAAGTTAACATGTTTCTACATATGTCTAAGATATTACAGAGTCAATAAATTGAATGGAAAAATACAATTGTTGTTCAATTAATTATGAATTTTTATGATGCCATTGGGTTTTCCTGGCAAAAATACTTTACATTTACTTATCCAGCTCATTTGACAGATGAGAAGGCTGAGGCACACAGGGTTAAGTGACTTGTCCAGAGTCACACAGCTAGGAAGTATCTGAAGCCAGATTTTAATTCAGGGAAGATAAGCTTTCCTGATTTCAGGCCTCACATTCTGATTCACTGTGCAACTTAAACTTATTCCTGACATGAATTTAGGAAAATAAATTCACAGGGAACTTATCTAGTCATAATTTCTTGATTTCAAAAAAAAAAAAAAAAAAGGAATAGAGTCCAAATATGATGTGTCTACCTTTAACATCTCTTATTTAAGTCCCCTTTTAATGCAATAATTTTCTAGTTGGTTTCCCTGACTTGTCTCTTCCCATTTTAATCCATACTATGCTCAGATGCCAGGTCTAATTATGTCACATCTCACCTAGCCCCATACTCAATAAGCTCCAATGATTCCCTGTTACCTCCAGGATCAAATACAAAATTATCCGTTTGGCATTTAAAGCCCTTTACAACTTGGCTCTTTCCTATCTATGTATTTTAAGTGACAATGATCTCTTCAAACTGTTCTTCAAACAAATTACTACATCTTCTGACATTCTTTTTCTCTGGCTGTTCTCTCTGGCTGAAATGCACTCCCTCCTCATCTTTATCTCCTGTTTTCCATGACTTCCTTCAAGACTCAACATATATCTATCCTTCTATAAGAGACTTTTCCCAATTTCCCCTACTGCTAGCATCTTCCCTCTAAGACTATATTACTACACATACACACACACACACACACACACACACACACAAACACACACATACGTGTGTGTGTATGTGTATATATATTGTTTATCAATATTTGATTGCATCTTCTCTCCCACATTTGAATGGAAACTCAATAAGATTAAGGACTCCATTTTTGCCTTTATGTATAGTTGAAGCTCTTTCCACTGCTCCTGGTACATATTAAGTGTCAAATGCTTGTAAACTGACTGATATTGTCAATCTGAGATATAGCCCTAACCTCCCACCAAGTCCCTTTATTCCTGAATTAAGACATGTCATCATAAATATGAGATCATACTAAGAGTCAGTTCTTTCAGGACTTCAGACAAATTTGACTTAATACCTGAATGTGATGACCACATATTTAAAATCATCCGGAGTAGGGAATTCAGGTTAAGGGAAAAATCTTCAATCTTTATTCTCAGTAGAGGTAAAGAAGGATTGTGATAGCAATATGGGCAGCTGCGACAGGAAGCCAGACAGCAGAGGTGAAGGGAGATTGCAGGTTAAAAGGGGATAGGAGGTGAAGGGCGGTCACGATAGCAATGTGAGCAGCTGTGACAAGACGCCAGCCAGCAGTCTCTCTTTCCACTTCCTTTTCCACCCCGCCCCCGCCACCACCCACCAAAATCGTCACTTCCTATACAACACATCAGGACTTGCACAAAGGGGGGGGGGGGCATTCTTTCTCCAAGCATATATATTAAAAGAGTATAGTCCAATTACTATTTAGCCTCTCGTGTTTGGGACCTCAGTGCATCAACTCGAGCCTCAGCCCATTACACCTGAACACTGGGATTTATGCTATTTCCTCTTCAGGAATATAGAATGAATCAATTTCATTTATAAATGTGACAATCTGGAGTAAGTAGACTATTTGTCTATATTACTTTTGAATAAACCAATAAACACATGAGGGTTGGTAAAATTTCTTTGATATTCCATGGTCACATCTATAAATTGTTCAATCACTCAGACTATCTTGGCTTCCATATATCTTATGCCTCTTTCTCTAGAGAACATGGCCTAGTCTAACCAGATGGTCTCAGAAGATGAAATCAAGCTGGATTGCACTTGGGAAATTGCTTTATGCTTCCCAGCTATCTTAAGCTGTCTCCCCATATATCCACACCCATACACAAACAATCCCAACTTTTTAAACATTAATACTCTCTTCATGATGGTGTAACAATTTCTTTATATGGATGCAAATCTTCAGATCTCATAGTGATTAAAGAATCAGTTACAGGTGACCCAAAGGAATGAGGAATGAGATAGTAGATAAAAATTAAAATACCCCATACTTCCAGTGATGGTCTTTACATAAGAAGTGGAAAAAGAGATATCATTTATGAAATGTATGCTAGGAAAAAGAGAAAATTAAAGATAACATTAAAAAGCAAAGTGGTTCACTTGTACCTAGGAAATGTAGACAGATCTGGAAAAAAGTTCTGGACATAATGGGTAGCTCATTTATTGAAGATTTAATGGAATATATAGACTAAGAAGGCATTCACATGAATCACATCTCCTGAAGTATTGAAATCAATAAGTATTTATATCTATTATGTTCTTATCCACATACTATGCTTAACACTGGAAATAAATAATCTGGGAATGGAAATTCACAATCAATGTTCAAGATATGAGGGAATTGATTGTAAACAGGAAGACCAGTTAAGAAAGTATTGTCTTAATTCTCAGACGAAGAAATTAAAACTATTTATAGCCATATGAAAATGTGCTCCAAATCATTATTAATCAGAGAAATGCAAATTAAGACAACTCTGAGATACCACTACATACCTGTCAGATTGGCTAGAATGACAGGGAAAGATAATGAGGAATGTTGGAGGGGATGTGGGAAAACAGCGACATTGTTGGTGGAATTGTGAACACATCCAGCCATTCTGGAGAGCAATTTGGAACTATGCTCAAAAAGTTATCAAACTGTGCATACCCTTTGATCCAGTAGTGTTTCTACTGGGCTTATGCCCCAAAGAGATACTAAAGAAGAGAAAGAGACCTGTATGTGCCAAAATGTTTGTGGTAACCCTGTTTGTAGTGGCTAGAAGCTGGAAAATGAATGGATGTCCATCAATTGGAGAATGGTTGAGTAAGTTGTGGTATATGAATATTATGAAATATTATTGTTCTGTAAGAAATGCCCAGCAGGATGAATATAGAGAGGACTGGCGAGACTTACATGAACTGATGCTAAGTGAAATGAGCCGAACCAGGAGATCATTATATACCTCAACAACGATACTGTATGAGGATGTATTCTTATGGAAGGGGATCTCTTCGACAAAGAGATCTAACTCAGTTTCAATCGATCAAGGATGGACAGAAGCAACTACACCCACAGAAAGAACACTGGGAAATGAATATAAGCTGTTTGCATTTTTGTTTTTCTTCCCGGGTTATTTATATCTTCTGAATCCAACTCTTCCTGTGCAACAAGAGAACTGTTTGGTTCTGCACATATATATTGTGTCTAGTATATACGGTGACATATTCAACATGTATAGGACTGCTTGCCATCTGGGGGAGGGAGTGGAGGAAGGGAGGGGAAAAATCGGAACAGAAGTGAGTGCAAGGGATAATGTTGTAAAAAATTACCCTGGCATGGGTTCTGTCAATAAAAAGTTATTTTTAAAAAAAGAAAGAAATTATTGTCTTTCTCCCTCCCTTCTTTGTAGAGTTGGGAATTCTGAGTTTGGAGCATTTCATATAAAAATAGCAAGGCACAAATGAATGGGGCCAGAATGACTTGGATTCAAATTCCATCTCAGACACTTTGTAATTGTGTGATCTTGAGCACAAATAACACATAACCTCGCTAAGTCTCAGCTTTCTCACCTGTAAAATGAGATAACTGATTTGATTTTTAGCCTCTAAAATAGTTTCTATATCTAAAGCTATGATGCTATATATGGTGACATTAAGATGTTATACTTAATTTCCTTAGACTACTTACTCTCAATCTCTCTCTCTCTCTCTCTCTCTCTCTCTCTCTCTCTCTCTCTCTCTCTCTGTGTGTGTGTGTGTGTGTGTGTGTGTGTGTGTGTGTGTGTGTCTGTGTGTCTCTAGCTCTCTGGCTCTCTCTGGCTCTGCTTCTCACTGGCTCTGGCTTTCTATGTATGTGTCCCTCTCTCTGTCTCTATATCTCTCTTCCCAATCTCTCTCTTCCACAAAACTCTGTCTCTGTTTCCATCTGTCTCTCAGTCTTTCTAACTCTGTCTTTGTCTCTGTCTCTCTCTCATCTTTGTTACAAGGTATGCTTCTTTTTAAAGAGGATGGAGAGATATATTTGCAAATAATGTGACATAAAAACAAGCTATATTAACAAATAATTTTAAAGAAAGTATTACAACAATCCTGGAATTAAGTAATGAATGTCTGTATTAGAGTGGTAGAGAGAAAAGTAGAGAGCATGCCACAGACAAAGAAAAATGTTTCTTAGAAAGAAACAGCAGGACTTAGTAAATGGCTGGATATGATGTATAGATTAGATTGAAATAAGACATATTTATCTTCCAAGTAAAAATACTTCTTGGCTCTCTTCTCAACCATTAAAGCTCATTCTAAACCTATCATTAATTTATGATATTTCTTTCTTGGGAAATCACTATTGAAGGACAAAATACTGTTATTCTTTTATTCATATATGTATATATATATATATACACATATATGTGTGTATGTGTATGTGTGTGTATTAGGTACTCAGTCTGTGACATTACACATCATGTGAGTAGATGTAAAGAAGTTTACAACATGTTTTCTGACTTCCAGGTCTTTACTGCCTAATTGGAGAAGCAAGAGTCACTCATATCCAAAGATAACCTATAATTTATGACAATATATAATGAGCTGTGTTTTTATGCCATTTAAACCTTCTATGCTTCTGCTGGAAGTTGAAACTAAAATAATTTCCTGATTATCTCAAAGCCTACTTTTTTCCTATTCTGTTCCTATATCTTTATTTCTAATTTCAGTCCTTTCCAATATCAGCATGGCAATTTAATCCCAAAGCCAAAAACATCACTAGATTAATCCACATAATTGATTCATCCATTGTGCTCCAAAGCATAGAATCATTTTGCAGATGGAGCAAGCGATGTAGTGGTCACAATGAAGAGAAAACTTAAGAGAAATGTAGCAAGCAGACCACCCACTATGGATGAAAGAGCATACATGCACATGAAGCTCCTGAGTCCCTCCCCAGAGAATTGGGCAGATCTTCTGATGGAAAGAGGAGATAATCACTTCTCACCATTGGCAAGTGCATAGAGTGCCTGACACAATAGTTTGTTCACAGCAGTGCTTAATAAATATTATTAGATCATTAAGGGGAGGATAGGTGGCTTGGCAGAAGTATGGTATAACTTCATTTTTTTTTCAATCCAATCTTGTAGAAATAATTTTAGCATAAGATATGCTTATGTCATTTTTTAAGAAACCACAGGGAAAAGAATGTTGCCAATAGATCAAAGATTAGAATTGTTTTATGAACCCACGGAGTAGATTTTTTGAACCTGAACACTTGAAACAGGACACATTGAGTAGACTAAAACTTGAGATGATTGTCACATATTAAAAGTAGTGTACCTTGTTATGTCATCTTCTAACCCTCTACAGCAGATTTTCACTTCCCAAAATTCCTTGTGGGTTCCCCCCCAGATGTCAATTATATTCTTTGTCAAATGAGTGAACATGATTTTTTAAAAAGCAGATAACAGATATTATATAACAGATATGGTAAAGATGTTGTTTCTGGAGCATAATGAAAGATTGCTGACCCAGATGTCATTGATTCTGAGATTTAAGACAAATAGCTAAAGAGTATATATTTACATAAAATTGAAGGACAAGAAGAAAGTATAAGAGAAAGAAAGGAAAGAAGATCTTCCCAAAAAAGGCAGGTGGAAAACACATTTTAAAAGTGATGTCTTATCCATTAACATCTAGTTCTAAATTCAAATCTCATGACATTACCATAATGCAAAATCATAAGGAATAACCAAAAAATATATCATGTTAGACTTATTTAATTCCTTTTAAAACAAATTTAGTTCAATCAGAAGATGAATGGAATTTTGCAGAATATATTACATGTCGCAATATAACCAGATTTTTAAAAAGCATAAAACTCAGGGATAGGGACAAGGAGGAATGTATTCAAATCTTCTTGAATAGTATCAGTCATATGAGTGAATGTTACAGGAACATAAGTTAAAAAGAACAAAAGCAAGAGTAATATTAAAAGGCATTGTATTCAATCTACAATTGTTTATCCCAATTTATTGATAAAATCATTTATGGATTCATTATTCAATTGTAAAAGTGATTTTATCTAATTTGCTATGGTCTTGGTTCCATAAGAAGAAATTTTGTAGCAATAGAATTCTAAAATTATTATAAAGATGGAAAGAAAAGAAAGAAAGAAAGAAAGAAAGAAAGAAAGAAAGAAAGAAAGAAAGAAAGAAAGAAAAGAAAGAAGGAAGGAAGGAAGGAAGGAAGGAAGGAAGGAAGGAAGGAAGGAAGGAAGGAAGGAAGGAAGGAAGGAAGGAAGGAAGGAAGGAAGAAAGAAAGGAAGAAGGAAGGAAGGAAGAAAGAAAGAAAGAAAGAAAGAAAGAAAGAAGGGAGGGAGGAAGGAAGGGAGGGAAGGAGGAAGGAAGGAAGGAAGAAGGAAGGAAGGAAGAAGGAAGGAAGGAAGAAGGAAGAAGGAAGGAAGAAGAAGGAAGGAAGGAAGGAAGAAGGAAGGAAGAAGGAAGAAGGAAGGAAGGAAGAAGAAGGAAGGAAGGAAGGAAGGAAGGAAGGAAGGAAGGAGGAAGGAAGGAAGGAAGGAAGGAAGGAAGGAAGGAAGGAAGGAAGAAGGAAGGAAGGAGGGAAGAAGGAAGGAAGAAGAAGAAGGAAGGAAGAAGAAGGAAGGAAGGAAGGAAGGAAGGAAGGAAGGAAGGAAGGAAGGAAGGAAGGAAAGAAAAAACATCCAGAAGATCAATAGCAGAAGGAAGATAGAAGAAAAGAAATTATGCTAATTACCTGATAAATAATCTCTGAAAAAAAGAATCAACACAAAATTAATATTTAATTTAAAATCATCAGCTAACATCTGAATGTAAAACCTCAAGCCAAGAGTAATTTTTCCCCTCCCAGCTGTTTTAAAAATCCTTGGAATATACTCTTGTTTAAAATGTGTTACTTTTACATGTTTATATTAGATCTTATGATTCAAAAATGATTTTTAACTGAAAAATTTTAGTCTATCCATCAGTATCATGGATTAAGACTTCTGAGTTCAAGGGGGGAAATGTATTGTATAAATGGCTCAAGTTCTCAAGTGTCCATTAATATGGTACCTCCATTTGTCTGCCAGAGTTTGATTTTTAAAAGGAACTTATAAAGAAATGGAACAAGGAAAAAATGTAGATCAGTCGCCTGCCAAGATATTTTCAGCAAATGGCTTACAATGTGAATGTTCTTATGGGTGTGTGTGTGTGTATTTAAAGAGAAAGCAAGAGCCCTAGCATTTATGTGGTTGTTTCCAAATGTTTAGTTGATTTTTATTGACTTGTGTGTGACCCATAGGGAGAAGAATAGATCTGTGACTTGATGCAAGTTTCCTGATTTGCCAAAAGAAGCTGTCTGTTTACTGTTCTTTGGCAATACTCTTGCCTTTCTGGGGATCTGAAAATTTCTAAGTCCGGAAATACTCACCTGGAATAATGTACTTAGAGTGGGATCTATCAGGTTGCACAGATATGGGTCCCCTTTGGATTTCATGAAGGGCTGTTTTAGTTTACTCTTCTCCAACTTGCACAAGTTGAGCCTATTGCATGTTGTTACAATAGAAAAGTAGAAGCATGAAGGTATGAGAAATAAAGTAGAAAACAAAAACTAATCAGGTAAACAGATCACTTGAAATAGGGCTGTTGTTGTTATTTAGTGATGAGTGACTCTTTAACAGCCCATTTTGGGATTTCCTTGGAAAAAATTCTGAAATGCTTTTGCATTTTCTTGTCCAGCTCATTTGACAGATGAGCAAATTGAGGTAAACAAGGTGAAGTGACTTATCCAGGATTACACACTAACAGGTATCTGAAGTGAGATTTGAACTCAGAAAAATTAGTCTTCATTTTCTCTATTCACTGTTCTACTCACTGTCTCAAGAAATTGAATTAAGAGACAACTACTGATTGAAGTAACAATTAAATATGGTTAAAAGACAAGTTTGGATATACAGAATTTTTATATCCTCTTAAAATTTAATAAATACTTGTTAAATTAAATATGTAAAATTTTAACATATTTATTTTCTTTGAACATCACAATTTTTTGTTATTGTTTACATATGTAAATTACCTCTGCATACAAGGTTTAAATTTGACTCCAAGGCCTTTTGCAAATATTAGTCATACATTTAAAATCCTTATGAATTGAGTATGCCTTAGCCCTTTTTTGCAGATGGAGAAACTCAACCAGGGTGTATTGAGTTAACAATTTAATATTCATCTTGAAATCTGTAGGCTCCTGGAGAGAATGTCTATGGAGCTTATACTTGAATTGTACAATAATTAAATTGCTATTGTTTGTCCTTTGTTCTCGAAGAGGACCATGAATCAGGAAGGTGATGCCATGACATGCAAGTGAATTGTATTTGAGGGAGGGAGGACTGTGCAAGGTTTCCTGCCTCACTTACCCCTCCAGAGCCATCTGGATCCAGTAGTCAACTATAGATTAGGACCACTAGGAAATATTAGGAAATAGTCCTGGATGAAATAGAGACCTTTGACTTTTCTTCTAAAGTCTTCAACAGGTCTCAGTTTTACTGATGCTGCACCCATCCATAACTTGGTTACTTGGTTCTGATAATTTTGCCAGCATCAAAGTCAATATTATAGCTATTTGTAACATCTACTTGATTATACTATCATTATTGATGAACTTGAATTTTCCCATCTTTAACATGTATAGACATCAAGAAAGAAAAGGAAGGAAGGAAAGAAGGAAGAAGGAAGGAAGGAAGGAAGGAAGGAAGGAAGGAAGGAAGGAAGGAAGGAAGGAAGGAAGGAAGGAAGGAAGGAAGGAAGGAAGGAAGGAAGGGAGGGAGGGAGGGAGGGAGGGAGGGAGGGAGGGAGGGAGGGAGGGAGGGAGGAGAGAGAGAGAGAGAGAGAGAGGGAGAGAGAGAGAGAGAGAGAGAGAGAGAGAGAGAGAGAGAGAGCCAGAAATTATAAACTTTTATCAAAAATGCCAAAATTGACAACCCATGCCATTATAGAGACCTATTCAATGCCACCACTAGGAGTCCTAGTTTTCTTCACATTTCCTTAAGAAGGCCATCACTAATCCTTATCGTTATTAAGATATCTCTCTCTCTCAAATTTCATATTTTTTGATATAGACTTAATGTTTTTTCCTTTGAATCACTAAACCAAGATGGTGGTAGAGTCCTAAGAGTTGATCACTCACCCAAGGTAAAGTGGGGTGACAGGTTGGGGTACATGTGAAAAGGAGTTGGAAATTTCCATCCCTATAATTTTTAGCTTGCCATAGTAACATCTAAGAAACTCCAGTACATTAATAACAAATTTTCTACCTCACGTATGCTTCTCTTTTCATGAAATGCTTTGAAATGTATCTCCTTCCCATTAACAATCAGGCAAGAGCATCCCCTTACCTTCTCATATGGTCCATGAGTGAAATTTGATTTGTGACTTGTGGTTTTGGGGAAGAGAATGATTAGCACACTACTTGGCGGACAAGGGATGTCTCATAGAAGGCCTGCTGTGCAGCTTGTAAAGTGCAGCAGCTGTGGTCTGTTTTCCCTAATATCTGACATGTTTCTTTGGCCACCAGCCAATTTGAGCTGTACCCAACACTTCTCCCATCCTTCCTGTGGCTCCAGAATCCTTTGTAAGTGCTACTTGAGACTCCAATCCACTCCAACTCAAGCCCCTTGCTCCTTTCCTCCCTTTAATGTGCAAGCATCCCCCCCTAATTAATTAACCCAGCACCAACTTCATCTTTATGTTACTAGGACCTTCCCACACTTTGCCCCTTTATGTAGCCTGGGGACGTCAGCACATTCCTGACTTCATCACTTGTCAACTCCCTTTCTGTTAAAGACTGGGATCCCCTTTCACTGACCTATGTTCTGATTTTGATCTCACTCAAAAACATTCCACTTTAAGGGACAGTAACAAATGCCACCATCCTTCTCTCTGTCTTGCTTCTGCATGTTCACTGAGCAAAATTTAATTAAATATTGAGAGGAGAAGATGAAGCTTTAAATAATTATAGCATACAAATTCATCAATATTTTTTTTTCTCTATGAAGCATATGTAGCTTGGTCTCAGTGTTAAAGCCTCAAAATCCTTTTCATATTGAAAATTCTTGACTGCATACTATAAGCTAGATTGTCAAATATTTGGGGAGACATTGCAAAAATTTTGGAAGTTTACATGATTCCATTTGGGAACACATCTAAATGTCTGATCTAGAAAGTCATCAAATACATCTTGCTAAAAGGAGAAGAAAATAATAAATACAAAATAGAAGGACACAGGTGAATGAAAGACCCTTCTTCTTTATCCATCCTCTTCCCTGAACAGCACAAGAACCCACCCACCCCCGCTTCTGCATGGGTTAGTATACATACTATGTATTCACTTAGTCAATTATATAGAAAAGTGATGTCCAAAGTACAGTGATGTCCAAAGGAAATCAGAGGCACCGCTTTCTGAAACGACAGAGAAAGGTCATGTCTTCATTCTGTTTTCATATAACAAAAGTAAAACATTTCTCCCTTTTGTTTAAAAACATGTGTGTAAGATTAGATCCTTTTGTGTATACATCCTTAATATGCACTGTCTTTTACATATTCAGATACACTATCCTTCAAATACTACTAAAATTCTATCTCTAGAACATTATCTGATGTGTATTTCCATTAGTTGATAAAATGTTATGCTAAAATCAATTTAAGGAAGAATGTCCAAAAGCATTTAAAGAGTTTTTTAATTGAATGGACTTCTTTGGGAAGTAGTGACATGGTTATAACTAGAGTTTTCTAGAAAATTTAGACTTGTCAGGAATGTCAAGATAGATATGTAACCAGGAATATATGAACGAGATGTTGCCTCTCAGCCCAGAAATTTAAAGGGATCTAAGATTACTTTAGCAGGATAAATATGCATATATGCATTGAGTTTCATCTAATTAGTAATATTAATTTGCAAATTAATAAAATAAAATTATAAAGATTCTACTTCTATCTTTCCTAACCCACTTTCCCCAAATTTAAAAAATTCCATTATATCTCTGTGTCAAGGAAATTCATGTTTTTAACAGAAATGGAGCTAAATGAGTTCCTGAAGTTTCCTCCAAAACTAAATTTCTGTATTATATTAAGTCAGTCGATCATATTCTCTTGCCTTGACTGCCTCATGACCAACAAGCATGTGTTTATTAATAAGACTTATTTGTCTTATCATTTTAAACAGAAGCTCTATAAGGGTTGAGAAAATGTCAACATTTTTGTATATAATACTGTGTCTATTTAATAAAGCTGATATTGAAGCCTGACCTATTAATTCTTAACCTTGGGACCTATACATATAGTACCTGGTTCATTAAGTTAGAAAGTCACCAACTTAGATCATAGTATTTGGAGCTGGAAGGGATCTTAATGGCAACTAGTCCAATCACTTCATTTTATAGATGAGAAAAATATATATCTTGAAATGATAAATTAAATTGCCCAAACTCATATAAGGAGTACATGGCAAAGGCAGGATTCAAAAGAAATGATTTGACTCTAAAAATAGAACATTTTCCATTGTATTATGTTACCTATAGACTATGAAAGTCACTTCTTAACTGAATTTGAACCTGACTGGTATATTCCTTCCAGAATTAAGCCTAAATTATTTCTTTATGCAGACTTTATCAGAAATTAAACATCACACTTCCTAGTTGACAGGCAGCACAACGGTTAGGGAGCCAAACTTTAAGGCAGAAAAAAGTGGCTTCAAGTCCAGCTGCTAACATGTACTGGTTGTGTGACCAGTGGGCAAATCACTTAATCTTTCAATATCTCAGACAACTATTTAAGAATGGAAAGTAGAGGCAAATGCCAATCTTCATTGATAATTTCTTTCCACACTGGAATTTGAAGGAAAGAAGGAAAAAGGGAAGGAAAGAAAGAGGGAGAGAAGAAGGGAAGGAGAGAGGGAGAAAGGAAGAAAGAAAGAAAGAAAGAAAGAAAGAAAGAAAGAAAGAAAGAAAGAAAGAAAGAAAGAAAGAAAGAAAGAAAGAAAGAAAGAAAGAAAGAAAGAAAGAAAAAAGAAAGAAAGGAAGGAAGGAAGGAAGGAAGGAAGGAAGGAAGGAAGGAAGAGAAGAAAGAAAGGAAGAAAGAGAAGAAAGAAAGAAAGAAAGAAAGAAAGAAAGAAAGAAAGAAAGAAAGAAAGAAAGAGAGAAAGAAAGAAGAAAGAAAGAAAGAAAGAAAGAAAGGAAGAAAGAAAGGAAGAGAGAAAGAGAGAAAGAAAGAAAGAAAAAAGAAAGAAAGAGAGAAAGAAGAAAGAAAGAAAGAAAGAAAGAAAGAGAAGAAAGAAAGAAAGAAAAGAAAGAAAGAGGAAGGAAGGAAGGAAGGAAGGAAGGAAGAAGGAAGGAAGGAAAGAAGGAAGGAAGGAAGGAAGGAAGGAAGGGGAAGGAAGGAGGAAGGGGAAGAAAGAGAGGAAGGGGAAGAAAGAGAGAAAGAAAGAAAAAGAGGGAGGAAGGGAGGAAGGAAGAAAGAGCAAGAGAGAAAGGAAGAGAGAGAGAAAGGAAGGAGGAAGGAAGAGAGAGAAAGAAAGTAAAGTAAAGAAAAAAAGTTCCTAGCTGGAGTTAGGAAGTTCAACACTGGGTCACTTCAACATATGTTAAGAGCATAAGCATACTTGAATTTGAGTCCCAATTGAAAATATTTGGCTCATAAAAAACTTCACTTTTTAAGATGTGATTCATTCCCAGAGACTGTGTCTTAAAATGGATCAGTGTGGGACTAAATCTTGAGAAAGAATTCATTGTCTTTAAATCTTCCTTTCCTCTTAATTTCTCTAATACTTTTGAGGGACCCAAAACTTAGGTTTTACATTTGGCTCTTCACTCCTTTTCTATTCCTGTATTCAATCTGCAACTAAATACTGTCAATTCTACCTTTGAAATTGAGGTAAATATGGTCAAGTGGCTTGCTTGGGCTCACAGGCTAGTATTTAAGACTGGATTTGTACTCATTTTTCCCATTCATAATAAAAGTAATACACATTTGCCAGCTTAAAGAATATATTAGAAAGAGCATGGGATTTTAAATAAGAACTGAGTTCAAGTGCTGATTTTGTCACTTATCAGCTATATATCCTTGCATAATTCATTTAATATCTGACCCCACTGATAAAATGAAAATCTTAGACTGGATCAGGAGTTCTCAATCTGGAAATTGTGAACTTTTTTGCTTAAAAAAATTCCAATTCCTAAATTTCAGTGTAATTGATTCCTTTGTGGACCTTTGTATTTTATTTTATGTAATTTAAAAATATTATTCTGAGAAGGGATTCATAGTTAGGCTTCATTAGAGAGGATTTATGATTAAGATTAAGTCTAAAGGGGCCTATGAGACAAAAGAAAGTGAAAGATCTCTGAACTAGATAACCAGTGACCTCTTCTTTAAATCAATACTCATACATGCTGCAAAATTGGGACAAGAATACCACACTATTAACTCATAGGGTTATGCTGAAGGAAAGGATTCTACAAACCATGAAGTACACTATAAATGTGAGGTGATCAGTATTAATATTATCGTCATAATAGAGCATTATTATGCTGTCACAAAATAGCAAAAACATTGACATTAATGCTAAATATTGATATTTCTCACAATATACTGTGCTAAATTATAAGATTACCTGTTTTTTTAATATTTGAGAATATTTTAAATTATGAATAGTAGCTTATATATTTTAAAAATACATCAATCTTGATTCTGTATTTGAATTTAGCATAAGAAATCTGTAATTCATTTCCTAATTCCTCAATGTGTATGGCCTTCCTTCAGAAAGTCTCAACCTCAAAAGCTAAGTATTTTTATCTCCAAAATAGAAATGGTCATTCACTAAGCATTTAATAAACATCTATCATATTCCAGGTACTTTTTCACAAAGTTGCAAGGAAAAATCAAGATAGTATTTTCACAAGACTTTGTAAATCTTAAATTGTAATGCAAATGACAATCATTATTAAAATATTTGAAATTTAAGCTTTGTGGAACTGTATATTTGTACACACACACACACACACACACACACACACACATACACACACATACAAACAAACACAAACATACAGGTTAATAGCAGGTTTATAATTGCTACCAGGTCTGCCTAGACATCCTGTCAAATTTCAAACTCAACTTGTTCAAAACAGATTTCATTATATTTCTCCCAAAAACCATCTCTCCTACAAACTTCAGTAATTCTACAGATAATATAATCATTCATTCAGTCGCCAAACTGACATTTGAAGTTAGCTGTTGAACAGGTTTCTCTATTAAATAATTATTTGATTGTTATGACAATAAGAAGTTGTTTCCTAAGTAGAAAATAAATTAGGCAGTTTTTTACTTTATACTATCAAAAAATTTAGAAAATATGTGTTTTAAAACAAAATATTTAAAGAGATCCATGCAGCTATTTCAAACTGCTTTTTTGATTATAAGATTTTTAAATAATATAGTCTCTAGAAACTGCTTATGCACTGAGAAATATGATATCTGCTGAACAATTTAGGGAAGAAGATATTAAAAGGAAGTGAGAGGAAGGTGGTCCTCTGTTGTCCTGCGTCACCAGAAAAACATTTAAATCATACTATTCTGTCTCTGAATCTGTCTCTGTGTGTATATGTCTCTTTCTCTGGCTCTCTCTCTTTCTTTGTCTCTCTGTCCTCCATGTTTCTATGTCTCTGTTTCTGTTTTTCTCTGTCTCTGTGTGTCTCTGTCTCTCTATGTGCCTTTTTCTCTCTTTCTCCATCTCTCTGTCTCTATCTCTTTCTGTTTCACTGTGTTTCTCTGTGCCTCTCTCTGTGTGTCTCTTTCTCTCTCTCTCCATCTCTCTTCATCTCTCTGTCTCTATCTCTGTCTCTCTGTCTCTTTGTCTCTGTCTCTCTGTGTCTGTCTGTCTGTCACACACACACACACACACACACACACACACACACACACACACTTCTCTACTACATCAAAACATTGATGACTCCAAAGTAAGTCTAACTGTATCACAGGAGAATTTGCAAATAGATTTAGAATAAGTCCTCCCATAAAAGTCCCAAGGAACCAATAGCTGAATTTGAGTTTGAAGCCAAAAATGAAGGAGCATCTATACTTTTATATAAATACAGATATAGATTATATAGATATATATTTCACACTGGTGATTGCTTGGAAGTAAAGCTATGTTTCACCATGTTGCTTTTCCACCCATGTTCTTCTTCTGGATTATCTTCATCAAATGTTTTTATCTTTTTTTTACTACTCCAGTGGTGATTCTTTAAAAAAAAAAAAAAAAAAACTTGCCAAAAATTCTCTTAATGCAAAGAATGGCCAGATATGCTAACATAATACAGCCTTGGTGAAACTCCTGACTTATTTAAAATTCAAGTAGTGTGACATCTTTTTACAAATCTGGCTCAGAAGAAGCATGGAAACAGCTTTTCTGCAACCTATAAGGCCAAAAAAGCACAAATTAACTCTACACATTTTTTTTTCTTTGACAGCATTCAAGAATGACAAAAACCTTGCAAATCATTGTATTTAATAATACAGCATCTGCTTTTAAGCCAAAAAGCTACTTAAGATTCATTCCTTCAATACTCAATTTCTGAATTCCACTAAATTCTAAAAGTAGTCATAAATACCTACTATGTGTTGTTAGGCACTGTGCTTACATGATGAAAAAATTAGTTTTTGTCATCAAATAGCTGAAATGTCTTCAGGAGAGAGAATAAGGGATGGGGACACATGAAAACTAGCAAGTATGATGTAGAGTAAAATGTAAAAGAGCAAAGGAGAATTTCAAACCAAACATTTTAAAACTATGAAGAAGGGAAAGGTCATTTTTTTCATCTTCAACACTTTTATTTTTCCAAATACACATAAAGATAGTTTTCAACATTCATTTTTTTAAGATTTTGTGTTTCAAATTTTTCTCCCTCCCTTCCTTACCTCTCCTTCCCTAAAACAGCAAGCATTCTGATATAGGTTAAACATGTACAGTCCTTTGAAACATATTTCCATATTTGTCATGTTGTACAAGAAAAATCAAACAAAAAGGAAAAACACAAAATAAAAAGCAAAGCAAAAAATTAAAATAGTTATGATTTGATCTGTATTCAGTATTCATAGTATTCTCTCTAGATGTGGTTGGCATTTTCCCAAGTCTTGAATTGTCTTGAATCACCATATTGCTGAGAAGAGCTAAGTCCATTAGAGTTGATTATTACATAATCTTGCTGTTACTGTGTACAATATTCTCTTGGTTCTGCTCACTTCACTAAGCACGAGTTCATGTAAGGCCGGGAAAGGTCATTTTTAACTAAGAAAATCAGGAAAAGCTTCTTTAAAAAGAAGTGACATCTGAGTTGAGGCTTAAACAAGAAAAAATATTTATTTTTTTTTTACAAATAGAATTTATTATCTCTCCATCAAACTTCTCAACACTTTGAACAATAAAAAAGAAAAAAGAAAATTCGTAAAACAAATTTGCATAGTCCCACAAAACAAATTCTGGTATTAATCACATGCAAATATTTGTCATTCTTCATTTTAAATCCATCAGTTCTTTGGCAGATGGTAACAGCATGCTTCATCATCAGTCCTCTGGAATTATATTCTACCATTAGATTGATCATAGGTCTATGGTATTTTAAAATAACTCTTCTTTTTAATTTTGTTAGCATTTTTAAAAGTGTTCTAATCTAATCATTTTACTTTGTATAGGTTTGGAGAAATCTTCCAATATTCTCTGAAACTACCATTTCATCATTCTTTATGGCAAATATCTTTCATTACAATCATGTATCATAATTAGTTTGACTATTGCCCAGTAAGTAGCCCTAACCCCCATATTAGTTTCAATTCAAAGATACCAATTAAAAAGCTGTAATAAATGTTTTTGCACATATACATCCTTTTCTTTTTCTTTTTATATTTTTGAGGTATTAGCCTAGAAACTGTACGCCTGGTCCAAAGGTTATAGAGAGTTTGGTGACTTTTTGCACAGAGTTCCAATTTGTTTTCTAAAGTGGCTGGACTGTTTCAAATTCCACCAACAGTGTATTAGTTTTCCCACAATTCCTCCAATGTTAATTATTTTTTGCTAATCTAAGGAGTATGCAGTAGTAGAACCTCATAATTCCTTTAATTTGCATTTCTCTCTTAGTAATTGAAACTATTATTTTTCTATGACTATTGGTAGCTTCATTTTCTTTTTTTGAAAACTACCTATTCATTTCCTTTGACTATTTATCTACTAGAAATGACTCAGTAAGAGAAGGATGTTTCCTGGAAATACAGAGGCAGAATATTCCAAGTGCTCGGGTATATAATCTGCACAAAGATATAGAAAGATAGTGATACTATTAGATCAGGGTAAGTTTTCATTGCCTAAAATACATGAAAGGAGATAGCATGAAATAAGTGTAGAAAGACATATTGGATTCAGATCATAGAGGTTATAAAATGCCAGACTAAGAAGTTTGTATTTCTCTTAAAGGCAATGAGAAATCCTTTAGAATCTTTGATCAACAAGGGAGAGGAAAGGTTTCACAATCAGTCTTTTTCTTTAGAAAGGTTATTTTGCCAGCTGTCTGAAGGATAAGCTTAAAGGAGAGGAAAGAAGTAGTGATCAGTTAGGAGACTATTGCAATAGATCAGGATAGAAATAATGAAGACCTGAATTAGGGTGATGATAGTGTAGGTGAAGAGAAAGTGATGGAAATGAAACATATTGTATGACTAGAACTGACAGGATTGACAATTAATGGATGTGGGTGGGCAGCAAGAGAGAGAGGAGGAATCAAAGATAATTATAAACTTGAGTGACTGATAGAATGGCGGCATCATCAATAGGAATAGGGAAATTGGGAGGAGGAGCAGGATTTAAGATAATAGAGATGATGGGTTCAGCTTTTAGTCATAATGAGCATGAGATGTTAATGGAGTATCCAGTAGAGATGTCCTAGAGGCAGTTCAGAATTTGGAACTAGAACTCAGGAAAAGATCAGGAATTGAGAATTAATTTACATAAACCAAAAGGAATGATACCATGGCCATGATACCCTGATCAAACATATGGGGCACCAATGTTCACCAAATAAATGGGACCATCAGCTTACATGAGCAAAAGATAATTTAGGGCTCAGCAGAGTTCTCTAAATGAGTCAGAGATGATGGTGTTATAGTCAGGTAAAACATGAAAAAATAAAATTAAAGAAATAAATGTGTGTGAGAGGGGGAAATGATTCTCTACACATGTTCTAAATTCTTCTGTTTAGATTAATGTTTTCCTGTAAATATAGCTGGTTATCTTCTAATTCAGGTCAGATAATTAATTATATTTCACTATGGTTATAAAGATGAATCTAAGTAAGTAAGGTATTTGGTCAACTGTAAAGCCAAGATCTGTGAGTTATTCCAGAAAAATGTTAAATAAGCAAGAAAACATTGGAACATCTTACTATAAAGCACTTAATAAGACATGTTTTATTACCAGAAACAGAATGAAATCAGAAAAATCTGTGTTCAAATTTTGCCTTAAACATTTGCTATTTGTGCAACCTCCACTTAACCTCCCTCAATCTCAGTTTTTACACCTAAAAATGAGAGTAAAGTAGCATAAATCTTAATGACCATAAGTCCAACTCCCTTATTTTACAAATGAGGAAATTGAGTCCCAGAAAAGTAAAGGGACTACCCAGAATCACACAATCTCTGAAGCAAGATTTCAATTTTACTTTTCTTATTTCTAAGTCCTGCACTCTATGCATTACACTTTATAGTGTTACAGTAAAGCTCAAGTGAAATGTCTGTAAAATATTTTGCATATTCTATATATATAAATGTTTACTATGAAGCCAAAATCACAGTTAAATTTTCAATGGTATCAATGTACCTTAAAATAGGCAGCTATAAATTTAGCTTAGAGATAGGTTTTGAGATCTCCTGTTTATCATCGTGATCTATCTAGCTACCTATATAAATATATTATACTCTTCCATATTTGTCCATAAAATTGCTTTATTCTTTATTTGAGCAGTTAGATAATAGAATGGATAGAGTGAAATATCTATAGTCAAGAAGACCGGAGTGCAAATCTGACTATGTGACTCTGGATAACACATAACCCAGTTTGCCTCAGTTCCCTCATCTGTAAAATAAAGTGAAAGAAAATGTCAAACTATTTCAGTATCTTTGCCAAGAAATCCCCAAATGGGGTCACAAAGAGTCACACAAGACAGAAATAACTAAACAACCATATCTTTTATTTAGGACTTGAAAACAAATTGCTTTCCAAATGTTGCTTGCTACCTTACAAATATGCTTGACAAAACCTATTTTTTTTACTTTTAGGAGCCAGAACTCTAATGAAAATGACTTTGAGCTCACTAACATAACTAACTTTGATCTCACAATAGTCAAGAGATGTTGAACATATGTTTTGTGCCAAGACTCCATCAAAGGTAGAATGTAATTTATTAATAACTAAGAGAATAAGGACCATTGCATAGATAAATGTAAGTGAGACAATGTATGAGTCCAGAAAAGGAACAGTAGAACTCAGTTGCCTGCTACTGCTGCCATCAGAGGTGACCTAGAAAAGCCTAATGAACTTAAAAGTTAAGTGGTTTTTCTGAAACCTCTCCCCATTTCCCTTGTAGAATCATAAGTCAAGCTTAAATTAATTGGTATAAATTATCTCTGTGTCATA
Organism: Antechinus flavipes; assembly: GCF_016432865.1. Lineage (NCBI taxonomy): Eukaryota > Metazoa > Chordata > Mammalia > Dasyuromorphia > Dasyuridae > Antechinus > Antechinus flavipes. The sequence goes on from NC_067401.1 coordinate 318,427,241, forward strand.
TTGGAGGATACATCATCTTTTCTGCATGCGCGCACACACACGCACACATACATACCATTGTATTTGAGAAGAATTGGGTCAAGTTTGCAATAGAGAGCTAGTGATCCCTCAAAATAACCAAATTCTTTTAATTCAACCAACAGGGCTTTCAATGACAAATTTATTTAATGGAAGGGTGACATAACCACTTGGGTAACTGAATCAAAAATGAATTGGAGTGATGAGAGATGATGCAGGGAAATCAATAGACTAAAGCAATAGTCTAATTGAGAGGGGAGGACTTCCGGTTAAGATGGCGGAGAGGAGGCTCACAGTTGCATAAGCTCCGCGCTTTCTCTCACTATCCACTTCATTACAAGCCTCTGAATCAATGCTTGACTGAAAAAAACCCACAAATAGTTACCAAGAGAAGCCATCCTTGAGATCCGCCAAGAAAGGTCTGTCTTTACTGGAGGGCTGGGGCGGTTTTAGATCGGGCGCAGGCGGCGGGCAGCGGCAGTGAGAGCACGGGAGCAGACTGGAGAGGGGGTGGGGAGTGATCACAGCCGTCTCTGCGGGGAGAGCTTCGCTACAGGTTTGGAACCTGCAGCAAGTCAACAGCCCAGCAGAGAAGCTAAAAACACCGGGGCTGAAGAATACAACCGCAAACAGCTGGAGTCTCTCAGGACCTGGCCGCCCCCCCCTTCCCCTCAGTGACTCAGCACGCTTTGGGATCTCAGAGCGCAGGCGCAGCACAGTCCTGCTAGTGCCTCACTGCTGCCCCCTGCAGTCTGTAGAGGAAGCTCGATAACACACCCAGCCCCCCCCCCAAAGAAAGACTCCAGTTTTTCTGTTTTTCTTTGGTAGTTTATCTCTGATTAATAGACAGAATGAGCAAGAAGCTGAAGAGGACTTTAACCCTTGACAGCTTCTATACAGATAGAGAGCAGACTCTAAATCCTGAGGAGACTAAAAACAGGCAGTCCCCAGGTGATTCCCCAAAGGAGGAGATCGTCTGTTCCTCAGCACAGATGAACCTCATAGAAGTGATTAAAAAGGCTCTCACAAGGGAGCTAGAAGAAAAATGGGAAAAGAGTCTGGAGAAAGATTAAAGAGAGAGTGGATAAAGAAGTAAAATCCTTGAAAAATAGGATTAGTGAACTGGAAACAGAAAACAGCTCTCTAAAAAACAAAATTGGCGAAATGGAAAAAAATTCCACAGAACAAAAGAACTCAATTGGACAATTAGAGAAAGATTTTAAAAAAGTGAGTGAAGAGAATACTTCACTGAAAATCAGACTTGAACAAGTGGAATTGAATGACTCGAGGAGACAAGAAGAATCAGTCAAGCAAATCCAAAAAAATCAAACAATGGAGAAAAATGTGAAATACCTTCTGGGGAAGACAACAGACCTGGAAAACAGATCCAGGAGAGACAATCTGAGAATCATTGGACTCCCAGAAAAACATGATGAAAAAAAGAGCCTGGACATTGTCTTCCAGGAAATTATCAAAGAGAACTGCCCAGAAGTCATAGGAACAGAGGAAAAAATAAACATTGAAAGGATTCATCGATCACCCACTGAAAGGGATCCTAAAATCAAAACACCAAGGAATATAGTGGCCAAATGCCAGAACCCTCAGATGAAAGAAAAAATATTGCAAGCGGCTAGAAAAACCCAATTCAAGTATCAAGGAGCCACAATAAGGATCACCCAGGATCTGGCAGCATCCACATTAAAAGATCGAAGGGCCTGGAATATGATATTCCGAAAGGCTAAGGAACTTGGTATGCAACCAAAAATAACTTACCCAGCGAGAATGAGCATCTTTTTCCAGGGAAGAAGATGGACATTCAACGAAGTAAGCGAATTTCATCTATTTCTGATGAAAAAACCAGAACTTAACAAAAAGTTTGATCTACAAATATAGAACTCAAGAGAAATCTAAAAAGGTAAAGATTAATCTTGGGAACTATATTTTGACTATATAGATGTATAAAGAATACATGTATACCTTGTTCTAGAAATTGATGTGGAAAGGACATTGTACCAGAAAAAGGGTAAAGTGGGGGTAGTACATCTCATGAAGAGGCATAGGAAACCTATTATATCTGAGAGAAAGAATGGAGGGGGATGAATATAGTGGGTATCTTACTGCCTTCAGAATTGGCTTTAAGTGAAAAATCTTAAGACATATTCAATCTATGGTGAAACTTCTCCCATCTCATTGAAAAGTGAGAAGGGAAAAGTGGAAAGGGAAGGAATAAGCTAAGCGGAAGGGAATACGGGAACTGGGAGGGAAAGGGGTAAGATAGGGGGAGGAACTCTAAGGCGGGGGGAGGGACACTAAAAAGGGAGGGCTGTGAGAAGCAAGGGGTGCTCACAAGCTTAATACTTGGAAGGGGGGGAAAGGGGAAAGAAGGGAGGAAAGCATAAACCGGGGTTAACAAGATGGCAAGTAATACAGAATTGGTCATTCTAACCATAAACGTGAACGGGGTAAACTCCCCCATAAAGAGGAAGCGGTTAGCAGAATGGATTAAAAGCCAGAATCCTACAATATGTTGTTTACAGGAAACACACCTGAAGCGGGGAGATACATGCAGGTTAAAGGTAAAAGGTTGGAGCAAAATCTACTATGCTTCAGGTGAAGTCAAAAAAGCAGGGGTAGCCATCCTGATCTCAGATCAAGCTAAAGCAAAAATTGACCTAATTAAAAGAGATAAGGAAGGACACTATATCTTGCTAAAGGGTAGCATGGATAATGAAGCACTATCTATATTAAACATATATGCACCAAGTGGGGTAGCATCTAAATTCTTAAAAGAGAAACTAAGAGAGCTGCAAGAAGAAATAGACAGTAAAACTATAATAGTGGGAGATCTTAACCTTGCACTCTCAGAATTAGATAAATCAAACCAGAAAATAAATAAGAAAGAAGTCAAAGAGGTAAACAGAATACTAGAAAAGTTAGATATGATAGATCTCTGGAGAAAATGTAATGGAGACAGAAAGGAATACACTTTCTTTTCAGCAGTTCATGGAACCTATACAAAAATTGACCATATATTAGGACATAAAAACCTCAAACTCAAATGTAGTAAGGCAGAAATAGTAAATGCATCCTTTTCAGACCACGATGCAATGAAAATTACATTCAACAAAAAAGCAGGGGAAGTAGACCAAAAAATAATTGGAAACTAAATAATCTCATACTAAAGAATGATTGGGTAAAACAGCAAATCATAGACATAATTAATAACTTCACCCAAGAAAACGATAATAATGAGACATCATACCAAAATGTATGGGATGCAGCCAAAGCGGTAATAAGGGGAAATTTCATATCTCTAGAGGCCTATTTGTATAAAATAGAGAAAGAGAAGGTCAATGAATTGGGTTTGCAATTAAAAATGCTAGAAAAGGAACAAATTAAAAACCCCCAGTCAAACACTAAACTTGAAATTCTAAAAGTAAAAGGTGAGATCAATAAAATTGAAAGTAAAAAAACTATTGAATTGATTAATAAAACTAAGAGTTGGTTCTATGAAAAAACCAACAAAATAGACAAACCCTTAGTAAATCTGATTAAAAAAAGGAAAGAGGAAAATCAAATTGTTAGTCTTAAAAATGAAAAGGGAGAACTCACCACTAACGAAGAGGAAATTAGAGCAATAATTAGGAGTTACTTTGCCCAACTTTATGCCAATAAATTCGACAACTTAAATGAAATAGAAAAATACCTCCAAAAATACAGCTTGCCCAAACTAACAGAGGAAGAAGTAAATATCCTAAACAGTCCCATCTCAGAAAAAGAAATAGAACAAACTATCAATCAACTCCCTAAGAAAAAATCCCCAGGACCAGATGGATTTACATGTGAATTCTACCAAACATTTAAAGAACAATTAACTCCAATGTTATATAAACTATTTGAAAAAATAGGGATTGAAGGAGTCCTACCAAACTCCTTTTATGACACAGATATGGTACTGATACCTAAACCAGGTAGGCTGAAAACAGAGAAAGAAAATTATAGACCAATCTCCCTAATGAATATTGATGCTAAAATCTTAAATAAAATATTAGCAAAAAGATTACAGAAAATTGTCACCAGGATAATACACTATGACCAAGTAGGATTTATACCAGGAATGCAGGGCTGGTTCAATATTAGGAAAACTATTAACATAATTGACTATATCAATAACCAAACAAACAAAAACCACATGATCATCTCAATAGATGCAGAAAAAGCATTTGATAAAATCCAACATCCATTCCTAATAAAAACACTTGAGAGCATAGGAATAAATGGACTTTTCCTTAAAATAGTCAGGAGCATATATTTAAAACCATCAGTAAGCATCATATGCAATGGGGAAAAACTGGAACCTTTCCCAGTAAGATCTGGAGTGAAGCAAGGTTGCCCACTATCACCATTATTATTTAATATCATATTAGAAACACTAGCCTCGGCAATAAGAGTCGAGAAAGATATAAAAGGAATTAGAGTAGGCAATGAGGAAACCAAACTATCACTCTTTGCAGATGATATGATGGTATACCTAGAGAACCCCAGAGATTCTACCAAAAAGCTATTGGAAATAATTCATAATTTTAGCAAAGTAGCTGGCTACAAAATAAATCCCCATAAATCCTCAGCATTTTTATACATCACCAACAAAACCCAACAGCAAGAGATACAAAGAGAAATTCCATTCAGAATAACTGTTGATACCATAAAATATTTGGGAATCTATCTACCAAAGGAAAGTCAGGAATTATATGAGCAAAATTATAAAAAAGTCTCCACACAAATAAAGTCAGACTTAAATAATTGGAAAAATATTAAGTGCTCTTGGATCGGCCGAGCGAACATAATAAAGATGACAATACTCCCTAAACTAATCTATTTATTTAGTGCTATACCAATCAGACTTCCAAGAAAATATTTTATTGATCTAGAAAAAATAACAACAAAATTCATATGGAACAATAAAAAGTCGAGAATCTCAAGGGAATTAATGAAAAAAAAATCAAATGAAGGTGGCCTAGCTGTACCTGATCTAAAATTATATTATAAAGCAGCAGTCACCAAAACCATTTGGTATTGGCTAAGAAATAGATTAGTGGATCAGTGGAAAAGGCTAGGCTCACAAGACAGAATAGTCAACTATAGCAATCTAGTGTTTGACAAACCCAAAGCCCCTAACTTCTGGGAAAAGAATTCAATATTTGATAAAAACTGCTGGGATAATTGGAAATTAGTATGGCAGAAATTAGGCATGGACCCACACTTAACACCATATACCAAGATAAGATCAAAATGGGTCTATGACCTAGGCATAAAGAACGAGACTATAAATAAATTAGAGGAACATAGAATAGTTTATCTCTCAGACTTGTGGAGGAGAAAGAAATTTGTGACCAAAGATGAACTAGAGACCATTACTGATCACAGAATAGAAAATTTCGATTACATCAAATTAAAAAGCCTTTGTACAAATAAAACTAATGCAAACAAGATTAGAAGGAAAGCAACAAACTGGGAAAACATTTTCACAGTTAAAGGTTCTGATAAAGGCCTCATTTCCAAAATATATAGAGAACTGACTCAAATTTATAAGAAATCAAGCCATTCTCCAATTGATAAATGGTCAAAGGATATGAACAGACAATTTTCAGAGGATGAGATTGAAACTATTACCACTCATATGAAAGAGTGTTCCAAATCATTATTGATCAGAGAAATGCAAATTAAGACAACTCTGAGATACCACTACACACCTGTCAGATTGGCTAAGATGACAGGAAAAAATAATGATGAATGTTGGAGGGGATGCGGGAAAACTGGGACACTAATGCATTGCTGGTGGAGTTGTGAACGAATCCAACCATTCTGGAGAGCAATCTGGAATTATGCCCAAAAAATTATCAAAATGTGCATATCCTTTGATCCAGCAGTGTTTCTATTGGGCTTATATCCCAAAGAAATACTAAAGAAGGGAAAGGGACCTGTATGTGCCAAAATGTTTGTAGCAGCCCTATTTGTAGTGGCTAGAAACTGGAAATTGAATGGATGCCCATCAATTGGAGAATGGCTGGGTAAATTGTGGTATATGAATGTTATGGAATATTATTGTTCTGTAAGAAATGACCAGCAGGATGAATACAGAGAGGCTTGGAGAGACCTACATGAACTGATGCTAAGTGAAATGAGCAGAACCAGGAGATCATTATACACTTCGACAACGATATTGTATGAGGACATATTTTGATGGAAGTGGATTTCTTTGACAAAGAGACCTGAGTTTCAATTGATAAATGACGGACAAAAGCAGCTACACCCAAAGAAAGAACACTGGGAAACGAATGTGAACTATCTGCATTTTTGTTTCTCTTCCCGGATTATTTATACCTTCTGAATCCAATTCTCCCTACGCAACAAGAGAACTGTTCGGTTCTGCAAACATATATTGTATCTAGGATATACTGCAACATATCCAACATATAAAGGACTGCTTGCCATCTAGGGGAGGGGGTGGAGGGAGGGAGGAAGGAAGGAAGAAAGAAAGAAGAAAGAAAGAAAGAAAGAAAGAAAGAAAAGAAAAAAAAAAAAAAAAAAAAAAAAAAAAAATAATAATTGAGAGGGGACAAGAAGTCCAATTAAGGTAGAATGAAGGATATAGGTGTAAGAGATGCCAGAGATAGAACAAGATTTGACAGTGTACTGGATATATGGGATGAGAAGTCAAGGATGATACAAGGCTTCAAAACTGGAAAGTGATAGTGTCCTTGACTAGAATAAGAAGTTCAGAATTTGAGGGTAAGAAGATGGGGAGGGAAAATACAATGAATTATCCTTGCTTCTATCAAGTCTGAGATGCCTATGCGTTATACAGTTTTAATGTATTTAATGTTGATATGGAACTGAAATACAGGAAAGAAACTAGGACTAGAAATGTAGAACTAGAAGTCATCAAGACAAAGCTAATAATTAAATCAATGGCTGCTGATGAGGTCTTTAAAGGAGTGGGAGAACTAAAGGGAAAGGAAAGAAAAGAGGAGAGAGAAATGTAGTAGGAAGAAGAAGGAAGAGGAGGAAAGGAAAAAGGGTGGGAAAGGAGGGGGAAAGAGAGGAGAGGAGGAGGAGGAGCAAGGGAAGAGAGGAAAAAAGGACAGAGAGAAGACTGAAGGGTGAGGGGAGGGGAGCAGTGGGGAGAAACCCAGGACTAAGTAGCAGTGGAATAGGATTAAGTAACATTGGAGTATAACCATAGTTAGAGGGCATGCTGTGGATGATGATTCAGCAAATAAGACTGAGAAGAAATAGTCGTATAGATAAGAATATATCCAAGAAGTAATAAAAACCCAGATAAAGAAAAAAGTATTGAGGAGGAGAGTGTGTTTCATAGTGTCAAACACTATAAAAGTGAGGTCTGAGAAAAGGTCATTAAACATAACTAAGAAATCAGTTTTCCAAGTTTCTGTTTTTAGATCCCATCTTTCTATCTCTCAATTTCCTTATCTATAAAATGAGGATAATAATTGCACATATCTCCAAATTGCTATGAGGCTTAAATGAGTTAATACAAATAGAGTTTTGCACATCTTAGAGCACTATATAATTGTTTATTATTATTATAATAATTAAACATTAAATGTCTTCACCTAAAAATTTATTTCACCCTTTTAACCTTTACGTTTTGAATGTCACTATAGGCTTTGTGTCTAAACAAGATTCTTCCTTCTGTCTTAAATAAAATCTTTTCTTCTTAAAAGTCCAAATACTACAGATATCAAGACAACCATATAGATGGTTTCCAAGGTTGGAAGAAATGATACTTGGGCCACACAACTATCTTTGTAAAAAAAGGCAAATAAAAACTATCATCCATGTAGTCAATGGCTTTACCTATCACTTTTGGAAATCATATCAGCTCACAAAAATTGGAGAGAGCTCTCTCCATCTACACTGACCTCACATCCACATTTATCAGACATCTGATCCCCAGCTGTTGATCACTTTTCTACTGCTCCCCTCTTCAGTGGACTCATAAATTAATTATTCTGTGGTATATGTAATCAGAGTTCTGCCCTACAGAGATTAAAACAAAAATGGGAAACATTTTCTCATCCATTTATGTCCTGAATTACCCAAAACTTGACCTTACTTAAATGATATATCCAGAATTGAATGTTGGAACCGATCCTTTTTTGATAATTAATGTTTTTCCCCTTGAGACACATGAGTTATTTGTTTGTTTGTTTGTTTGTTTCTCTCATGAACTTTGAGGGGCAACTAGGTGGTACAACCACTGGGTTTGGAATCAGGAAATCCTTAGTTCCAAAAAGACTTCAGATCCTTACTAGCTGTAAATCACTTAACCCATATTTGTCTCAGTCCCTCATCTGTAAAATGGCAACATACTGTAGAAAGAAATGGCAAATCACTCTACTATTTTTGCCAAAGAAATCCATGGACAAGTTCATGAGGTCAAAAAGTTCATGAGCAAGACACAACTTAATAATAACAAAATATAGTTATATGTAATAGTGTATATTATTGCTCTTTGTGTCAAAATTGAACTTATTAGATTTTAAGGACCCCTTACAGCTAGGATTTTGTCTTAGCTAAAATGTTCATCTTACTCAGAGTCTAGCATCATGCTGTACATACACTAGATATTTCATAAATATTCATTGACTAAATCATCTAAAGTGTTCTGTTTCACTAATGATAAGATTTAGGTGGATCCCAACTTGAAGATAGACATTCATTTCTCAAAAGATAACATTTCAACTACTCATTTTCAAATGACTCATTATAAAGGGATAAAACATTTGAATGTTTATGGAAGTAGCATCTTTATTTTTTTTTAAATCAGGCCTGAAATTCACCAGTTTGGATATCTCTTCTGAAGAACAACCTCTCCCAGGGCAACTTAAAGTCTTAAAGAATAATTTGCCTAGCTCATCTTGGCTCCCAAGCCACTTCTCTAGACATTATACTGTTCTTTTCTTAATTTTTTTTGAAATTGTGAAAATTTTGAAAAGCAAAACGATGGAGGCTGGAGGGACGGGGAGAAGAGAAAGGGAGGCATAGAGGGGAAGGGAATCTTACCAGTACTAGACAAGACAAAAATGATAAAACACAAGAGGTTAAACATAAAACTGGTAGAGATACTAAAGGTGAGAAAATTCAGTATTGATTGGGACTTTGAGAAACAGATCTGCTAGTTCTCTATTGGTGATGAATTAATTTGATCATTTTGGAAAACAATATGAAAATGTACAATAAAAGTTTCTAAATTTTTCTCTATTTTTAAATTTATATTCCAGGGAAGTTAATCACAGAGGGAGAAAAAGGATTTTTCCAGACAGAATCACTCATAGTAGCATTGTTTGCAGAGCTGTAATTAAGACTGAGAGACTGGAGCTTTGCTTCAAGATGCCAAAAGGCTGACATTGTTAATAGCACTTGCAGCCCTTCTTCAGCATAGAAATAAACGGACTCGACACCTGGTTTTCTTGGCAGAAATACTTGGCAGAGAGTGGTTTGCCATTTCCTTCTCCAGCTCATTTTACAGAAGAGGATATTGAGGCAAACAAGGTTAAGGTACTTGCCAAGTCACACAACTAGTGTCTGAGGCTGTATTTGATCCCAGGTTTTCCTGACTCTAGGAGTTCTATCAACTGTATCATGCAACTGTCCTAATTAGCAAGATTAATTAGTTAAAATAGGAATCTATCATGTTAACTAATAAGCATTTATTAAGTGTCTACTATGTGCCAGACATTGTACCAGGTGCTGGATACAAAAATGAGACCAACCAACAAACTATTGCAATAGTCTAAATATGAGATAACAAATGGTCACTTTATGTGGGAAACAATGTCAGAAGAGAGAAGGGTCATATGTGAAAGATGAAATCTATAGGAATTGGCAACAGATTGGATAACAGGATGAAAAAGTTAAGGATGAAACTCTAGATTGTGAACCTGAGTAACTGGGAAAATAATAGTATTCTTGACAGAAATAGAGAAGTTTGAAAATGAAGAGGGTTTGGGGAAAAGTAACAAATTCAGTTTTGGACATGATAAGTTGAATATCTCTATAGAACATGTAGTTTAAGATGTCTAATAGTTGAAGAAGCAAGGATTGAAAATCATCAATGAAATTAGGATTGGAAAAGTAGATTTGATAGTCATCTGCACAGAGATGATAATTTATCAGTGGAAATGCCATCAAAGAAAAAGCATTACTATCTGCTTTGCCACTGCAGTCAACGGACCATGAGGCTTCTCCACCTGATTTACAGTTGACACTTTCCATATATGTTGCATTCCTCATGAGAATGTGAGTTTTTTGATAGCAGAGATTATTTCACTTTTTATTAGGAAAAAAACTAATAAATGCTTTTTTTTTCACTCATTCACTCATATTCAGTAAGACTGGAAAGGTAGATTAGAGCCAAATTGTAAACAAATTTAGAGGTCATAGATAAAGTTAAAGTTAATCTATAAGTAAAAAGGACTTCAAAAGCTATCTGGTCCAACCCTTCACTTTACAGTTGAGGAAACTAAGATTTACTTAAATTTAACTGACTTAAGTTACACAGAAGTAGTAAGAAGCAGAGCTGGAATTTTGAGTGAGATCTGAATGCAAACCTCACTGCTCATTCTACTGTATTACACTACCAAGCAGTTTTCATTTTGCCCCTTAGGTAACTTTTTTTTCACTAGATAATAGGGAGTTACCACAGTTTCTTGAGGAGGAGAAAGATATAGTCACACCTGTGACCTTTAAGAATATAAGTTTGGTGGGACACTGATGCATTGTTGGTGGAGTTGTGAACGAATCCAACCATTCTGGAGAGCAATCTAGAATTATGCCCAAAAAGTTATCAAACTGTGCATACCCTTTGATCCAGCAGTTTTACTTCTGGGCTTATACCCCAAAGAGATTTTTAAAAATGTAAAGGGATCTGTATGTGCATGAATGTTTGTGGCAGTCTCTTTGTAGTGGCCAGAAACTGGAAACTGAGTAGATGTCCATCAATTGGAGAATGGTTGAATAAATTGTGGTATATAAATGTTATGGAATATTATTGTTCTGTAAGAAATGACCTGCAGGATGAATACAGAGAGGCTTGGAGAGACTTACATGAACTGATGCTAAGTGAAATGAGCAGAATCAGGAGATCATTATACACTTCAACAACGATACTGTATGAGGATGTATTCTGCTTTTTTGTTTATTTTGTTTAATCTTTGATTGGTTTTCTTTGGGAAATAGTTAATTTATGGGAAGTTTTTTTGTTTTGTTTTGTTTGTTTGTTTGTTTTATTCCTTAACTCCTGTCAACAGCTTTTTTTGGTTTTTGTTCTTATGATCAAAGAGACTGACATCTTTTGATTCAGTTTAAAGAATTGATCAGTGAAAAGAATCAAAAACAAACTAAAAGGCTCTAGTTATTCCAAAAAATTTGTTTGAGTATGAATTATCAGTGAAGAAAAATTTGGTGGAGTATCCTCTTTGGGGGAAATGCCTAGAAGGCATTTATCACAAGTGTATCATAAAGTGGATTTCTACTCTTGTGAAATTTGGTAAAATACAAAGAATAGTAAAAGCATGAAGAAGTGATAGTAGACCTGACCTGAAGTTAGGAAAAACAGGGTTTTTGCAATTAGCTATGAAACCTTAGACAAATTGCTTCATCAATCTTAGCATCATGGATACAGCCTCTCAGTCATCAAACAGTTATTAAATTTCTATTATGTGCTTGGTGTTGTGGTAAGTTTTGGGAATACAAAGAAAGGCAAAAATAGCCTCAAGGAACAATTAGTCTTATGGGGATGGGGAAGTAACATGCAAATAGCTATTTGTAAAAAATCTACAGACAAGAGAAAATGGGGGTATGGTTTCAGAGAGAAGACATGAAAATTAAGGAGAATATACATATTGTATCTGACTCATAAGATTATTGTGAGTCTCAAATGTAATAATATACATAAAGTACCGTTGCATATTTTAAGGTGTTGTAGTAGTAGTAATAGTGGGGGTGGGGGTGGGTGGGTGGTAGTGGTAGTGGTAGTGGTAGTGATAGTGGTATTAGTAGTAGTAATTATAGTAGTAGTGGTAGTAGTAATGTTAACAGCTGCTGCTGTTTTATTCCTCCTCCTCCTCCCTCTTCTTCTTCTTCTTCTTCTTCTTCTTCTTCTTCTTCTTCTTCTTCTTCTTCTCCTTCTTCTCCTTCTTTTTCTTCTCCTTTTTCTTCTTCTTCTCCTTCTTCTCTTTCTTCTTCATCTTCTTCTCCTTCTCCTTCTTCTCCTTCTTTGTCTTCTTCTCCTCCTTCTCCATCTTCTTCTCCTTCTCCTTCTCCTTCTCCTTCTTCTTCTTCTTCTTCTTCATCTTCTTCTCCTTCTCCTTCTTCTCCTTCTTTGTCTTCTTCTCCTCCTTCTCCATCTTCTTCTCCTTCTCCTTCTCCTTCTCCTTCTCCTTCTCCTTCTCTTCTTCTTCTTCTCCTTCTTTGTCTTCTTCTCCTTCTTCTTCATCTTCTTCTCCTTTTTCTTCTTCTTCTTTGTCTTCTTCTCCTTCTTCTTCTTCGTCTTCTTCTCCTTCTTCTTCTTCTTCTCCTTCTTCTTCTTCTTCTTCATCTTCTTCTCCTTCTTCTCCTTCTTCTCCTTCTTCTCCTTCTTCTTCTTCTTCTTCTTCTCCTTCTTCTCCTTCTTCTTCTTCTTTTTCTTCTTTTTCTTTGTCTTCTTCTTCTTCTCCTTCTTCTTCTTCTTCATCTTCTCCTTCTCCTTCTTCTTCTTCTTCTTCTTTGTCTTCTTCTTCTTCTTTGTCTTCTTCTTCTTCTTCTTCTTTGTCTTCTTCTCCTCCTCCTTCTTCTTCTTCTTCTTCTTCTTCTTCTTCTCCTTCTTCATCTTCTTCGTCTTCTTCGTCTTCGGCTTCTTCGTCTTCTTCTTCTTCATCTTCTTCTTCTTCGTCTTCTTCTTCTTTGTCTTCTTCATCTTCTTCTTCTTCTTTTATTTCATCAATGTAAAGAGTTCCCTAAGAGTAAAACTTTCTCCAGTTATGTAATTCATAAACTGTAGGACAACTTAATCTTAAAGAGTTATCTGAGGGGGGAGTAAGAAGCTCAGTAACCTACCCAGAATCCCACAGTTGGTGGTATCTAAGTAAAACTAGAATTTATATCTTCCTGACACATTCTCCACTCTATCCAGTTCTCTCTATAACTACTAATCTGCCACTTCACAACAGTATATATGACATTTATTATTATATGACAGTTATTATTACAATTTTATTATAGTATTATTACAATTTAATCAATCATTAAGTTTTGATACTTATTTTTGGAAGATTAAGAACTTAGTGGTATATCCTTGATCTTCATAGATAAGTTTAGTGAAAAGAAAAGGTTTAGTGAAAACCAATAAAAGATGTAATCATATTTAAATGGTAGTAAAAGGGGATGAATCTTGCCCATTATACTATAACCTTCTTTAAGGCATTGACCTTTTTTTTTTTTTTTGGCCTTTCTTTGTATTCCCATCACTTATGTGTCTTGCACTTAAGTGTTTAATAAAATCTTACTTACTGCTTAATGGAGTTGGGAGTCTGTGTATAAATATGTGTATAAGCAATAGAAATAAGAAATAGAAATGTTGGGTCTTTTGAATTAAGGAAATAAATGTTACTGAACTTCTCACCATCTAATTATATTGTACTTGAAATGAACCAAGACCACTGTTTTTTGCTATTATATTGTTCACATATTGCAGTAATTTCTTCAAAGGGAATACAGATTTTAAAAGTCGCTTTATTGACATCCATCACAACTGTATTTTCCTGTATGATAAAACAATCTTCCTCCTGATGAACTGCATTTCACATTACCTTGGAATTATTCCTGTAAATTAAAAGGAAAACTCTTCCAGTATTCTTTCAACTGTATTTGTTGATAGAAATTACTTAGAAGTAATAAAGGATACTTGGAAGATCAACACTGAATCTCTGGATTCACAAGATCAACTTCTTGTTGTTAATTATCGTTTAGTAGGAACTCAAGATGGTCCTCTTCTTCTTAACAGTAAAAACCAGCCCTTGCTCTATGATGACTCTGATGAGTTCAACAGAGGATAAGAATGTGCCCACAACAAGTCATTCCACTTCTGATAAATATTAATACAACCTATTTAAAAAGGATTAATGTAAATGAGATAATAGCTTCAGAACTCACTGATTCTATCTCTTCCCAATAACTTGTCTCATTCTGTGATATAAAATGATTAGTGGGTCATGAAGAGGTGTCTCATAAATAACTATGAAGACTGAGAAGGGAAAAATACAAGAGGGTGATACATGAAGAACTTAGCCCAGAACTGTTATTTTTACTAGCATAAAATCAAATAACATGTCTACATTTCCAAAGACTATGACAAGCTTCCCTTTAAGAGTAACAGTTGATGTCTTGTGTTTATACTATGTCTATCTAGTTAAAATAAGAGCCTTGTAGGCAGAGAGTGTACAGAGATTGTTTTACAAGTCATTATTTCAGTTTTATGCACAGTACAAGTTGGATAAGTATAATGAGAAAACTTTAATGGAAAGAATAATAGTTTGGGAGTCAGAAATCTCAAGTTCTAATTCTAGCCTTTCTACTTACCACTTCTATGACCTCAGACAACTCACTTATACTCTCTGGATCAGTTTCTCCACATATAAAATAAAAGAGTTGCATTAGATAACCTCTAAGATCTCTTCCATCTCTAAATGTGTAATGCCATGAGGACTACTTGTGAGGAGTTCAGTTATTTTCCATATATAAATAATTGTGAAAAGTAAAAATGGATAATCTATAGAATTTTAGGGCTAGAAATAACTTTAAACTTCATCTGAGCCCACATTCTCAGATGAGGAAACTGAGGTTCACCAAAATTAAGTGAGTTAGTTGGCTGAATTACAACTAGTAACTGAACTAGAATTAAAACCCAAGTTTGATGGGTTTTTCAATGGCCTATCTTTTCTGATTTCATATTCCTTCAAAGCCTGTCTCTTACTGTCTTCTGTTATCATGGCTAGAATTCCTTCCTTCTTCATCTCATTACTATTCCATGCCTTAGACACCCTATCTTCCAGCTCTGGGCATTTTCTCTGGTTGTCCTTAAAATCACAATTTTCTCCCTCTTCATCTCTGTCTCTGGATTTCCCTGACTTTCTTAAAGTTTCATTTGAAGACCACCTTCTGCAGCAACCCTTTCCAAAAACAATGAGATATATGTAAACTGATTGCAATGACAGACATGGTAAAGACTAAAGGAGCCCAAATTTCTCACAAATAGCCATAGCAAAGGTCTAAAAATGAAATGGAATAGTGATACAGAAAACTAAAGATAAGTGTCTATAAATTTTTCCATTTAGCCTAGACTTGCACAAAGATTGCTGGGAAATTTCAGAACTGTGAAGTGAAATAAGCCAGTATTGGTGGAAGGTAGTCAACAAGCATTTGTGAAGTGCCTACTATGTGCTAAGCACTGTGGATTCAAATAATGGCTAATTGTTCTAAAGAAGTTCAGGGTCTAATGTATAGAACAACATGGAAATGACTATGTACAAATAAGACATATACAGAATAAGTAGAGGGGGATCTCAGCGGGAAGACAGATTAAAGAGGTCTAGGAAAAGCTTCTTGTAGAAAGTGGATCTTTATCTGAAACTTAAAGAAAAACAAGGAATCCCACAGGTAGCCATAAAGAGAGAACTAACACTAGCTTCAAGGACAGCAAAAAAATGCCAAGAGTTAGAATATGGAACATCTAGGGCAAGGAATAATAAATGGATGAAGACAAGAATTCTAGGCAAGAGAGACAAAGAAAATACCCAGTAAGAAAACAGACTGTCTTGTGCAAGGAACAGCAAAGAGATCAATATCAAGAAGATATAATAACCTGAAGCCATAGCAGAAAATAAAATCAGACAGGCCATGTAGTACCCAGATGATTCATGCCCAAACTACAGGAGGTGACAAGCCCAGACCAATGCCAAGGTATCCTACCTCTTAATCAATCTATATCTAAAATACAGCAGTGATGAGATAAGAACAATTCCCAATATAATATCTTATCAACCTATGCACAAACCACAGAAGACAAACATAAATAATACCAAAATATCAGAGTGTCATAAATTTTAGAAGAGTACCTTGAAGATATGAAGCAAGAGATATAAAGGTAACATTAAATGAAAAGAAAGCTATGGCAGAAAGAAAGGGAAGGAAAATTCATAGCTTCAAATATAGGGTACTAAATATTATCTAAGAAAAGGATATCTTATAAAATAGAATGAAAGCAATGATTCCATAGCAGAACAAGAAATATTAAAGCAAAGTCAAAAGATAGGAAAAAACAGAAGAAAATGTGTTTATAATTCCACCTGCTCCCCCCAAAAATCATATGTATATCATATTTCAAGAAATCATTGATATTTGTCCAATTCTATTAGAACCAAAGGGCAAATTATAAAGAAAAAGAATATATTAGTGACTTCCTGAAAGAATCACTAAAATGGAAATTCTCAAGAAATGCCATAGACAAAATTCTGAGCATATAGATCAAATTTAAAAATTAGAAACAGACAGAAATTGAGTATCACAATCAAGATCACACAAAACTAAGGAGCCAGCAATCTAAAGGAGAAAAGATAATTTAAAAAATATTCCCAAAGACAAATGATAAATAAGAACAACTTACTTGAAAAATTTAAGTATAATCTCACATTGAAAGTAGGAGAAATATGCTTTTAATAAAATAGAAGACTTTTAAGGATTCCTGATAGAAAGAACAACAGTGAAAAGGAATTTTTAAATGCAAAATTGAGTCCAAAGAAGAAGGAGAAAGAGAAGAAGGAGGAAGAAGAGGAGGAGAAGGAGGGGGAGGAGAAGGAGGAGAAAGAGAAAGAGAAAGGAGAGGAGGGAGAGGAGAAGGAGAAGAAGGGAGGAAGAGAAGAGAAAGAGGAGGAAGAAAAGAAGGAAGGAAAGAAGGAAGGAAGGAAGGAAGAAGGAAGGAAGAAAGGAAGGAAGGAAGGAAGGAAGGAAGGAAGGAAGGAAGAAGGAAGGAAGGAAGGAAGGAAGAAGGAAGGAAGGAAGGAAGGAAAGAAGGAAGGAAGGAAGGAAGGAAGGAAGGAAGGAAGGAAGGAAGAAAGGAAGGAAGGAAGGAAGGAAGGAAGGAAGGAAGGGAGAGAGGGAGGGAGGGGGAGGATTAAATAATTTAATCAAAAATAATTGCTAATCAAAAAGAATCATAGAATAAATCAGAGAAAATGAGAATTTAATAAAGAAAGTATTAACAATAGGAAATCACATCGAAACTTGGAAGATGTTGGTAAAGTAGTACTTAATGTAAAATTTAGAACTCTTAACACATTAATTAACATAGAAAGAAAAGCACAACAAAAAATTCAACTAAAAAATAGAAAGGGAACAAATTAAAAATAAAAACTTCAATTAAACACCAAATTAGAAATTCTGAAAGTCAAAACAGGCATTTAGAAAACTAATGAAAAAGTATTGACAATGACTTGATTAATAAAGTTAAAAGCTATTTTTAAAAAGAAAAACTAACAAAATACATGAATAGTTAGGTATTGTGATTTTGAAAGAGGAAAAAAAAAACAAATTGTTGTACCAAAAATGAAAAAAGAGAATCCAGAATTAAATCATTTATCTCTATTCTGAGGCAAGCTTGATCCTGGCTGCTTATTCTTCCAAAACTCCAAATTTTCTTTGCCATTAAAAGGAATCTCTTGAATGTCAGGAGAGGCTAAAAGAGAAGGCAAAAGGTCAGGAAAAAGAAACAGAGTCAGAGGCAATGCATCAATTAGTCTCTTTACTTCTTAATCTTTGTCATCAGACTCAAGTCCTTTTGTTCACAATTCCTGACTTTTCAGAATGAAGCAACAAGTTCCAGACTAATTGCTTCAGTTTAAGATGTACATACCCACTAGTCACATAAAATACTAAATACAGTTCAGGTCTGGGCTCAAGACATAGATTCATTTATTCAAAATGATACATGAGGAAAAGAAAGTTGGAAGGTCCTATTTATTGTCCTGCTAGATGTCAGTGTACTTATTTAAATCCCTCACTACTTTGGAGTCAGTGTTTTCTTTCAAATGAGATACTAAATGAATAGTAAAATCACTGTAGCTACTTTGTAAGCCTATTTCATTTTTTGCAAAGATTATGGTTTTAATCCTGCTGCTATAACTAAATTTGAGTATCTAGGATCTTTCTCCTTTATATCCCCTCCTTGCAACATAGTCATATTTGAAATATATAAATTTCCTCTGTGACCTTGTTTCACTGAACTCCTTACACAGTATTGCTGCTATCCCTTGACAAAATTGGCTGACTCCATGATAGAAGATAATTGTCAACTCTATAACTGACTTTGCAATGTATAAACCTAGTTTCAATATGTTTTCCCTTTTCATGAAAATTAATGATAATTTGTGAAGTTATATTTAGGTGATAGGTGAATGTTATGTTTAATGATAGGTGAAGTTTTATTTAATATATACACAAAATATGTGTGTGTGTGTGTGTGTGTGTGTGTGTGTATATATATATATATATACATAAACATGTGTGTATCCACCTCTACAAATGGACATACATATATGTATAAATATACAATACACATTTGTGTGTATGTGTATGTATTTATATAGATTTTGGGCAGTTATAAATCATTCTGGCTGTTCTGGATGCTGTGCAAATTTGTTATAAATGTTATTTCTGCAATATTTCAAGACTGAAGAATCCCTCTATGCATGTTTGCAATGTGTTTTGAAGTACATACAATGCAGCTTTCCTCCTAGAATGGATTTTCTTTATAGGGAGCAGGATCCAGTGTTAAAGAGCACTGATATCTGTTAATGCTATAAAGTGCAATGGATAGATGAATATAGAACAGTCCAAATTGCATTATTAATACCAACACTAGATGCATAGCCATCATCTTCACCACCACCACCACCACCACCCCCCCAAAAAAAAATCTGACCTTCGGTAGCACTGGAAGACAAGACATCCAGGACCAGGAAAAGCTGCATTGTACTCTGCCCTGGTCAGACCCTATCTGATCCATTTCTTCACATTTTAAGAAAAACCTTGATAATCTAGAGAGTATCCAGAGGAGGTCAATCAGAAAAAGAAAAACCTGGAGTCATATCATATGAGGACTGAGTAAAGAAGTTGGAAATATTTAACCTGAAGAAGAGAAAACTTAGGGGGAAGATGAAATTCATCTTCAAGTCTGTTGAGGAGGAGAAAAGATTAGAAATAGGAGCGACAGCTATAATTTTCAGCTGTCAAGAAAAGCTTCCTAAATATTCAAGCTGTCCAAAAGTAGAATGCACTGCCAAAGCAGACAGTGGGTTCTCCCCTCTCCCTCAATAAAGACCTCCAATCAAAGGTTGGATGGCCCCTTGTTAGAAACATAAAATGGAGAAGGGTCCATAGTTTATGGCTGCTCTTCTCCCAATTTGGACCCTATTGCTTCTAACTCAATATATTCTTGAATGGGGAGAGGGGGGAAGAGGAAGAAGTGGTGTAGAGGTAAGCCAGGGAATTCTGGGGAACACACTGATATCTAATCACCCTTAGATTTGGCTCTAGCTCAGGAGGAATAAGATATCATGAATTCTAAACAGAAGAGAATACTTGGTTTGAACTGCACATAACACATTTTGTGGGAATGCAAGAATTATAGATCTGAGTTTTTCAGGAGAATTGAATTTGGAATAATAAGGTTGCTCATTGATGTGCTCTTAGAAATAAAACCACTTTGATAATTTTTTTAATGCTCTCTTTTGGCTGACAACCTCCTAACAGTACTGACAAAAGACCTCAGAACCTCTCTCTCTTTTAAAATATTCTCATTCAGATTGTTCAAAGGTGATACAGTCACCATAATTGATGTTACATAGTGACTTTTATCTTGGTCCTTTGCACACTTAGGTTTTTCTCTGTTCTCATCTCACAGTGGTTTGCCCTAGATAAGCTCTTAGTTTCATGCCTGTCAGCACTAAGCCAGAGCTAATTATTCACCTTTGGGGGCTATCAAAAGTGATTTATTTTCAGGATAAGCTAATAATGTCTAAAACAACACTGCTAGGCTCTGTCACCTGACAAAATCCTCTGGAGGGAGAAAAGAAGTATATTGATTCAATTTACCTTGAGCACTTAATGTGACTGTCAGATAAATTGCACAGCCAACAATTCAGAAATCTAATTTGGTAATCATAAGAAACTCCCTCTAGTTCCTTCTGCCTCCTTCACATTCTGTAATAAGTTCACCAAAGAGCAATTACAATATTGGCATTTGATTTTTATTTCTATTATATTTATTATTGTGTCCTCTTCAATCACTTCTCCCTAACCCCCACCTTGCTGGAAAATATTATTTTTATTTACAATAATATAAATATTATTATAATGCTTAAATAAAATGTTTTAATAGCTTAACACTCCACCAAGACTTTTTGGAACATCCTGTATTGTGCATTTTCTAATATCTTCTGTAGTTAATGTTCTACAAAGAACCAATTTGGGGTACTCTTTACAAAAAACAAGTCTGGTTTATCTCATTACAGGAATTAAATGTCACTCTTTTCTCCATTAAGGGAAAAATAATTAGGAGAAAGTGTTACAGGTACTCACCTTATCCCTCTTTGGCCCCTCCCGCCCACTTCAGGCAACCCCTTATATGCTATAAAATAAAATCCATTGTAATTATTTGACTGAATTTCAATTCTTCAGGGCTAACCCAGTTTCAAGTTCTTGAGTGACCTATTTAAGTTAGGGTACTTTGTATTTATTTTATTATACTTTATTTATTTTTATTCATTTACTTGTTTATTTTATTGTATTAGAGCAACTTAATAGTGTATTGACTAACATGCTAAACTTGGAGTCAGGAAGACCTGAGTTCAAATTTTCCATCAGGCATTTACAAGCTATGTGACCCTGGGCAACTCATTAACTTCTGGGCCTCAGTTTCCCTATCTGTAAAGTGGAGATAATAGCACTTTCTTCAAAAAATTATTGGGGGATCAAATGAGACAGAATTGCAAAATTTTAAAGCACCATGTAAATACTGTTATTTAGTGCTGTCTGACTCTTCATGAGTCTATGAACCATAACACACCAGTGCCTTCCATGTTTTATTAGCAAAAGTACTAGTTGATCTTATATAGGTTTTCCAGCCTATAGATCTACTCTAAAAACTATTGTTTCTATAATTCTAATATTTCAATGTTTGCTATTTCCTTCTCTAGTAGATTAGTATAAACAAATAAACATAGTTAAATCACACAGCTATAACTGTCTGAGGATGATTGGAACTCAGATATTCCTAGAGTCTAGATTCAGCACTCTATTCACTGAACCATCTAGTTGCCTCCATATAAATACTAGCTAAGTTTTATTCTGCATGGAAACATGGCATAAAACATAACCTGACAAATCTGGTTTCATGACCTACCTCTCATTTATACTGATTTTCTGATCCTAAACAATTCAGCAAATTTCTCAATGTTCTGACTAATTTTAATGGTAAAATTGAAAAGAAAATGCTGAGTTTCATTGGTGAAAAAGTTTCCTCATCTAGGAATCTCCTACATCAGTGAAATCAGAGATCTGGCGTATATAGAATTATACATGTGCATATTGTCTCCCCTATCAGAACGTAGCTTTTGAGAAATTTTTTTAATGCCCCCAGAACCTCAAACCATTACTGGGATAGAGTAAATAATAAATGTTTTCTGGCTTTTTAATTGATTTGTGCTAGCCATTCTTGTACAGTATTCAATGCATGTCAAACAGAAAAAGGACATATTACCCAAAAAGGATGGCCAGAAAAAAATCTGCCCTCAACTTTAGATTATGCCTTAATTCCAACCTACATGATGCAATGGATGGAACACCAAACCTGAAGTCTTTTTGACTTCAGACTTCAGACAATTACTAGCTGTGTGAGACTGGGCAAATTACTTAACCCTGTTTGCCTCAGTTTCTTCATTTGTAAAATGAGCTGCCGAAAAAAAAAAGACAAAATACTTTTTTTGACTACTAGGTCTAGAGTTTGTACCCTTTTTTGTGTCATGGATCTCTTTAGCAGTCCGGTAAAATCTATAGACCCTTTTCCAAATAATGCTTTTAAATGCATAAAATAAAATATGTAGTATTACAAATGAAATAATTATTTTAAAATAAGACATTAATTTTTCCCATCCAAGTTAGTTCATAGATCCCCTGAAATTTTTTCATTGCTACTGGGATGGTGCATGTAACCCAAGTTAAGAATCCTTGCAATATATGAACAGGCACATTGTTATGGTAAAGTGCATAGCACAATTCCTCACCTAATCAATTAATGAATATTTATTAAGTTTATTTACTGTTTATCCTTAAAATACATTTTCTAATAATTGAGTTTTAATTCAACCCAGATTCTATCAGGAGTTGCATCTTTGAGTGGAAAGGTGAAAGTGCAGATTCATGTCACTTCCAAGCATAGTCTAGTAGAAGTGGCTAGGCTCCAAATCTTAAATGTCTAAAATATTTACATACACATAAATGTGTTACCTATTCAGATATGAACATGTCTCTTCTTGTTCTACATTTAACCTTAAACACAGCTGTGATTTTTTACTAACCATGAAAATTTAATTCCCAAAGGATAATGCCTGAAAAGATGAAAAGCAATTACCTAGGAAATACTGTGTTCATACAGATGCTGGGGAAGGCGGGGAGGGAGGAGAGGGCAGGGAACTGATTTTAGACGCAACTATTAGATGTCTCATTCCTTACAGTGTACCAGAAAACCAGCAATTTAATACAGTCACCTAAAATCCATCCTTATATGTTACAATGGCAAGAAAGTTACCTCTGTCATTTTTTTTATTTCTCCCAAATTACTTACTCTTCAACATCCTGCCAATCTTACACTTCTAAGCACATTTTAATATAGGATTCTCCTATACAGTAAAATTCATACAGTGAATACCATTTGGGATCTCTAGGAAAATAAATTAATCAAAAGCTATATGTTTAATTTTTTATTTCTTACCAGAAATCCAAACTAAAATGAGATGGAACTACTGGGTAGCCCTTCAAAAATATTGAGATTTAGCCATCTTTTTAAATCTTAAGAAAATGAAACTAGAAATGTATCTTACAGGTCCGTATAGTCTTGATACAGGACTATAATCCTTTAACACGAAATTACATGTGTCTGATTTTTTAAAAAAGAAAGATACATAGTCATCTCACTGCCCTTTTCTCATTTAACACAACCTACCTGCTCGTCAGTATTGAGCAGCCTCTTAATTCGGAATATTTTGCAGAACAAAGGAGTAGTGAAAAGCCAGAGTAGAGAGAAGTCAAAGAAACCTGTGAGATAGCAATCATCGAGCCTATTAAACCGGTCTCCGAACTCCTCCACCGCGTACTGAGAATTCACAATTCTTCCTAATGTTTTGGCTGAGTAAGAGGCAAGTTGGTGATGCAGGAGATGGGGGTAAACGACACTGGAAGGAAAATATTGGTTTTACATGGCTAGGTATCTGTTACATGTGAATTTCCTTTTGGCGCCAGCAGGTATTTTGAGCAAGCATCTAGTAGGATCTCTCGAGGGACTGGTTAGTGGGGGGGGGGGGGGGTGTGGAAGAGGAATTAGGAGTTTGGGGATCAAAGCTATAAGGACGTCCTTCCGAGCAAAAGATGAAGACTAGCGTTGATTGGCAAAGGGTTTTGTCTGGAGAACTTGAGTCAGATCTTGCGCGTCTCTAATGAACTGGAGAAAGCGGCGATTTCAAGTTAAATCAGGTCCCCCTTAAGCGCCAACTTGGTGTCAAGTACAATATGTTGGGAACTTGCAATACTGACAAAAACGATGAAGTCCTTTGCTCTCCAATTGTGCAGACCAAGAACCAGAGTAGGGACTTTCTGTGCTAGCTTTGAGGTCAAGCTAGGCCTTGCAGACTGGTGGGTGGGAAAGGGGGAGAGTCATTGCCCAGTCGGTAGTGGTGAAATGCCAAAGAGCAAGAGGATCGCTCCACTAGTCCTCCACTCTCTCGCGGTGGGGGTGGGGGGGGTGGAGGTGTGAGGGTGGAGGGGATGTCCCGTAACTTGTACTGTTGGACATAGGAAAGGGAGCATCGGGGCAAACGCATACTATGCCTGTTGTCACAAGAGTGACTCCTCCCCTCCTCTCACCAGGGCTCGAGGTTTGTCTTAATCCAGCGTGGCTGCTGCGGACTACTGGGAGCCCACCTTGCTCGTGGAGAGGGTTAGGGCGCGCGATGCTGTCTTTCCGGGAGGTCTTGATGGGCGATCTTTGAAAACCGAGCTATCCGTTGAAGTTCTACGGAGAAGTGACTGATTTATTTGGGTTAGACACTCCAAAGGGCTAAAGAGAGCTATTTATCCAATCCGAGCTTTGACAAATTGGCCAGGAGGGATGGACAGTGCACAGAGAGGACAGTTCCTTTCATCCCAACCGGGTCCAGCTCTGACTCTGTTAGACTGGACCGGGGTAGACACGATTAGCCACAGAACTTGTTCTCTGAGGAAAGTAGCCCATCCTTGGGGAAAGCTATTTAAAACTGGGAGTCTGGCCCGGACAATTAACTCATCAGTGAAACTCTCCCTGAGGGCTATTTAATTCAATTCAACTGGGAAGGAAGGAAGGAAGGAAGGAAGGAAGGAAGGAAGGAAGGAAGGAAGGAAGGAAGGAAGGAAGGAAGGAAGGAAGGAAGGAAGGAAGGAAGGAAGGAAGGAAGGAAGGAAGGAAGGAAGGAAGGAAGGAAGGAGGGAGGGAGGAGGAGGAAGAAAAAAGAGAGAGAAAGAGGGAGGGAGGAAGAAAAAAGAGAGAGAAAGAGGGAGGAAGAAAAGAAAGAAAAAAGAGAGAGAAAGGGAGGAAGAAAAGAAAGAAAAAAGAGAGAGAGAAAAAGAGAGAAAGAAAGAAAGAGGGAGAGAGAAAAGGAGGAAGGGAGAAAGAAAGAGACACAGATACAAAGAGAGAGACAGAGTGAGATACAGAGAGACAGAGAGAGAGCTAGAACGAGAGTGAGCGAGAAGAGAAGAAGGAGAAGGAGGAGGAGGAGGAGGAGGAGGAGGAGGAGGAGGAGGAGAAGAAGAAGAAGAAGAAGAAGAAGAAAGAAGAAGAAGAAGAAGAAGAAGAAGAAGAAGAAGAAGAAGAAGAAGAAGAAGAAGAAGAAGAAGAAGAAGAAGAAGAAGAAGAAGAAGAAGAAGAAGAAGAAGAAAGGAAAGGGAGGGAGGGAAGAAGGGAGGAAGAAATGAGTGGGGAGAGGGGAAGGGGAAGGAAGGAAGAAGGAAGGAAGGAAGGAAGGAAGGAAGGAAGGAAGGAAGGAAGGAAGGAAGGAAGGAAGGAAGGAAGGGAGGAAGGAAGGAAGGGAGGGAGGAAGGAAGGAAGGAAGTGTTTGGCAAAATCTGATTTTTCCTAACTAGTTTTGGTTAAATTTCATATGATTATTACCTAAAGACTATGAAAGTAACTAGAATACCTGCTTTTATTGTTACTTAAAAGCAGCTAAATAATTTATCTTATTTTAGAAGGGGAAAAAAAAAAAAGACTGCCAAAAGGTGATGGTTTTACACCATTTGGTCATAGACTATTTGAACCTGAAAATTTCGCATGGCTATCTGTCTTGTTAAAAGTCAGGGTGAGATAAAGTGTAATCTGGCTCTGATTTCTGCAAGAAAGAAAACAGATGAAATGACTGCTCATTTATCAATGTACCTACCCTTCCCCCCCTACACCACTTCCATTTAATGGACACAGGAAATCAGCCTTTTGCTGCTTTCCTTGAAAAATGAAAACAGTACATTTAAAAGATAATATTCAGTTCTGAGATTTGTTCTTTAAAATATTTATTTTGAAATGACTGTGGGTACTCTCTCTATTCTTGGCAGACCTCAATCTTTCTTTCTTAGAATATAATATTCTTGAATTGCATGGTTAAAATAAATCAACACTAGAGTCCTTCCCTCTTCTAATGAACATTGGCCAACTTCATTCTAATTCACTTAGTGTATATTTCCATTATCCAGGTATGACTTATTCCTCTATTATATATTCTGCACCATGAAGACAAGGATTCTGTCTTATTTAAATTGTGTATTTCCTCCCTATCCCACCCCAACACCCACCACATTCTCTATACATATTAATCAGAGAGAGGACCAATATAAATATTTCTTGTATCTAATTTAATTATCTAGATTGGTCCTTGCCAGATAACTGTAACCAAAAGATTCTCAACTTGGTAGAACCTGCCAGAACTTTCAATTCAGTGACTTGGTCATCAGGAAATGAAGGCCATCATGATGCATCAGGGTAGGGCTTTTAGTGGAAGATAGAGACATAAAATTATAAAAAATAAAATAAAATGCTGAATTTTGCTAATAAAGTAATAATAATAAATGATCCAATTCTAAAATTATTTTCTGTGTCTGAGTTTGAGGGAGCCAGAGTAAAGTAAGTTTTCCATTCTTAGGCCATCCTTCATGTCTACATACTTAATCAGTCTAAACACAGTCTGTTTCCAACATAGTCGCCATATATCTGTAACTGTTTGTGTCCTGCATTTCCAAGCCAAAGATAAAAAATTATTCAGTGTCCACTATTTGGTTATTGTGTATTCTCTAATCTTTTCTAATCTACTAGCACAAATCAGATTTTACTGTTGACCATAATAAGTTCATGTGGCAACAGTAGGAAGAAAACCTTATCAATTAGATGTGCACAGATTATATTGGTTTCTTGACAGCATAAAAAGTACTTTATGATTACTAAATAAAGAATTGTCGATTCTCATTAACTTCTGGTTGTTCTTTTGAACTCACTTCAATAATGTACTTTAATGGAGCTAGTTGATTTCTTCATGAGGCTAGGTAAGCTATTTAATCTCCTGTAAAATAAGGCAGCCAAAGTAGATGATTTCTCAGCTTTATATCTAGAAAAATCTTGATGATGATCAGTGGTTTATGGGTTACCATATCAAAACTTTTCCACTTGTTTATACAGTTACTTGTATGTTTTCTCCCTCATTAGATTGTGCAATCCTTGCATGCAGTATCTTTTACCTTTTTTTTTAATATCTCCAGCATTGAGCATTGTATCTTGCAAACAGTAGATATTTAATAAGTGGTTATTGACTGACTGACACTTATTCTTATACTGTATAATTCTTAAAGTTTTTCTATAAATTTGCCACAAAAGTTTGATTTTTGGAGGACTTTAGAGGAAGGCAGATGGCACTGTGGATAGATAGTAAAACTGGAATACAGAAGAGATCTGAGCTCAAATCTAGCCTCAGAGAGTAGTTGGGTGACTAGGGAAAATCATTAAGCTCAGTTTGCTTCAGTTTCCTCATGTATAAAAATAAAAATAATAATAGCTCCTACCTCCCAGGATTGTTGGAGAAAATATTTGTAAAGCTCTCGGTATAGTACCTGGTACATAGTAGGTACTAAACAAATTATTATTTTATTTGATTATTATTGTTTGAATATTTCTTGGCTGTCAGGATGGCACTTCTATTATCACTCTTGCTATGTGACCAGGCCATGTCTATTAATCCTTGATAATGTTTTAGGTTGATTTTCACATGCAAATTGTCATATAAGTTACATAATAGCCTATTTAAACTTTCCCTCCATCT
This sequence comes from Antechinus flavipes, assembly GCF_016432865.1. Lineage (NCBI taxonomy): Eukaryota > Metazoa > Chordata > Mammalia > Dasyuromorphia > Dasyuridae > Antechinus > Antechinus flavipes. The sequence goes on from NC_067401.1 coordinate 318,454,984, forward strand.
TTTCAGAGGTCACTCAATGGATATAGTACTGATCCAGGAGCCAGGAAAACCTACTTCAGAGAAAAAAATACCTCGAACACTTGTTAGCTGTGTGATGTTGGTCATTTTATTCAGTTTCTTCTGTAAAATAGAATTAATAGCAACGACCTCCCAGAGTTATTATGAAGATAAAATGAAATGATATTTGTAAAATGTTTGGTACATAATAAGCATTTCAAAATGTTTGTTTCCTTTCTTACTTTTACATTTACCTTATCTATAAAATGACTAGCATGCTCTTTTTTTAAATGGAGAATATTCTTCTGGAGAGCTATTACCATTGATATAACTTTTTAACCTCTTAAGTAACCAAAAGCATTCTCAGGATAAAGGGTGTGTGTGTGTGTGTGTGTGTGTGTGTGTGTGTGTGTGTGTGTGTGTGTGCAGGTGGATATGTATATACACATGTACGATGTTTTCAAGGCATATGCAATAGGAATGGATCAGCAATTAAAAAAATAAATGATGAAATATTTTTGTTGAATATTGAAGTTCCTGAAATGTGTTTTGCAAAAAGCTATTTCTTTGCTCACATAATAAACATTGATTTCAATTCTCCCTAAGGAATAGACTTCTGCCTAAATAGAGGGATCTACTTCAGAAATACCAAGTTGCCTCTCACTGAACATCTTTAAGGGATATGACCATTTCTCAGGGAACTTATATGAGAAAATTTATTCGGGTCTGGATTTGACTAGATGACTTCTGAGAGCCTTCCAATTCAGAAATTCCAAATAAATTTGACTTGTCAATGTATCTACCAGTTTAAATGCTATAATTCTAAAATTCAAGGGACTATCTAACTTCCTTAACTGCCCAGGAAATATTTTTCTCATTATTTCTCAAAAGAAGCAAGTCAGTAACTTCAAAATATTCTTGTTTTAAAGAACGTTTTGTAATAAAATGATTTAGATCTGACAAAGAATGTAGAGTAGAAGAAGCTGAATCTACTAGAATGCAAGATGCCTGAGAATACAAACTTTTTCATTTCATATTTGTATCTGTGGTGCTTAGCACAATGATTTGAATGTGCTATGAGGGAAAGAGAAGAGAAAACTTATTTCAAAATAATGAGGGACAAACGAGGTACCAAGAATAATTCAGAAGGTAAAATCACTTTAGCTTCAGTTAAAAGGGAATCAAATCATGGAAAATTTCATGAAGGGAGTGGCATTTAAGTCTCAAAAGACAAGGTAAACTTTAAACATGAGAAAATGAAAATCGGTAAAGGAGGATAAGAAAAAAACATTCCAGATAAAAAGGAAATATGAGCAAAGGTATGAAAATATGTTCAAGCAATAACTTCATTAACTGAAGCATAGAGTTGGAGAATTGGCTGGGATCAAACTGCAGAGGTCTTGAATGCTACAATAAAGGGTTTGAATTTCATTTGATAGTTAATAGGGGAAATAGGGAGGGTTTTGTTATTATTATCATTATTATTGTTGTTTGAGCAGGGAAATGGTATGAATAGAAGTGAACCTTAGGAAGAGTTAGATGCTAAGCAGCAGACAACACAAACTGAAGAAAGAAGAGAGTAGTAAGACCAAGAAAGAGATTAAAAAGAGTGAATTACAGGGGTACAAATGGAAATATTAAGAGGTGCCAAACAGATAAATGAGAATTTGTTTTTCAAAAATTGACAGAACTTAGAAGCTAATAGGATATTGGGGAAGGTGTGATGGAGACAAAGAGTTGACATTTTGATCCTGAGTGACTGGATGAATAGACTTTCTATGAACACAACTGTCATTTGGGGACAGTGCTTATTATAAAGCTAAGAAGGAAAGTTGGTTTGAAGAGTAGTAATAATTAACTTGATTTTAGAGCTGCCAATTTTAAGATAGTGGTGTGACATCCAGATTCTATCCAGTGGATCCGTGGAAATTTAGGACCAGAACTTGATAGTTTGGGGTTAGAACTGTAGAATTGGAATTATTTTCCTATAAAAGTGATGGTTGAAATCATAAGAATAGATAATATTGCCAAAAAAAGAAGGTAATAGAGGGAGGGGAAAAGAGAAAATATGACAAAACCTTAAGGTGCATTCCACTGAGATAGGGAGTAAGTAAATGACACTACTAAAGAAACAGGAGATGTTGTATAATCAGAGAGAGGAACAGTTAATGTTGTATCAAGTAATCTGGGAAGGAGAAAACCAAGGAGGACATAATCAACAATGCCAAAAACTTCTGAAAGACTGGATAGAATTCAAACTAAAAAAGGACTGCATTTGTTAATTGGAGACCTTCAAGAAAATAGCTTCAATTGAGTGCTAAAGATAGAATCCAGAACTCAAAGTAAAGTTTGTAAGTATGTGAATGATGAAGACATCGCCAAAGGAAGGTAGTGAAAATTACTAATTTGATATGTTGTTGGTGTCTGTTGAAGAGGTTGGTAAAAAATGAATGTTTCATGATGAAAGAGCACAAAATCAGGATTTTCTAATTTTGGGGGTTTGTTTGAGGTCAGAGTCACTATTTAAAGAATGCAGTATTATTTGTGATTCTAACTTGATAACAAAGTGAAATCCATGGATAATGGAAAAATCTAACTGTAGCCACTAGGTTTACCAGAAGAATTCTAATCAATGCAAATATATTTCATTTTCTGTCTTTTTTTTTATTTCAATATCTCTGCCACGGTACTTAATGGATAATGGAAAATTCTAAAAATTAAGTAAAAGGAGAAGTTGAATTAGCAGTACCTAAATAATTAAAGCTATAATCCTAAAGAAATTTAATCAGTTCGGGAGAGAACCAGAGTTGAAGAAATTGAGGCAAAAATTACTTACTCAGAGTCACTAAACAATTAAGTATCTGAGGCAAATTTTGAACTTGGGTCCTCCTGACTCAGTCCTAGCACTACATCAAAACACTATATGTAATTTCATTGGTATAGGGAAATTCCATGTGAGGAAACCCCCTCTATAGATGTAGGTTGGCATCTTCTTGGCAACATATCCATAGGCAGTTGTGAAAAACACTAAAATACTAAGTGATTTATTTAAAGTCCCACAACCAGTTCATATCACAGTCAGAACTTGAACTCAGATTTTCATGACTCGAAAATCGGCTCTCTATCCATTTTACCATACTGTCAGTCTTTATTAAATAAGTACTGTAAATAATAATACATAATATGACCTTCACTGATAATAATATTCTCAATATTCATAAAATTCCCTTAATATTTTGCATTGAGCTGTTCCTTAAAAACTTAATATTGAAATTAGTTTAATTAGCTAAACATGCATAATATAATTCATCTTTAAATTAATATCATTAATGTTTTACATAATTTCACATGTTTCTTAATGGGGACAGGGAATGGAAATAATGGAAAGAATCTGGAACTCAAAAGTTTAAAAAATATTTTAAAAGTGTTTTAAATGTAACTGGGAAAATATAAAATAAATAAAAACAACTTTAAAAATTACTTTCATTACAAAAATATTATAAAATTTCAGTCACTCTCTCCAAGTATCCAAGATTCTTTGTCCATTTATTCTCCTTCACTTTTTTTCTTATATGATCTAATCCAGGAGTTCTTAACCTATTTTAAGTCATGGATCCTTTAGCAGTCTGGTAAAATCTATGAATCCCTTCTCAGCATCATGTTTGTGGCATACATTTTTAACTGAAGAGGAATGCTAATTTTCAATTAGAGGTTAGCGAATATAAAGATGTATTTTTTTCCTATTTAATTTCATAGGTGCTTTGAAATGTATCCATTGTCCCTTTGGGAGCTGGGGGACCCAAGTTAAAAACTCCTAATCTGCTCAAATTTTTCTTTAACTTTTGAATCAATTTATCTAATAAGAATAACCATATGGAGCTAGTTTGAAATGCAAAGCAAAAGCAAAAAAAAAAAAAAAAAAGATGGCTACAGCTATTTCTTCAACACACATACACACACAATTTTGAATAATTTGGCACATGATGTCAAAACAATTGAAAAATGGAAAATTCCTTTTCAATGAGTTTTAAACACCAAATCAAATAATCATTTTGGTTGTGATTTGTTTTGTTTTGTTTCCCCATTGAGCAGAGGGAATTGAAGGGAAGTTCTGGTGTTATCAAGATAACTTAATTCTACTAAATTCTAAAGTATCTTTCTCTAACAAAAGTTAAAAAATAATCTCGGTGGGAATTTTGCAGCTAACAAAATTCTGGCTAATAACAGGAGAATCTAAGCAAATGGGAATGAGTTTGGCTGCTTGCTTAAAATTAAAAAAAATAAAGCTGCTTGAGGTAGGGGCTGCTAATAAGAGAGATAACCAACAATCCAAACAAGAGCAGAGAAATCCTATAAACAACAGCAGATTTCCCAAAGGAATTCTATGTCATCATGAGGAAAGATTACAGGAAACTTCTAGTAACACTTTATTTTCTTTCCTGGAGTTCTGGGACCAGTATCAGTAATTCAGTTGAGCAAGTCATTTGCTATTTATACTATAGGGTTACTTTTATTAAAGGTACTTAATTTTAACTTATCCACATCTATTATCATTTTAGTTTTTATCTAAGAACTAAGCTTTGTAACTTTAAGCAATAAAGTCCAGAAAGGTTTGAAGAAGAATTTTACTGGTCAATGAAAACAAATCACTATGTGTTCAAATGTCCTAAAGGCCAACTTTATAATAGTAAAATGAACTGGAAGATTACATAATTGCCTGGATAGTTCAATCAAAAATCCCTGCTTTGTTCTTAAATATTTGAAAAAGTTTTATTGCTGCTATTGTTGTTTTGACATTGTATAGGATCATAAGACAGATGAATGACAGTTACTAGGAAATTTACTTATTAAATAAATATACAATAAGAGCAGTAATTACATTAAAGTAGATGACTTTCAGATTTATAAAAAGCTTACCTACACAAGAAGGAGGAGATAAAGCAATAAAAAAAAAAATCAATGAAACTTTTTTAATGTACAGAAGAGAACAGAAGAAAGGATAGAATTACAAATAAGTTGGACAGTTCTGAAAGTAACATGTCAAATTTATTGTATATTTAAAAGAACAGCAAATTGTATATAATATAGATCCAGTTTCAAACAATATTTTCCTATGCTATGAAATAATAGTGAAAATAATAATAACAATTAACACACATAGAACATTAAGATTTGCAAAGTGCTTTGCTTTTGTTATTTGATCCAATCTGATTTGATCCTACTCTAAGGACCTTAGAACTTTGCCATCAGATTTACAGCTGGGTCTTATCTCCCTCATTAGAATGTGAGCTCCCAGAGATCAGGAACTACTTCTATTTGCATCTTCATCTTAATAAACACTTCAGTATTCTATTCATTCATTCATTCATTGTGGGGATGAATGCATCTACCTGGGAGGTAGATGTTATTATTCCCATTTTACAGATAAGAAAAATTGAAGTTAAGGATGGCTAACACACAGACTTGCCAAGAGATACAGCGATTGTCTAGAGGAAAGATTCAAACTCAGGTCTTCCTGACCACAAACTCAGCACTTTATCCCCTATACCAGCTAATTGCCTCTATGTACATATGTATGTATATATGTGTGTGTACATATTTACAGAAATACCCATTTTATATAGTATTTGTTGTATTTAGAATTTTTAATGAAAAAGTTTTTCTATAATATGATTTTATCTCAAATATATAATATTTCATTTTCAATTTAGATTGTGTTAACAAATTTGCACATTTTTTCAACCATTATTTTATAGTAGCATATATTATCAGCTCCTTGAGGACCACTCTGTTTAATCTATTTCTTTTCAGGTAACTGGCAGCTATTTGTACAATGTTTGATGAATTGCAGGTATGAATAGTAGGTATTAGATTTTAGACCTGAATGTGTATTTGACCATCAAATTTAATTTGTATTTCCTCAACTCATACAATCATTGTAATACTACAATGCTTACATAACATTACTTCTTATTATATTATATATTATATTTATCCTTATGTTTGCAGTGAGAAGAATCCTTTTAAATTACTTTCTTTCCCACAAAGTGTATCCCACAAAGTAAGTCTATAGCTGTATATATAGACATGTTTTCACTGGATGATTAATAAATTGTACTATGATCTTTTTTACAGTTTACTTAGCTTGCACTAATCTAGTGAGTTCCCAGGCAAATTGCAGTAGAGATTGGATATATTTATCTATGTAATTAAAATCCCTACAAAAATGTCACTTTTATCCTATACACATATCTAGAAAAAGTATTTAGGGTCTTGATGATCCAAATGCTTCTAGGTCTCCACTTCTCCTTAAATGAATTGTAATTCCTATAAGTGAAAGGTGTTAGTACAGAGTCTAAAGCCCCAGGAATAGAGGAGTCAAAAGAAGACTTTAAAGCTTTCAGCATTTCCCCTGCAGAGTAAACTGTAAGATGACAGAGTGAGCTGTCATGCTACAAATAACCATCAGCTTAGTTTGCACTACATTTTTCTTTCATGTTATGAAAAAAGAAATCTTGTACCACATATTTGGTATTTTAGCAAGTCTGGGTTTCTCTGTACTCTGAACATTTTTATAAAAGGAGACATCATTCATACAATTTACAAATCTCTGAGTATTCTTGAATGTGAGAAAGAATGTTTTATTCCTATATGTCATTTTTTATTAGTGAGGGATCCTCAACAAAATCAGAGGCTTTGAGATAATGTAGCTCTTTTAACTAGCTTCACATGGAATGTGTCAGCAACACGTCTAGTATCAAAGACAGAATTGTCTAATACAGTGTGAAAGTCATTTTAGAATAGCCTTCAATTATATATTTTACAGAAAGGATATTTTCAAATCAAACATCAGATGACAGAGAATCTATGGAATTTTTCATGAAAGTAGCAAATCTAGTATATACATATACATATATGTATCCCATGATTCTCATATTTTCATTAATGCAAAAATACTCAAAAATCTCCTTTAGTTCTAAGATTTCACCAAAGGTTCCTTCTTTTTTAAGTCAAGTCAAAAAAAAAAGATTTTTTTTTTTACTATTCCCTGACTTCATCTTGATACCCAACTCAAATTAAAATTCATGAATTATTTAGATTAATATTCACAAATAATAGCCACTTATATTTATATAGTACTTACATTTTGTAAAGCATTTTTTCTCAAGGACCTGGTAATATGAGTAGCAAAAATATTATTTCCATTTTAGAGGTGAAGAAAGTGAAGTAAAGAAAGATTAATTTATCCAAGTCATTCAAGGGAGGATTTGAATTCAACTTTTCTAACTTCAGCTTCAGTGTCACTTCCATTGCACCATGTGCACTCTGTTTTGAAAAATTCCTTAATTTGCCAAAGATGTCAAAGCATTTGGAAAATAATCTTCTCTGTGATGACCCTCCTCCCCAACCCAACCCTTCATGGATGTGAGAAGTCCACAGGTGTTACACGCAACTTTCTGGACTTTTTAATGTATCACTTATACTTTTTCCTTTTTTCCTTAAAAATACTATTTGTTAATTGGAATGATTTTCTGAGACTAGAAGGAAAGGAATACTGGGGATAACGATGATGATATAAGAAACAAAAGACATCAATAAAAATGTGTGTGTTTAAAGAAAAAAAAAGAACATTTCTCCGAGATCAGGAAAAATATTATATGAATAGTTCATGAAATACCTAAAAAAAAATATCACTTTCTAAAATTTTTACTCCATTTCTTTATTTAGACTCTTCAGGAGATAGCCTATAATGCTGAACCCAAGAGTCCCAAGCATAGCAGCACCTCTAACTCTAAAACCAAAGGAAATCATTGCTTTGAACTCAGTCCTTGGAGTTCCTATTTCAGAGAGCAACTCTTATGGGAAAAGGGCCTGCCATTTCCAACAATATCTACATGAGTTTTTAGTCAACCACCACCAAGCAGATGAGCCCAGGAACCTCAAAAAGAGCAGCACATACTTCTCACCTCCCATCTAGCGGCTATGCTACTACTATACATAGCCCAGGACAATGTGTTTGAAGATATAACCTGGCAATTTTCTCAGTAGGTGCTTCAACCACAGTCTCACTGAAGACCAAAAAAGAAAATTCTTGTCACCAATATCTATGGTTCAATTAAATGTTTTGATATCAGAAACCAATATATTTTATTAATGGGAATGAAAATACAATACCATCTGCTTTACTGCTCTCCCCTAAAGATCACAGGATCTTTCCATCTTCCTTGCCACTGATTTCTCCTTCCAATTATCCCCTCTCTTGATTAGAATAATTGGCATTACTTTATACATAGTTAACTTCTGATAAACATTTATTCATCCTTTAATTTGTCCTAGAAATAAATCTCGGAAGTACTGACAAACAACTATTATTATTCCCATGTTATAGATAGAAATATCAAGACAGAAAAAGATTGCTACTATACTTAGCTCCTGATCCAAAACTTCACTGAACAATTTCTTGACTTTTTTTTCAAGTGATGTTATTATTTACACCAAAACCAAAAAAAGTTATCATTTGGTATCAATATACTGTTAGCATTTGTTCTAGTAGTTTTTTATGTTTATTTAGTTTAAGAAATTAAAGTGATCATTTCCTAATTGAGTCCAAGGTACCATAAATCACCTATTATAATGTAAAACAAAAGGAGAAATAATTTTTAATTACCAAAGTTTTATCATTTTTTTAAAACCACAGAAATTCAAAAGAAAGACAACTCAACAACAACATAGAAAAGAAATGTTCAAAATAAGAAATAGTTATGTCTGCATTTTAATCTTTTGATGATAACTGTTTTAAAATATATTGTTTCTTGCATTCTTTTTGTCTGTCTGCATACTAAAGGAAGTTGTGTTTCTCCTATAATGGTAAATTTATGAAGAACTCAGGGAGCTGTGACTCAGAAACTAAATAAAACATGCAATAGATTTTCATATTGCCTCCTTAAGTAACCATGATCTACACTAGATTGAATTTATCAAAGAAGGAAGAATAATTATGTTAATTTTTAAAGAAAGGAACCCTAAGAGCTGAGGTAATCATAAATAAGAATAGCTACTTGATCTGGCCCCTTCTCCCCAATCCAGTAGCTATGTTCATAAATCTTCATCTAAAATCTTGTTACCTATATTCAAAGTTTTGAATCTTAAGCAGTCACCTCTCTTCCTTTTTCTTGTTTACTTATCTTTTGTTAGTGTTATTTGCTTTACAAGGTAGTTGTGAACCATATAAAGAAAAATAACTTTGAAAGTCTTGAGAACTCTGATCAACACAATAACTAACCATGATTCTAGAGTACTAATACCAGAGAGTATCCTACTCATCTCCTAATAAACAAATGGTAGACTCAAGGTATAGAATAAGACGTACATTTTCAGACATAGTTATTGTGAAGGTTTGTTTTGCATAACTATGTATAATTGATACAAAAACTTTTTTTCTCATTCGTGGGAAGAATGGAATAAAAGAGAGAGGGAAAATAGGAATAGAAGAGGAAAGGAAAGGAGAAGAAAGAAGAGGAGATGAAAGAGAATAGAAAAAAATGAAAGAAAAGATAAAATAAACTAAACCATTTTAATGCACTGAAGAAAACAAAAGAAAGGTCAAAAAGAAGCACAAACAAGCAGGACATCTTTGAAAGTTACTGGTTGAATAAATGATATATTTTTTTAAAAATAAAAGCAAACTATTCATAATAGACACTTGATTTTTCACATACAAGGCTCTTTTTTCTGTTCCCATTTAATAGCCATTTAATTTGGTATTTGCTAAATTCTAGAACAAAGATAATTTTTAAAGGTATTTATGAGGACTGAAAGAGATAATATTTATAAAGCATTTGGTTCTTATAAAGTATTATATAAAGATGAGTTGTTATTAGTAAGAACAAAAAAGGAATAAAATGTTAATTTTTTAATGCAACGTTTGTTTCTTTGTTGTTTCTATTATTTTTTCAAATAATTTGATTTAAGCATTGCTGCCAAAATGTTGATTACACACTGGGGTCCAAAATCTTAGAAATAATTCCCTATACCACCCCAATTCAATGAATAAATGTTTACTTCTCTGCTTCATGTAACTTCCATAACCTATCTTTATTTTACAAATGGGTTAAAATAAAGATCTAGTGGTTCTTGAAAATTCTTGAAATTCTCCCTGCCTTTACTAAACAACATACAGTTATAGTAAACAATAAGTAGTGGAAGCTTCCAATACAGAAAATTTGTCTACTATCATGAATGTATGATTCAATAGATAACTACCCAAAACTTAGCACTATGCCTATCAACAGAGTAGTTGCTTAATGCATGTTTATTGAATGAATGAATAAGTGAATAAACTGCTGTAGAATTGTTTGAGGTTCTGAGGAGTTCTGACTTAGCCAGGGTCTTACCAATTTTTTTTTCAATTCATTCAATAAACATTATTATTAACCGCCTACTATGTCCCGATACTGTGTAAAGTGCTAAGTGTACCAAGAGGCAAAAGATTCTTTTTGCCCTCAAGGAACATACAATCTAATCACCACTAATAAGTATCAAAAATGAGATTCAAATTCATGTTCCTGATTTGGATCTAGCATTTGGCAAATAATTTGGCAATCATTAGGCATGGTCTGTCAATATGTCTGAGAAAATAGAATTACAACATAGTACAGGCTACTCCAAAAGTCTTAATGCAATGAACTGCACTTTTGGGACACTGTATATAGGCCTTATTTCTATAATTCTTCTAACTTTTGCAAAGCATTTTCCTTTCAACCTTCCTGTGAATTTGTAGTACAAATGTAATTATTCCTCAAGGTTAATTGGCTTTACTCAGAGTTACATAGAAAATCAAACTGAGTAAGCATAAAAATCCAGGTCTATATACTATCTACTACCCCACTCTACCTACCTGAATGGTATTCCTGTTTTTTCATTGTTTCTTTTGGGACAGAGGCATTCTCCTGCTTTTTATCCTAGGCATAAGATACGCATAGGCTCTTTTCTCAGGGACAATCCAGAAGATCAGCAAGAGACCACTTAGCATCTTCATGTGCCTGTAGGCCAATGGCATCTGAGGCAATTCACATTTTATTTTGGCCACCATGGAGGATCTAGAATAGGTATCTCTTTCTGTCAGTTGTTTTATTTAGAATCATAGATTTAGAGTTAGAAGGGATTTTAGGAATCCACTTTATTCTATAGATAAGGAAACTGAGGCTCAGAAAAATAAAATAACTTGCCCAAAGTTATTTTATCATCAATGTTGGTATTCTTTTCACCTCTTAACCAACTGAAAGCAGAAATCAACAAAGCCATTGGCTTCCTAACCCATGATTCTACCTACACTCTCTGTTCCCCTTTTAATCCATCTTTATACTTTGGACAGACCGATATTTAAACATTCCTTTAAACATTTTTCACAAGAGGAATATTGTCATAGATAAAATTGGCAGTGTTGTCTTGATATTCAAAGGCAATTAGTGATTGGTTACAACTTTAGTGTTTAAATTTATCTTAAGATAACCATAAATATTTTATATTATAGTTACCTTAAGCTACAGGTTTTGTTCTTTAAAACCTTGGCAATTGTAGCAAATGATCATGTGGCCCAATTATGGCAATTTTAAGTCATTTTATTTCTTCCCTTTTTTGCCGGTTTTCATAGGTACTAATGTTTGGAAAGACCAAATAATTTTTCACATTAGCTATAATCTGGCCAAAGGGATTATTCAAAATAACTCCTACATATTCTTTATATTTCTGCCTTTATTCGCTGTATTCCCTATTCCTGGAATATCTTTTAATAGGCCCTGTGTTCCCTACTCATCTTTGTTAATCTATCTTTTAAAGTTCAATTCAAATGTCACCTACCATCAAAGCATAAGATTCATCCAACTGGTAATGAATGATTTATTTTCCTCAGAACTCATATCATACTTTGCTTGTACCTTTCTTATTTACGTATTTTGCATTATAGCACATTGGTTATCTATGTATTTGTTTATTAAGACAGGGACTATCTTGTTTAAATTTTGATCTTCCCAGGTACCTAGCATAGTGATCTATTTATAATAGTCATTTAACAAGTTTTATCACCTTGAATTGGATTCCAGTTATAATATCCAATCTAATGCTATCATCAGATATTTTGAAATCAATCAAAATACTTCAACCTGCTTCACTCTTTTTAAGTGATACCTAGTATACACTATGACTAAATGAGATTGCATGTATAATTTAATGTATACTATGGTTAATGTACATTAGCCTAATGTACATTATGACTAAATGAGATTACACATATAACATATACTATGTAGTTTTTTGTTTATGTCAGCAGTTACTAGAAAATAGTGTTACTGATCTCCTTCCATTTTTCCTAGACTATCCACTAAAACAAGATTTTTTTTGGCCAGCTTGTTGAAGTTAAGTTAATGACAATTGTACTGATGAGTGTTCTTAGACATATAGCCATTGAAAAGTTGCTTAATATTTTTTCAACTAAATCTGCTCTCCAATTGGGGCCAACTAGAATTTGATCTGGATTAGTTATCTATTCCTTGGAGGACTTGTGGTCTGCAGCTAATTAAATAGATCAAGTTTATCCATATACACAGTTCTCTGAAGTACCTGATATTGTAGTATGAAATGCAGCTCTAGTAAAATTAGGTCCACAAGGGAATTAAGGATACTAAGTGGATAGAAGTGCCTTTTATTAGGCAAGATTTTTAGAAGTTTGGTACATATATAAAGCGAATGGTACAGATTAATTTCAAATTACTCCCCCTATACACTAAAAGTTCCAGACAAATTGCCTTACTTAGCTTTCTTTATACTATTATTTCATCTCCCACCTTGTTATATAATCATAATACATTTTTTTATCTTGACTATTATTGGTCAGGCACTATGCTAAGTGCTTTACAAACAAATCCTTGGATCTTCCCAACAACTCTGAGAGGCTGATGTTATTATTAATCCCATTTTACAATTGAGAAACCTGAGGCAAACAGAAGCTAAGTAACAAGATTACACAACTAATACATGCCTGAGGCCATATTTGAACTCAGATCTTCTAGATTCCATGGGGTATCTTCTCAATAAAAATCTTAAGGCAAACAGAAGACCACAGGCTTCCTTCCCACTCACCTATCTCACTCATACCCAAAATATTCCTTACCTTAGCATCTTAAAACTCCTAAATCCCTTCATGGTTGAACTCTTTCTACAAGAAGCCTTTCCTGATTTCCCTAGTTGCTAATACTCTCCTCATTAAAATTATTTTGTGTTTACTTAATGTCTCTGTGTGTATGTGTGTGTGTGTTTCATTTTTGTCTCTGTGTCCCTAGTTTAACATCGTGTTTGCCTTATAGTTAGTATTAACTATGTAACGGTGGAATTGGCCAACATGAACATGAACTTAAAGAAAGATCAAGCATTTCTCTACCTGGTTCTAATCCAAATGATTTAATGGAAAGGGGATGGAGGAGATACTTTTAGCTATGTATGGTTGATTATTATTTGTTCTTTGTTCTTGAAGAGGACTGACTTCAGGGAGAGGGTGCCATGATATTCAAGTGACTTGAATTTAAGAGAGGGAGGGCTGTGCAAGGTCACCTGCTTCACTTTTCCCTCCAGAGCCATATCGGTCCAGGTATAGATCAGGATAACTGGAGCTGGCCCTGGATGAAATGGGAGATCTTAGCCTTTTTTAAGCCAAAGTCTTCAACATATTTCCATTTGACAAAGGCCATACTCATTGAGTGATTAAGGTAAGTAGCAACTGGGGCAAAGAAATCTCCTCTTTCACCTAGTCCAAAAAGATGTAAAAAAAATAAATGGATGAATGGATCTGGGAAGGGAAGACCCTCGGGATTTCTGGCCATAGTAGCAATGATTGCTATTTACATTCAATCTAAGTCAATCGGAACCCAAACAATGACCAAATGGGATTTGGTCTAAGATCTATTGGTGACCAATTAGAATCTGATTAGTTTTGGTTTAAGGCATGGTCCTTAAGAAGAAATCTAGCCATTAAACCCCAAGATATTTTGGGAGGGTTCAGGGAAACAAAAGACTACATAAGAAAAAGTCCTTTAATTGTCTAAGGTTCTGTAAGGAGCAATTCAGAAGCTACTTAGTTCAAACTAAATCCAAATGTAAATTAAAAAAAAAAAAAAAAACTCTGACAAATCTCTTTTTTTCTGTAGAGGTAAATGAGGTAGAGTTGCCATGAATTTTGGATGGGGGAGAAAAGGGCAGATATCTGCTTTGTCTCCTAATTGGATACTATATATCTATGAGCTCATAGCACCTCTATCTTTAGTGTTTATTCTTTCCTGGTCTTAGATAAGTATTCTAAGAAGTTAATGTCCAAATAGCCAAAAGTTACATTAAAGCAACAGAGAGCCAACCATTTGAGTCAATAAGCACTTTTGACAGATGAAGTACCTGCTGACATAGGTGAGAAAAAGATCACCTGAGAACAATAGCAGCTTCAGAGACTATAATCTCTCATGCTGGAGAAAAGAGTGGGCTATATACATTAGAAAGACATAGAATTCATAAGAACTACACAAAGGGACAGAAAGATTTCTGGACTTCCATAAGAAAGGAACGTGCTCGGTGACCCCACTGATTATATATATATCTACCTCATTTTTATTTACTACACTAACTACCTTATCCTTTACACTACACTAACTATATTGTCCTTCAATGCACTAACAGTTGTTCTTTAAGTTCAGTCTCATTGAATTAGGGAATCTATTATGGGTATCTCTCAGTCTGGGGGCAGAAAGGGGAGGAGAAGTTGATGAGAGATCGTTATATAATAATAATAATACATTTTTATCTTGACCATTATTGGTCAGGCCCTATGCTAAGTGCTTTACACACATCTCCTAGGATCCTCACAACTCTGAAAGGCTGATGTTATTATTAATCCCATTTTACAATTGAGAAATCTGAGGCAAACAAAAGCTAAGTAACAAGATTACACAACTAATACATGCCTGAGGCCATATTTGAACTCAGATCTTCTAGATTCCAAGGGGTATCTTCTCAATAAAAATCTTAATGAAGTTGCACTGACTAGTTGATTGATACTGGGGAGAGCATGGAATGAGGACTGATGAGTGAAAGTAATAGAAACCCCAACCCCTCAGGATTTCTTCTGGAATGCTAATGGGAAAAGTAATCAGCTGTCTTCTTGGATCCAACTGGTGAAACATAAATATAAGTTTCAAGTGGGGAGGGGGGAAGAGGAGTACTACTCCTAATATTGAATAGAATTGGTGTGTATTGTCCATTAAGAATTGATTTGGTTCATTAAGATGTTCATTTTGAAGTGTATATTATTTTTGCTATAAACTGGAACCATAAACCATAAACAGGATCTCCCTTAACTTTGCCAAGGGAGTAAAATAATAAGTGCGTTTATATTTTCACATGATCCTTCTGATGCTTCAGTTAATAAAATTTCCTTGGATAAAGTCTAAAATAGACTTGTCCTATAATTAATTGAATAATATTCTAGAAAGACTTTAAAATAAGCATTGTTTCTTTGATTTATTCATTTAATAAAGATTTGTTGTTTATTAAGAACCAATAGTTAGCAGAGTAATGTGTTAGACAATGAAAGGAATATTTCTTTAGATAAGACAATCTCTACCCTCATGGAGTATATAATCTAGTAGTGTGATACACATATATAACCAATACATGATCAATGCACTGGATATTTATAAACAAAATATTTGAGATCTGAGGGGAAATGTTATTATTGACTTGGAGATTAGTCAAAGCTTCAGGGAAGAGTTGACATTTGAGTTGATCTTTAAACTATAGGCACAAATTTAATTGGTGAAGAAAGTGAAGGAAATTCAGAATAAAGACAATGGAAAATACTAAGGCACAGTAGTGGGAAAGTGCTAAACGTATTTAGAGCTCAGAGTTATTAATCAAGCTTAATTGGATCATATAATGTGCAGAGGAAAGGAGAGTGAAATAGGGCTAGAACATAGAATGACAAGAGATTTTCAAGGGCTTTGAATGTCAAGCAAAAGAATTTGAATTTATTCTGTTGGTAATAATAAGTCATTCAAGATCTTTGAGGAACAATCATCATGATCAAGTCTATGTCTAAGGTAAATAAATATGATGATTATACAAAAAGACATAGGTCGGAGAAGAGTGGAGAGGACAAATATCTATAAGGAGATTATTACAACAGTTCAGGCAGATTATAAAGACTTATATTACAGTGCTGTCAGTGGAGAAGAGATATGAGAAGTTGCCAATTATGCCATTATGAAATGAAAAGTGTCTATTGAAGATGGCAGGCTTCAAATACTTTATAACACTATAATAAAATTTGTAGAAATAAAATGCCATAATAAATAGAGTGCTGGACTTATAATCAGAATAACTTGGACTCGAATCCTACACCTGACACATCCTAGATCTTAGGGAGATCCTGCTACTTTTATATTGCCAATTGGCTAGTCAGATCCTCTATTTGGAATAAATATGTCTCTCTCTTATTTACCTGGTCTTCTTTGTTCTTTTACAAAAACTAAATCATCTTCTGCTAATATTAAGTTCATTACAGAAGATATGAAGTATCTCTTGTCTTAGCAAAGTAACATATTCGCTTCAACAAAGCTTGTGTATTTTGCTAAATACTGAGCTTGGAATCACAAAGAAGTATTCTTGAGATCTACCTCTGATATTTTTGTGTTCCTGGTCAAGTCATAAATGATTTTGAAACTCAATGTCCTTATTTGTGACTGGAGATAATAATGACATTTAAGTCACAGGGTTATTGTGAAATCAAATGACTTAATGCATAAAGCACTTTGCATATTTTTAAAAGTCATATGGGCCTTATTAATTAATGTTAATAAATATTTATTATAATATATAATACATTAATAAAAACAATATTAGCATTATTATTACCCACAATCCCCCTTGTCACCTTCTCTAGTACTTCATTACTTAACCAAACCAACTTGTGATACAATATATTTTTTCCTGTCAACATATCCTTTCCTTCAGTTAGTATCACATTTTAAAAATATATACTGCAGTCACAAACAGGTATTTTTGACTTTACATGCAAAGGGTTGTTTTACAACTATTCCAAAAAACATTAAACTGGGATGACAGTTTCATCTCTCACCACCTGGTCTAAAGCTCCATCATTGTGCTGGCTTCTTAGGTGAAACCCAGCCCCTAATGTATATGGGTCTGGATGCTTTTATGTTACATTAAGGTAAGTATCAGGCCTTTGGAATGCAAGATTAAACTCTTGAATGTAAAGGAATATTGTGGCCTCCTCCTTAAAATTATTGTCTTGGGTGCTACTTGCCAACTTCTCCCTGCAATGTTGTAACATCTGTTCTAACCTCTGAGTTCATCAGGTAAGTGGGGTTTGGTATGAGAGAACAGCAAGAGAATTTTTCATGGTTTAACTGATTTTTCTATACTCTTGGGATAGGGCCAATTCAATATCAATATCATTACAGATATTACTGAATTTTTTTAATGTTTCAGACTTTATTTCTTTCTAGAATATAATAGACCAAGAGTAATTGAGATTTCATAGACTTTGAGTTAGAAGAGGTCATCTAGTTCAATCCCCTTTATTTGACAGGGAAGTAAACTGAGGCCCAGACAGGTTAAATGAGCTTTTCCTAAATCAAAGAAGTAATATATAGAAGATCAAGATCCAAACCCCAGACTTCTCATTCAAAATCCAGCATCCTTTCCATTGTAACATTTGACTGAATTGCATATGGTAAGGAAAAAAATTCTACATCACTTGAAATATTAGAGTTCTCATTTGTGATGATGAAGAAATTCCAATGATTGTTTATATAAATACAAATGATTTGTTATGTGATGTTGGTGTTAAACATATTATGTGGCAAGTAGAAAGAAACAAAATAAATACCAAGTGGGATTATAGGCAATAGACACCAATTAGTCAAGAAAAATGGAATATAAAATGGTGTGGAGAGTGGCAGTACACTGAATACAGAGCAAGATTCTAACATTGCCCAAAGAAGAGCAAAAGTACTGATGATCTGGTCTTCTTGAAATGAAATTAAATAAATCTGAGACACTAATAATTAATTTACTAAGAGGCAGAAAGATAGCAGTGATGCTGAATTCATGACTTAGAGGTGTCTTAGAAAATGAAAGAAAGTAGAAAGAAAAGATTTAATAAGGAAAGAGCCTCACTTTTTCTAGGAGAAAACAAAATTACATGGAACATAAATTAAGTATGTCTGTGGTATGTTCTTTTTTTATAAGAAAAGAAGCAAATTGTTCCATCTGAGCACTATTGAATCAAATTTGGACTTCCTAAAAATTTATCAGTTGATAAACCAGAATTTAAGTTCAAGGATACATTCCATTCCTAACCCTCATTTTTTTTCCTTTACAACTTTTGGAAATAAATTTTCTTTAGCACTGCAATTCCTCAAACATAGTCTTTTAGAGCAAAAGCAAATAGTTTGCAAACAAGTAAATTAGCCAAATTCTTCCTGGGCTTTGAAAGAAAGGTAAGAACTCTGGAAAACTATCTTAACTCTTTCTGACCACTCGTATTGCAATTAAAACTCTAACACAGCCATCTTAAAAGTATGACCCTAGGAATTACAAACGAGATTTCAAAATTATTTGGATAGAATAATTTGCTTCTTTTCTTATAAGAACAAAAAAAAAATCCAGATGACTTTAATCTAGTACATGTTCTATTTCTCCAATCCAAGAAAAAGTTAAAATATTATTTTCCCCTCTGGTAATATGTGGATCCTGGTAAAACCTAATATATCAAGCATTTTAAAAGCTTATAGTCCTTCTGCTTTGCTAAATGACGTCCCCTTTTTCCCATTTTTTTAGTCAGAAAGGATACAGATAAACAAATACAAAAAAGAAATTTGCCAATGTCTCTGGATTAATCTATATCAAGATTCCCAGTCTTTCACAATCTTGCCATCAGACTGATATCCAACTGTTCAGAAATAGGGTCAGAAGATAATAGTTTTAAAGCTGGAAGGGACTACACAACAGATAAGGAGACCAAGGCCCAGTAGGTGTTGGTTACACAGACAGTAAGTAGCAGATCTGGGACACAGGCCCAAATCATCTCTCAACGCAGCACTTACTGCACTGCATAAAGCAGCATAGGATCATTTCCAATATATATGCCCTTTCAGCCTTCAATAGAAGGGCCTAGGTAGATCCCTATGGGATAAAAGAGAGTGGAGAAAATTCCTGCTTATCTAAAGAAAATTAATTGCTATGCAAGAAAACCAGACCCTGCAATAATGTTTCTTTTCTTCCTTGTGATAATTTTTCTTTTTCTGTTTCATAGTATTGAAGAAACATCACAGAGAATAGTTCAGAAACTTGTGAAGAGTAGCCTCAGCTAGTCCATAGTGTCTAAAAATTGTGGAGAGCAGAATACAAGCACAACTTAAAGAAAAAGTCCTGAAAACATAATTTCTTCAATGCTGTTAAAAATTAGTCATAGTCTCTTTAATATAGAATAAATGCATCAGTATTCAATTAGTTAATAAGTATTTAATAACTACTGTGCTTAGATACTGGGAGTGTAACTGACAAAAACTAAATAATTCTTGTCTTAAAGTAGATAATATTCTATCAAGGGAGAAAATATAATGCATATATAAATACGCAAACAATAAATAAGAGGTAATTTGGAGAACAAGTACACTAAGGCTGAATCAAGAATGATCGCTCATTAAATAATTGAATTGATGGATATATCACCAATATTATCTCATTAATGGTTTATTTAGGCACTTAAATATATGGCCTGAATATGTATATATGTTGTACAAATGGCAAACACTAATTTTTTATACTGCTCTTGTCTAAAAATAACTTAAGTTTTCATATATTATCAGGACTTGGAGAAAAGGGACAATTCAGAAGAAAAGTGGCTTGTTTGTAAGTCAGTAGGGAAAGTTTAACAGGCCTGCTGGGTGTCCTCTTAATGCCTGATTAAATTATTGTGCTTTATATGCTAGAGTCCTGGGTCATTTGTGCATAAAAGACAAAAGCAACTTCAACTTGATATTTCTGTCATCCCTGCTGTGGGAAGAGTCCCTTTCCTGGTTTATAACATCAATCACTCTTGCCCATAAATCTTAGTGGTGGATATGGTCATTTAAATCTCCACCTGCACAAACAACAGAAAATAAGAGAGTCCATAAATCTCTATGCTGGTGATTAACAAATTTTGGGTCCACTGGCAGGGATGTTATAGTTAGAAGGGTAGAGGGGAAAAGGGGAGGAAAAAATGCACTAATTCATTAATAAAGACTGATATGCTGACAATTTGTTTAGTTTACAGAACAGGAGAAAAGCAAACAGGGCATTGCTAGCAAAACAAAACGTTAGAGGTTAGTGAATTCCCAGCTGAGTCCAGGATTTAAAGATATGATAACCTAGTGTTCTTATCCTATTGAAAAGAGAATACTATCTCTGAGTCAAATGACAAGAAGCTACCCTCAAGCTTAAATCCAGTCCCTTCTAAAAAATATGAAAGAAAGACTGTGAGAGATCAGGTAAGAGAATCATAATTTCTACTCTTTAACTTTCTAACTTTAATCAACTTTCTTACAAAGATATTTTTTCTTTACCCATAGTAGGCAGAATTCACAGAGATGACCCTTTTGATGTGATAAAGAATCATTTCTCGCTACTAGGCTAGTTAAACTAGTAGGGAATTTCCATACAATACCTTCTGACAGCTTAAAGGGAGCGTTCTGACTATTTAGGAGAGCTTTCTAGTCCTGAGCCAGGAAGGACATTGACTGGCAGAACTTGGCCTCTAGGTGGAGATAGTCCAAGGGTGAAGAACTCTTCATAACCTAGGAAGGGGAATTGGAGATTGTGGAGTTGGGAAGCAGATAAAAAATATATCTCAAGAACAATTAAAAGAGTTGACTCAAATATTAAATATGTTTTATAAGGAAATATCTTAAATATAACACTTGCTGGATGAATTGATTTTGTTATCTCATATTTAATCAAGGTAGAAATACAAAAAGCCATTTTTCTGGCTCTTTTTCCGAGTGTGTGTATGTAATGTACTCATGTATGTGTGTGCATGTATGTGTATGTGTCTGTGTAATCTAACGGTTTTGTGGTATCTTCCAAAAGGACTTAGTATCCAGGTGCATTAAACAGTATTTACATGTTCTATTCTTCCTCAGAGAAGATTTTATTTTCTAAAGAATCATTCAAATTTTCATACAGATTCAGTCCTCTTACTGTTTGGTTTTTTGAGAATAAAGTAAGTGACAGAGGTCTGTGTTTCTCTTAATTTAACATGGAGAATTCACATTGAAATAACACACTAAAGCTTTAAAATGTTATACTGGATCTCTGAAGGATAAATTTGTCTTCTGGAATCTTTTTTATTAATGAATTGTTGGAGTGGTTGGAATTTGAAGTTAAGAGAAAATATACTATTTGGATTTGGGGAGGGAGATGAGGAACAAGGGGAGAATGTGCTTTAGAAGCTCCCTTTCCCAAAAACTGCCCACAAGACCCCTAAGGTCCTTTTCAATCTTAAATCTATCAATGAATCCTAAGGAATCTGGAAGGAAAAGAGACTACCAAATGAGCTGCTGGGTGATAACCACTGGAAGGGCAAGAGGCAAGGAAATGTCTAGGAATGACTGCAGCCTGTTTCAGTGGGAATGATTTAAATGACAAGTTGGGAATGAGTGGCCTATGTGCGTTTGTGTGATCCTCTCCTGTTGTGGACTAGGTTTGTGAGTGTGGTTGTGGTTGAAGCTGGGCCCCTCCCCTGGGCTGCTAGGATCCGCCTCTCTATTCCCCAGATAAATTACTAGTGTCCACCAAATTCCTCAGCTAGCTCTCTCTCTTTCTCTCTCTCTCTCACTCACTCCACTACGGGTCATCGTGTACAGGGGGTGGGGAAGAGCCTTGGCCTCTTCACCACAAGAACACTCATAAGCCCCCTTTCAACAGCACTAAGAAGGGGAAGGGGGTGGGACCCCCAATAGCACCCCAAACCCCTCTCCAGCCTGCAATTTTTTGCTCTGTACTTTGAAAAGGTCTCTCTGTCTCTCACTGTTTGTGTCTCTCTGTTTCTCTCTCTCTCCTTTTCTTCCTTTTCTCTTCCCCCTTTCCCTCTCCCCTGTTCTTTTTCTGTCCCTTCTCCCCCAAATCATGTCCACTGGCTCCCTTAGTGATGTGGAAGATCTTCAGGAGGTGGAAATGTTGGAATGCGACAGCCTGAAAATGGATTCTAACAAGGAATTTGGGACTTCAAATGAAAGCAATGAAGAGAGTTCTAATTGCGAACATGGGTCTCCCCAAAAAGGCAGGGGTAGCTCTGGCAAGAGGAGAAAAGCACCCACCAAGAAGAACCCTCTGAATGGAGTCAGCCAGGAGGGGAAACAAGTTCAACGAAATGCAGCCAATGCCAGGGAGCGGGCCAGGATGCGGGTCCTTAGCAAGGCTTTCTCCAGGCTCAAGACGACCTTGCCCTGGGTCCCTCCGGACACCAAGCTCTCCAAACTGGACACTCTAAGATTGGCGTCCAGTTATATTGCTCACCTGAGGCAGATCCTGGCCAATGACAAGTACGAAAATGGTTACATCCATCCTGTCAATCTGGTAAGTTACTGCTCCAAGTCTCTCCAACAGCCTTCTGGCCAACCCAATCCCCTCTCCCTCCCTTCCCCACCATCCCCACCCCTGCCCCCAGCTCACACAGATGTGTGGGCACACCCGGTGCATATAAGAGTGTACCTGTGATCACTTACACACCACCAAGTGGGACAATCATCCAGACACTTCCTCAGTCAGGGACCTTTCCTGAAACACTGGCCTAATGTTCCATCTTCTCTCCTTTAGCCTTCATGCAACCTCACAGGGCCTCCTCACTCCCTTCCCAACCCACATAGCCTACTTGATTTATACCGTCGTTTAACGTGGCAGTCCAATTAGGGGTTTGCAAGTCTATTAATCTAGCGAAGGGGAGGGAGCTTCGGCTTTAGTGCGGGCCAGGAGCAGAGGGGTTAGCATTAGACACGGGGGAAGATTGGCAAGAAGCTTAGGGAGAGGTCAAACACCCAGGGGAGGTTTTTCCCCCCACAAAACTTGAGAGAATTCGCTCCTATCCATCTCTCTCTCTCTCCTTTCCCTAGCTAAATCCACTATAAACTAAGGTTTCTGTTTGCCTTTGTGTATTTGCTTCCAGAAATGATTCTTTTAAGAAATATGTCTAGTATTGAGATTTCCCAAACCTTATTTCCTGATATTTGGTTCTTAAAAATGAAAATTCAATAGCATATGTCTTAACCAAGTGTGAGTAATCTGAAGTTTCTGCATACTAGCAAACCAGGTATCTGGGACCACACATTCTTCAGCCGCCAAAAACAGATGTCTTATCATTATATTTCTATTTCAAAATTCCAACAACTCTTACCAGTGTAGCTCAATCACAAAGGTGATTCTCTTTGAAAACTTAGGATCCTCTTGGCTTCTGTCAAGATTAAAAATAAATTATTGTTTAAAAAAAAAATGTTTGGCTAAACTCTGTGGTCCTCCACTTGAATTCTGTAGTTTGGGGAAAGTCTTCAGATTTTGTTATTTTGTAATCAATTTGCTTATTTTAAAACTTCTAGTCTTAAAGGAGAATAAACAACTTACTATCTCCTCTGTTTTTCTATGATAAGAATGCGAGATTTTTCCTTCGAAAATCGGCTTCTTATCAGTTCTGCATTCATTAAGAGAGGATTCTTCTCCAGGAGGCATAGATAGCACCACAGCACCAGGACTGAGCCTTGAGCTTGGAGTGAGGGAAAGAATTTTACTTGTCTGCAACTCTTTAAACTAAAGTTCATTTTTTTAAAATAAAAGTTCATTTTTTAAGTTAAAAAACCTAGAAAACTCAATAAAATGAGAGCATTGGCACAGCAGCTACAGCTGAAGTCTTCTTTTGATATTCTCAAGAGAGTTTTGATTATAAATCAGAAGGCGGAAAGAGGAGAAAGCGGCTTTTCCTACCTCATATGGGAATTTTCCCCTTATTTATCATCATAGTTGTTATTGTTCTCATTTAGGAGCTCATAAAACCAATCATTGGCAAATCTATTACAAATCTGTCTAAGGGATACATAAAACAGGAATGAACTTACTGAGAATGAACAGTTGACATAAGATAGCTAAAGTTCGGCAATTGAGAATATGTAGAGGGGAAAAGCAAGAAAGGAAAGGAGCTAGTATTTTGTGAGAATGATGTAAAGAAAATATATTTATTCAAAAATAAGCCTAATCATTTCCCAGAGTTTGCTAATTCCTATCCTCCTTTCATTTTCAACTTCTCTCTTTCATTTTCATTTCATTTTCTTTCGATTATTTTTGGAGGGGTGGAGACACATACACACATAGAGAGAGAGAGAGAATAATGTCACTGTGGGATATTTTAACTTACACCTCAAATTTGTACCCATAAATAGGAGTGACCCTCCTTAACTCCCTTTTTTTAACTCCATCCCGACTCCTATTCACCACCACCCCAAATATTCCGCTACCATCCGCCCTCCTGCAACCTCCATCTTTTCCCTAACTGCAGACTTGGCCCTTTATGGTGGCTGGAAAACCAGAGAGTGACCTGAAAGAAGTGGTCAACGCAACCCGCTTGTGTGGAACAACAGCATCCTGACCAAGGAGATGCAACCCTGGAAAGACTTTCTACTGGAGGGATCTGGGGGGCAGGAAAGCCCTCCATGCTCTCCTTCCTCCTTCCCTCTTCTTTCCCCTTCCCCCCACTACCCGTCCCTTCTCCTAAGGAACACTTTATAGCGACGAGGAGATTCATTTCCAGACCAAAGAGGAGACCAAATGTACATTTAAATTTTCCCATCTATTTAACTTTATAAACATGTACAATGAATGAGTGACTCTCCAAGCCTTGCTGGTTCAAGTGCAATATATAAATATGAATATATAAATATATAATGAAACCTGTCATGTGTATCTTTTGTACAATATGTTGTGAGAATGTAGATGATAGAATAGCTGACTTTGATAGTCATATCTATAAAGTAATTCACTTTAAAAGATATATTTTTTCTTCAGAATGATTTTGCTACTTCTGTGAATAAATCTTTCTTTATATTGAAAAAGAAGAACTTGATATTGTTGTATTTATTTCTTTCATAAGATAAAGAGAGAGGAATGGAAGACTAAGGGCTTTATGGATTTGGGGGAAGAAGAATAATTTTTAGATTAAGTAGTTGAGTTTCTTAGTTATTCTGAAATCCAAACCAAACTTCTGAGTTCACTTGAGTGAGAATTGTTTAATACTAGTTGGTGAGATGGCTATCTTTTGCTATGAAGTTGTAGGCCATATTTTATTATCATTGTTTTCGTTGGGATTCTGTGATTTCAAATAATAATAACAATAATAATAATAATAATAACTACTGTCTATCTGATCTGTTTTTTTAAGAGAGCAAAATACCCAAAAGGAAAACTTCTGCAGTGACAGTAAATAGAGAGAATTAATCTAATTTGAGTGGAGTCAGATGGATAATGATGCTCCAGATAAAATGCATTAGGGAACCCGGGAGCACAACTGGGATGGAGCAGGGAGAGAAGAGATAACTTTTTTAAGGTTTTGCAATGTTATCGATCAATTTGGCATGCCTGTGAATTTCAGCTTGTATCAGTTTTCAAGAGTGCACAAGAAATTTATCAGCCTCTATTTGTATTTCAGGAAAAGAATAGAAAGGAACTAAGAACTTGAAAATTCAAAAAGTTTTGATTTCTTTCCATTAAGAGTGCCTCTCTACTCCACCACCCTTTCAGCTGCCAGTATTTCTATAATTATTGAACTTGTATGGACACGTTGTGGTTGAGGGTTGTAAAGAGAGTTCCCCACTTTCCCCAAGAACTTCCCGCTAACTTGGGTTTTAATTTAAACATCTTTTAGTTAAATATCTTCTAGTCTATTGATCAGCTAGTCTGTGGGAGATTAAAGTGAGATAAACAGAGAAAGGAGTCCAAGGAGCATGGGTCTGGGCTCCCTCTGCTGCCCTATTGGAGACCAGAGGCGGCTGATGCACCAGATCCCACCGGGGCTGTTTAATTTTTCAGGGTTATGACCGCACTGTTTACAAGATGTCTTTGGTTATTTATGCTGTTATTGCTAGCAGAGGGGCTTTAAATTTCCGCTTCACTTGCTCTTTTCGATGGGAGGAGGGGATAAAACGGGGGCGGGTACCTGAGTTGAGAGATTTAACCCAACCCCATTCCTCTCCATCCTCCCTACCCTCAACTCCTTGCAGAAACAGAAGAGAAGCTCTGTGATATTTCTGTCGGTCTGAGTTCAGGGGTCCCCAACTTGGCCAATGTGAAACGAACAGAGAATGTGTACTATGTAGGAAGAATTCTGCACCAGTACATATTGCTTCTAAGGTTGGTTACAGCTCCAACAAATTGCAATTTAATCTGGGGGGGGGGGAGGGAGAGAAATGGGAAAGAAGCAGGAGAGATTATTTTAGGACGTTCCTCACCCCCAGATGCGTTTTGCTCCTTTTTTTTCTTACCGGCTTAAAAGATTTGTTTTGTTTTGTTTTTCCCCCAAGAAGATCTTACTCTTTTCCTCCTTCTCCTCCAGCGCACATTTCACCTGCTTCAGCTGCCTATTCTCGCAGGTGCATCAGCTGCAACTATGAAACACTTCTGCCTAGCAAGTGGGTGATAAATTAGTGCGCGATTTGTTTGTCCTTCTGGTGTCTTAATTCTCTGATCTCACTTGAACGTCAACCTAGAAAATGATCTTACAAATCACATAACAACCTGTCTATGACTGGACAAGACATTGTCAGTCAACTAGAAGCGTCACACAGAAGGTAAGCCCAGAGCTGCAAACTTAGTCGACTTTTACAAGAGACAAGAAAAAAAAGCCCCCTCCCTTTTTACTATATCAGTAACGTAAAAGTATTCTACTGATAATACTAATCACTAGACCACAGTGACCCCCACACCCACGCATCCTCTCTGTAAAAACAAATTCGGGGAAGAGAGACGTAGTAGAGATGCTCCCAGCGTTCAGACCTAAGGCCACTCCTCTGAAGGAGGGGAATTGAAAGATTTGAGATTTGGGTTTTGTTTTTGTTTTTGTTTTTTTGGTCAGTCACTGAAAAAAAAAAGTTTTTGAAATCTCCAGGAGAAAGCGGCTTTATCCCAAATAGGAGTTGATGCAGACATCACGAAATTTCCTCTATCTTTGATCAAGTCATTTACGTATCAGATACTCTCAAATCACCTTAGATAGTTTTCCGAACTACATTAAAAGACAATGCTCTTTTTAAGCATCCCTCTTCTGGGTGTCACCAATGAATGGTGTAAATTAGAACTCGAGCCCAGCTTGTCTGAGGCTAAGGCCAGAATTTTTATTTTATTTCAGTCTTGGGCTTCCTCTCAAAATCCACAAAGCTTTCAGAAGAGACTGAGTTTTATAATAAATAGGATAAGAATAAATCAAACCTGAATTTGCATCCGGCCTCCATCATTACCTACTATACAGTCCTGGGCAAATCATTAATTTTTAAGAGACTAAGTACCTTCGTTTATGAAATGAGGATAATGATGTCACGACATATTTTACAAGGTTGTAAAGAGAACGACTGACCTCACATGAAGCACCTGAAGCACTATATTAGTGTTATCTGTTATTTTTCTAGATGGAAAGAAATTTTTAAAAGCTTTCTAGTTTCAAAACATATTCAGGGATAATTTCTCAACGTTGAGATGGAAAGAAAATTAAGAAATTTTCTGGCCAGTCCATGATCATTAGAAATAGAGAGTAACGAAAAGGCTCTCTTAGTAGCATTAAAGAAAATGGGCAAAGTGCCAGTTTTAACTTCTGTGGATTTCAACTGTATTTTTTCAAGGATCCTACCAAGGCAGACAGTTTGAATGTGGGTCACCGATGGCCCTGCTCCTTTAAATGAACCGTCCATTATTCAGCGATGCTCCAGCTATTTTCCCCCCACTATTTCCTCCCCCCCCCCCCCCACTCATCTCCTTTTCATTTTTTTTTATCTTTTCTTGCTTTCTTTGGTTCCTTCAGTCTCCTCCCCTCCAAAAAAAAAAAATCCTCATTTCCTTCTAATAACCTAAGACCAGGCTTAGTTTCTTTATTTTAAAAGTTTTTGGACCCTTCTGATCCAGAGGTTTTATTCAAGGCTAAGATCATTTCATTGCCTGGCTTGAAGAAATTGGAGGATTACTTGAAAAGGAATCATCAACACCAATCATCAGAAAGAATTACCAGTTCCAAGAGAAGTGCCAACTAGACACAAGAAAGAAATTAAAAGGTCTTTTAAAAAATGGAAAGGAGACAAAACAACTCCAACAGTATCTGTAAAGAGAAAGTGTTGCAAATAAATATTTTACCAGATTTTTTTAAGTCCTATCCCACATACTAAGTTGAGCTATAGCTTGTGTTGTTTTGATAATTCTCTCCCACACTTCCAATCTGACTTTTACCAGCAAATATCTATGTAATTATCAAAGGTTTTCCCATTATTTGTCAAACAACTCACTCATTACCAAACTAAACAGAATGGAAAAATATAAGCACAGTTCTCCCTTTCCTCTTGTAGTTAATGATCTGTAGAGGAATTTGGACAGAAGACTGCTAAGATGCGTTTCTCGAGGAACAGAAAAGGAGAAAAAAAGGGGAGAAACCTCTTCAGTTATTTTCCAAAAAAAGATAGCTAAAATATCATTCTTAATATTAGCATAAATAATAGGTTTTGTGCTTTAAGATTTACAATATATTTCCTCTCTGCAATCCTATAATGTAGGTAAACAGGTTTAATAATTCCACAAAACTAGTTGATGTTTGATTCCACCTAGCAACAGAGATTTTTAATCTCTAAGAAAAAAGTTCTTGTCACTGCACCATGCAAACAACTCATTGACAATCCAGAACTAAACAAGTTGGACTTTTCTTCAATCAACCCAGAAATCCACTATTTGGAAGGATCTTGAAATACATTCAGTGCCAAATGCAAACCATTCATGCCTTCCAATCTTGAAGAATCATGTCTTTCCTTAAATACTGCTTAGAAGATTCTTCTTTGATGGTTGGAGGACTTTCTCTTGTTTTTTTAATATCTCTAGCACTTTAGGTTAACACTTGCCCTCCATCTATAATTTCATGCTAACTATATAGCCCATCTCATCCCTCTTGTAGGTATTCCTCGATGGTGTCTTTTATAAATTTAGCTCACATTGTACTTCAGTTACATGATTTTCTAATTCTATAACTAAAGGAGGAAGTAAAAAAAGAAGAATAGGGGAGATCATTCTTAATATTATATGGCCAGCTTAAAAAAACGAAATTAAATTCACTTGCTTGGAGGCAATGTTTCAACATTGATATTAAGTATATCTGGAATGAGATTATGTGTGTATATTAAGCATTTCTGGTATAGATAAAGGCCAGGAGACATATGAAGCAGCACATGGAGGAACAGAAACATATATGAGAGGGTCAGGAGAGTATATTATCAGTCCTACTTGCTGGCTACACACTTGTGGGTCAGGAGACATCATAATTCCTTTCATTGAGTCAAATAAACTTGTGCTATAAATGGGAATTGGTCTCCAAGGTCCACACTCCCTATGTCTGATCCCTTTTGCACACCAAACAAATTAAAGCTATGAAGTCGACCACATTTAGTGCTAGTTTACTTGCATTGGTTTTTTATAGCTACTGGGTAATATGACTTCCATTCTTGGGAGGTCCGATCCGAGATCAACTATCCAAGGAGAACTTTTCAGCGTCCCAGTCGCTATGAGGTGGGGAATACTGAAACCAGATTGAGAACCCAGAGGTACTAAGGACGTCTTTTCTTTTGTAGCTGAGCTTTACCTCACTGGGGAGTTTGACAGTGGTATGAGATAGAAAAAGAAGTCAGCTATAATCATCTCCCCAAAATGAAATATTTTACCGATCTATCTGAACTGCTTCTTGAAGTCTCTTTAACTGTATTCTTAAAGTCTCTGTCCCATTCCACACAGTCATCCTTTGAATCACCCATGATGTTAGAGAGCCTGAGAATTCTGTTGATACCGATAAGAACATGAGAGTGAAGGTTCTCCAATTAGTGATCACTCAAAACCCTGGGGGAAGGATGAGAAGAGACAAAGTCAAATAAAGCCAAGGTCTCTAAAATCCATTCTCCATTTTTAAATATTCCTCTTCAAATACTTCCTTTGCTCCCTATCCCTAATTTGTTCTCTTTTATCAATTGGAAATACTGCTAGGTAAAAATGCAAGTCATTCCTTTCTTTTGAACCTTTCTCTTAAAGTTTATTTGCATGAAGCTAGCAAGTCTTAGCATCCTATGGGGACAGATAACAGCAGCTATATAACTCTTCCTTTTTCAAGTGGGAGGAGTTCCCTAGACTATGAGAGGCCTTTGTCAAGACTGAAGGAAGGCTGGGAAACAGAAGAAACCTTTTTTGGTCAAGGGAGAATAAATCATTAAGCTTGAGTCTATAAAGGTTGGAGAAAATAAAGGCAATTAACATTGGCATTGTTGTTAGGACAATCTTGAGCTTCAATATTGCAAGTTCCAAGTAGAAGCAAACATCTACAATACAAGTGAGACAATTTAAGACAATATCTTAAATTAGTGATTTCCTTATCCTTGAATCATTCATTTATAAGGAACTATTATAAATCACTAATGAGAATTTTATTGTAAAAATGAAATGTTTTAAGTAAATTGATTTTAATATTTAAAATTCATTCTTCTGATAAATAAATAAATTATAACACTTAACACATAAATTTAACCCTCTCTGGGCATTCCTTAGTTTATTTAATAATTTGCTGATTTCAAGTCTTTAAAATGATACCCCTAGACACCTAAAGGAATTGATGTCTCTCAACATATTGCCCTATTCACTGGTAAAACCAGACCTAGCCAATGAAAGCAGTAACACAATTCTTGAAAAGATCTGGTCCTTTTCTGGAATAAACATTTTTGTAATTATTAAAGACCATATCTAAAGGCAAGGGGCCATAATTAATAAAGCCCTAGGTTTAAATCCAAAAGACATCAGCTGTGTGATGTTGGGTAAGGAGGCCCATCATTACCATTCTATGTTACATTTAAACATTCATAGTTAAAAGGAGCTTGTTATTTGAGGATCCATAGAATTATTCCCTGATGAAAATGAAATTCCCATAGTAGTCTTAAGTATAAATTCTAATGAATGAACCAAACATTACACGCATAGAAAATACTATTCTCAGTCTTGAAATCTTTTCAGAATTTTATTTCCAGGCTCTTGCCTATTAAAATTCTATGTTTTACAGAAGTCTAACAGTCTATCACTGATGATTTAAGGAAATAAAAAAGATGCTGGATTTTGAATTAGATGCATTGGATTTAAATTCTGATTCAACCACTTGCTACCTGTGAGTCCGTGGGCCACTTACTTTCCTTATCTGAATGTGAGTGTCAGTTTCCTCATCTGTAAAATTGAAAGGATTTAACTAGATGGCTCTAAGTCTCTTCCAGTTCTAAAACTTGTGCTCTCATTCTGATCAATATTTGACAACTTTCACCTTTTATATTATATCTGTCATCTTATTTCCTGCCTCTGCTGGAGAGTTTTAGTTGGGGTCATTTGCATCCTTTTGTACTTTGCCTATCTTCCTTTCACCCTCATCCTTTGCCCCTTCAGAGTCAACCATTGAAATTCATGAACTTGGAGAAGGATTTCCTCTGCTACTCACAGAAGAAAGCTATCTGAATAAAATTTAAAATACAATGTCACTCATTTGAATAATTTCTTTTTAAATTTTCTACTATTTTATTTATATTGTATAAAATTTTAAAAAAGATTTCCATAATGACATAATTTTTTTAATTGTACTTGAAATTGCAAATCTATAATATACAACTTGCTATTCGTTTTAAATATATAATAAAGTTATGTAAATCGAAGGATATGAACAGACAGTTTTCTTTTTTTTTAATTTTATAATAACTTTTTTATTGACAGAACCCATGCCAGGGTAATTTTTTTTACAACATTATCCCTTGCACTCACTTCTGTTCCGATTTTTTCCCCTCCCTCCCTCCACCCCCTCCCCTAGATGGCAAGCAGTCCTATATATATTAAATATGTTGCAGTATATCCTAGATACAATATATGTTTGCAGAACCGAACAGTTCTCTTGTTGCACAGGGAGAATTGGATTCAGAAGGTAGAAATAACCTGGGAAGAAAAACAAAAATGCAAACAGGTTACATTCATTTCCCAGTGTTCTTTCTTTGGGTGTAGCTGCTTCTGTCCATCATTTATCAGTTGAAACTGAGTTAGGTCTCTTTGTCAAAAAAATTCACTTCCATCAGAATACATCCTCATACAGTATCGTTGCTGAAGTATATAATGATCTCCTGGTTCTGATCATTTCATTTAGCATCAGTTCATGTAAGTCTCTCCAAGCCTCTCTGTATTCATCCTTCTGGTCATTCCTTACAGAACAATAATATTCCATAACGTTCATATCCCAAAATTTATCCAGCCATTCTCCAATTGATGGGCATCCATTCAATTTCAAGTTTCTAGTCACTATAAACAGGGCTGCTACAAACATTTTGGCACATACAGGTCCCTTTCCCTTCTTTAGTATCTCTTTGGGGTATAAGCCCAGATCAAAAGGTATCAAAGGGTACCTTTGGATCAAAGGGTATGCACAGTTTGATAACTTTTTGGGCATAGTTCCAAATTGCTCTCCAGAATGGTTGGATTCGTTCACAACTCCACCAACAATGCATTAGTGTCCCAGTTTTCCCGCATCTCCTCCAACATTCATCATTATTCTTTCCTGTCATCTTAGCCAATCTGACAGGTGTGTAGTGGTATCTCAGAGTTGTCTTAATTTGCATTTCTCTGATCAATAGTGATTTGGAACACTCTTTCATATGAGTGAAAGTAGTTTCAATTTCGTCATCTGAAAATTGTCTTGAACAGACTGTTTTCAAAGAAGTAATATTTTTTTTATTAAACATGTTATAATTTTGTTTTGGAAGCAATCCTATTTCAATGCCCAAGCTTGAACCTTGAATTTTGAAAGCTATGCTAACAAAATATAAAAATATATTTATTTAAGAAACTATTGTGTGTGGAATACTTTATCAGGCTCTGAGAAACATACAAAGTTTAACTCATACCTAGCCTTGCCATCAAGAAGCTTTCAGTATAATGGGAAAGGGGGGAGATAAGACACCAACATAGGTGCCATAAGCCATCACCACCAACAATCACTAACCCACTATCATTGACAGGCAGATAAGTACTAGCATTTTGTGATTGCCAATGATCCCTAGGCTGGATAGTGCTACCAGTCAAGCCTCAGAAGCCATCATCCTAGAAAGCAACTCCTAAGGAGATATGACCTAGAACCTGTATCTGTAGTTACTAAGGTCTCTAATCTTCTTAGCAACCACAGCTACTGAAAACCAAGAACAGAAAGTTTTCACCACCAAAGTCTTTGTTATTATCAAATGGCTCAACAGCAGAAAACAGTATGGTTTTATCAGGGGAAATAACATTAAAGAAAATGAATTGCCATCTTCTATCCTAAGGATCATGGAACCTTTCCATCAAAACTGCATCTGAAACATCCTCTATGTCTTTTCTATCTCTTTCATTAGAATTCGAATATTCTAAGAGCAGAGACTCTTGGCTGAATAATCTATCCCCAGCACTTAAGACAAAGTTTTGCACATAGCAAATCAGTAATAAATGCTTGTTCATAAATTTGTCTACTCATTAAGCACAATAACTTTACTATATTAAGAACTAGAGGACCTGGGTTCTAACCCTACTTCTTATGTGTACTACCTGAATAATTGTCTTAATTGTTAAATAAGGAGTTTGTACTAGATGATCTCAAGGTTATCTAAGATTTTATGATTCTATACTTTTTCATTTCAAAGGAGAAAGATCATTGCCAATTAAAGCATGGATTCTTAACCTTTTTGATTCATAGGCTACTTTGATAGTCTGTGAGGCCTATAGACATTATTTCAGAATGTGTTTTAAATGCGTATAATAAAATATATAACATTACAAAGGAAACCAATTATATCAAAATACAGTTATCAAAATATGTTTTTTTTTTTAAGTTAAGAATTCCTGTCCCTCCCTCATCCTGTATTTGGGAAGTTTATCTTTGAATGATAGTGAGGAAGCATTTAAAAACACACAGGAAAGAGCAGAGGGAAATTCAAACACAGAAGGCAGCTTTTATCCTCTTACACTTTCCCAACACATACTCATCTTCACATACTCATTGTCAGGAGGACAAGGAATATTGCAGTGGCACAGTGAGTCAGGTAGAGCATAGTGAATAAAGTGCTGGGCTTGGTGTCAGGAAAATGTGAGTTCAAATTCAGTCTCTAATATTTATTAGTTTGTGACTTTAGGTAAGTTCCTTAAAATTTGTAAAATAAAGAAGGATTCTTGTGAGACTAAAACAAGAAAACACTTATAAAGCATCTTCCACACCTTAAATGCTAGTTATTAATATCATTATCCTTCCTCTGTTGCCATCCTCCCCTTTGGGATTCATTCCAATCCATTCACGTATAGCTTCTTTTTTCAGATACTGGTTTCGCAAAAGAAACCAAAAATGTACAATCTGTGAGTTGAGAAAATCAGAAGAAAGCAATGTCATGGAAAGCAAAGGGAGAAAAAGTTATCTATGGATATTATTGTATTTTACCTATATTGTTATATATTACATATACTTGTATATCTGCAGATATATTACATATACTTATGTATATAGAATATGTATTATGGGTAATACAGAGAGATGAGAGAAAGAGAATTATATATCTGTAATTTTGAGATCTTATTGGGGAAAGAATAAATTGGTGGTGAAGAAGCCCTGGGAATGTGGCTGAACTCACAAATCTCCATTCTGGAGTCTTAGCCCAGTGTAATGAAGAATAAAGTATAACTATGAGATAACTTATAAGTGGCCCAAGCATCCAAATCTCAAACTCTGATTCTCTTATTACTATCCCCTCCTCCAATATTTCAGATGAGTTTATACTCGGGATCTGAAATGATTCATACTTCTTCTGAGTCAGGCATTTTGCTTTTTCAGGTGCGTAGATGCTGAAACTTGATATGGAACTTTAACCCACCCCTTCATTTTTTCTCTGATCATTCTTTATTCACCAAATCCCCTCTTTCTCTCCTCTTCTATTTTTTACCTTTCCCACTGATTACAAATATGGTCATGCCTCTCATAAGAATAAATCAGAACCTTTTCCTTGATCCTTCCATCCCTTTAAACTATGCTTCATCCTTAATGTTTCTGTATTAAATTATTTCTAAGGATTTTTCACCTCTAAATCCTGTGATCTGATTCTTTCCTTCCTACATAAGCCTGCATAGCACAATCATTTCTTCCCACTGCCTCACCATTTTATCTTCAACCTTTTGCAGTTTACTTTCCAATCCTACTATTCTACAGATACTTAGATTTTCAAGGATGCTATCTGAGTCATCATCCTTTTTTAGCTTTCAGCCATTTGGGGCATTATTGATCAGTTCTCCATACTTCTCTCCACTTGCCTTCTCTCACATTGCTTTTCTCTGATACTTCTCTTCTCTTATACTGTTCCTTCTTGGTTCCCTTTGCTATTTCATTCTGCTCCTCTTGGCCCCTCAAGTTTGAATTTCTCTTAAGCCTCTGTCCTTGGTCTTCTCTCTTTACATTCTCTAGGTTGGTGATCTCAACCAATAGCCATTAATTTATGAATTCAATAAAGATAGAAATGGTTAGGGGATGAACATAGTTATCATTTATTGATATCAAAGATGACAAGTACTATACCAGCCTTCCCAGAAAGTAACTCAAGTCCTCCTGTATCCCAGGAACTTGACCTTTCAATTATTTTTACTCATTTTCAGTCTATTTATTGGATCTTTCTTCAATGTTTACAGACATGCTTAGGTTTCTCCTGTTCTCAAAATCTTCACTTAATTCTGCCATCTTTTCAAATTATCACTCCTAATTGTCAAAGTTCTTGAGTCAACTACACTTATGCTCTTTTTCTACCACCTGCTTCTTAATTCCTCTGAAGCTGATTTTCAGTCCTCCCACTCATCTGAAATTACTCTTTCCAGAATGATGTTTTAGAAATTAAACCCAATGGTTTTTTTTCTGTTTTCATCCCCCTTGACTTCTCTACAATTTTTAGAAGAAAAGTTAAATAACAGAAATAGGTTGTAAAACTATTATTAGTTGGAGAACTTAACTTTTCACTCACAGAGCTTGATAAACTAGCCATAAATAAATAAGAAAGAAGTTAAGGGGATAAATATGAATTCAGAAAAGTTAGATATGATAAAATTGAATGGACATAGAAAGGGATATATCTTTTTCTCATCTATACATGGCACCTTCACAAAAAGTGATCACATATTAGGACATTAAAAACCTTACAAAGAAATGTAGAAAAGAATTAATAATAAATGCACTTTTTCCAGACCATAATGCAATAAAAATTTCATCAACTGCAATCAATGAAAGCATAAATTAAAAATTAATTAGAAACAAAATAATAAATCCTTAAGAATGAGAAAAATTTCATCTAAAATAATTACAAATGCTTTAAAATACTTGGGAGTTTACCTTGCAAAACAAACCTGGGGACATTATGAACACAATTATACACAAATAAAAACAGGTTTAAATAATTTGAGAATAATTAATTGCTCATGGACAGGCCAAGCCAATAAAATAAAAATGACAATTTTATCTAAATTAGTTTAATTATTTAGTATAACAAACAACTAAAGAATTATTTTATAAACTGGGAAAAAAATAATAACAAAATGTATCTGAAATACCAAAAATTCAAGAATGTCATGGAAATCAAGGAAAACAATGAAAGTGGCCTAATTATACCAGATCTTGACTGTATTATAAAATGGTAATATACAAATAATCTAGTGCTGGCTAAGAAATAGAGTGGTAAATCAATAAAACAGATTATAAGTACACAATACCTGTCATTAATTGGTACACAATACACAGTAGTAAATGAGCATCTTAATCTAATGTTTGACAAACCCAAAGGTCCAAGCTTTTGAGTCAAGAACTCACTATTTGACAAAAATTTCTGGTAAAACTATAGAAAAGTTTGGCAGAAACTAGGCATAGATTAATATCTTACATATGTGTCAAGCTAAAGTCAAAATGGGTACAAAATTTAGACATAAAGGGGGATATCATAAGCAGATTAGGAGAGCGTGGAAAAATTTATCTTTCAAATTTATGGATAAAGAAGTGTTTATGACCAAAAAAGAGCAAGGGAATTGGGATTACATGAAATTAAAAAGGTTTTGCACATACAAGACCAATGTAACTAAAATTAAAAAGCAGAGAATTTGGGATATTGTGTAGGTAGGGGATGGGGTAGGGAGTGGGTAATTTTATAATAAGTTTTTCTGATAAATATATGGGGAACTGAGCCAAATATATTAAATACAAAATTCAGCCCACAATTTAAAAACAATCAAAGGACATGAACAGTTTTCAAAAGAAGAAATCAAAACTATCAATTCAGATGAAAAAGTCTTAAGTCCTTGATTAGAGAATTCTAATTAAAAGCAACTTGAAGTACCACCTCCCACCTAGCAAATTGGCTCACATCACAAAAAAGGAAAATGATAAATACTGGATGAGATATAGAAAAATATGTAGACTAATGTTCTGTTGGTGACGTCATGAACTAATCTAGCTATTCTGGAGAACAATTTGAAGGTATGTCCAAAGGGCTTTTGTGCATATCCTTTGACACAGCTAATACCACTACTGGATCTGTACTCCTTAAAGCTCAAAAGAAAAAGAGAAAAGACTTATATGTACAAAAATATTTATAATATCTTTTTTTATGCTGGCAAAAAATTAGAAAATTAGCAGATGCCCATCAATTAAGGAATAACAAAACAAGTTGTAGTGTATGAATGTGATGGAATACTATTGTGCTATAAGAAATGACAAGCAGGCAGAGTTCAAAAAAAAAATCTGGGAGAACGTATGTGAACTGATGAAAATGCTGAGAACATTGTACTTAATAATAACAGTATTTTAAAGGTGATCAAATTAGTAACTTAGCTACTCTGAGCAATAAAATAATCTAAAGCAATCCAAAGGATTCTTGATTAAATTTGCTAATGAGAGAGAGAGAGAGAGAAAGTAAGAGAGAGAGAGAGAGAGAGAGAGAGAGAGAGAGAGAGAGAGAGAGAGAGAGAGAGAGAGAAAATCTTTCTGCCTCTGAAAGATATCTTATTCTGTGTTCAAAGTGAAGCAAAACCTTTTCTCTTTTTTGTTTCTTGCTTTTGTTTTTGGCAGCATATGGAAATGTTTTACATGATTTCACATGTAAAATTGACATCATATTATATATTTTTCTCAATGAGTAGGGAAGAGATAGGAGGAATGGAAAAAATTAGAAACTTCAATTTAAAAAAATAAATGTTAAAAATAGATAAAGAAAAATAAAATAGTTGGTGGTGGGAAATCTTGATACTACTTTGATCATCTCCTTTAAATGTCATTATTGATTCTTTCTTTGCTATTAGTTTTAC
The DNA here is from genome assembly GCF_016432865.1 of Antechinus flavipes. Classification (NCBI taxonomy): domain Eukaryota; kingdom Metazoa; phylum Chordata; class Mammalia; order Dasyuromorphia; family Dasyuridae; genus Antechinus; species Antechinus flavipes. The sequence goes on from NC_067401.1 coordinate 318,493,708, forward strand.
TAACTTAAATACATTTTCCCATAGAAGATCTAAGGAATTTTCTGAAAATTTTGATAAATTCCTAGTTTCTTCTTAACATATATGACTATGTGAAGAAGTAGAATAGAAATTTAAAAAATGTAACAACATCAATTTAGAATTGGAAAATACTTTAGACATTTCTTCTTTCATTCTCCCTTCCTTCTGGAGGCAAACAACTTTGGGAGAAAGGGATGGAAGGTGAAGAGATAAAAGAGATAAAAGACCAAAATATCAGAATGAATAGTTAGATAAGTATTTTTAGAAACTATTTTGAAGTTCTTTCTTTCAATTGGTGCAGTTTGTAGCACAAAAGACTATTAATAACAATGAGAATAATTATTTCAATGGTAATGATAATGACAAATAGCTCAATTTATGGTGCTTTAAAACAATTTGAAAGAGAATGTGATGGATAAACTTGAGGTCTGAGATATAGAAATATTTATCAAGGCACAATAGATAGAAAGTTAGCCTTGGAGTCAGAGGGACCTGAGTTCAAATCCTACCTCTGATACAAAATGACTATGTAAACAATCTTTCAATGCCCTAGGCAGTCCTCTAAGACTAGAAATTGCATTTATGGAGAGAATTTGGATACATGGAATTTATGCCACTATAAAATCCCATATGTGGAGTGTATCTCTATCTATCTATCTGTCTATCTATCTATCTATATCTGTATAGAGATAGATAATATAGGTAAATATATAGCTACAGTCATAGGATCATAGATTTAAAACTGGAAGAGAACTTTAAGCTTGCCAAGATCAACTCCTTTATTATATATATTTTACAAAATTTACATTTTACAGAGGAAAATGAGGCCCAAAGAATGTAAATAACT